>NC_134012.1:85416441-86035369 GCF_047716275.1 Strix uralensis | reverse complement strand
AACATTTTAGAACAGCAGCAGCCGTGTTTATTCCCTTCACCAGCAAACAGCCTCCACTTGCACGGCTCCAGGAAGGGTGGGGTTGCATTTGCTTTCATCTGCTCCTATTTCTGGTTTTAAATTGCCAATTTGTCATCATCAGGCTAAATTGCAGCCAAATTTTATAAAACCAGAATGGTGTTGTTGAACACTTAGAAAGCTGAGATGCTACCTGATGTGCTTTCCTCTGGACAGACTTATGGGGTATCCAAGGGCACCAGCTCTTAAAAAGTTATTGCAAATAAAACCTGAAGCCTAAATTTCTTGTATCTTAAGTGGTCCATAATGGTTGGCTGGGTGGTCCATGCTCCTCTTCTGCAGTAAATGCAAGGAGCCTTAGTCCTCACTAAAAAAGCAAGTATACTTCCAGTACTAGCTGGTGATGTATAACAGTCCAATCAATTTTCAATAGCTTTGAGATACACCAGCTTTTCCCTGCTGCATTTAAAAGAGGAGGCAGCTAATTGCTCCAACCATTCTCTCGCTTTCAAGTTTGTTTTTGCTTTGTGCAAGCTAAAATCCCAGTGTTCAGACTATGTAGTTGGTACTTACAGTGGTGCTGTCGGATTTTGCAAGCAGCTTTTTGAAAGAAGTTCCCCCTCCCTTCACCATTACATGCAGGTCAATTATGCACAGGTACAAAAAGGTTCAGCAAGTTTAGCTTGCACAGTTAACTGTTCTAGTAAGGAGAATACAGATTACCTGATTTTCTTGTAGAGTACATTGTCTGCACAAACAGATGTACAGACTAATAATCCTCATATTACAAAAAAGCACCTGATCTGACCATATTAGAGCTTTAGCAATGCAGTAATTCAAGCAGACGACACACTCATCTCTAAAAGGTTTGATTAATTGGAGCACTGCTATTTTGTGCAAGTCCATGAATTGTGGGTATGAGTACCTATTTGTATAACTATGGAGTTAGCCATCCCAAAGCATTCAATGTGGAAGCTTGCTTTTTATCTGGAAAAGTCTATTGCAGTCTTTATTTCATTGAACACAAAGCATGAAGACAGAATAGCTTGTTAGATTGAACTATGGAGACAAGGCATGCAGGTCAGTTTGATACTAGGTCTTGTGACAAGCTGTGACTACAGCTAATAAAGTACTCCTGGCTCTCCACTCTGCTGTAAATTGTAGGCGCAAATCTTTAGCCCACAACAATACTGGTACACAAACACGGGTTGGGTGAATAGCCAGGCAGTCTTATGAAAATCAGCACATACGAACGAAGGCAGAGCAGGATCTTTTTCTCCAAGACAGTGTTTTCAGCATCTGATAATCCTGTCTAACCAAGAGTAATAGGAAGGATTAATTATGGAAATCAATGAACCTGAATTATTCTGTGACCCTATAGTAACTAATCAGTGGGGTGCTCAAGGGTGAGCTATCCAAGCAGAGTTTACCTTCACATCCGTGTACATGAATTAACTTTTTTCCTATTCATCACTAGACAAGTGCTATCAGATTTTGATTTGTGTGAAAGATTATGCTATATTTACCTTCAAAAGTAACAATTTTTCTTTCTGTTATGAAACAGCTCTGAAGCACCTTCCCAGCCCCCAACTATTCACAGTTTAGGAACTTCCTGAGATTAATCCCCTGTCTGTGTATTTAGTAACCTGCAATAAACTTTTCATGAACTTGCCTAGTCTCCCTTTGGGTTGATGAAAATATTCAACCCCAGCATCCTGCAGCAAGGAGATCCCTGGTGTAATTACACAACAGGTGAAACCCCCTCCTTTTGTTTACTCTGAACATGCCTCCACAAAGATTCAGTTGATGCCTCCTCCTGCTTGTGGACCACCAGTTGCAGCCCACCTTTTCCACTCATGGTTTCATAGCCATCTATCATACCTCTTCGTATCAGCCTCTTCACCATTCTGAAGAATCCTGAGGTGGAAGTTAGCCACAACTTTCCTCATCCTTATTGCCCTTCTCTGAGTCTTTTTCAGATCTGTCATATGCTCCTTAAGACTGGCTAGCTAAACTGCACTCAGTACTCAAGATGCAGATGTGTTTAGATGAACACATAATGATGTGCTCTGGTTTGTTCCTGTTTCTTTCCTCATGATCCCTACTGTGATTTGCTTTTTTGATCACCAAAGCAAATTAATTTACAGTTTGTTTCAGTGGTGATGCTAACAGTCATTAGAGGATCGAAAGGTAGACAGATGACAAATACATGTTTCTCAATATCCTAGAGAACAGGCTACACCATTCACTGTCCATATTCACTGCAAATTGCATATTTAATTTCAGTTAAAATATAAAACCAGACACTTATTCTTTAAACAATCCAATGCCAATGGGATTATTGAAATGTATTGGCTCCTTGGGGAACTTGCAGTGACTATAGGAGCTACAACGCTTGAGCATGTAGAAGTACATCCAGTGTTCTTTTTTTCTGGCAACTTCTCACGTTTTCTGGTTTTTAATGCTGTAATTAGAGGAAGAGCAAAGGTGAATTTATGGGGTAGCAGATACATAACACGGTGGAAAAGGAGTTCACTCAGATTTTGGGTCAAGTGTTTTAATGACAATGGGCAAATCTTCCCATTACTGCAGGGAAATAAATGATTTGTTATCAAGAAAGCAGCCCTCAAAAACCTTTTGCAAGATCTTAGATGACTTGGGTCAGATCACTGCCAGGTTGACAAGTACAGCAGTATAGAAAGATGGAAGTGCTAAACCCTGGCTGCTGTCACTGCTTTCACCTGCAGTGCCCTGTCTAGAGGATAGATCCGCACAGGAGCAGGCCAGGCTTGGAAGCTCAGGCATAAGCAATTTGTTCAGGTATCACCCAGTAACATAATGCTCCATCCTCTTCGATTTGAATGCAAGCTGATAGATGGGTTTCACATTTTTTCTGAGTTACTAGAAGAGCAAAGCCAGAGGACTTAGACAATTGGCTAATAACAGCCTCTTGTACTCCAAGGTAAGATCTATTCTGGCTGTTTCATTCATGTGCCCACATATCTAAAATACAGCCCAGCTCATGCCCTCCAATTCTTTCTTGCAAATTTTACAAGCTTTAAGATGATTATGATTTTCAGAAATATGACAGCTACCTGGGGAATGGAAGCAGTTTGGTCAGACAATAGTTTTGCTAATGAGGATGATGCTTCCTCACCTGTGCATATATCTGCATAGATTGCATGGCATTAATGAGCAAGGGCTCTGTGCATCATGTAAATCAAGCACAGGAGTTTTTTAAAGCTCTCTTCCTTTTAATCTGTATGCTGTGAGGGAGCAATGGCTCTCCCAAAGCCAAAGTCCTGTGACCTCCTATCTGCCTGCAGCTCATTGATCAGTCTTACTGTTTTGCTATTTCCATGGCTCAGTCTGGCTCAAATATGCTTATGTGATGGTGAAGGTGCTCATGTTTGTCTTTCAGGCCATATTGGCTGGGCTGAATCTGTGTGATCGACCAGGCAGGGTATTTACATCTGCATCTCCCAGCAAAACAAAACACCTGGAGTATTTACTGTTGCATTTCACAAAGCAGCAAACCTAGTCCTTTCCCATGCAATGCCTCCTAAGGCAATAATTCCCCCCTCAGGTGAACAAAGTCCCCCATGTTCTTCGATTTTCCCACTTTCTCACTGACTCTCCCCAAAATGAGTTTCTTTTTCCATAACACAGTCCCCCAGGACATCCCATTTAGAACTCCTTTAGAGCTTCTTCTGCAGTTTGTGCCACCCCCGCTGTGTTCCTCTCTACCAGCACAAGAGTCAAATTCTCCCTCTCAACAAAGAGCTGCAGATTCTATTCCAGCTGCCCTCATTTCTGAGCAGGCTTGTTAGCTATTAATGACTATATGAAAATTGGGTATCACTTCCACCATTTTAAAAGGAGAGATGGAAACTTTGTTGATCCATACTGATCCAAATTAAAGTTTACATTTACTATTTAGTACTGTAAAATAATTTCCACTTTGTTCACACTGAAACACAGACAAATGTAAAAAGCTGAAACGGGTGAGGTCCCCAGGTCTAAACATAGAGGAATAAAGTTTCCTGAAGTGACTGACTTTTTTGGCATATGGGATCTCTGCAGCAGAAATTAATAAACTTTCCTCTCTCAATTCAATAATTAGCTCTTTCAAAGCTGAAAAAAATTGACATAGAAGCTAGGAAGGCTTCCCTTTTCTGCACATCTATGAACAAAAAGTATATGCACACTTTTGGGGCCTTTTGGTCCTAAAAAACCAAGAGAATTTTATAATTATATATATATCTATATATATTAAAAAATCCTACTTAAATCCTTAACTCTACACCAAACTTTTTTTCATTTAGTAAATGACTTCCCATAGCTTTGTTTTGATATAGATTTTCTTTGGGATCCAGCATGTTTAGCTCCATTTTCTTTATAACTCCTTTGTTATTAGCCATAGTGCTAACACTGATACGTGTTAATTTGCTCTAATCATCTTCAGGACATAGTATGAAAAAAACTCAGAAAAAAAAATTTAATAAATTAGAAATGCCTTTTGCCGTTTCCTCATAAAGTAAACTAAAAGAAGAAATAACAATCTACATGAATGTACGTTAAAACAGATACTTGTTTACCTATGTGTACAGCTTACTCTCCTGTTTAGCAAAGACATTCCAAATCTAATATGCTATTCCACTTAGTTGCTAAATCAGGTCTTAATGGTTATCTTCAAGGATTAACCTGTCTTTAGACAATGAAAAACTCTGATGAAAAAAGGGAAAGCAAGACTAAAATTCATTATATCTAAATCACTATTTTGTACTTGAAGATTTAAACCTGATTAAGACCAGTTATTTAAATTACTTTGATTTCAATCAACACATTTGCAATACAATTATTTTTTCCTCAGAAATGTCACAGTTGCTGGGAGAAAAAAGAAAAATAAAGGGATAATGCCAGGAATTGCAGCTAGGGCACTAAGGAGCTAGAAACTGAGCCAATAATGTGGAAGTCCTGTGCCTATGCCCATAAACTGCCTATTTCCATAAAACCACTTTAAAATTGACCTTCCAAGAGAATAGTTGCATTTCAACTGAACTCTCTTATAAAATTAAAAACATATAAAACTTCTTTTTTTTCCCCCCTCCTCTCAAATCCAGTCATTTAATATACAATTATTTTCTGGAATCAGAACCATTTACTAAATACCTGTCTCACCTAGTGTTACACATATTTTCTTAAAGGCAACAGCAACTCAGCTAGTTGTGTCCTCACATATCATCAGACCACTATATTAAGAGTTAGGACAGAGGAAACCCATATTTGGAATAAAGTAGCTATTGAAATAGCAGGATAAAGTTGGCCTACTGATTCTTTTATTGGCGTATAGGAAAAAAAGAGAAGACAGAACAGAACCACTTTTGCAATGAGCAACCCATATGTTCCTGTTGGTAAGACAGTACCTGTGGGATAGGAAGAGGAGGGGAGTCATTTTAAGCAGCAGGCAAATTTAATTCATGGGTTTCTGCAGGGAGGCACTGACAGAGAGGCCTCCTTGGCATTGCTCATCTTCCATGGCATCTTCTTCTGCAACCCTGGCAGCCTGCACCTGGCTCCTTGGCTTCAAACTGGGCCAACTGAGAGGGCATGAAGAGTGTGGGAGCAGAGTACTCGGGCTGGTTTGCCTGTGACTCAGTAGGAGAGGTGAGCAAAACAGGTCTGTCCTGGAAAACACCACTTCAGGCCTTCTTAGGAAGAAAAAGTAATACAGACCTTAAAGTCCAAGCTGTTGTCATGTAGAAAGGCCTTAGCTTCTAACATGCTGCACTTCACCTTTGCAGGACGCTGCAAAGCCCAGCCTTGCTGGCCATGCTCCCTGGTGCAGAGCACTCTTGGTGGGGACTTGCCTGCATCCCACTCTGAGGAACAGGTCCCCAAACCCCACAGAAATCACCAGGGAGATGATGGAGGGAACTCACCTGGTGGCTGGCAGAGCGTGAGGCAGGTGTGAGGCAGTCTAGCCTGCTCCACCAGCACCTGCAGGCAAGCTGAGTTTGCATCAGTGGTGGGCGCTCCTCACCTTGTCTTCCTGAGCTGCTGGCAGCAATGCTGAGCGGGCCCAAGGGAGCAATGAGACAGACTAACATTTCAGAGGTCTAGTCCCTGCTTTCCATCTCCCTCCTTCTTACAAGATACCACCAATGGCAAAAGTGGCAGCATGGGCTCATGGAGGCTAGAGTTGGGTCATACGCTTTGGTGCTTGAGGCAAACTGGGGTTGGAAAGCCCTGCCAGGGAAAGGGGCAGCCAAGAGCCTGCTGTATCCCGAGCAGCACAAACACATCACAGTGCCCTGTGGTATTCAAGGGTCCCACAGTAACCATATGGAAACCATCCTCCTACTGCAACGCACTCATGGGGCAGTCTACGTATGCCCCTAAGATAATAGCACAGCCTGGGTCTAACATCTGACTCCACCCCATAATGCAAAACTGTGTTTAAGAAGCCTCCTACATGTAAAGTCTTGAATGCAGCAATGAAGCCATAAACCAGTACAGGTACCAGAGCTTTATTAGATGTTTCACCAGATACAAAGAAACAGGATTTTATGTTACTCTTTTTTTACATTGAATACACACTCTTGTCATAAAAATTCACATTTGCTATACAGAACTGTAGGCATTTTTTACACAACATTAAAGTACCATTGAATAGATCCTAAAAAGAGAAGGTGCAGCTCTGTGAACCTTTGTGGGCACAACACACAGGGAGCTCCATGTCCTCAGTGTTACACAATCGTCCTTCCCACCAAAATGGAGAAGTCATTCAAATGCATTAATGCTCACTGGGAATAATAAGGCTTCTGTACAGAGACCCCGAACAGTGTCAGGAGGCAGTGTGGCAGTAACATCCTAATCATCACCTACATGATCCTAAAGCTACTGATGACTGAGGCAGTCAAAAACTTATCAACTGTCCTGGCCAGCCCAGATATTTCTTCTTTTCTTTTTAAAATTATAGTTTTAACCACGTATGTTTATTTTCAATCATAATAATTACACATTAACTCAGGATTCTACCTTAAGGATCCCAGCTTCACATCAAAACTGATTTCAGCTACTCAAGAAATCTCTCTTGATCAAATTGACTTTTGTAGGACCCAGAGCTGAGGGAAGAGATTAGTACATGTCATCTCACTGCAGAAAGAAAAAAAGCCTAAGTGTACCTCCATCTTAAGAGATACTCATTGGCATATCATCCAATCTGTTTTTAATTTGGAAGGAGAAATTTTATAACTGAATTCTCATCATCTAAGGTGAGGCTGGTCTAAGAGGACAAGTGTGCATAACTTGGAGTGTGGAGATAAACCATCCCAGGACATCAGATGTAGGACATCTTTTAGCCCCATACTTAACATCTTATAAGAACTTGTGGATTGCTATGGTGCACTGAGGATGACAAACCTCTAACACTCACTTTGAGCAGTGTTGCTCACAGCTGGCAGTTAAAGGGATGTGTATGCAGAAGTTGAGATAAGGAGCACTGAGCAGAGGCAAAAGAGAAGAGTGGGAAGATGCTGCTTTTTAACTAGACAAAGATAATAGAAAAGTGTCTGAAATCAGACTTCTGCCTTCCCTCAAGCACTGTTTAGGTGGGTCTGACTGAAGCTGACTTCACACCAAATGTACTGAAGGGCAGGCACACTCTTCCTACTCCTGTCCAACTGGCGAGGCACGAGATGGACCCTCTATGTGTTCAGTACATGTTTCAGAATTACCCTTGGCATCAGCCAGAGCTATCTCAGACAGAAACCATGAAGGGAGAGCTAGACCTGGCTGGGGGAATGGTGGAGAGGTCATACCTGTGGGCAATGTAGAGATTCCTAACTAAAGCACTAGATCCTGTGAGACACTGGGAAATTATTATAGCTTTCTAAATTAAAGTTGCCACGGCTCCTGAAAGCAGAATGCTGTATGTGGGCTGGCCAGGCCAGGCTGCTCAGCCTCTGACATCTGTTATTTTTACATAAGGATTTTTGCAGTCCAGCCTGGACTGGAGCTGAGTTCAAAGGTCTTCTTGCGAATTTACAGCTACATTCCAGCATGTGACATGAGCAGTACTGCATAGCATCCAGGTACTTCCTCAAAGCCAGGCTATCACCACCCTTCTGTCATGATTGTATCCTAGAAGATGAATTTTAGGCCATTCAATTACATGATCACAATTCCTGCTAGCATCAGCAGGAGCTGTGTGTGCACAGAAGTGATTTGATCTGTATCACATTGGAAAACATGTCTTTGCCACCTTGAACCATCAAGATAGTGAATCAGACAAACATCCTATTCTTTATTTACCAATATGTAAGTGAGCTCCAAGTAACTTCAAGTTTAACTCCTTAGTGCCGAAAAGTGAGGGAGTCAGCCCTATGGACAGTCCTCAGTAATGTTTGAAATCAGAACTGATAATTATGGGATTTAGAGAGTATTATGTGAATGTATTAAGGCAGGTTACACAACTGCCCTTTTCCTTTAGGATTAATTGTAATTTCCTCATACATTGTAGACAATCCATACTCCCATACACACACACCTACAAAACAGCAGCACAGTAAAAAATAAATAGATCACTGAACTCCAACATACTTCTAATCAATACATTGCACATACTATACAGCATATTTTAACCTCATCATTGGGTAAACATACACAATTCACAACAATGTTGACTGCACATAACACAGAAGCTACCACTGACATATGGCAAATACATCATATACACTATTAGCTTTTACTTCACTGAAAAGTTTAGAAGTTTAGAATGGTGTTAACTGAACTCCTGAAATCACCAAATAGCCTACTCAGTTGCTAATACCTAGTGCTCCATATACTATATTCAGGATAAACAGCACTGGAGCTGTGTTTTCAGGACACTCCATTTTTTTGATATTGTGGAGTTAAGCTCCACAATTTTAAATTTCCATCGCAACACAGCATATACTTACTACACATTGACTATCTGCTCCCTCTCATCCCAGGATAAAGGTTTGGTAACTACTTTGAAGTTAGTAGAAATGGTCTAGATTTGTATCAGTATGACAGAAAGCCCAGCATACAGGATCATACATTCTCTCTCATGCACGTATGCATATATATACACACACATGTCATGTTTAAAAGAATGGCTTGAAATGGCAGGACCTACAGAACCACTGAAGTAATCAACAGCAAAGGAATGCAAATAACCCACTGATTTTAAAACTAGGCTCCTGTGGTGTGATTCTGATCCTACCACCCTCTATACAAGGCAGGTATCAGACCCAGGGACCAGCTGCTTATTTGGTCCAAATCACTGCAGGTTGGATCAGTACCAAAGAAAGATAACTCAGCTTGTGTAAACTGGAAAGTGGAGCCAAGTAGGTTTACACCAGCTGAGACACTGCATGTATTGTGCAGCGCAGTTGCATTTTTTCAAATACGACTGAAAAGAAAGGATCGAGTAACCATGTGAAAATGTCAGAAAACAATACTACTTGATGTGTATACAATGAACATACCAAGGGGGAAAATGAGCACAGGAAGAAAAGAAATGTTTTGATGGAGAATGACATGACAGTTTGTGTAAATAGATGCTTATGAAGATCATTAGTGTAGACAGGTATTTTTCTTCTGATGTTATCTCATTTCCCATGCAAGATTCCTCATAATACATGTGCAGAAACCTCCCAAATAAATCAGGTCAGAACAACTTATCTGACCCAACCCTGCAACCACATTTCTGGTTGAAATCAGAGTTTTAGCTGCATATGGATGACAAAGCTGGGCTCCTGAATGGTCCAATTGTGCTGCATAGTGCCTTCTGGCTTGTTCTTTTCTGGCAAGATCTGCCAAACAGTATCAACAAGAAGTGCATCCCCATCAGGACTTAAGAGTTTTGGGGCCTTGCAGATGAAATCCCCAGAAAAGCATGGGTAGTATGGCCCCCCCCACACTTTTTTATTTTAGTAATTAAGGCAAGTTTATCTGTCCCTAACATAAAGTGCTGTGCTTCTCCAACAGAAAGGAGATTGACAGCTAAATAACATAATTTTTCTGACCAAAATTTAACATTCTGCTAAGATTTTTTTCTCCTATTAATGGAGAAACTATATGATTTATCTATTATCCTTCTTGTCAGAGGGTTTTTTTTCTTTGCTTTTATTTTCCAGTACCCAAATGACAATTAGAATAAAACTGACGCTAAGCGAACATTTCATAACAATGCTAACAAGCTCAAGATAGCACTATATTTATTCATAAATACAGGCACACACACACACTTTTCTTAAATACAGCAGAACATTTGCTTTGAGTACACTTCTGTGTAAGCTAAAGGCTTGGTGTGCCTGGTGTGTGTTTGAGCAGGGGTCCCAGGAGGAACTCAGTGGTGTTGATGCTCTCAGATTCAACAGAATTTCAATCAAAATCCAAAAAAAAGAAACCTATTTTTTTCTCCACCCAAGGATTCAGATTACTTTACTATATTAAAAGGATAGGTTAACTCTTTTGACTATACTTAAGCAGCTGAAAGATGACAGGAAGAGTCTGGAAGCAAACAAATCCAGCCAAACAGAAAAATGAAAAGAGCATTTCACACCACATCAGCAATAAATAAGCAAACATTTCCATGCTTCTATGTGGGACATCCACATAGGGTGAGTTCAAAACCAGCATACGCTTATGTTTCATTTTATGTGTTCATTACAGTAATTTTGCTTGGAGAGCTTGTGGAAAATGGAAACAAAATGCATCAACCCACCTCGTATCTTGCTTAGTTGTGGGTGAAAGCACTAGAGTAAACCTTGTTCAATGCAAAGATGGGCTGTGACTCTTGGTAAATTTTTGAGGCTGTTTTAATGCTGTAAAAAACCTAACTGGCTTAGATCATAGATTTCACTGGGGATGACCCTTGCAGTCCTAACCTATATAGAAAAAATTGCTACTGAAGGAGGCATCATAAATTTTTTCAACCAAATTTATAATTATCCTGTCCAAAAACCTGAATATCATTATCCAAGTGTGCATGGATGTCTTTGTGTCATATACATACACTTAAATGTGTCATTATACTATGCACACACTTAAATGTTTCTTTACAGTACACACACACACACACACTTTTTCCAAGGCACCCTCTCAGTACAAAATAGCAGCAAGTGTTCATTTTATTCCACTTCTTCCCAAACTAAAAAAACCCCACAAAACCACTATAATCCCCCGTAACCCACCTGTTTTGTAAGACCATTTTTGTTTTTCTAAACTCTGATGGTAGATGGTACTCCTTATCATCTGACAGAAAATAGCAAAGGACCGTATGATGCTATTGTCTTTTCTCACACAACCAGAAGTTCTAGTAATATCAATGGAAATTTGACCTTAGTCTTATCCCATAAAGCCCTGCAATATTTCAAAGAGTATTTTCCTTGTAAGACATTGTAGCATCTATTGTTTTGCACAAATGAAATGTTTTGCTTTACAAAGTTGTATGCCTGTGCATTGATGGGTCCAGGAGATATGATTGATTGCATTGTATCCAGTTAGGTGTCATACAGTGGCAATGCTCTCATTTTATAAATCACTAAGTTTTCCATACATTTGAATTTTATGTATGTTTCATTAAAAGTAGGATGATCAGCGCCTTTGCTGCTAGAACAGTGCCATTCAGTAGAATTCTAACCTTGTGTTATGCAGTATAATATCCCACAAACAATTTAAGGACTACAGAGTATTGTTATTTGCTAGAAATTGATCTTACACCCTGTAATACAGGAATTTTTCACTGATGAAACTGGCACTGATTTTATGGTAATCAGCAGAGAAGTTCATAGCTGCCTTAAAGAGAAGCTTAAACTGTCCCTATTTTTTTAAGTGCAGTTTTAGTCACATAAGATTAATCCTAGGAGGAAGTGGTTCTCCAAGCTGGCCTAATTTTTTCTCTGCTAAAACCAGGGAAAAAACGCACTGGCAGCTCCTAGTACAGGGTGAGGCCAGCATCACATATCTGCTGACTTGACCTGGGGCAGAGACATTGGAAAAGCCCATTTTGAGAATGAAAAGCAAGCAGGATTTAATCTGTGCTCTGTGCAAGCTATGTAATACATCATGTTTACAGTTCACTGATTATGCGCGTGTTAGAGGCATGACTTTGGATTCACTTCACAAAGGCATTTAAACCTGTAGCTCACTGATAAGTACTATCAGTTAAACCACCTAACAGATGAAGCATAGCAGCTTAAAATTTTTGGGCTAGATATACTGTCCTCTTTCGGTGTAACACACCGTCAGGGAATCCTGCCATGGGCAGGCAGAGGGCAATATACATCCCATTGTGCTGAAAGCAGATTTCTTGGCACTCTTCATAACCATAGAAGACACATGAATCACATATGATATGTCATGGAAAACATGTAAATGGCCTTCTTTTATCAAACACTGTAAACATGTTTAGTTTTCCTTTTCACATGAAACACAAATGTAAAAAATGATCATAAATGATTAAAACATTTCCCCTACACCCACCCACTAAAGCCCTAAACACCTCAGCGTTTATAAGAACATTACTGTTTTACAAGATAATTCTTTTAAAATGCAATCTTTCTTTTTAAATTCTAAATAATGCAACAACATACATTACAGTACTATCAAGTAGTGTCATCTTCACCTTCATCCAGGGCATAGTTGAGCTTTATGACTGTGCTGATAAATTCACCAAGTTCTACAAAATCTGCAGTGATAATATTCACACCACTTTCTCCTGGTTTCTGAGTTCGGACCCACTGCATCATTGCAGGAAGAGCTCTAAGGAGAAAACACAACAATAATTACTCGTAAAGCAGTGAGACAAATGCATCGAGGCAGGATTTACCTACAGCGACTCCCATTGATCTTACTTGGTTTCTAAGGGAACCATGTGAGAAAGGACAAAGGATACTGCTCAGGCTTTTTGAAAACTCTTCTTTTTATAATTTTGATTCTCTGTGAAAATACGTTGATTGCATTTCAACTTCTCAGTGGAAAAGAATAGAAAGAAGATCATACAGGCTCACAGTAATTATTGATCTTGCCTATGACCCAGGGCATGGACTAGATAACTAGATAACTTTTTTATATCATCTGGCCATATGACTCCATGGGAATTGTTTATGGTAAAAGAATTAACAGAGAACTTGTGCCATTTGCAAAGCATGTTGTACACATTCAAGAAAATACTGAAAATAGTATTTTGGGGGACACTGGAGCAACTATGATTACTGCAGTATAAGTACAGCATATACTGAATACCCTTTTTTTCCCATATTAATATCCTAGCCATGAATTATATTTAATCATAAACCAGTGGTCAGTAACTGAAACAGAAGGTACCACAGCCATATCGACTCTTTTCCAAGATGGCATATTTTTTTCATATCAGACCCTTAGCACAGGAATACTGGGGTGTAAAAGATATCTGCCTGTGTTTGTGAGCATAAAGAAATTTTTCTGACACCGTGAAAATATAAGCTAACAATCACAAGAAATATCTATGGGAAAGTAAAGGGGTCCCCAGTCCAGCTGAGTAAGTCAAGCAGCAAGATCCAGTTTCCAGAAGGCAGAATTTAACAGAGTTCCAAAAAAATAAGGTACAGATTTTTCAGAGAAAGGGTATTTTTCAGAGAAATGGTAATTGACCATTGGTACAAACTCCCCAATGACTGTGACAAACTCTGCACTTGGGAGTCTTTAAATCAAGCCTGGATGTCATTCCAAAAATACACTCTCGGTCAACATCAAGCTGCTGAGTTAAATAAAAAAGAACCCAAGGACTGGGCAGGGCCACAGTCAGTTTAGGTGAACATTGTGAACACTGCTATTGCTCTAAAATCTATAAATCTGTGATTGCCCCTCAGCCAGCAGGTTGTACAGCCTTTTTCACAGAGGCAAGGTACATGTAAAATGTTGGTCTGGCAGTAATTTAAATCAGCTGAACATGCTGAACCTAAATCTGCTCTCAAAAGCTTTAGGAAAACAGATGTGAAGAAAACAGAACTATTAGCAGACACAGATTGTACTTGTTGGTGGCCACCAGAATTAGTCATTTTTAAAAACAATTTAGTACAGAAAAAAAACCAGTTATAATTAGCCCCCTCTATGATTTTACAGGAGAATGCACAACACTAAGTTTTTGCTTCAGCAATATGTGCTTAAATCCACTGTAAGATCCACATTTAAGCCCAGCAGCACATTTTATTTCACTCGTTGATTCAGTATGACTGAATCACATGAATGTATGCACACCAGCTCATAAAACTGAGCTTAAGAATTCTGCTATATAAGAATCCAGCCAGCTTTAGATTTAAGTTTATGTAATCCTGAAAAGCTGCACTCTGTGGATCTGTAACAACAGGCACAGGTCAGGTGTTAAACATCCAGCAATACCTGGAATGTTTGAAAAGATCTGTGAGCAACCAGAACCAGGACAGATCTCAGCAGAACAGCATGGACCACCAAGGTGATAAAAGGCAGCTCAGAGAAGTTGAAAACTCCACTGCATCTTCACATGCAAGAGATACTGCTGAACACTGGACAAAGACATAAGGCTGAACTTCTAAGATAGCAGTATGTTGCCTTTGTCTTTAATATTATCCTATTTAAGCTCAAAGAGTTTCAGGTTTGAAGGTGAACTGATTGATTGTAGGCAGGCACAGATTTTTTCTTCCTTCCTTCTGCATAAGTTGATACCCTTGATATTTTACTCCCCCTTGAGGCATAATTAACTTCTTTTGGTGTCCTTTACTTTTTCTGAAGCTGGTTCTGATGTAATTCTGTCTTCAGACCATAGAGTTTGCTGTCTATGCACTTAGCCATATATACTGAAACACTGTTTTCTTTTTCCTACTGTGTTCTTATTAAGCCAGCCTTTAACAGACAGTCATGCCTCCTATTGATCAGTGCTCTGTCTTAAACTCAGTTTGCCCTGCCATTTCATCTCCAGTTAGGCTTCATAGTTAAATGGTTATTTACATTTTACTCTTATTTCACACAGGACACAGTTACATGACCCTTTGTTCATACACAAATTGTTAAAGTCACAGAAATCTTTTGCTCATGAAACTAGAGAGCAGTTAAAGGTAAGTCAAGAAGTGAATCAGATCATCCAACAAAAAGCTTATTTGCATAGCAAAGCCAAAGAACATAATCCTGTAAAAAAACCACAAGCCTGAACAAAAGATTCCACTGACTTTAAAGATTTGATCTAGGCTATGCAACTCTGCTTATCATAGAAAATCATAGAAAAAAACCATACAGATCACCTTCCTCTGATAGTCCCATCTTGAAAGTGCATTACATCAATGACTGTAAGAAACCACATGTTGCTCAGTTTCAGTACAAATCTCTCACATGCTCACAATAATTATTAGAATAAGCCTGCTTTAACATTCCTCAGGGTGCCTTTCTGATAGCAGCACAAACCTTGTTCACCCTTCCTTGTAATTTCGTCTCTGCATGCCTCAAACTAGTAATTGTTCTCATTAAGGGTTTTAGTCAGAGGAACAAACCATGCTGTGTGGCAGCCACCTACATGATTGTGCTCACAGAAACCCAGTACGTACCATGCTCTTCGTAGATATTCTTGCAATGTTGATAAGAAATTATTTTGCTCATGAGCGTATGCAAGTCTCTCAGCCTGCAAACCCTGATAACATCACTGCCTCTGTGTTAGGCAGGTCCTGGCTCTCCTGTGGAGGATATGGATGTCCATGTTTAAGGGTCTCACTGGAGCTCTGGCACCAATGGTTCAGATCCCAACTCTGCAAGCGTAGTAATCTCTGCTGTTATCCCACTAACTACATAGGTGTAGTCATACTGTAACTACATCCACAACTCCATTGTGCTAGTGTAATGATTTTTCCTAAAAAAACAGTGTCATGCTGGCAATAATGACAGCAATGGCACTATTGAAACTGCATGCAGGACAGGCTCTAGCTCTTCTGAGGGCAACCTCAAGTCTTTCAGCCCTCCTGTGCCTCAGCTGTCCCTGCTGTAAATGATGCAGTGAAAGCTGGATGAGTTGATCAGGAGTCCTACTGGCCTCAGAGATGTGTTGTGAGGTTTCAGTGCTGTTAAGTAAATGTTCTGAAGGGCATAAAAGATGAAAAGTTTTCTATTAACATACTACAAACTAAGAGACAGGCTGGAAAAGCTGACAGATGAAGAATACTTGCAGCCCTTAAACTTACTGAGTCAGCTGCATCCCGCAGATGTGCAGTCCAGCCCTTGCAGCCACAATCCCAGTTCTTGGAAGGAATCACTTCTAATTCCTAAGGGTTGCAAAAGCTACCGTGTAATGCTGAGCCACACTCACAGAAAGGTGCTGCTTGCCTTAGCCTAGAGCCAGGGAAGAGAGAGGTCTGCTTGTCAGCAAAACCTGTGTGGGGAGAAAGAGATGAGTCTCCTCCTCTTGCCCCACTACCTGGGGTACTGTTTTCATCCTGCTGCAGCTCCACCGATCTGGGCCGGGGCTGGCTGGATCTGACCCTGGCAGGCCAGTGCAGCACTGCCCCACAAACAGTATCTGAAGTCAACTCCCTTTTCCACATCCCCAGCACAAGGGGAGGGCATGAACAGGGCAAGGAGGGGAAAGCCACAGGAGCAGTGGCGGGAAAGGAGGGGAATGGCACATTACCTGGGTTTGACTATGGATTGAGATCAGTAATCTTGGTGACAAATTTTCTGTCCTGAAGGAATACATAGAATAATATATCATTTATTTGCACTGACTGGGAACTAGGAGGTACCAGACTGCTGCCCCCCACTCCCAGGAGGGTGAGAGAGCAGGAGGATGACAGTGATGTGAATGGATGCAGATGTGGAAGGACCTTGTGGGAAGGGCTGTGGACCAGTCCCAGCCCACCACCGCTGCACCTCAGCACTAGCAGCCAGATCCACCCTGCCACCCACACTGCCCAGCAGCCTACTGCAGGGGCTCTCAGACCTGCCAAAAAGTCTGCATGAGAAGGGGGAGAGCAGAGAAGATCTGGGCAGCAGGGACCTACCTATGCTGGACTATGCAGTTTCATGCAGAGATATTTAATTTTTTCTGAAACCAAAGCTTTTATCTCTAAGTGGCACATCACTAGGTCAGTCAGAGTACGAATCATTTGCGTATGGCTTGGATACCAGGATGGCTTACATCATGCATGCAGACATGCCCTAAATCACCGTTTCCAGCCCTTTTTTTTGTTGAGGAGCCATGCACTTGCTACAGAGATTTTAATTTACAACTCAGTAAAATCTTGGCTCAGCTTTGACAGTTATTTTATTACATCTATCTTCCCTGTTCTGTTTGCTTGCTTATATAAACAGAAATGTGTGCAGATTTCTTTTTAAGTTTTTCACTTCTTTCAGGAACCATTTTCTGATGCACTAAAGAACTCAGCTGAGAAATGCTGTCCTGAACTACAAAACAGGCATAGCCCTTTTCAAAGTTATTGAATATTCAAGAACTTTTTTTTTTTAACCTATCAAAGATCTCAAGTGGACTCCAACGGTATTGAATTTTGTTTAAAAAATAATAAACATTCAAATAGCTTCAGTTCAAGCAGCAAAACTGTGAGTCCCAGAAAGAAAATATGACCTAACTAATTACATTAAAATTTGCTTTAAAAAATTTGCTCTTAGGCTATTTTAGTTCAGAAAGAGGGGTGGTGGGGTTTTTTTTAATGCCTGAGTCATCAAATCCTGACAATGTGACAGAAGACTAACGACAGCAGTGCTCTAAGAGAGGACCTCCCATGGCGAAACAGCGTTCCTCTCTGCAGAGCTTTCAAGGGAGAGGAGGAGGAAAAGCAACTTTGTAAACACAAAATAAAAGGCCTGTTCACTGTTTAATGAGACTGATCACTAAAGGCAGAGAACAGGTTTTCTTCTGGAGTGCAGGGAGTCAGTACAACCTAATCCAGAGTGAGAAACTGGTCTCATTTACAGAGTGCGATGCTGCCTAGCATTAAGCTCCCATTGTCAGTAACATGAGCAAGAACTGAAGCAGGTCCACTTGCTCAGGGCAAAGTGACATGTGGCATTTCTTCCCTCTCTGGCAAAGCACACACCCTGGCTCCCTGCAGCCTTATACAACTAGGTGTTATTGTTCAAGAAAAACAGCAGGAGGATGTACTCACAGAAGCCTGAGTCTAAATCCCTATACTCTTTAACTTTTCTCCCCTCCATCCAATTTTACCCATGTCTGAAAGAACACTGATTAATTCTGGAGCAGTAATTCAGCACATGCTGACTTTGGCTTTTCAAGGATGCTGAGAATTCATAGCTCCAGTGGGAGCTGTGGATGGCTTATGTGTCACTGAATCATAAAAATCAGGACTGGAAAAAACCTTGAAAAGTCATTCAAGTTCATCCAGCCCATCCTGGGCAGGATCAACTAACAAAGATCAACGATACAAACCAATCCTGGCAAATGTTCAATTTAATCAGTACTTACAAGTCCCCAGTGGTGGACATTTCACAACCTTCCTCTGTATTCAGAGCATCCCTATGTAAATAACCTTATACATCCTCATTACCTTCAACTGGATTACCCACAAATAGATGCCACAAATAATGGCATTATGGTGTGCTGCTCAAGAGTGTTCACTGTGTCCTCACTCTGCTCCCACTAAAGATTTACTGTTCATCAGTAAATAAGCTTCCCTGCAGAACATGAACCTAAGGTACCATTCCACAGTACATCATTCTACCATAATTTTCTCTGTGGCAAAACTAGTTTAAAAGGTCCTCTTCTTTTACATGCCAACTGCTTGTTTCTGCTCCCTGATCAAAATTTACTATTGTCTCAGTTGTGCTAATAGACCTGTAGGAACAAAATAAAAACCAGCCCACAGAAATGGTCTGGATTAACAGAAACAAATCAACCATTTTTGCTCTCCCTCTGTCCCAAATGGCCCCATTCATTGATGAGATTGGATCTGTAACGAGACCTCCCAAATTGTTGAACTGACAAATCCAAGGAACAAATGAACTGAAGCACAGAGATTTACACGAGCTCAGCATGAACAGGCTGGGAAGGAACTCTTTAGATTCACTTCCTAACTCCTCAGATCCTCTCTAGTAGTGTGGCCATAAAATCGGCACTACCAAGACCAGACTGACTAGAACCAGAAAATTTGGGTAATGCTGGGTGAAATTTTACTATTAATAGTCTCCAAGGCACACAGGTGGGAATTCCTTTCCCTGGATCCTGAATGGATGTTACACTGCCCACGAGCTGTCATGTTGCAAGAAGTACCTACGTTAATGTCCAACAGCCCTGAATTTATTCTTCTGAAATGCTTATCTATAAATCTATCATTCAGTCCTACTGCTTTATGCAGTTTGGAAACACATCTAATCAGATAACACAGACTGCTGTGCTGGGGTCAGATGAATATTTCAATGTAGTTGATCATAGCACTGTACTCTGCACAGTTAGCAGGGGCCAGATGTCCTCACTCTCCTATTGAACTGTTGTTGACTTTCTGGGTTTCATTTTTAAGGGGGGGGCAGAAACGAGCTCAGAAGGGCATTTCCTGCCCTCCCTTCAAAGAACATTTCAGCTGAATTTATTGAACCTACAGTTCTACGCTTGTGCAAAAATGCAATGGGATATTTAATAGCAAACGGTGGTTCTGGAGGTGATTAATAGGAAAAACATCCTATTTTTCCCTATTTCTGTGATTTTAGCCATTGCACCTAAGGTTTTAACTAATAGTATTAGGTATGTGGACAGCTGAGAAAGGACTTAGTGGAGCCTGTAGTATAAAAGATCTCATTAATGAGACAACCCTAGTATTTTGGTTAGCCTCTTGGACAATGTAGTGGGGAACTGAAGTGGCCAATGCCAGAGCTAAAAGCTTGAACTGCTACCACACAAAGTGAGGCACTTGGCTTTTACATCATGACTGAAGAAGGTCTTGTAACAGATATAGTTAAGCGAGTATGGACAAACACATGATAGTCCATGCATTACCAGGAAAACTACTGCCTGCTGTGTTCAAAGGCTGGCTTTTCTCAGTGATCCAGCAGATCAAGTTATACAAGCTCAACTGCTCTTCTAATCTGGATTTGTGCAAAGCATTTGACACTCTCCCGCATGACATCCTTGTCTCTAAATGGGAGAGACATGGATTTGACAGGGGGATCACTCAGTGGATAAAGAGTTGGCTGGATGGTCGCATTCAAAGAGTTGTGGTCAACGGCTCAGTGTCCAAGTGGAGAGCAGTGATGAGTGGTATTCTTCAGGGGTTGGTGTTGGGACTAGTGCTGTTTGACATCTTTGTTGGTGACATGGAGAGTGGGATTGACTGCACCCTCAGCAAGTTTGCCGATGACACCAAGCTGTGTGGTGTGGTCAACACGCTGGAGGGAAGGGATGTGCCATCTAGAGGGACCTGGACAGGCTGGAGAGGTGGGCCCGTGCAAACCTCATGAAGTCCAACAAGACCAAGTGCAAGGTCCTGCACATGCATCAGGGCAATCCCAAGCACAAATACAGGCTGGGCAATGAGTGGATTGAGAACAGCCCTGAAAAGAGTACCTGGGGGTCTTGGCTGACAAGAAGTTCAACATGACCTGGCAATGTGCACTGGCAGCCCAGAAAACCAACTGTACCCTAGACTGCATCAAGATAAGTGGGTGGTGAGGCACTGGCACAGGTTGCCCAGAGAAGCTGTGGCTGCCCCCTCCCTGGCAGTGTTCAAGGCCAGGCTGGATGGGGCTTTGAGCAACCTGGTCTAGTGGAAGGTGTCCCTGCCCATGGCAGGGGGGTTGGAACTAGATCTTTATGGGCCCTTCCAACTCAAATCATTCTATGATTCTATGATAATTGGTTATCTCTTTAGAGATCACATAGGGGAGAAACATCTCCCACTTTCATAACAGTGGTGCAAGTCTTAAGCTATGAAAATGGAGGGGAACAGAGAGATCTGAGTGCTGTTCAGATGTCATTCCTTTCAACCTTCTGTGGCCCAAACAGAGATAAGCCAGAACACTCATTTACACAGATGCCTGCATGTGGCTTATTTATCTGCTTCAGATAGTTGGTCCTGGTCCCACTTGCACATAGAAATCTGGGTATTCAAGAAGTGCCAAGAAATTCACAGAAATGACAGTAAGCATGGACTATGGAAATAGGAACTTACTTCATTGCCTGTGAAACAGAGAAAACTTGTGCTTTACATAAGAAAACATCTGTCACCCATCAAGGGAACAACTACAGGTTTGGGGCTTTTTTCTAGCTGTTTAAAAAAAGAGTTATGATTTATTCATACACTCATTACACTTGAATCACTGTATCAAACCATTCAAATCAGGTGTTAGAGTTGTCTGCAGAGTGGGAACTGCTTTGTCACAGCTGTATGTTGTAGCCCGTACCAGATCATTCATGGTCAAGTTTTCTTCCACCAGACTCAGCCAAGGGCTTTGTTTTCTCCAAGGGTTGCCACCATGTGTCACCTGGGGACCTTTCAAAGAGCTCTCCTGCTGAATAACTTGGTAGGGGACTCAGGTACGGAGCTGCCCAGCTACTCCGCAGCTCACAGTTTCACTTGCTGCTGATAGATCAGCCCCTTGTTACAAAACTCACATTCTTGAGCTTGTAAAATTTGAATGATGTAAGAAAGAAAATAGAGATTAAAAGGCAATAAATAATAA
Organism: Strix uralensis; assembly: GCF_047716275.1. Lineage (NCBI taxonomy): Eukaryota > Metazoa > Chordata > Aves > Strigiformes > Strigidae > Strix > Strix uralensis. Next base: position 86,013,676 of record NC_134012.1, on the reverse strand, counting down.
TAATAAAAAAAAGATTTTGCATGGAGGAAATCCTCTGAATGTGGAGAACAATGAAATAGGGTCTACCTGAGTGAATAAGAAGGGGTGTTTTTCACCAGTGTTTAATCTTGCCCAGAACCTTGGAAGACAGATGAATTAACAGAGTGATTCCAAAAATCCCACATTTGAGTAACTGGAAAAGTTAGTAAAAAGGTATGTATCACTATCAGGGAAAGGAGAGCAGCTAGGTGGAAGGCAGACTTTATTTAAGAAACTTCTGACTGCCAGCACTATCACTCTGCTCTATGACCTGTAACAGAATTTCACACATCATTGCACAGTTTTCACTGAAATAGATACTACAATAAATCTAAATTACTTAATTAAATAGGTAAAATAAGTTGGAGTTTTTTTATTCTAATAGCATAACCAGAAAAATTAATGTTTTCATTCTGCAGGTGCTTCGAAATTAAACTGAATCTCACCTATATTTGAATCCTTTGCTATTGAATACAGAGCAAAGCAATTTCTATTTTCTTTTAGATAAACAGCTCTAAGTGGTTCTAATTTTTTTGTTCCATTATGTGGAGATATAAAGTCAGTCTGTGGTGGCAGAGAACAGACAACCAAACTATAGGAAACTGCATGTAGCTGTTTGCCATAGTATGTTGATCAGTGTATTTCACAATATGTTACTCAGACAGACATACTGTAGAACAATTCATACCGAATGTAATGTTGAAAAATGTAAGGAAAATAACCATACTCAAATCAGAGAAAGTTGCGGTAAAGAGATGAGTCTTGCAGCATTCCCAGGAATTTAACACTTTCTGATTCTTCAGAGAAGGTGGAAATCTGCTTCGTTCATGAAACATCATCGAGTAGATTACAATGAAGCAATCCACCCAACCAAGTTTAAATGGAAAATTATGACAAAAATAATTGCCCTTGAAAAAAGGTACAGGGTCATTTTTCATCACTGCTGCTATCTGGACAGCAAGAAGAAGCAGAGAATATAGTAAGAGCTTCAGGCTGCAGTACTGTTACTTCAGGCTGTTACTCCAAGTAACAGAAATTTTGCATAATTACAGCTCTGATTTGAATGATGTTGTGATTAAAACAAGTCAGGAAATGAGATGGTGGGGGACAAAATTATATAAGAACGTACATTTTTTCAGTTAATTAAAAAGATTAAATGTCTAGTTAATGTTCAACATAGCCAATTAAACATTATTTTATTACATTTTGGTCTTTTAAATTTTAAATAATTTTAAATTAGGTGTCATTTTAAAATAAAGTTATTTTGAAACTGTCAAAACACTTCAGTATTGCTGAAACATTCAAGATGAATGTTTTCCTACATATTTTTCTCAAATACAATTAGTCATTGAATTTGACCCAATTTCACAAGTAGTATCAATGGTGTTCACAAACCTGTTTTTCCAGCAAATTTCTGTTTAGCATCAAAATTCCTCCCTGCTGTACCTCTCTCCATCTGAGGCACCCCCTCTTCTGCTTCCTGCTGCCGTTTCCTTTGATTATATTAGTGACTGCCTTTTTGCATGGACTGAACTTCCTCCACCTCTTCCTCCACCAAGCCTTCATGTGCAAAGCTAGTTTTATCATTTCCCTTGCAAGGTGTGTATCAAATACACAGCATCAAGGATCCTTATTAAGCTGCTGTCATTACCACCTTGGGTTTTGCCACCCAGCACCCCAGCCCAGCACCCAGGCTGCAGGCTGTGGGGGTCTACGGTGGTCACACCCCCACTAGCTCCTCCACAACAACTGCTTCATATCACCAGAGAGGGACACTAAGCTACTTATTATCCTTTATACACTTTCTGGCTTCTAGCTCTGGCCTCACACAGCTAAACCAGCTTTGTTAATCAGCTGGATCCCAGAAACAGCATCCTGGGCATTGCTGTGAATCATTTACCAGGAACAGTCTTCCCTGAGCTACTCCTCATCCCTTCCACCTGCTTTCCTCACAACCCAGTATTAACAAGCCCAAAGCATTCATATGATAAACCCTGTATTATGCCGATTATGCCAAATACAGTAGCTAGGAGATATTACGGAATAGCCACTGCTCTTTCACAGTTAGAAATCTTTGTTCTGGCTACAGCTGGGGCAGACATGCCCACCGGGGCTACCTTCTTGCCAAGGATTTGTCCCCCTAACACAGACTTCTCTGAATCTTCAATAACCGGTGGGGCTATGAAAAATTACTGCAAGAGAACCTGCTTCCCCATCCCCAGACATGCCTTGAGACCAGGCTGCTCCCAGGGCTCCCACAAGCAGCTGAGCATGGAGAGGAACACTGCACTGTGTGGTACTGTCCTCCCATCTCCAGTGACAAAGCAAGTGGCATGGATAAGACTGTGCACAGCTGCTTTTGAAAAGGCAGGTTAGCAGCCATGACATTCTCCCATAGAAGGGGACCTGGGAGGAGTCTGCTAATGATCTCTGTTCCTCTTTCAAAAACCAATAGAGCTCATCTTAACAGCAGTCAGCTTTCTCACTCCTGCTTTTCCAGCTGTAAGACTGTTGGAAAACTTCCTTGCTCTGATGGCAGGGAGTCCTTCTCTCACACTCAGCCTGAATTTATTTAGTCACTGTATAACTGTTGCTCTTATGAGAACACCGGCCTTTAGCCTAAACTGTTCTTTTCCCTCCCTGGTATTTATTCCCTGTGATATTTATAGACAGTAATCACATAGCCTCTCAGGCTTCATTGTGCTAGGATAAACAAGACAAGCTGTCTCAATGTCTTCAGCAATTTATTCCCTGATTATCCTAGTTAGTAGTCCCTCTCTGCATCTGTGCCAATTTTAATCTACTCCCCAGAACACTGATGATCAGAATTGTACCGGCTATCCAAAAAGATATCCCACCCACACCTTGGGCAGTAATATCACCACCTTTCTGTGCATGCTGGAAATGCCTTGGTACATATCAGGATGACACCATTCTTTTTCCCATCTGCTTTCCACTGAGGGGCTCAGCTTTAGCCAGTCATGGGTGACACTCCAGCATCTGCCTTGCCTGGCTTCCCCAGCTGATGAGATCCTATCTTACCAGAGATGCTCCCATCATTATGACCTTCCATCTTATACTACTGAATTCCAGCTCATTTCTAAATACTGCAGGCATCCAGTTCTTGCTGTATGTTACCCCTCAGTTTTCCTCTGTTATGATGATAGCCTCTTACTTTGTGTTATCAGCAAACTCCATCAGCAGTCTCCTACAGCTGAATCCAAGGTCCTTCATGGAAATATTAAAGATGCAAGCTCATTGAGGAATGCTACCATTACCTTGTCTTCAGACTGGTACTTCCAACCAGTCCCAACTCCATTTCTGATTCCCAAATTCCATTTCGATTGATTATATCCTACTTAACACTTCACCAGCTGCATTACTGAAATCCCTAAATTTTCCTGTAAAATTTCCATAGAATTAGTTACAAAAACAAATGAAGATCATTTGACACCATCCACCTTTGGCAAAACCTCATCAACAGTTATCTTACCTTCCATTAACCTCTGTATCTTTAATTATTACTTCTTTCCAGTTAAGCTCTTCAGCCTCCTGAAAGTCTTCTCCTGAAAGCTTGTGGGGGCTCACACCATACCCTTGACAATTTTAGATAAGAGCATTATGTTTGCTGCTGTCCACTCTAAACCACTTCATAGGTCTGCTTTAATGTGTGCAATGCTCATGCTAGTCCTTCAGCAATTCTGCTATGGACATTAGACAGATCATGGTGTTCTCTACTTGAATGTATTCACTTCTTACAGCCATTATAAAACATCTTCACCAGTAATATCAGGAGTTGCACAGAAGGCTCCAAGAGGAATCCTGTTCAAACACCGGATGAAAAACTAACTTCCAAGCTCCACACTGAATATAGCAGAACTTAACATGAAGATAAACAGGATTAATAGAGTTAGTTTAACCAACTCACAAGGGCCTATCATTAAGTTAACAGTGGTACAGTTTACTGATTGCAGTGTGCAAAGGAATCCACTAGAAGGAATAAATTCTGTCTGGTAGACATTTCTGCTGACCTTTTTAGCATTCATTACTGGCAGATTTTGTAATCAACTGCTAATAGTCATCTTTTCTTTTAACTCAAACTTATAGCCAACAGTCTTGAAATGTCTAGATGATGCAATCAATGACAACATAACATGACTGACAGCAAAATTCAGAGCAGTCAAAGCTGAGTCAGACTCTTCTACATTGCATGGTCCTGAATCACTAACTCTAGACTACATCTATCATCATGCTGTCCACCTTGATTTCAAAAAGTAATTTCCAATAGTCATGAGCAAAATTAAAATGGACATTAGGAATGAGGGAAAAAGTATGATATTGTCCCCAGACTGACACTTGAACAACACTGATATCAAGGGACAAGTAAAGGCTGAGTAGTACAGTGCTAGACACCCATTGCGGTATTAAATAGATCTAGCCCAAAACCAAGAAATACTGTTCTATGAGAAACTCCAACATTTAAAAATGTGATTTTTATTCAAATTAGAAAGAAAATACAAAATGTTGGCCTTTCCCATCAAATAAAGTTCAGGACCTATTTCTAAATACAAAAATGAAAATCTGTGAATATAGAAACAGCATTAAATATTGTAATTAACACCCTAACATATATCTGAAGACAAGACAGAATTAATAGAAGTACAAAGTTGAAATGTTTTGACATAAACTATTTTGCTAAAATAGACTTCTCCCTGGAGAAAACCACTGAAAGATGAGTTCCTGAAAAAAAGCAGACTTTAAGATACCTGCAGTTTTCAATAAAAAGCTGCACCAATGCGAAAAAGAACAAATGGTTTTGTAATCACTGGGTTCAAACAATTTACACAAACAGGCACTCACTACCACATCTAACAAACTAACAACTGTAGATCAAACTCTTAAAAAAGGAAATAAAGTATTAACCAATATACCACTGATATGGACTCAAATTAGCTTTAAAAACAAAAATGTTTTCATGATTTTGAGAGCTCTTACTGGTTCTGATCAGCACTAAAAATAGGCAGACATTGTAAGAAGTCTCATGCTTCCAGTAATTCTGGTAACTTCTGAATTGATCTCATATTTTATTTAATGAGAACTCCACATTGATGAACTACGGTTGTTATACCACAGATGAAGCAAACCACATCACAGACCATCAGGGAAAAGGTAGACTAAAAAATACATTATATAGCTTGTAAAAATATAGCAAGGGATTGCAGAGGACACATCAACAATAAAGTCAAGTCCTCCTGGAGTGAAGCCAGGATAGATATTTGATTGAGACACGCCATAACAAAGAGGTCATAGAATCACAGAATAGTTTGGGTTGGAAGGGACCTGTAAAGGTCATCAAGTCCAATCCCCTGCAACAAGCAGGGGCATCTTCAATTAGATCAGGTTGCTCAGAGCCCCATCCAACCTGACCTTAAACGTTTCCAGGGATGGGGCATCTACTATCCGGGCAACCTGTTCCAGTGTTTCACCACCCTCATCGTAAAAAATTTCCTTTTTATATCTATTCTGAATCTACCCTCTTTTAGTTTAAAACCATTACCCCTTGTCCTATCACAACAGGTCCTGCTAAAAAGTCTGTCCCCATCTTTCTTATAAGCCCCCTTACAACATCTGTAAGATGCTACATCTGTAGGTCTTCCCTGGTCTGCAGATGTAGTTGCTGCATCAGAGAAGGCCACAAAGTTGGTCAGACAGGACTTGCTCTTGGTGAAGCTCTGCTGGTTGTCTCAGATCACCTCCCAGTCTTCCATGAGCCTTAGCATAGCTTCTCTGAGGATCAGTTCCACGATCTTCCCAGGCACAGAGGGGAGGCTGACAGGTCAGTAGTTCCCAGGGTCCTCCTTTCTACCCTTTGTAAAAATGGGTGCAATGTTTCCCTTTTTCCAGTCACCAGGGACTTCACCTGACTGACGTGACTTTTCAAATATGATGGAGAGTGGCTTGGCAACTACAACAACTAATTCCCTCAGGATTCTGGGATGCATCTCGTCAGGTCCCCTAGACTTCTGTACGTTCAGGTTCCTCAGGCAGTCTCAGACCTGATCTTCTCTTACCGTGGGAGAGACTTTGCTCCTCTAGTCCCTGACTTGAGGTCCATCCACTCAAAAGGTGTAGTAAGAGAGATTGCCAATACAGGTCATTCCCTCCTTCTTCAGCACGACACAAGAGTTTTGCTGGACCACTCTGCTTCACTGGCACCAGGCAACGCAGACCTGTCGTGTCAGCCATGCACTGAGCGTGAGAGTCCCTGCAGTGGCTCATGCTCCTCTTGTGGGATACAGATCAAGCTGCACATTCACCACAGAGCTGCTGCAGTCTCCTTCTTCCTAAAAAGCTCTCACAACACATGCTAATGGTGGTCAGCCTCAACTGAGCATCTGCTTCATATCAAGCGTCAAAGACTAGCCACAGAGACCTTGCACCCCTCCACCCAGCAGTGACGTGGAGGGAGATGTGCTAGATAGAACAGCCTCTGCAAGTGTGATCCAACATGCTGGTATATTGTGCATCAGCGGACATGTTATATAAAAGATTACAAGAGTGCAGAAGCATGGGCCTGGAGAAAAATACACACCACTTAAAAAGAAAAAAGCAGATCTGAGTCTGCATCTCAGAAGAGATGTACCCTGAAGAGTTGCACAGCCGGTATGGTTGATGCTGGCTGCAAGCAGAATAGAAGCCCAGAAGGTTACTGAAAGGGAATTACAGTAACTGAGCCTTGTGGTCAGTCCATCCAATGCATTATTTTCAGCTACTAGAGAATAAAGAAAAGTCTTGCCTGAGCTGGAAAATATTTTTCAAGCAACAGCCCACCTATAATTCTCATGAGAAATACCTTAGAAGAAAAAACACCCAGATGTTCATCATATTGATTACTACTTCCACAAATGTTCCTCAGACTGCAGAGCTCAAAGGAAGGAGCTTTCCACCAAGAGAAAACTGTTCAGTTGGATTTATGTCTCTTCTGTTCTAGCGCAGCCAGACAGTAATAGCACTGAAACGCTGTCTGATGGAGAGAGGGAGCCAGCAGCAAACGCCACTAGGTGAGACAGATCATTATCTGCCAAATGCTCTCTGAGCTGAGATTAGCAATGGGCTCAGAATTTACTGTGCCTGGTGTGAGAGCAGGGCAAGAGCATGGCTCTCATTTCCAGTGCTGCAGCAGTGACCTTACTCAACCTTCTTGGCTGAGCCCTGTCCTTACCTTCTGCAGAAGGATGGTTAACAGATGGACCAAACCGGGCGCAGTCACGTGCCATGCCACATGCTTATACTCTTCCGAGAAACAGCACCAGTCTTAGACAACATACAAGTATCTTGATGACCTTCCAGCAATGAGCTTCAGGACCACCCACCTAGCACCCGATGACAGCCTGAAACAGCATCTCTGGGTACAAAACATCCTTTCCTAATTCCTCCCAGTGGCAACTTTACAGACTGATGGCTTCATATTTAATTATTTCATCTTAATTGTTCAAATCCTGACCATCACCATGCATGCAGCTGAAGTAGAAATGAAACTTGCTGACTGACTGCTTGCAACAGCCTAGAGGAAGAAATGAAAACAAAGTAAAAAGAGTGTACATGGGAGGCCAGAGATGACAAAAGGTGGCTAAAGAAAGGATGGAGTAACAGTGCTCCTGAGCAGAGGCAGATCCTCTACCTGACACAGGGACAGCGGTCACGAACCCTGCAGAGCCAATGGCTCAGTTGAGACAGCAGGGAAGGGTAATAGGAGTTGAATGCTCACTGCTTCAGCTTTTTCCTCAATCAAAAGCAGGGAATGGAGGGGTGGCCCTGTTGTTACTTTCCTCTGGTAAGCAGCAAAACCAAGGCAAGCCATAATGAACTTACTTAGCTCTGAGGAAAAGCCTGCTCACAAGGAGGCAAGTTTCTTTGCAATATCCACTCAAACTTTGGGAAACAAGGCAACAAATGTGCTGGCTAAAATCATCCCTTCTGAGTTACTCAAGCAACACACACATACCTGTAGGAATTCTCTGGATTACAGCATTGTGTCAGAGCTGTAATTTGAATGGGTCTAACTGGAAAAGGAGACAACCCAGCTTCAAACTTCAGAGTATGTAAATCCAAGTAGGAAGGGAATAAAGGTCTATGGCTGTCCCCCTTCGCTGTCCAGCAGCAAAATTAAGGGGCCCATCATCCAACATCTGATTTCGTTCCTGATTTACTACATAACAGTGCTTGCTGGCACAACTGTGAGCACCATGGTGCTGTCTGAAAAGTTAAGCAGGTTTCAGTACCACACCATGAAACAAATGATGGTAAGGTTCCTCCTTTGTGATATAGCTCAGAAAACAAAAAAAAAATTTCAATGGGAAAGTGCCTGCATCTCACCATGACTCCTACTCCACTCTAACCACTCATTCTCCTTCATATTTTAATACTATTTTATGATATACTACATTCTGGATGACAGTTGCTTAGTTACAAAAACTCTCAGATCAACAGCTACAGTATTAAAATCTTGCCAAAGGTCAAATCCCACTGTATGATCATTCAGTGTCTTAAAGACGTGTCTTTTATTATTTTTCTTAGTGTCTGAGATAAATACTGAAGGACATTTTACTATAATAGGCTGTGCTTTGTTGAAGCAACTGTACATCCTGGGACAATACATGCAATGTTATAATTATAGACAAAGTCTATTATAACGTGTGACTTATACTTAGCCCCCCTCCTCCCCCTGAAAATAGTCAATCCTGGAAGAAAATGGAATTATGAAACTTTTGTCTATAAGTAAAGTTGTAAAAAAAAAGATCAATACAATGACGTTAAACATTTCCAGGCTTTAAGAACAAAAGAAATAAAAGCTTTATATTGTATCAAATCAGCATCTTTCACAATGACAGTGGCTCCCTAAGAAAGAATTGCATTGCATCCCACAGATATTACTGCATTCCTAGGGAAAAAATTTCATCATCTCTGTTTTAATAGAAGAAAAACATCAGCATTTTTATAGCCTATAAAAGTTCTGCATGATATGGAAGGTGCGCCATACATCACCAGAACCTTTGGCCTGGCTGCCTTCCCTATTTACAAGTCCTTTTCCACTTCCCCTCTTCCAGCTGTTTCTTTTGTACAAATGTGGCACCAGGGTGCCAGGATCCTTTACTGTTTCCTCTATATGCTTTGCCCCAACATAACTCTGGCTATAGCCTACATGCCTAACTGCTCATTTAGTCCACAAAGACTACTTGTTTGTAAGCACAGGGAAGCATTTAATAAAATTACTTGCAAGCTTGGTATACCTTCCGACAATGGATCCCACTGGCTTTCTGTAGCTAAGGCTTCCTTAGCCTACCGTCCAAGTGGAGATAGCCACTGCAGAAGTTGAGGATATGCAGGTGACTTCTCTAGGGAAACTGTGGATGCATTCTCCCTAGATTACAACTGAAAGCCCTCTAAGGCTTTGGACGATGTTGAGAACTGCCCAAACCCATCAGGAATGTTACAGCATGTGCAACAGGGTTTTAAGAGGTGACAGGAATTTTCTGACAATTTCTATCCACATCCTACCACTCTGAGACCATCGAGCAGCTACAGGAGATTAAAAATTCAAACTTCCAAACATATAATAACTGCATGCTAGTTAGTCCAGGACTGCCCAGTTCTCTACTTAAAAACTGACAAGGATGTGCTTATAAATCTACTCTACTCATATAGTCCTGAAAGCAATGGTTTGCAGCATGCAAGTGCTAATACAACACAGACATGCATGTTGTCATACCTGCTGAGTTTGTATTTGCTTGAGTCTGTATTAAATGTCTTTGTATTACAGAAAATCATCATCAGCTTGAAAGCCACCTTGTGAATAAATCTGCAATGGCTTGTTTGAGTAAATCTCTGTGCTCATTTTGTACCTTATAAATGAAGAGAAGGACCAACCCATCAGGGAACTGTTCCCTTCACAATGAGGTAAAAGCAGCCCAAGTAGACCCAGGCCCAGCATCAACAAAGGCATTTCCCCTGGGGTCAGCACTTGTTAGCATCTATTAGCTGTAGAGTTTCCCTAGTGATTTAAGTAATGTCAAAAAGATCAAAGAAAACCCAACTGACTTAATGAGCCATTTGCAATTTCACTACAGCAGCCCTGCAGACTGAAGCATGAAATCTCTGAGACAAGTAGACATTAGTGACAGCTTACAGCAGCCTAGTTGGGGGAATGAACATTTCCTTTTCATGATGAAAACGCTTGCTACTTTCTGTATACACAGGGTCAGACTGTGCTCAGAGCACGATGATGGGATCACATAAAGTATCTTTACAAGTAGTCACACAGCATATGTAACTGCAAGCAGGTGTTTTCGAGCATAACATGATGAAAGTTGTAAGCAGGCCTAATAGATGAAAAGACTGTGAGACACCCTCACACACCCCCAGAAAACACCAAACCAACTACCCCAAACGAACACCCCAAAGCTACGCCTCCAAAAACACTGGTGGTCACAGAGCTGGTGATCACCATGCCAACTTCCTTTCTGGACTAAATCCCACAGAGTACTAGTAGGTATGTAGACAAATACTTTCCCCTAACAAAGTTCTTAAAAATCCTGTGCTCTTGTATTTTGTGGCATTTTAATACTATTCCAGGTTCATGACCAAAGCCATCAGACACAACCACCCAGCACTTCCCAAGGGAACGCGATACTGCAATCCTTGTGCAGACAGATGCTCGGATGATGAAATGCCACTAAAATGCCTGCCAGCAAAATCAGCCTGAACATACACAGCCCATTCAGGATTTTACTGTGCAGGCCTGCTGACGTGGCAGCTAGATGCTTCAAATGAAACCAAGGTCTCCCTATGCTGCTCTGTGTGCAAACATGGAGATTGCCTCTGGTGTAGAAAGACTAGAAAAGTAATTATGGATCGTTTGAGGAAGAATAGAAATACTAAGGATTTGGCTGAATTCCCCAGAGTACTTTTGAATTCCCTACTAATATACCAGAATGATAGTTTGTGCCTTCTGGGGTCAAAAACAAACAAACAAAAAAAGACAAAAAAAGACATCCACCTCCAAAGTCAAACGCAGGGAGGGCAAGCGTTGTTTGTACCATACACATTGGTGAGGGAACGAGTCTACAGTTGCCTCTTGGCGTTTCAAGAGCTCACACACCACCTGTGCTGCTATGGGGTTGCGGAGTTCTAAACGCAAACCAGCCAGCCAGAGCCTGCTGCTTTCCTGCAGTGCACAATGGAGACAGACATCAAGGTTACAAGCAAGAGGGATGTCCAGACAATTAGCAAAATACAGTTGCCACAGTTGCTGTTCCTGTTGTTGTTTTTCTTTTTCACATAAACTATTTTAAGAGTGGCATCCGTCAGTACCACGTGTGGATCAAAATATTATCAAATTCCACTCCTCCAGCAACACAGAAACTTTCAAAAAATTCAGCTGGCTGAGATATGGTTTGGAGGAGTGCACCCTCAGTAACTGACTCAAAATTCCCACTTCTTGAAACTCCAGGGATTATTTTTCATATAATATCCACCTATTTGCTAGCTAAATCTGACCCTGCTTAGTTTATGACTGAACCCAGAGATGGCTTTTTTCCAGACAGCTTCTGTGGCCTACTTACCACCCCTTTTGTTAATAGTATGGCTGCTTTGCCTCCACTTCAAAGGTTCATTCTCATGTGCAGGATTTTTTTTTTTTATTTGCTTTGGTTGCTAAGGGGGAAGCTTTAGCATGATAGGCAAGGATTTAGTGACACACGAGCTACAGGGAACATTATCCTTTGAGATTAATTTGGAAATCAAGTGAGAATCGGCTGGGTATGTGTTTATTAGTACCACAGGATTTTTGCATCCTCTGAAGGAGATCTATTCTTCTTCTGTATTATTCAGCCTCGAAGACAACAAAGAGGTATCATGCTCATCTCCAGTGTCAGACATAAAATTAGTAATTTCACTGCAAATCAGAAAACAAACTAGATTATTATGAAGAACAGCTCTACACTCATCAAAAGGTTGTTTCACAACTGTCTTTCAGATGTACTAAAGGCAGCTGCCTCACTGTGAAGTTAATTCAATAAGCAGAGAACATAATTTATTTGGTAAGTACTGTTTGCTAATCAAAGAGTATTTCTTGGCATCTAAACTGTGCGTGACAGAATGTTAAGCCTGAAAACATATTGTTAGTCCTCAAAGTTTTTCATCAAATCCGAGAAACATAATGTGCATGCATGCGAGTGATTCTCCTCATTCAAGTAATGAAGATGAAAGCTGTGTTACAATGTTGTGTAACACTGAGCTGTGGTCCTAGGAAGAGCTTGGGAGAAATGGTTTTTCCCTCTTGCATTTGTGCAGGATAGAAAGCTTGATGACTTTATAATTTCTCCTTCCAAATTATTGTCCCACAGGGCATTACCTGTGATGACAGCAAAGCCTGTGAGCAAGCATTATCGGTAAAAACCAGTCCTGGTATATCTTCTACTGAATTCAGTGTTAGGAGGATGAAACTGGGTTTTTTTACTCAAGGTTACCATCGCCTCCCATCTTGCATATCTGTGCTGTGGGGAACTGGCTGAGGAATAACATCACTTCTCCTTCTGAAACGTATTGCCTTAGGAGACTGCTCTACTGAGGTTTGAACATGTGGACCTCCACCACCACAAGCAGCCAGGAGGGAAAACCAACCATCTTGGCTAAGGAGCCTCAACATGAGCTACAAAGTATCAGAAAGGAGCATGGATTGCTGCATGGTGTCTCCCTGACGTTTTCCTGGTCTGATGGATGCTGCAACTGAGAGAAACCAGGTTCTCCCTCTAAGGTGGACACTGCTCCTCAAATCGTAAATAATCTCATGACTAACAAACAACTTCAGAGATCAAAACCTGGTATGTTTTATTGGATCTGAAAGGATCTAAACTTTGCTCTGTTTTCAGAATTAAGTCAATATGTAAATGAAAATGGCCACTGTCCAGATGGGGGGAGAAAGAGACATCTACAAGTTTTATTTGAAAATGCCAAAGGAACCTTTCTTAAAAGTAGCATTTAATTTAGGGGAAAAAAAACCCACACCAGAATTATTTGAAAAAGTCAACCTTAGTCCACATTTGCATTCAGATCTTTCAAAGTTCAATGTGAGGGGAAAACCCCACCTAAGTATGGTTACAAAACTGCTGCCAAAGGCAAAATACCACATTCTTAATGCAAAGCTCTTCACCAGCATTTATTAATAAGCAGAAAATAATATAAAGTGTATAAATCTATGCAGCAACTAGCAACAAAAGCACTCTTTTTACAAATAATTATGAGATGGTTCAAAGTAGCAAACACAGCCCAACTGGAACATAGGCCCCAGCTCCTTTAGTATGAATTGCATACTTTTAAGTTACTGAAATATTCGTGCAGCAAGATTGAAGATAATTCTATAAATTCTACTAATTGTTCTTCATCCTTTAATTGTTAATCTATTTATTTTTTAACAGGATCATCATCAAATGGTGAGCGTTCTGAGTTAGTTTACTTTTAGAGCAGTTAACTCAATATACAAGTTATTTTCTATGTAGATTAACACATATTCCAAGCCTGTGTCTTCCTGCAGTGTATTTTTGTAATAAAAGTACAAATAAAAATTCAAAATGAGATGTCACACTTGGAAGACTAAATACTAGCTTTGGAGATAATTTTAAAGGTCCATCTCTTTTCAAGTGGTTAAAAGAGTTACGCAAAGGAGAAAAAAAGTATTCATGCAGCAGCTGTGATTACACACTTGTGACTCGTGAAAAATCTCAGCTGCAATTTAAAGAAACAACATTTCCAGGTATTCCTGCCCAATTATTTACTGACATTTCAAGTTAGTTATTGTCTCAAAATTTGCTGTAGAGAAAGGCATACTAAGAGTTCAAAGGCTCAAGTCTTTCAGAGCTCAGTCAAACATATCCAGGATCCATTTGAAGTTTTTATTTTTCCAAACAGCTTCAAGGAAGCACATTTTGAGCCAGAGAAGAAGAAAAGGTTTTTTAATGGATATTTTTTTGATGCAGCAGGTTTTAAGAAGAACCTGGTAGTTTCTTGATTGTGTTATTTAATGTTCTAAAGAACACTCAGAAGGATGTTTACCAGGAAAAAAAATCCCTGAACACCAAGGTGAGTGTTTAGCAGTAAAATCCATCAACAAAGTAGGATTTCAGTACAGAGCAGTGCCCTTCAGACTCAGCAGAAAGGGAAATCCCTAGTCCAATGGAGCCTATAAAAACATATGTGGAGGATATACAAACAGCTGCAAGTGCAGTTGTACAAGCACTTCTGAATCATATTCCACTGTTTATAAAACCTTCTGTGTCAGTATTTTACCATTTCAGGTAAAGTTTTTCCCTGTTTTTTTCAATTTAACAGTCACTTGGGAAAGCTGCCATAAAAACGGCTCAACCTTTCCCAAAAATGAGGCGTGTTTTACTTGCAGGATGTAGTGTCACAGGCACTGCATCATTCATCTCATAGAAGGGGACAGCGTTCCCAGTAGACCTTCCTGGCACAGGCACATCCATGCAGAGAGCAGAATAGTAGCAGGCCACTGACCCCCATTATAAACTCTTTACACTCTGCAACCCTTCCATTTTTTAAGGGAAAAAATAAATAGCTCTTTTGTCTTGGCATTAAATTTTAGGTTTCCTATCAAGTTGTCAAGAACACAGTCATACATACATGCCTTTAAGCTGAGAACTGGCTGTGATTTATCAAAGTCAGAATGGTATAAATAATGCATGTATTGCACAGATGGCTTTTTTCGTAATGTAGCAACTAATGGCCTGTCAACACAGGATTCCATATACAGAACCTCTACAATGGTCTGCAGTCTCTTTCCTGTATGATAAATGAAGGCCTGTTAGGAGGCAAATTCTCTCTAATGGTCTCCTGATATCTTTGATAGAATGTGTAATGGTATGCAGAAAGAAAAAACACTCCTCTTTAAGGTGTGTAAAGGTAGTTAAGGATGCAAATTCTGCAGTGTCAGGCTTTGCTGATGAGCCAAAATGAAAAAATTATTTACACAATACATGAAGCCTGATACATAAATAAAAACTTAAATGATCTAGATCATTCAGATAGATTTGTCCACATCCATTAAGGAAATCCAAGGCAAGATGTTCAGTGTATGTGGTAAGAAACCACATCTGTAAAATAAGACAAATGGAAAAACCTGCGTTCAGAAAAAAAAAAGGCCAAGCCAATCCCATAAGATCCCACTAGGCTTCGGTGCCAGATTATCTTTCAAGATATGAAAGCTTCTCCTTCAATGTGTTCTTATCTTTAAATATTTTGGGATGATGCCCAAGTTCTGACTAACCCACAGTAGCATGCAAGAAAGACATCTGCTGGAGTTTCTTTAAAAGGAATTAGAAAAGCATCATTACCAATACACACATTCAGCACAGTCAGCACATTACCTGCCAGAAACTTACCTTTCTGTGATCGTTTCTCTGAGACCACTAGCAACCCCTTTCACCACTGTACTAGCCTTTGGCGTCAGCACTACTTGAGATATAAAAAACGAGCCCTTCTTTCTTCTTTCGGTGATTGATGCCTGGAGGAATTGAATCAGTTTTTCCGGATCTGTGGTGTTTGCCCAGGGAGCTGGCATCATCTGGCCTGGCCAAAGAAATGGTACCTCGAGAGCCACTGGACTGTGGTAGAAAACCAGCACTTGGTGTTCCTTTTCCCACAGGTACTGGAGGCTGACTTCATGGGCGAATATAGCAGGACACATTTTGTTTCCATACGTATCTTTGAGCATTTGGACAAGCTTTTCATGATGATATTTCTGCATCCCGTAGAAGTGATTGAAGTCCAAGAAGACCACTTCTTTTGGGTGGTCAGTGAGAAACGCATTGATCTCTTCCAGACCCTCCTTGACTTTGGCACTGAATAAACCATGAGCAAAGTAGAGTTCATTGTCTGGGTCTCTAGGCTTGGTGGAAATTCTCAGATCAAAATACCGTATACCTGCTCCCAGCTGGCTGGAGAAGTTCATGGTTTGTGTAGCCAACCACTTCCTCATCAGCTTTTTAGCCACAGTCCCAAAAACAGACACAAAATTCTGGACCGTCTCTGGCTGTTCAGGCCCAACTGGAGAGGCTTCATCGATGTAGAAACTAAATGAGTCATGAGAGCCTAAAAACACAACAGAGGAAAATGATCAATATTGTATTTATTTATTAAAAGTCATTAGTGATTCTTTATTAATAAACGTAATCTTCTGACCTGTACCAACTCTCACCAATGGACTCCTCCCTTGTCCTTTTTCTCAATAAATTACATTTGTCTGGCAGCATTTACCCCACCGGCAGCTTGCAAGAAGTTGAAGGAAATGTAGTGCCTGTTTCACTGTTTGTCTGGACACTCCCTCACTCTCTTCTAGATCTTACTTATGCCTTTAAGCTCACTGAAGTCAGTGGGCTCTGAACGTCAAAGCGATCCTGGTGTAACTCCAGCAAAGCCAGTCACAAAATAAATCCCTAGAGCCAACAAGGACAGTCTGACCCTGCACACTGAATGGTACACTGCCTAGCTTGCAGTACCAAAGAAAAAACCAAACCAAACCAACAGCATCCCATGCACACTTTTATAGCCAACTAAAATACGAGTTGAAAAATGCCAATGACATATAATCTTTCTGAACTTTTCCTTATTTCAAGTCTCATCTGGTCACCAACAAGGTTACTGAATGCTGTTTTCTTTCTTAAATTTACCTCTAAAATTCTTTGCTTTCCTTTGCTACATAAGTACAACAGATAGAGCCAAGGATAACATTGCATTCTACTGATAAAATACAGAAACTCCACTGCATGCTCTTGACAAGAATGAGATGTATTACTTAACATGCTTATATACAGAAGTTACCATTTTCCACAACATAACAAAGTTGAATACAAATATGTAAGACACGAGCTATGCAAAATTCTCTGTCTCAAGGTACATTCACTAAAAAAACCAACAAAAACAAAAACAAAAAAAAGCCACAACTTATTTTGCTCAGTATTTAGACATTTACATGAAATTAGCTGATAAAGCTAAGGACATCTGCAAACAGATCATTCCTCTGTAAGGGACTTTGTCTTGCTTTATGGTGAGATGAGCTGGCCCTAGGAGATGCTCATCACCCTTGTCAACCACTAGCCTTCTGAATACCTGGTGGTGAAATCTGGCAGTTTATAGAGAAATGCTGTCTGACTCCAGGCAGAGCTGCACTCCTGCTGTCCCAGCCGGAGGGGATGCTTCTGGTCAGACTCACTGTGGCAAGTGGGTCTGCTTCTCAACCTATGTCACACTGCTTGCAAAACTCCTTCAAGGTCAGCAGGCATTGTATTTCTGCAATGGACTGTAGCACTCTGAGGGATCTACTCTGAGGGACTGGATTCCTCAGAGATCTAAATCCTAGCATCAAAATGCATTCAGAGCACAAGTCTTGCCTGCTACTGACATTTTTGTAGGTGCTCTTCAAAATTACTTTCCAAAGCACGCATACTGTGGCAAGTAAATATCACATTAATGAAATCCTGCTAGTCAGTCATTTCTGATGGTGATGCTATTTTAAGTGAACTGGAACAAACCCTATAAACTGAAGTGACAGCTATAATATTCTCTTCTTTAACAATAAATGGAGTCACGACAAATCATCGTAGACTCTGGCTTGGATTTGGCTTTGTTTAATCTGAAAAATGTCTTAAAATTTTGTACACCCCTGCTTTTCATGGTTGTCTCTTTGAACTGCATTTTACTTTAAGTAGTAGATAAATTTTCCATTTTGATGAAGCTTTCGACTGCTAAGTGCTGAAGCAATAGCATATTCCTTGCAGAACCTGATTAGATCATAGAGTATCTGGTTACACACTGATATCCCAGGGGACCAGATCTGCATACAGAATTTTAATGGTAAAACAAATTATTAGAGCAGTGATTTGTGTTTCAACAGTATTACAGGGAAAATCAATGAGATATATTAAATGTTCTGCTCATTGTAACCTGCACTAATCTAGAAATCAAAGTAAATCCAGTCTTGTTTAAAACAAGGCATTGCTACTGATCTTAGCAAACCCTCACTTTGTCCACTGAAGTCCCTTATATTTCATCAGGATTTTATGTCAGAGTAAGTACATGTATAAACATGATCAACTGATTGCAGCAGTAGGCTCAAAATGGTATTAAGATTAATTAAACCATTTGTCCTTTATTGTCTGCTCTACAGCCACTGGCACCCTGAAGTTGCAGAAGAGGTAGCTAAACTTGACCACCATGGCCAATATGAAACATAGTGCCAAACACTACTTAAAAATACTTGAGAGGGGAAGCACAGAACAGTGTTCTATTCTCAGAACAGAACACCAAGGTGAACAACTTGTCAGCAGGTAGCTTTTAGCTACTGGTAATGCAAAACACAGAAAAGAGACTGGTGGTGGTGAGAACACAACAGTTAGAAACAACTGAACGTTAGAAGCAGGATAGTTTAGAAAAATATTTTTTCTTAATTAAGGTCTTCATGCACATTTTGAGCCTAAAAATGGGGATTCTAATGTGGAAGGTACAGAGAAAAGTGGACAGTGCACTGAGAACCTTCATGTTTTCTAACCCAAACAAGGGAGCCCTATTAAATACTACAAAAAGAAAATAAGGCTTGACTTAACTTGATTGACACTGAACGAAGAATATGTCAGCTATTCAAGAGTATGTAAAGATTGCTCTTGAAAAAATTAAGCAAATGTTTTGTCTTTCCACATGTATAAGTAATTTGAATAGGTCGTTTAAATATTTATTTTCATCATGCACTCATCTACATTTCCTTTTGCCTTCATTCTGCCCTGTTCTCTCATCTACATTTCCTTTTGCCTTCATTCTGCTAACCAGCTTACTTATGTAACTTGTAGAAATTCAAAATCCTTGCACTTGGCAGAGCAAATTAGAGTATGATCTTTTCCACTGTCATGGAAAATCACTATGTTCCTGGTAATGAGAGAATCCTGTATAAACATACACTTGTTTTTAGCAACCAGGTTTCCTTCCAACCTTGCTTTGGTGCATGGGGACATTCCCATATTACTTTGCCATTAGGAAGTTGGCTTGCATATGCTCTGTATCACCAAGTATCAGCTCCCATATGAAGACAGGACACAGGGTACATTCAGAAATACTAATGCAGTGATGCCTTCAATCTTTGGAAGGTAGCGATGCCTGCACATCAGCTACCTTTATTATAGTAGGGGAGGGGACACACTGACCTGATGGATGGGACAATCTCTACCCACAGAGACTTCACAGTCTGAGACACAAGGTAGCAAAAAGAGGGGAAATACTCATCCCAAGTCACACAGGGAGGAGGACTAAGCTGACACTCCTTTTGTGTGCAAACATGTTTTCTGAACAGTTTACTAAGTGTCTAGCACTTTTTAAAAATATTGCACAGTTTTCCCACTATTTCAACAACACACCATTTTGTTGATCCAAGGAATCAAGGATGAAGGCTCGTGGATCACGATCAGGGGTGTGGCAAAGAAGGGGTAAACATGATATGCATATGCTACTCACTGCCCAGTCAAGAAGGAGAAAGTAGACAAAGATTTCTTTAAACAACTGGAAGAAGCCTCATAATTACAATGCTTGTTTTCATGGGGAACTTTAAGACATTTGCTGGAAGAGCAGAACAGTAGGGCACAAGCAATCTGGAGAGCATCAAAGACTTTTTTTCCACAGGCACTCCTTTACATAGACAAGGCGCACTGCTGGACATGGTACGAATTAAGGAAGAAATGGCTAGGAGCATGAAGGCTGATGGCAGCCTTAGCCAGAGTGACTATGAGGTGATATAAGAATTTAAAATACTGAGGACAGTGAGAAAGGCAAATAGCAGACTATAGATCCTGGATTTCAGAGCAGCAGTCTTAGCTTGTCCAGGAAATTGGTAAGTGGTAGCCTGTGGGAGAATTACCTTAAATGCCAAAGGACTCAGGAAAAATGCTTTAACTTAAAAGACAACCTCTCTAAAGCATACGATCAGTGTGCAAGAAAACAAGGAGGTAAGGCAGGAAGCAAGCTTGGCTGAATGGATAACTTCTGAGTGAGCTCAAACTTAAAGCACCGTGTACAGAAGGTGTAAGCAGGGATAGACTGCCTGGGAGCAACAGAGGAGGCATGCAGGGAGGAGTTAGGAAGGGCACAGTTTGGCTGGAGTTCCTGCAAGGGATGGGAAACCTGCAAGGGACGGGAAAGGCAACAGGGAGCTCCTGCAGATAGGTCAGCAGCAAAAGGGAACAAGGAGAATGCTGGCCCACTACTTGACAGGGCAGGAGACCTCATAATACAGGACAAGGAAACTACTGAAGTACCTGGTTATCTTCCTTGCCTTAGTCTTCACTGGCAAGGTCTGCTCTCAAGCATCCCATCCCTCTCTGCCTAGTACTTTCTTTTTCAGACTGCTTCTCATTAGTAACAGGTGAGTGAATTAAGGACTACTTATACAGAGAAACATGTATAAGTAGATGGGACAAGACAGGATTCATCTGAACATGCAGAAGGCGCAGGCCAAGATCACTGTAGACTGCCCTCTCTCACCTTTGACAGGTCAAGTTGACTGGAGGAGGCAAAAGTTACATTCATCTTCAAAACAGGAAAGCAGAACAGTCCAGGGAACAACAGTCTGTCAGATTAATTTCAGTCCCAGGGAAGATCACAGAGCAAGTCCTCATGGAAACTATTTCCAGTTCATGAACATTAAAAAGGTGACTGGGAACATCTACCACGGATTTTGGAAGAGCAAATCATGACTAACCAACTTGATTGCCTTCTAGGATGGAATGACTGGCTTTGGGGAAAACAAATTTTTCCTTTTAAAGGGAGACCACAGTCTCCTTTAATATGCTTGTAGTCTAACTGTGAAGACAAAAGCTAGACAAGTGGACTGTAAGGTACGTGAAAAACTGCCTGAACCATCAGGCTCCAAAGGTTGTGGCTGAAGGTTCAAAGTCTAACTCGCAGCTGATTACAAGCCAATTCTGTTTAACATCATCAGTGACAGAGACAACGTGATGGGGAGCACTCTCAGCAAATTTGCAGGTGAAACCGAGTTGGGGCAAGTGGTTAATGCTCTGGAGAGGGAAGTTGGTATTCAGAGAAACTTCAGCCCAGCAGAGAAGCAGGATGACAGGAACCTTAAGAAGTTCAAAGGCAAGATAGACCCAGGACAAACAACCCCATTCAGTAGCACAGCTGGGGACCAACTGGCTATAAAGCAGCTCTGCAGAAAGACTTGTTCGTTTGGACATAAGGAAAAAACAACTTCTCCAGAAGCCCAGTTAAGCCCTGGACTGGGAGCCCAGCAGGGCTGGACTCTGTATCCCTGATTCTCAACTCTTGGCTCAACAGCCTCATCTAACTTGGAGTTAGCTCTGCCTTGAGCAGGGGATGTACCCAATGACTTGTGGAGCTACTTTCCAACATAAATTATTCTGTGTCTGCTTATTCCCCTCTCTGCTAAGATAAACCAAGATTTGGTCCCTCTCTCTCAACATTCGAAGCAATTATCAAGAGACACTTAAAATGTCTGCACCGGCCGAGATCCAAAAACCAAAAGTGGTCAGTTTCAATCACCAAGATGTTAAATTTTCATGAACTTAGATGTGGCCAAATACTATTTAGACATTCAAGAGTAAAATGTGCAGTATCACTTGGATTGCAAGAAATCAGCTACTAGTACTTTTACTATGGAGAACAGTCTCCTGTTTTCTTTACTGAATTCCCGTAAGAGGACAATCAGGAATATATAACCCATTATAGCTCAGCTATGGACATATTTAGGGCTTCCCTGGAGGGCTAAACTCCCCATTTAAAAAATAATTGGGCTCACTGCTGAAAAAAAGTCCCTCAGGGAGACTGTGTTTCAGTTCGGAATCATTTCTTCAGTCCCACAGAGATTTACACAGAGGCACAGAGAAGCTACTATTTTTGGTGGCTAAGCTTTAACATATCATTCATAAAGCCAGCAAGTCTAGCTGAATTTTGCTCTGCCCTCCCCTTGCCTCACTGTCAGGTCTGGCCATCCCTCATAACAAACAGCACCTAAAATAGAGTTATTGAATCGAAGGGTGCTTCCCAACATGCTCCTGACAGCAGCAATCACACCCTGAAGATCGACAAGTCAGAAAAACCACAAACAGATAGAAGCAAAGTTTCAGAGTTTTTGGCATGTTTTACTCTCTTCCCCTTCTCCCACAGATCTCAAGCTCCTCTTGTCTCTGTGTTGGGAGTTATCCAACAGCTGTTGGAATTGGAATCTTTTACTACTGCTCTGGGTGTCATTAAAAGCTTTACCTGCTGTTGTCTTCCTGTATTTAGGAGATGACATCCCTTGGTGACTATTCCTGAAAGGTCATGTGGTGCAGTCTAACTTTTTCAAAAACATCCTTGACAGTGAGGGCTCTACAGTGACTGACAGCAAATCACAACATGTTTCTTGGGTGTTGTGGAGAACAGCTAGGACAAATTCCATGACCTCTGGTACAAAGGAGACCAATGCAGATGTTCTCACAATCTCATTTGGTCTGTTGTCACTGTCCTGTTTGGCCTGAAAAAACAATCAAACATGGAAAAAGCCCTATGAATCTTTACCTAGCCACACTGCAATTTCAAGGAATAACAAAGCCTAGTCATGAACACTAGAGTTGGTACACCTTAATATTGTGTTTCAGCTTCTGTTTAAGATGGCTGAGCACTGTTCTCTCCATCAAAGTCACAGCACATCTCAGGAAGTCAAAAGGTGCTGCCAAGAGCAATGCAATTCAGACTTCACAGTTCAGTTACTTTTAGCATTCAAACTGCTTGGGTGATACAAGATTTGTCTGATAAAAAGATTACCTAGGAGAGCAAAACAAAAACAACCGGGAAAAAAAGAGATTATAGATTGTGCAGTGACTCAGCTTCCCCACCGGTAACTGCGTCGCTTATCAGCTGTTCTTGAAGCCAGTGTTTGTCAGGAGTTGTGCATCCCTGACACCAACTGAAGGTCACAGGGCTTAGCCATCTATACACACTCAGCACTCCACAATCCAAAGGCATCGGAAGAGAGGCAGACACTACCTCACGTAATGCAAAAACCCAGATAATGAACGAGTCAGAACGAGAGTACGTGGATGACCCATTCTTGTCTACACAGGCCCACTGGCTATGTATCTGATCACATTAAGTTATGATGTAATGTATACAGACAACACTCTGCTACCCATAAAATCTCTTTCAAGGCTTATAAACTCTGTTAAAACCCTACGAGAAACAACTTGGTTCTCCAAGCACCATGCAGCTGTTCCTAGGTAAACCAGGTAAAGATACACAGACAGCCTCATGCAAGCCAACTTAGATCTGGTGAAGAGGAACTGGGAAGCATAAACTGACCCTCTGCAGAGAGACCAGCTTTCTCCCTGAAATCTCCAAAATTTTTGTTTTGTTCCGTGTCTGAATTAAGAAGCCTGCAGAGACTGAGCTGGCCACCTCCAAGGTCTCACCCACCCAAATCCCATGGTTACAACCTGCCAAACCGCCACAGTTAGCTAAGGGCGCAAGGAAGGTCATCCACAGTCCTGTTCAACCTCCAACAGTCACCTGGGATTTCTGCAGCACTCCACCTGTGAGTTCCTGCACTGGCCATAAATTAGTCAAGCTTTTCAGGCAAGGTTGCCTGCAGCACCAACAGGATCATGCCTACCTTTTGGCTTTCTGAAGGCTCGGAAAACCTTCTCAATGGAAAGACAGAGCAGTGGGTGCTGTTCCCAGAGTCCTGGCCTACAATCAACCACATATACTTGTAACTTGGTCTCAGCATGGGAATTAGGATTTTCATTAAAAATAAAAAGTTGCACCTTTCTTTACATGAGAGGAATATTTTTTAATATGTAAGAATATCTGGGTTTTATTCAAGTGAATTATGTGATCAGAAAGTAAGGAAAAAAATATTTTATAAGCCTGCATTTTGTAGGTGGTGAGCTAGCCCATACATAACTGTAATCAAACTGAATCACCCCCTCAAGCAGTGAAAACAGAAGAGCTATTTCACTTTTTGTATATAAAGCTCTGAAGTTTCTATTGAAAAAGAGACATAAACCAAAACTAAGACTTTTTAAAAATAAACCCATTAAACAAACTTTAAATGTCTGTGAGGTAACATGAAAACAAATCATTCCACTTTTAAAATCAAATCTTTTTCCAAGTCATACAGCACAAACAACTTTATATCCAGACAGTTAAATCTTCCAAAGTCACCAGTTTTAACCTCTTAAGTAAGCATGTTAATGCTTTCAAACTATAACTACGTGAATGAATTAACGGTTTTCAATGGCAGATTACCGATAAAATACAAATCCAGAGCCCAATTCTAAGCACACTTAACTATTTGAATTATTTTAATTATGTGCATGAATGTCTGCCCCAATGTCTGAAAGAGCCCCATTTTGCTTTAGCTTCTTTCAGAAGAATAGAATTCCAAATTGCTTTGGCATTACATTAACAACAGATAAATTGAAGTCGTCAAATATTAGGGAGCAATAAGAGTCAGGCAGTGACAAAAGAGAAAATGTATTCTGGTCATGTTAGAGAATGTAAGCAAAAAAGGTGACAGGAATGACAGAAAATGAAGCTGTTAAAGCAACATTTGTTACATTACTATTAACTTCACAAGAATTTAGATGCTGCTGCAAATACAGCACCATTGCAATTTTCCCATCAGATATGGACTCCCCAGTCTGCCCACGTCCTCTCAGCCAATCCTATTGCCTCCAACAAACTCTGCTCCTCCTCTGCTTGTATTCCCTTCTGCCTGGAAGACCTCGGTGATAATGTGGGAAAAGGAAAGGAAATGTTTGCTTCCTTCCTGAGCTGTTTCTTCCCAGAACTAGTAGCCTCCTCCTCCACCCCCACTCTCCTCCTGCAGGAGACAAAGGTGCATTTTCCCCTTACCACCAGGTTAGTCCTGGACCAGCTATCGGAACTGCACATAACCATAACTCAGACCTTGGTCCTGTGCCTAGGGACACAGCATCAGGAGTCTGTACTGTGCTGCCTTGTCAGGTGTTATTGCAGGCAAAGTTGTGTGGCAAAGGGACAATCTGAGAAACCAGATAGCTTTGCTTGCAAGGGTGAGCAGAACTACTCTGTATTAAACCCACTTCAAAGTCATATTTGGTCAACCTCTGCCAGACATGGTTTCTAATACTACTTTTGCCATAGGTGCTCTGCATTTCTCAACCAAAACGTCTGCATAATACAACTATGCATTTCTCGAACAAAACGTCTCAGCTGGAGCACCTTAATCCACATGGAATGTCACAGCAGAACTGCAACAGACACACCAGCTACTGGATCAATGGACACGGCCTAAAGCTGCACATGGCAAAGTACAAGACATTCAAAACCCAGCACAAAGCAACTGCTCTTTGATCAATGTAATACAGAACAGAGAGTTTATTATTCAGAGAATCACAGAATAGTGGTTTGGAAGAGACCTCTGGAGGTCATCTGGTCCACCTCCCCTCCTTCTCCTGAGTCCAAAGAGAAGTGAAAGAAAAATGTTTGCACAGATTACAACAATCCATTGAAGACTGACCAAAAAGACCTGTCTGAACCAGCTTCTTAGCTAGGAAGAAAGAACAACTGGTAGTCCATCAGTCTGGAAATGGCATCCCATATCTAGTGACCAACTTTCAGACCTAGAATGACTATATGTTTTTGTTCTCCGTATAAACAAATAAAATTTTCACACACAAGAAAGAATTTTAAGCAACTACTTACTCCTGTTCCTCTGGCATCTTATCACCTGTGAAATAATCCTGGGGATCATTTTGTTTTGTGCTTTTGAACATGGCTACAACTGGCTCCAAGGGGAGCCTACAACTGTTGACATTGCCAGTTATCTCCATGACCATGATGAACTGCTGTTACCATTTTAAGTTGTTTTTTAAGAGATAGTTGGTGGACCATGGCAGTGACTGCACTGGGGAAGACTGGGCCAAGACCAGTGCCTCACTTAAGCACTGCTTCCTTCCTCTGAGGAACTCACTTCTAAAATCAAACAGGTTGGAAGGATCTACTTGGTTTTAGGGCCCAAGATAATTGGCAATTATCACAGTACAACAGCCAAGCTTGGCTAAAAAACTGAATTAGGTCACTCATTATTCCATTTATGGACACAATATATTTACTGTCCATAAAAGTACCCACATTCAGTCTCTTTATAGCTCCCTCCTGCAAATGCGAAGATCAGCTACTGTTGCTCTTAGAACACTACATCAGTTAATTCCACATTTCAAATTTTCAATACTCTGTTGAAAAGTAAAGAAATAAGAAAAAACAAACTGTAATTGTATTTCTAGCTCTCCAAACAGTGTGAGCATGTTCACAACTATGGACATCACAAGGCCAATTCTAAAGAAATTACTCTTCAACAGAAAATTAGCACATGCTGCCCTCCTAAGAGCATGTTTCCCCTCTCATTTAGTAACTTCTTTACTGTCCTGTAATTATTTGTGTAGGAGGAGGTGTTATAATGTTTTCTGAGACACTGCTAACTGTAGATAACCTCCTACCTCTTCTCAGTCAAACCACCTCCAGACAGATTTCCTTGCAGAACAAACAGTACACAGAAGACAGCACGGTGGAGCAGTATGCGAATGGCAGGGGCTTTCCAAAAGCCCCAGATCACTGTACTCTAAAAGCTCACCATTACACGAATTATTAGTTTCATCAAATGTAGGTTCTAAACAAGCCAGTCTTTACTCGGACAAATGTAAGATTAACACCACTGGAAACCTGGAAAAGGGCTGTAAGATCAGGCCATGGTGCAGAGTGGAGCATGCTAATTCTCATGTTTAATCAGCTCAGTGGAGACACCTCACCCAACAACACAGTAGCAGCAGGGCAAGCTCTGGGCAGCATCACTGCTCACAACCTCTCCCATCTCTACGGCCCCTTGTGCTCTGCCAAGAGCAAGTCAGGCCACCAGATTTCCTGCAGACATCTAAACGCAAACAATGAGGAGAACATCTCTGCATTATAGATGTATAAGTGGAAATGATCATGTTGAGGACTGAATGAATTAGTTGGTGTGACTTCCACACTATTTTTTCAAAATGTGATCTAAACCTCGGCTGTAGGCAGAAGAAAAGGTGGAGGAGGAAGGCAGTAATATCGCCTGTGCGTATACCAAATGTGAAAAAAAACCCTGTTGGATGTTTGCGCACTGCACTGAAAATTTTTAAAGGTGCAACAGCCTTAAAACTTTTAAAACCTGCCCTATAATAAGCCACTAAAAAAGTTATTTTTATTTGTTCAGTCAAGTGAAACTGTAAACACATAGCACAAATTCTTTAATAGAAGGCAGCTCCCTTCACCTATCAGGATAAAACCAGTAGGATTCGTGGAACAAGAACTTCAACTCAAACCTACAAAAATTAGTAAATTAGCTCTTATTTCTGACCCAATTTTTTAAAAGAATCTCTACATCAGGATTGACCAAGCATCTAAAACATACGGTTTAAGATCATCAAAAGTTACAACTTCAACAGCAGACTAGACACAACACTACAGCTCGCATGATGCAGGTCAAGGGCTCAGATAGGCAGACTGACATAGCCTTCTCGTTCATGAATTTGACTGCATATATGAAGATTGAATAGAATATTCTGTATCACATTAATAAGCATCACATACAATCTTGTATTTTATGGACAACTATAATCTGAAGACAAATTAGCTGTCTAATCACTTGGAAATAAAATACTTGGAGTTAGAGCTGTAGCTACTGTCTATCACCAGCACACCACAAATGACAATACTTACAAGTTTTTGCTTTTTTGGGAACACTGCAAACAAATCTACGATGCTATTTTTTCTTTCTGCTCTGCAAGTTCACTGCTGCGTGTTCAGATGCATCAAAGATCTCCATCAGATCTGACATTTTAGTTAAACGCTAGTCTCAGAAGTACTATATTAGCTATTTTTCTTTTTAATTCAGGGACTAATGTACAAGAATGTGAACATTTCAGGGAGGAAAAAATAGCACGAGGTTTATCTGATTCTAAGCACAAAATGAATGTGCCAGGAATAGTTTGGGACTTATTTTATTCCAGCACCAGCTCAGTCTGGCAGAGTATGTCATCCACACCCAAGTCTTATTTCCTGGGCAATCAGCAGCACTTGAATTGTGAGCCAATAGCTCTGGGACTAGTGAGAAACTGTGATGACCCCAGGCAGCTCTGCCGAGCATGTAAAATGGCATCTCCCCACAGTGAGTGCCTTCTGATCATAATTCTTGCTATAACCCTAATGCTACTATTGACAGGACAGCCTTGAAGGGCAGCATGCAACTGAGGAGGCTTATAAAAAAGAGAGCAGGCCATTGATCTGTTTGTATCTTTTCCTCTCCATGCACACATACAGCACTACTTGTTATGTATAGCCACAAGTAATTCAATATTTACACTCTAAAATAGGATCAAATCAGACAAATAAAAGCACAAGAAGCAGAAGTTGTCTGATTTCTTTTCAGGGAAAACGTCTTTTAATACTCTTAATAACAAGAGAAATTTCCCTTGAAATAATTGCTTCTGGTTACACAGATACCTCTCTTGCCACTTCAGCAACACAGAATGCGTTGGATGCTTGATTTTGCATTTCCCCCATTTCTTGCCTCTCCCCTCTTCTTTGATCTACATTTTCTCTGGCATATACAGTATAGACCCTTCCTAATTCATGGCTGCATTGACGCTTGTATTAGCCTCAGTATAGTTCTTCATTGTGCTTTCTCTTCTCTTCTCTTCTCTTACCACAGTGCAGTATTTTCTATTAAATCTGAGCATAACTGCTGAACAGTTCTAGTGATCTTACAGCTGACAGAAATTACTTGCACAGCATATGCAGTTTCTGCATCTTTACCCATTATTTTAAGGCAAGAAAAGGAAAATCAGGAAGTGTAGGGGATAAAATAAGATTACATTGCAAATCCAGTGGAAGAACGATGCCTCTGTTACTTTTAAGATACCTACAAGAAGTCACTGCCATCTGAAATGGATCTCCACAAAAACGTTAAAAGGCATGATTTTTCATTTGTTTGTACAAGCATCAAACTCTGGCGCAAGGACACCTGCAACACAGAGAATAAGGACTCCTCCTGCACTATAATGAGTACCTTGACAGTCAGTTTATCAGCACTCCAGGATGGGCTGTCCTAGGGACAATACTGATAGAGTTTTCTATTACCATGCAAGAAATCCAGGCTAGATTCTTTTTCATTTTCTCAGTCACTGAGCTTGAAAAGCTGGGGCAAATCTGAGCAGTTCATCTGATTCTTGTGGGAGAAAGCTGGGAAAACAGGTGGGAGAAATAATACTCCCTTTTCTGAGTCAGTTTACAAATGCTTTCACATACAAACACATTTAAAAGACCACTTTTAATAAGTGGTGCATATAAACTTAGCTGAAGACCACGCCAAGGCTGAGAGATAACAAAAGGATGTAAAATACTGCAAAGGAAGGGGAGGAAGAGGGAAACATGTAAGATGTTATATTTTGACTGTTCCCCTTGCTCTACACCTTTCCTTATCCTTTGGTTGCCTCAGATCTTCACATTAGACATTGTTCTACTTTTGTGTATTGCCTGGCACATCTGACAAACTACTACAAACAAAATAACTCCCTTAGCCACTGCACTGAATGCAAGACATGTCTCCCAAGACAAGGTGTTCTAGAAGAAGTCTCTCTCATGCAAGGTCTCCTCAACTATAAGCAAAGACACTGTAATGTTTGACTTCATGTTCACTAGAGGGAAATAATGACATATTTTCTCTCAGGCCCTGAGATGTGAATGGAGAACACTATGTCATCTTTGCCAAAGCATTTTTTTACTCCAAAAATACAGAAAAACAGCCCTAAACACTTGAAGCCTGAACTTAGGAAGTCACCAGCTACACACATACAAATGGAGTATCCCTCCAGCCCAGGGGGTCCCCTGCAGTCAGTTTGCTTTGCTGTAACTCAACTGGGTGCATGAGAATGGGCAACTGGAGCAGCATCACCATGAGGAAGCACACAGGCTCACTCAGCTGGCCATAAACATAACCCCTCCACCAAGTTACCACACCATGGTGTCACTGGCCTTCTCAAGCCCAGAGGTCTGCAAATACAGCACAGTTCTGCTTTACTTTGTACAACCACTGCTTTATAACATGACCCCCTGGCAGAGTACTACAGAGGAAAAAACCTTTCTAGGAGGCCTCACTGTGTCCTCAACATAGTCAGTATTTGACTTCTACATCTAACTGCAAAACAAGGAAAATCTCATTCAAAGATTTTTGCGTAAGAGAGATCAAGACGGTTTTGGCTTTCATAAAACGTTGGCTGTGAGGCATCATGAAAAATCAGACAACCACACACTCCAAGCTTGCTGGCACCCAGAGTCTGTGGCAGGTGTCAGACCACATCCTCCTCACAGCCAATGCTGCCCTCATGTCTTTCACCACCTTCTTGCACCACGCTTTGCTGCTCAGATGCTCATGGGTTCTCACAGTCATATGTAGCCACTGTCAACTATCCTTTCTAGGAGCACGTACAGAAGATAAAAATGTGACTGGCTGCATGCTGAGTGAAGAAAAGCAACTACACCACCTGTAAAACCCTAGATCAATGCCAGAAAAATAGCCTCTTGCAGTGAGACAACACCAAGACTAGAAGACAATGAGCCAAGAGGCTTTATAGAGTAAAAGAGTGGAAAGATGCACCCAGTTGGAAAAGGAGAATCCAGAGAATGAATTTAAATAAAACTATTTATTTGGTCACTACTAAATGGAAACATAAGCAAAGATGAGCTGCATTTTTATTCCTTGGCTGTGAGGTGTGGATAGACAGGAGACCTCTCTGCAACCAAACAGGGCCATTTAAAAATAAAACCTATGCAAGCTGGGTGCAGGTAAGTTTGCAGCCCAATGTGGTTCAGGTAAGCATTGTCAGACCAGTCACACTGTGATGAGGTGGTATCCCCCTTTCTGCCAGGGGCTACCCTTCAGCAGAGGTTTAAGAACCCTCCAGACAGAGGTAATCTGACACCTTCTATTCCCCACCACCTGACTTCTGAATAAAGTTAAACCCCAGAATATGAAGTTTAATAATACCCCTTCCAAAGTTTTCATGCTTTTAATTATAACTCTGAATAATCTTCCTAGCCACACAAGGGACTGGTTTCATTTTTGACCTTGAAGACATGGGATATCACAAAAGAACCGAAAACACAGCAAAACACCAGAGGCCTAAAGAAAGGTCTCAATCTCAATCTCAACGAATAGGCAGGAAATGTGACTCACCTGGATGCTATTTTAGCTGGTAGATCAAATAAAAAAAAAAACCCACACTGTAATACAGGTAAGCATTGCAAGTGCCACTGTTGGAAGAGTCTTAGCTAGGATTGCAAAATATGTCTATCATCAGCCACATCACCTGGTGCACATCCTCTCTGGTCCAGGAACATAAAGAGACTAATAATTTCATTTTGCAAACATAATGGCAACAAGTAAAGACACACAGAATAGAGAGGATTCAAACTATCAGTGCCTACTTTTTACTTATCTCTTCTACCATCACTGAACAGGCAATTTAAAGCCATGCACGATCGATCAGCCTAGAGTCCCATCAAACACACTGCGTGTAGCAATCCAATTTCAATCCAGTTCCTCTTGCATTATTTGTTGCTAACAGCATCCCTGCTTGATTCAATACAGCAATCAAACAAGCCACTATACAATACAGAGGACTACAAGAAATGAATGAAACAAGTTATAAAATAGCAGTATTCCATTTCCTAAATTTCCAGTCTATAGTCCACACCAGATTCCCAGTTGGTATTTATCAGTATAGCTCTAACGACCTATTAGGCCAATTTAGACTGCTGCAGATCTGGCTGTTAGTGTTTACCATTTAGCATTAAGAAGTCAATGAAAAAGCACAGGCAGTACTATTGATTAACTGAATGAACAGTCAGCTGATCTGCACTTTGTCTAGGCTCAGGATACATCTAATTTACAGTGGATATGCTCATGTCTTTAAAAACAATGGTTTAGCCTTTTCATGCTAACACTACATAAATACAACATTTCGTAGTAATTTCCTAACATGTAACTGGATACTATCCTCATTCTTCCTCTAACTCATTTCAACTGGTTTCATCCCTGTGGTTCAAAAGTTAACTTTGACACGTTAAACTTACAAATTAGTAAATGTGTTTTAAGGACATTTCAAAGCATCTGAACATGGAATGTTTCAGTCTTGAAATATGCCCCAAAAAAGCCATATTTCATCTGAACATCATGGCAATGACTGCAGTCCACCTAGACTGACCATGTTTTGGCTTTAACATGACACCTCCTCAGCTTAAAAGTCAAAATATTGTTATCTGCAATAATCCTACAGCTGGTGATACTGGTAAAACTGATGATATTGGTGAATCTGACACAGTGCAGTGATGATGCCAGCACAAATTCTTTCGTGCTTCCTTTGAATTCTTTAGTAACTTCTGTGTCACCCTTTTCTTCTGGGTAGAGGTTGCCCTTATTACTCAGGAAGGAATATCACAGACCAAACTGCCTTAACATCCTCTTCCCCACCACTCTCTAGCTCTATGCCATTCTGAATATTTATTATTCCAAGACATTGGCAAGGACTTGCTCAAGATGGCCCATTTCTGATCCATTTGTGAGAGGATGTGAGTGGCTTGTGAGAAAGGAGACCCTTTGGTTTAAATCATTAAGTAATTCTTTAATAAAATGACACTGGCAGACAGCGACTCAGTTTGACAGTCCCACTCCACAGCCAAACACAATAGCAGCTGTTCCATACTGCTATTATTGCCATATTTCAAGGAGACTGTCAAAGCTGAGTCTTTATCAGTGTCTTTTTTTTTTTCTCTCTGCCTTTCTTCCAGTTAAAGACATATATATTAACTCAGAAATTTGACAAATTTTGAGTAACTGAGATCTTTCAAAAAATAAAATCCTTGTTACTTCTTTGAGGAACAGCTGTACTGGGAAAAAAACAATCCAGCAAATCACTTGTAATTATCTACAAGCAGATCAAGTTGGATAGAGACTAGATCATAACATTTAACTTTGTTTAAAAAGCTTTTTCACAACCTGAACCTTTCTGTTGGATGCAGAGCCACTCTCCTGTCACAACATCACTGAAGCTGTGGAGCATATGGAGCCATAGTTTCCAGGACCCCTACCCCGCTGACACACAGTTGTGACCTAGAGAGTGGTGTGGAAGACAGATTCAGCCCTTAGCTTTGGTGGAAATCTCTTCATCACTCAATTGTCATTTCTGCAAAACTAAGGATGTTAATACACTCACTCCCATTAAAAGTCTCCTAGTAAAAAGTGCTGCATAGGAACTAGGCATTGCTGAATTTTTAGTTGAGACAGTACCTGGGGCAAGTAGACACTCAGTTAACAGCTTAACAATATTCTTGTTAATGCCCGTCACAGACCATATGGATATCCCTCTCACCCACAAGAGCCACCTTGCTGCACTGCCGCCCTCCACCCCGCAAACCCACACACCACAGGGAGACGGGCAGACAGTTCAGCAGCCAGAGAGCCTGTATTTCATCCTCGGAGGCACACAGTGCTCCAGGTAGTGCCACGAGGAAGAGTTCATCCTCCCCTTCTGCCCGAGTATCATCATCATTGATTGGACAGATCCCACATACAACACAAGAGGCCTTTCTGCAGAAGTTTGGTTTTGTGCTGTGCTCATGACCATAAAGCGTTCACCCTTGCATATGGTGAAAATGTTCACTGCTTTAAAAAAAAAGTATCAAAATAATTGCATGGCAAATTATTTCTCACCTATGACAAACACCTAGTCTGTAATCTTCTGTTACTAGCAACAGCACTGACATATAAACAAAGTATAAATACCTCTTATCGGAGGGCATGTTTTGAAATCTAAACATATTCATCAAAAAATTGAAATTTGCAGGAAGCTCCTAAATCTGTTCCTGCAACTAGCAATCAGCCATTTTGTACATGATGTTACTGACATACTTTAATTAGCTCTAATTCACACATTATAATCACTGTCTAGAAGATTTGTGATGCACTTGTTATGAAGCAGTTTTGCATCTTTATCAACACTCAGTTGCTTTAATCTTACAGAAGTCACTAATGCAACAAAAAAGATCTCTTTTCGCATCATGAATTATGACATATCTGCCTTCCAATTAAGTACTGGTTTTTTGAAAGCCACTTGCAAAATAATAGGTAAAAGGATTAAAATCTCTCTACATTGAACAGTGAGGCAGTTTTAAGCCTGGCAGTGCTTAACTACAACATGCAGTATCATTGCTACTGAAGAGGTGGAAATTTAAAAATTAAATTAAACATTTCTACCCTTTATAATAGTGATGTAACTGTTGGTGTTACTAGAGTTCAGCTCTTACTACTATACAGTTCTTCAGCATCCACAGTTGATTTCCGAGCATTGTTCCAGGCAGGTTTAATGCAGCTCAGTTATCAAGTGTGGAGTTTTACAAATTTGCTGTATCTGCTAGGTGAACTGTAATTTCTCCTAAGCAGTAAGAATAAAAAGCAAACCTGGTACAGGTGAATGAAAGCCAAAGGAATAATCAGCACAAAACCTTGAGAAGAAAAGCTTTTGAATTGCAACCTATTTTGTCTCAGCAGAGACTGGCAATCCAATGGCTTCTTTATCTGCTGCAGTGCACTTTAAGCACAGGTAGGTCTCACTCCAGGTGCTTAGCTGTCCAAAAAAAACCCTCAAAGCCAGAATTGCACCCATTCACCAAGCAAAAGATATACTTTGCCTTATTTCACTAACATACCTCTCTCTGTGCAGAGGTACAAATCCACATTAAACACTAACTGTTTCCTTCTTCCACAAGTGAGCCTCATTTGAAGAACTCCAGAAACAAAATAGTTCAATTATTTGCATACAGAAAGCCAGATTTCATGGCACCGATTGATTTTCACCAGTCAAGCATCAACAAAGAGGCATGCAAGGGCATTGCACTATGGACAGTAAATGAAGCGTTCAAGGATGACGAGGCAAGTGTGAATTCAGGTGCCAGGCATGGGTTTGTGTATGGTGCCACATACAAACAACCCATAAAGAGGAATAGGAGACATATGGCAACCAATCTGTGCTGAAAACCATCCCTGTCCACTGCATGCTCTATTTAGTGGTTGCACCCAGGCATGTCACCCAAAAAGCTTGCTCATCCTGTGCAGCAAAAGCAGCTGCAATGGAGGCAGAATCTGCCCCTCAGTGTAGGAGGAAAATGAATAGTGAGAACAGCAGTCCCCACCCTCATGCCACCAGTAACAGTTTTGCTGGTGTGTGACCTTTTGTTTGCCATCAAATCATCTCCCTAGCAGTCAAATCATATGTTTGTCTATTCATCAGATCCTCTGAACATTCAAACCACCTGTTCACATACACAAAGGCTGTTTGGATCCTTCCTGCCCTCTATTGTGGCAGCTCAATAACTACGACAGGGAGCTCCCAGCTGGGTATGAGTAGTGGAGAAACACTGCACAGCCAGAGGGGAAAGAGATGCCGGCAGAGCACACTTATATAGGGAGAAAATTAGAGTCTGGGAACTCAGCGACAAGCCATCTTTTCTTGTGAGTGTCATACAAGAAAGATGCTCAGAATAATTACTACAATAGCGATGTTAAAATGTTAATTTGTACAGTACTCTGTGGAGCGTGCAGTTTTGATTGACGTTTTGGCTGTAAAAGGAACCTTACTTAGCAATCTCCATTTGCTGAATTAAAGCACTAATAGAAGCAGTTTGATAAAAATGATGTCACCCTGTTTGAAACCAAGCCAAAGGAAAGAAATGTTTTTATGATCTCGCTCCTGCAACTGTACAGTGATATTTAGACATAAGAGATTTCCAGGATATCAGTATAGGTGGATTTGAATCCTCAGCATTAAAAATTAAAAATTTGGGGAAAACTCTACAAAATCTAGGAGTAAAACCGCCCCCAGCTGAACACATGCTGTTTGCAGGAGCAGCAATGTGTTGGGTATTTAATTTCATCACACAGATTAACATCCCCTTAGCTGATCCATATTTATCACCCCGAACACCTCACGCAATTGTAGCTGCTTAAAATTAAGCCTCCCATCTAAACTGGTACGGTCATCTAAATTCCTGCAGAGGTAAGACAGAAAGAGACAAGAGTTCTGGTGTGTACTTACTTTGTCCAGATATAGGTGTCTAATATGTTAGGATAATTCATCAGTGGAGGTTATTCTTTTTCTCCACTCCTTAAATGAGACAAACAGCTCACTTCAGGCAGCTAAAATTAGGTGAGATGAATCCCAGCATACACACCTCTGCTATTAATGAATGCATCTTTAAGGGGAGGAAAATATTACCCCTGTATTCCTAGTTAGGGTCTTGAGAGCCTGAAAGTCATACCGTAAAAGAATTTAAAGTCCATCTGCATGGAATTTAGAAGTTTAAAGTCTAAAACTGTGACCCTGAAAACCCCTCTGTGGCGGACAGGCAAAGAGTAAAAAGTCTTCTTACACAGCATTTCCCAAGCAATTAGAGTTGCCCAGAAATGAGTCAGTTTCATGGATGAACAGCTCAATGTCCCAATGGCATATAATCCCCATTTGGAGGCACAAACTTAAAGTGTCCTTGCCCTAAATCCCTATTTAGGAACTAAGCTGTGAGCATATGCAACAGAACATCAGAAAGACCTGAAGGTGCTCAGTAACTCCAGACATCAGGTCACGTGGTTGAGAGGAAGGAGTATGGTTAAGAGATAAGGGGGGGGGGGGGGGGGGGGGGGTTGTAGGGCGGTGAAAACAGTTGAGAGTGAAAGAAGTCTGCAAAATTGAGGCCCACAGTATTTCAGACTAAGCACCAGAAATGTTCAGTTTCTTTTGCTGTGGAGAAGTTGGAGAAATTCCTACAGAGACACATCACAGACAGCCTGTATCTTTGCAAGGATCTAAGGATAAAAAGAAATGCATAAATTAGAAATAAAAATCAAAAGATGAAAGCTCAAAGAAACACTAAGATAATAACTAACAGCATAAAACAAAGTCAGAACTCATCAATTGCTTGCTAAGTGCTTCAAGTTTTTACATCATGGTAGAGCTCAATTTTAGGGAAAGACTGGAATAAGATTCCCATTTTGAATCAGTGTTTCTCTCCCACAGAAGTACAGAAAAAAAGCATAAGAGAAAAGGTGATAGTGCTTGTAGGAAATGCTGACTCAGGTTCAAGAGAAAGGGCCATTACTACAGGAATGCAGGGAAGAACCAACCCTCCATGGCTCCCAGGACTCACTGGTTGGGCTGAGGCAAGCTGGGCTCTGAAACCAGAGATGAGCACCCTGTGTTTGATGTGACGGGTAGGGAGAGGGAGTGGTGGACAAGAAAAAAAGGAAGGAGAGCCTGCACGACCAGAGTTGCTGTTACGAGTCCTGCAGAAACATCTGTAGTGAAATGTACCGTTCTCTTTATGCATTTGCTCTACGTGACCTGTGGAGAGGAAGGTACGTAACCAAACACAGCCCAGAGAGAACCACCACAAACCCTACCTGAGTGCTGTCTATAAGCTACGAGACAGACATCCTACCGAGAGAAACAGCATATCATCCTGTAACACTTTGTGTTGGACAAACTGAAGTTACACAAGCTATCCTGGTATTTCTCTTCCCATGACATGAGAACAGTGCCCAGATGGTCAGTCCTTGGCAGTCCAAGGGAAAGCGTCTTTCAGGATACACTCAGCAAAACCCAGGCTGGACTCCATTTGATATCCAGACAGTAACACTTTCATGTTTCACAGATTGAGCTACTCTGACTGTGTTTATTCTTAGATGGCACTAGCATTAGTGTCAGGTGGTATTTTTGTACTTAGTTTGAAGTCTGCTGCTTCCATTTCAGGACTGGAGAAAGGTTTCTACACCTAAAAGTTTATCCAGTTTTTTCCAATTATAGCTACTGGTCCTCAAAAGATGCTGTCTTTTCTATGTACCTGGGATTATCACAGCTGTAAGGAAAGTACTGCAATAAGGGAAGATACTGAATTTGGTGTCTGAGTGGAGATTGCCCAAAATGAAGAAAAATGAAGCCACATTACCATTTAGTTCTCAGATTTACACACCATACCCAGAAGACCTATACCCCCAAATCTCTAAGTATTACTCATTTTTAATTACTACATACAGGTAGGTAGAGAATTTCAAACACCGAGAAATCATCTCTTTCACTCAGCTACTCAACTCCACAGGAAGTAACTGAAACAAGAAACGTGCTCCAATGCACTAAAAAAAAACATTCCGTAAACAAAACCAAGCATTATAAGGCAAACCCTAAACTGCTGACAAAATAATCTGATAACAGACAAAACAAGAAAAAAAAGAAATCTCAATAACATGATGAAAACACCCACTGCCAGCAACAATTGACCTGGAAACCCTATGAAAGCATCAAGAAAAATAACAATAACATCAGATTGGATACCCTTGGACAAAAATTTGGAGAGAAGTCCTTAAAAAGACTATTTCTTGAACACCAGGAGGCTAATAAAAATCCAAACCTCTTAAACTTTAAATATTTTTATGAACCCTAAGTTTCTTCATTAAACTAGTCCCATTAACTCCTGATCAACGGGTTACAAACTCAGCTTCCAGCCCTTGACAATACAGGAAGAGGCACTTGGCAATCCATGGAAGTAATTTACCTCTTCCTCTGCCAAGTAAATAACTATTAATCTCAGACTGCTCTAATATCTAAGGCTGCATCATTAAGATGAGAGAGAAACCCCAGAAGCTGTGTGAACCACCTTGCTATAGATGTAGCACTTGCTCAGAGGCAAAGCCCCCTCTTCCCTAGCCACCTCCACAACCCCTCCCTGCACACATGCACAAATTTTCCTTTTGACATGCTATTGGCATCTGGGGAAGACACACATGTTGACAGGCACTTCATGGTCCAAGAGAAAGGAAATATGCCTATAAATAAAAAGCATTACACATAATCAAATCTGCTGATAATTTGTCTATGTGCTTCTTTCCACTTGGATAGCATTGGAAATCAAGTTTTTTTTAATTTGAAGAAATGCATAGAAGGTTGGTTTAATCTTGTGCTTTCTATGGGTTACATTACCTGACTCGGTGGTCAAACTGTCCTGTTTCGTCTGGGATAGAGTTAGTTTTTCTTCTTAGTATCTAGAATAGTGATATACTTTGGATTCAGAATAGGGATATACTTTGGATTCAGGATGGGATTTGCTATGAGAAGAATGTTGATAACACACTCATGTTTTCAGTTGTTGCTAAGAGATCAAGGACTTTTCAACTTCCCATATCCTGTCCATGTGCAGGTGCACAGGAAGCTGGGACGGAGCAGAACCAGAGCACTGGACCCAAATCAGCCAATGGAATATTCCATATCATATAAGGTCATGCTCAGTATATAGAGGAGGGTTGGCCGGGAAGGAGGGGGTTCTCTCTCACTTCTGGGATTGTGGTTTTGGGATCTTGGCTTCTCCAGGATCACTAGCCAGGAACAGGCTGGATACCAGTTGGCAGGTGGTGAGCAATTGCACTGTGCATTACCCGTTTGTACTTTCTATTATTGTTATTAGTGTTTTATTTTATTTCAAGTGTTAAACTGTTTTTACCTCAATCTATGATTCTCCCTACCTTTACCCCTCCAATTCTCTTCTCCACCCCCCAGTGGGGGAGGGTGAACAAGCGGCTGCTGGTGTTTGGCTGCTGGTTATAAACACTGTTTAATAATACAGCCCCTGTATGTCTTTTTCTGAAGTCTCTCAGCAAAGGGCTGGACACCAGTTTTGTTGTCCCTGTTCCCAAACCCAATTATTTTCAGTGGCACATCGCCTCCTATACATTCCCTCTCCATCCCTCTCCACTCCCCTCAATCTTCTTTTAGCAGCAAAGAAAACAAGAGGAGATGAAATTATAACTAACACCAGGCACATCTCAGCTGAAGCCTGCTGTACTATTTTCACATAAATCTATCAGTTATTTCCTAATAATTATTTATTTATGCATTTGTATCCAAACAGATAATAGCTTGTGGCACAAATGGTGCATAAAACTGACAGAACTACAGTTTCTTTACATGGCTGTATTCCTGCTGCAAAAGGTGGCAAGTCTAACAGGCTTTGGTTTTGCAGAAAACATAATGCAAGGGTACAATGGTGAAGTGAAAGGTCAGTCTGACCTTCACTTTGACAGATTTGAGACATTAAAGGTTAACACACACAAAAAATGTTAGCTCCATCTCAAAGATTCCTTTCGAAGCACTCTTCTGTGTACAGAAACGTTTCTGCATTGATCATAGAATCATTTAGGTTGGAAAAGACCTTTAAGATCATCAGGTCCAACCATTAACCTAACACTGTCAAGTCCACCAAAGACTGGCATGAGCACAAGTGAGACTCAAATTATATTTTAACTAGCTTTAGATAAATTAATGCAAGTCTCTCAGAGGACACTTACATTGATTTAAGCAGTTCAGACTGCAAGATTGGTGTAAGAGACACCGTGTCCACACACTGTGCTCTTCTCCACCCACCCTGGGTGGGGGGGTCTGGCTCAGACAGCAGACCTGCAAGGGCTGGCACTTGACAGCCGTCTGCAGGGGTGATGCTCCCAGGGGTCTCCTGACCCCAGCGTGTTCCCACCATGCAACAGAAATGGTCTCATTAGTGATGCATCATACCCTCATTTTTCTTGACTAGAGTTAATCTTCTTTTCATTACAGATGCAGTAATTAGTTCATGAGGAGGAACTGCCACTGTTAAAAGACTGAGTTGTAATGCAAGGACTCAATTGGCATGAATTGGATTTCAATACCTGAGTGGAGCCTTATAATCTGCTGTTTAACAGGAGACTTTGCAGCTCTTTGTCACACTGAAATTTCTGCATTTGCATTTGATATTACAGAGTTCCTACATTTCCCCCCCTACCCCTCCTCCCCAGTAATACACACCTCTAAAGGAAACAAGAAGAGGGGATCAGTTTTCAAAGACAGGTGGAAATTTAATTCCACAAGTACAGAGAAATTGTGAATAGAATATTTTTTATCTAACTCGTGAGCCAGAACACTGACAAGGACATACTGTAAACGGCAGGCTCCAAAAAACAGTTCCTGTTCTAAAATAGAAGCAGCACTATTTAATTACTTCACCGATTTCTCTTCTGGCAAAAGCATCAGCTAAGTAAATAAAATATTTCAGTGTAGAGATGTGATTCCTTATGGCTCTGGCTTTGCCCAGGTTGACAAAACTAGCATAAACCTCAAAACCTGGGAGGCAAACGGTTATCTCATTAAAGTGCAGCACATTAACTTGCAGCCATCAGCTCTGCTGCATGCTGTGCTGTGAATAAATTAAAAGTGAATGCAGAAGAATTCTGGCTGGCTGTGTCTGACAAGCTTTATTACTGTGCATATAACAGCAATCATCTCCCCAGTTTTGCAAGGAAAAAACCATTAAGGAGGCAAGAGCAAAAGAGTCCAAGTTTATCTTCTCTGGCAGTGGAGTGGCTAAACTTGTAGTGCCAGAAATGGCCTCACAGAAATGCTTCGATGGCAAATACACAAATGGAATCAATCTTTTGGACAACCACCAGTGAAGCAGATATTTTGGTGACCTACCATTAGCAGCTTCTCCTTGTGGCCATACCTACTGAGTGTCTGTTGCTTATACAAATGTAGTTCATGCTCACTCAAACAGAAATGCAATCTGAGCACCAACTATGTTAGGTTTTGGTTCAGTCAGGTACATATCACAGTGGCAGTCACTGAATGTGTTTTCCTGGGTCAGAAGGAAACATTTCCCCCATCTTCTTCAGTTCTTTGCCACTATTTCTTGTAGTGTTATTAAGCTTCTTTATCCTGGCAGCATAAAAAGACTATAACATGTTAGTTGTATTTCATACATTTCAAATGAAACATTTGACTATGAAAAACAGGGATTAACATTTCTTTTCCATTGTACTTAAAGTTAAGTTCTATCCCACTAATGAAACTCAGGATTTGTGACCATCATTCTATATCTCCAAATAGAGACATAATAGAAGTTACTTAATTCTAATTAGGCAAAACCATCAGACAACCAAAACATGAATGAGGACAGAAATGAGACAACCATCACTCCAGCTGTATCAGGTCTTCCAAGCCACAAGCACAAATGCAGGCATTCAAGACTGAAGCCACAGCAGATCAGTGATCTAGCACAAGGAAGGAACACATTAATATACAGCAACAAGTTTTATATCGGTTTTTGCAGGATATCATTGTTCAGATGGGCTCAATATTAATTTACTAGTATATGATCTGTGGCATGAACTCCTGAAGACCTTATGGCTCGATTTAGCTCAATGGAAGTGGCATTATGTGACGACAGCCAAAGAATATGCAAGTGAAGAATTTGGGCCATTGGCATAACTATAAATAGAAGCACACAAAACCATTTTCTTCTATTAAACCTAACACCTTGGCCTCCAGGAAAGTAAAATCCTGTAGCTCCATGTTTATTTAAGTGTGCAGATGCATTAAACCATATAATGTCAAAAAGTCTCTTGGAGAAAAGCATGTTGAATTTCAATTAGTTCAGATTGATAGGGAATTAAAAATTAACCTTTTATTCATCAATATTTAAAAGCCCTATTAGGTTCCATTCAGTGGAGAATGTCCTTAGCACGCATCCAGCAGCATTCC
Source organism: Strix uralensis (assembly GCF_047716275.1). NCBI lineage: Eukaryota > Metazoa > Chordata > Aves > Strigiformes > Strigidae > Strix > Strix uralensis. The sequence goes on along the minus strand of NC_134012.1, from coordinate 85,970,855 downwards.
ATAGAACAACCACAGCAAAGCTGGGGACAATGACAAGCATTTAACTGCAGAAAGAAGGACATGGGGTTTGCCTAAAGCCTCCAAATCCAGTACCCATTTCACTGCCAAAAGTTTAATTCTACCTCTGTATTCCACACTTTGACAAATTTTCTTACCTCTAATGAGTCTTAGTAAACAAGATTCCCGTGTCTTATTTTCTTGGGTCAACAGATGTAAAACTTTCACTTCAAAAGCAGCATCACAGTGAAAGTAAGAAAGACTCCTCCTTCAGTACAACTGATATGTGCAGTTACAGAGATAGCATCCATTTCAGCTTGAAAATGTAGTCCATATATCCTTTGCAGACTTCTGACCTGGCACACATTCATCATGATATTGTCTCTGGAGAGGTGACTGCTCTCTCCAAGACCATCACCATTTCTGAAGCCCTTAAAACCCACCAGAATAACACTAGAACTGGAAAAAAAACCTGTGGCACCAGGTGAATGTGAGTAATCTGACCACATCATTTTACAAATTCCAATCTCACTGTAGCAGCTCTCTGAATTGCTTTTAACTTTTACTCCATGCCTCTTTTCTCAAGAAGGGAGTTGAAAGTTCTTTATGTCTGTCCAGAGAAAGTAATTACTGGTCGTTGGCAATGATAACTCCTGGCCAAAGATGACTGTCTTGCTAATGGTTCCTAACCACTGTACCAAACACAAATATTCAGCAGCCGTCAGTGGGATGGGAGGGAGCTGAGAGAGAAGATATTGAAAATCAGAACTCATAAATGGAAAATGAAAAAACCTCAAAGAAAAGACAGGAAGAGACGATGCAATAAAGCACATCATCTATATCAGAAAAGACCAGACAAGAACAGAAGAAAAGCTTGTGCAAGGGAACAGAAATAGAAGCAGAATCATAGTAACCTTGCCTATACTGCGGGAGATTTTCAGCAGAGCCAAGGAAATGTAGAGGAGGTTTTGCATATAGGCTTTTGTTATCTTGCTTCAGATGACCCATGGTTTTAGTCTACAGGTGAAATACGTGTGTTCCAGGGAGGCTTTGTGTAAAGTTGCTGTTAATGGTCAGAGTCCTGAGGGAGCCCACTCTGTGCTGCCATCCACACACAGACTGACCTTTGCCAAAGGCATGATTAAGCTACTAAGAAGGCTTCAAGGCAGAGAGATGGCACTTGACCTGTGGCCCTAAATTCTATAGTTTTGTAACCTAAGAGGAAGTATCAACACTGACTTATTCACAGGAAACATGCCCCCAAAACAGGGCTACTGAGCCTAAGTGTAACCTTGCAAACACACCAGATCAAGGCAAGGCTGGTAGACACCTGCAGCAGGAAGATGGGCTGCAGCTCTCACACAGAGAGAAGCTGGGAGATTAAAGCCACCCCACACCAGAACACAGTCCCCACTTCTTCAAGTTTGCTTCCCCCCCAATGGCTTTTTACAGCCAAAGCAGACAGATCATGTATGGGTGTTGGGGAAAAAAATAAATTGAGAGACAGGAAATAATTGTCATTTATCTTTTAAAAACCTGGCAGATGTCCAGATACTACAGTAGAGTGTCTGTGCTGGTAATTGAATCTAACTTCTCTGGGGTACTTTCTTTTACTAAAGGTAAAGATATGAACTATCTAGTAAATAAAAATAATTTGCCTTTACAAACACACTCTTTTTCTTTGTCAAACTGTACAGCAATCACTATTATGAAGTGCCTAAGCAGACACAACTTATGTATGTTCTGTGAGAGTTCCCACATGGATTCTTGTTAGAGCAAGGCAGGTATTGCTGCTCAACTGCTTCTGCACCACCTGGTGTAGGGTGCCCATGTGTTCAGCAGTGCCACACCCATGAAGAACAGAGGAACAGAGAACTGGAGAAGATGGTGGCAATGTTTACTCTGAAAAAGGATTGTTCAGATTTTGAGGGTTACCTACAAAGACATAAGAACTTTCTAAAGACGTTTTCCTTTTCTAGCTTGTTCATCTGTCACTTGATTTGTCCCATATACTTTGTGCCACTAGCAAAATAAATTCTAATTTCATTATGAACTTTCAACATGGAGTGGTCACATGAATGAACACAGAAAAATATATTTACACATATACAAACACACACATACACACATATGTATTGGAGTCAATGCAATGATTAATGCATGTCCAAATTATTTGATTATTGCATGTCCAAACTATTCTGTTAATGAAGTGATTAACATCATGTGAAACCTAGCTCTTTATCCTTTGAAGGGGTAATCTGCTTTCCTGCAGAGGAAAAATTTTGCCTTGTCTTCAAAAAGACGGACTTCAAAACAATCGGGATTTGGCCCAGGATAGTTTTTCAGTTCTTGAGACTTCTATTCTCACTCACTCATCAAAAAACCCCAGAAGCCACTGCACTACCAAGCGTGATCCTTTACCCTGAGTTTTTTGGTTTGTGATTTGTTTTTTTACTTTTTTTTAAGAATATAAGATTTTACTAAAAAGTTACCCCTGTGTAGAACTTAAGCAGGCTAAGTCATGTGCAGCCTCTGCCCTGGACATTGTACAATCTAGAACAGGGACAAGAGATGGAGAGACAAAAGAGGGAAAAGGAAGAAAAAGCCAAATCTGCCTAACACTACTGGTGGCAGCCATAAATAGAGAGAAAATTAATTCTTAAACTCCCTGTTCATGTTTATGCTGGGTTTGCATACTTGTTCCCGGTGCAGGAAAAGTAACACAGCTACTGCCAAGGACACCCTCAGCTCTCCTACCTGGAGGGTTGGTCTAACGAGGAGCTGAGTCAAAAGTAACATTGCATTGGTCTCTAGCAAGCGTTTGATCATCTCCCTCCTTATTGCTGGGGGGGTGGACTAGATGACCTTTAAACCCAAACTAATCTGTGATTCTATGATTTTCTGTAACTGTACAAATTCAACAACATTTAAAAGAACACATCTCCTAACTACTTCTTTCAGCATGTGAGGCCTGTGCCCAAGTACAGTGCAGAGCAAGCCTAGGCTCTTTAATCTTCAAGCCCTTTGAGTATGCACAGCAGGGAGAGGGACAGGTTGAACCAACCTGCCCCTGGGAGTCCATTTTTAACAATGTGTTTCAAAGAGCTCACTTCTAGCATTTAAAAAAGAAACCTCAGTCTCTCTGGAGGAAAGGTGAGCAAGTAGTCTTGAAGTCCAGTTACGAGTGATACTACTACTTTTGCTCAGCTTTGAGGAGGTAAGTTAGCTACAAAGCCGTGTGTTCAGCTGGTTACAATATTTGGTGAAGAGAATGTAGTCTTTCAGGTACTTTTAATAACCACCCTCAAATCAGTGGCACAGCTGGTGTCCAACACAGAGCTAAGGACACTGAATATTGCCAGCTTCAGAGTACCAATTAAGTAGTGATGAACTTTGCGCAAAAAACTCATACTGCATTTTTACCTCTTTACCCTGAAGACCTGTACAAGGAGGATAATTAATTGAGAAGATCACTACAGGTGAAAGCCTAGCTCAACAGTTGGAAAAAAAACATGAATGGATGAATTATATACATACATTTATAATATAAACACACACATATATAAATATACATATATATACACACATATACACACACACATGAAAAAAGTGTGCAGGACTCTTTTGAACAGGAACCAGAAGAGTTACCCTGCAATGTGTGCAGCCACCTTTAAAAGGCTGTGATGGATCCTTGCAATCATTTCTTACATCCTAATCCTACTCACTGTCCTCTCCAGGAATTCAAGAACATGTGGTGAAATTAGGACACTCAGACAGAGACAGACAGTAGTCTGCCCTGTGTTAGGGAAGGGGCAAGCATCACGAACACAGACACACAACGGGGTCACTTTCAAAATGCCTTGAAAACATAAAAACTTGCTGTTGTCAGGGGAACTCACATGCATTTACTTAAGGTTCAGACGGGTTGGTTTAGGGCAACATGTACATGGACCTCAGCACTGACCTAATTCTGAATTCTCGAAAGTGTGGTTTTGTGAATTCCAGGTGCATTTGAAAATCCACATTTAAACTTTTACCAGTTCCTGTGAAAGTAAACTCATATATATATGTCACCTGAGCATGTGTGAGCAAAAATCCCAAATTGGCAGATATGTACTTGCTAAATGTTAAACACCTCAGAAAAACATACTTATTCTGTAAATCTTCACCTGATATTAAGCACCTGGAAACCTGAAAAAGTATATACAGGTATCATTTGCTTCCCGGGAGTCCAATACTTGTGTCATAAACAAGGAATTAAAAAAATGTTTGCATGTACATTACCTTTACCTTTTGCTGATCACCTGTCAAGAAGGTTCACCGCCTTTATGTGGCTTACAGGGGTTTTTTTCATTATTTTGTAGCTCAGTCCTTACACATATTTCAAGCATAGATTCACTCTTCATATTATGTAGCTTAGTCCACAGTTTGCTTTGAAACAGTGAATTTGGCTGGGACTAATAATACTGTCTGCATTTTGCAGCCTACTAATCAGTCAGATTCATCAGTTTATTCTCCTATGACTAGTGGTGAGTAAAGTCCCTCAAATTTTCCCGCACATAATTGCTTCTTGTAAGAAAGGTTATGCAAACGTTCAGGAAAGTTCATAGGGTCACTGGATTCAAGAAGTACTTTTTCATACTTTTAATTTACTATATCCCAAATGTTTTTAACTTACTGAATCAGGATCACATCCACATTGTACCCTGTTCACATTATGACTTTCTCTGTTTTGAGGTTACAAGCAAACTTTTAGAATTTCAGCTTTTATAAAACATCCTGAGAACAAAACTCTACCTAAGCAACTCTGATACTGGAAGGATTGTACTTTAGCCAGAAAAACTGAATACAAGTTACAGGTGAAAACATGTTTTTCATTGCTACACCCTGCTCTGTCTACCCCAATCTACTCCAAAACAGTCTGTTTATAAATTCATTCTAAACTTCCATATTTGAGATGGAAGATCTCAAATATGATTTGAGATCTCCATATTTGAGATCTTACTCTGCTGCAGGAAAAATAAACATTCAAAGGAACACTCTGACCAAACATTACTTTTTTTCTGCTAAAAAAGGATGAAAGGACAAAAGAAACTACCTAATTCCAATCCTGCAAAATAATGGTTTGGTTTTTTAAATATTGAAGATGAAAAATTTTGTAATGTCAAAAGACAGTAGGAGTAAGGAAAGCAAAAATTCTACAAGTCAAAGGAACGCACTATCTGTTGTATAAGTCAATTAAGTAAGTCTAATGGCTATGAAGGAAGAAATAAAGTGACAAAAAAATCTAGTTATAGTAAATTGTTGTAGCCATGATTAAATGCCCTTGATTAACTATGCCACAATTATTACTGCTTGTTCAATCCAGAGCACAATACTGTGTCATCCCATGTACTCTCAGCATATTGTCTAAGTGATTATTTTTCAGATATCACTGCCTATTACTGGCTCCCAAAAAGCAAACTTTTGCTCCTAAAAGACTCAGTGCTTAAGGGCATGTGCAAATAAACCAGTCTTTTAGGCATCCAGATAAAATTCCTCCTTAAGCAGACAGCAACACTGGCATTGCAGTGAAATATTCTTTCAGGACTTTGTCAGGAGTAGCCTCTACCTCTTGCAGTCCTTTTTTTTTTTTTTTTTTTTTAATTAAATAAAAAGAAGTGATAATGGTTTGGCTTCTGACAGAGATCTCAGAATCCTCTGCAAAGAGGTGATACTTACCACACTTTCCAGGTCTTGCAGGTAATAGAAAAAGGATTATTTTTGTCAGACCTAAACTAACAAGACATGCTGTCCATTTCATAAAATATTTTCTATTACTTAAATCAGTAAGAGATAGCATTAATTTTTCACATGTGATCACCTGTCAATCAAAACTTACACATTTTATTGTTCAAGAATGCCTGCAAGGTATTATTTTAGAGGAAAGTAATCTTACATGGTTGGTTTACAGAACAGAAACACCCAAGGGAATTAACAGACAATATCTACAGATTCACACTGAAATTATATTACAGCTCATAGGCTGTTCAACAAAAACTGCCTACAACTGCCAGGTCCACAAGAGAAGTGGATTTAAAACACTGGAGGGAGAAACATACTTAATTCTTGAGTATTGCCCGCTCATCTTGGCTCTTTGCCAAGAGCTGCCATCCTATGAATCCTACTTCTGATCTAAGTCCACACTCACCAAAAACTGAAATATGAAAAATAAGTGTGGTTTTTTTTTTAAAAAAAAATAGGTCTATATTACAGATGTCACAGAAGGAAAGCTTTCAACAAGAAATCTGTTCATTTTTTGAAACAGCTTTAAAATAGGAGCTTAATATGCATAGTTTCAGTGAAGTACAGCATTCTGTACAGGGCATTCAGCTCCTGGAAATGAATCCTTTACAAGAAATGGCCTATTTGTAAAATGACCCAGTCAGAAGTTAGAAACCCTGAAGATCTGAAAAAACTCACAGAATGAAAGGCTACTTTGACCTGAGAGGCCTTCTGAATAGAACTAGCTGAACATTTTTCACGGTCTTGAAAAACCATGCACCTCTCCATCCAGCGTCATCAAAAGATTTAGAAGATGAACAAGTAGTTCAGTGAAACAAAAGCAGAGATTATGCCATTTTTAGTGGCTGGAAACTGCAGGAGTATACAAGGGAAGCAGCAGCTCTACTTGTCCCTTCCTGTTCTTGCTCTTCCCTACTACTCTGCTTACAGTCACTGCTGGAGAGCAGAACAATGGGGAGATGGCGGTACAGCTATTTATATGGTGCTTTAAACATAACATCTTGGTTTGAACTAAATCCTTTGGGTTTGATATATATCCTGTCATTACTGACTTAATACAAGGAGAGGTGCTATGCTGGACCTTGTTCTCAAAAAAAGGAGGGGCTGGAGGGGAGTGTGAAGCTCAAGGGCAGCCTTGGCTGCAGTGACCATGAAATGGTGGAGTTCAAGTTCCTTAGGGCGGTGAGGAGGGCAAACAGCAAGCTCGCTACCCTGGACTACAGGAGAGCAGACTTTGGCCTCTTCAGGGATCTGACTGGCAGAGTAGCATGGGGTAAAGCCCTGGAGGGAAGAGCAGCCCACGGAGGTGGTTGATATTCAAGGATCACCTCCAAGTTCAGGAGCAAGGCATCTCAACAAAGAGGAAGCCAGGTAAGAACACCAGGAGGCCTGCATGGATGAACAAGGAGCACCTGGACAAGCTCAAACACAAAAAGGAAGCCTACAGAGGTGGAAGCAAGGACAGGTAGCTTGGGAGGAATACAGAGAAACTGTCCAAGCAGCCAGGACTAAGGTTAGGAAGGTTAAAGCCCTGATAGAATTAAATCTGGCCAGGGACATCTCTGAAAGGAAACAGGAGGCCAGGCTACCCGGGATATGGTGAAGGTTGAGGTACTCTGTGACTTTTTTGCCTCAGTCTTCACTGGCAAGGGCTCCAACCACACTGTCCAAGATGTAGAAGGCAAAGGCAGGAACTGGAAGAGTGAAGAACTGCCCACTGTAAGAGATGATCAGGTTCAAGACTATCTAAGGAACCTGAAGGTGCACAAGTCCATGGGACCTGATATGTCTGCGGGTCCTGAAGGAATTGGCAGATGAACTGGCTAAGTCACTATCCATTATACTTGAGAAGTCATGGCAGTCCGGTGAAGTTCCTCCTGACTGGTAGAGGGGAAACATAACTCCCATTTTTAAAAAGGGAAATAAAGAAGACCCAGGGAAGTACAGACAGCCAGTCTAACCTCTGTACCCAGCAAGATCATGGAGTGGATCCTCCTGGAAAATATGTGAGGGCACATGGAAAATAAGGAGGTGATTTGTGACACCAACATGGCTTCACTAAGGATAAATTGTGCCTGATGAATTTGGTGGCCTTCTGCAATAGGGGTACAGCGTTGGCAGATAATGGAAGAGCAATTGACATCATCTACCTGGATTTGTGCAAAGCATATGACACTCTCCCACATGACATCCTTGTCTCTAAACTGGAGAAACATGGGTTTGATGGACGGACCACTTGGTGGATAAGGAATTGGCTGTATGGTTGCACTCAAAGAGTTGCGGCCAACAGCTTGATGTCCAAGTGGACAGCAGTGACACATGGCATTCCTCAGGGGTTGGTAATGGAAGAGAGCTGTTTAACATCTTTCTTGGTAACATGGACAGTGGGACTGAGTGCACCCTCAGCAAGTTTGCTGATGACACCAAGCTGTGTGGTGTGGTCAACACACTGGAGGGAAGGGATGTGCCATCCAGAGGGACCTGGACAGGCTGGACAGGTGGGCCCGTGGAAACCTCATGACGTTCAACAAGACCAAGTGCAAGGTCCTGCGCATGGGTCAGGGCAATCCCAAGCACAAATACAGGCAGCCCTGTGGAGAAGGACTTAGGAGTAATAGTGGATGGAAAACTGACTATGAGCTGACAATGTGCACTTGCATCCCAGAAAGCCAACTGTATCCGGGGCTGCATGAAAATAAACGTGGCCAGCAGGTCGAGGGAAGTCATTTTCCTCCTCTGCTCTGCTCTTGTGAGACTCCCCCTGGAGTACTGTGTCCACCTCTGGGGCCCCCAAAATAAGAAGGACATAGATGTACTCAAGCAGGTCCAGAGGAGGCCATGGAGATGATCAGGGGGCTGGAGCACCTCCCCTTTGAGGACAGGCTGAGAGAGTTGAGGTTGTTCAGCCTGGAGAAGAGAAGGCTCTCAGGAGACCTTATAGGGGCCTTCCAGTACTTAAAGGGGGCTACAGGAAAGATGGGGTGAGATTCTTTATCAGGGAGTGTACCATTAGGACAAGGGGTAACAATTTTAAACTGAAGGAAGGTAGACTTAGACTAGATGTAAGGAAGAAATTCTTTCCTGTGAGGGTGATGAAACACTGGCACAGGTTGCCCAGAGAAGCTGTGGCTGCCCCCTCCCTGGCAGTGTCCAAGGCCAGGTTGGACGGGGCTTTGAGCAACCTGGTCTAGTGGAAGGTGTCCCTGCCCATGGCAGGGGGGTTGGAACTAGATAATATTTAAGGTGACTTCCAACCCAACCCATTCTATGATACCATTAATTTGGCTCATGACTGAAGTAAAACTTATTTTCCAATTAGAAAATGCGTATTTTTTCATCCAAAATAAAATATTATTTTTTCACTGGCTTTTGTCAACTGCTAATGAAGAAAAGCATCTGTTACTTGCCAAGTTCTTTTACTGATAGCATGGAATTTACTGGAAAGTAGATGATGACAGGGGATTTCAGATCAGGGTCTCTTTACAGACCTCTGAGGCAGCAATAGGGAATGGTTCTTTATGTTGGAGTGTTACATAGCACAGAAGAAGAAGTCTGTTCAAGACACAGAATAATTCCATTCAATAGCAACCCCAAAGCCTTGTGCTGAAATAGAGTGTTTTTTCTGGAAAGAACTCTAATCTCACTTTAACAGATTTAACTTCTCAATCTATCAGTTATGCTAGCAGTCTCATTGGTAAAAATGCACAGTTTAATTCCAAGCTGAATACATATGGAGTAAAAATGACATTTATATTTCACTTCTTGACTACCCCTAGAGCATGCTATGATAGTTATGCTCCTACCAGAGAGCCATCCTGAAAAAACATTGCTCATATTCTTTAATCAGACTTAGAAACATTTTCATACTCTGTAGGAAGAGACAGTTCCATCAAAAATATGAATCTCACAGGGTCTCTAACATCAACTTCTTCATGTAGCAAACAGTCTCCTCAGGATTTCATGATTTCTAGTGTCGGAGTAAAATGTGTCATTAAAAGCTTTAAAAGGGCAGCTCATTAAATAATTTACGGGACATCATCTTCAGCTGGTACCGAGGATACTGAGACTGAAATGTACAGGAGCTGCAAAGACTTCAGCCTCTTCTGATATCACCAGCTTCCCCCTCCTCTCTTTGTCTGAGGTAAGTAATTCCTCACTGTTTGCTCTTGAGGCTTTGAAATCCTACTGCAACATACTATACAGCAATACCCTCTTCTTAGGCAACCAGAGAACTGTGATTATGGAATGCAGCACAGTCAGAAACACACTTTTATACAGAATGACACTGCCACACACCTGAATCTCAAATACTCTTTGAAAGGCACAAAGTCTTTACAAGGGTAAAAAGAGGACTATTAGGGACGGAAGGGCTCTTCAAGTAGTATGAACAGAGTAACAAATACTGTGGTAATTGTGTGGGTTTTGGCTTGGTTCTTCCTTTCCTCTGCAGATACAGTGACAGCTCAGAAAATCAGCATCATTGTCTCAAGAAGAGGCTACTTTGATACCATGTGGGCTACCTGCTAGGCATCACAGCATTTTAAACACACACATTCAGAAACTGTGTAAGTTAAAACTAACAAGAATTCTTTTTAAGTATACATTTTTACAAGATAAGCTTCAGATAGGGAGACACTAGTCATTTTTTTCCACATCACCAAACCTCTGGTTTACCTTCATCTTATGGAAGTAGTTCTGCAACACAGGACATGACTAGCACCCCAGAAACACACATGGAGAGGCCCGGTTGTCTCTTTGCCTGGATCTTGCAGAAGTTTTTCCATGTGGTTAAGGCTGAAATTCTGGCAGAGCAGTAAGGACAGGTAGGCAGTAGCCAGAAATAATGGTTCAGCTAGCTCAAGACTGATGAACAGGCAGCATGGCTGTCAGGCAACTGCCCTGGTACAGTGTTTGGCCGGGTGTGTCCTCATGGCTCAGGGACAGCTAACCTCAAAGTATCACTGTACCTTGGAAGGTAATACTACATTTAATTGTTAACATATTTCCTGACATCTTCCCTGCTTTAGATTTTCTTCTAAGACAGAACATGCTTTGATTCCAGCAAAGCATTAAGGCATGAATTTAATTCTCACCTGAATTACACCCATGACTAGTTAAGGCTCAGCTGCAGTTGTCATCCTCCAACTTGTAAAAGGTTTCTTAAGGTATATGCAGTCCTACCAGTAGGCTTCTTCATGTAGAAAGCCTCACTGGTAAGAGAAAAAGAATTCAAAATTTGTTTCTTGATGAGGAGTGATTTCTGCATAATTATCAGTATGTAATTCAATTGGCTAGGCTCTGGCACACACACAACCATCTAGAGAGAGGCTCCAAGGTCACAGATCTTGGCTCTTTACCAGATAGAGCTACTCAGCACAAAACTTCACTGAAAAGGAGCACTGCATTTTGACAGAGTTTAAGATGCCCCCTTGCAGAGAAGAGCTCAGAGAGCAGGTCAAGTCATTTAAGAAAATTCACTCTTCCAGTGGTTGCCCAGGCTTTTTACACAGCATGGCAAGAACAACCTTACCAAGGCATTAGCAGCATCAATCTTTATAGAGCAACAGTTCCAGTAACTCAACCGCAGTGTGCACTAGCAGCAAATTTTCTGAATTTATAGCACCCATCCAAGCTTGTGCCTGATGAAAAACTGTAAAAGCATCTAATTGTTACTCTCTAAACTATTTGTCCTAAATATTTTTGCCAGAAGGTAATCTCAATTCAAGAGAAATCAATGAGACATGGCTGAACATTCTTCACCTCTTAAGAAGTTTCTGGAAGTGTTCCATGGAAGGTTACTTCATGAGTAAACCATCACTGACGTGCTGCCAACCTGCAGCAGAAAGTCCCCTGCACAGCTGATGACCAGTGCTTGGTGGAACCCATCTGACCTCATCCACTTGCAGCGTAACTTCCCTAAGATGCCCCACAGCTAAAGCTGCTGGAAGAGAAGGGAGATTTGAAGATAGATACAAGTGATGGTGAAGATGTGCCAAGCTGCAGCTTCAAGAAGATTGCATAAGCCTGATCCCCCAGGAGCCCTCACATTTTTACACATGAACTATTGTGAATTATAGCTCATTACTACAACTGAGGCTGACTGAAAAATACCACATTTCAACTTACGTTGCCTGACGATGAGTCAAGGATGGGAAGAGAGGGTTTCTGAGGTCAGGCTGGGCACCCACCTGTTAACATGGTAACTTTGTTTTACAACAAAGGCATCCTTCTAATCCATGTTTAAAGGAGCTCAAAAGGATCATACCTCATTTATTTTCTTTGAATCACATAGCAAGTTAATCAATCATTGATACATTTTCCTGTTGTTGTCACCTCTTGATGATCTCAGCCCAACTTCCAGAGTTGTACCTGGGTGCTTCACTACTCCTCACACTGACATACTACTTCAAAGGGCTTTGTCACTTCACTTTCAGCTTCCATTTCTGTCTGTATTTCGAGTTACGATGAATACCGTACCTCATTTGTGGCCACACCAGACTACCATATCTCTACATTACACACTGTGCCTCTGAGCATGCAGCTGAAGCCTGCAGTGGCGATTTCTTCCCAGCTGCCTCACCTGCCAAAATCCCAGCCACTGCTACTCTCCAGGTCTCTTCCTGAATTACCATGTTTTAAATCCCTCTTCTGAAAAAACAACTGCCTCTTGAATAATTCTACAGTTCTGCCCCAGCGGATTAGTTTATTTTTATCCAAATGAAGTTCATTTCACTGTGGTACAATACAGGCTACTGTTTTCCTCATGTGCTCCTTTCAGTTGTTATTACTCATATATTTCCATAATGAGCTTGTTCTCATCTAGGTTATTAACAAAAAACATTAAATTAAATAGGACCCAAACATTGTAGCAGTGAAAAAACACGCTGCCCAGAACCCAGTTTTACCCATTTAGTGCTGTCCTCACCTGAAAGCCATTCAGATTGATTGGATGCAAACACTACTATGAAGATTTTATATTTTTTTTTAGTATCATACACAACAGACAATTGTAAAGAAGTTTTAACCTGTGGTTTTCATTCATCAGCTCCCCCCCACCCGAAGAAATTACTTGAAGCTTATTTCTCTGAAGTCAACATGAATTCACTGTCAAGGAGAGCAGCAAGAAGAGTGTAACAGCAGGCACAGGCCTACTGGCAAACATCATTTTAGGCCTTCAGCAATTCCATATCCTGATTTAAATTTGGGAGCTATAAAAAAATCTTCCATCAACAGTTTTCACTTTAAATATCCTAGCTTGGCACTTGTGGAATACTTCAATACTGCAAAATAGCTTGATCTCAGCGCCCAGTCATCAGAACACAGCCCCATTCTGCTGGGAGCTCACAGAAACCTTTTTCTTGTATGGTTTAACATTCATTTTGAACTTCTCCACAACAAATTCTGTTTCACATTTTTTTAAAGAAAGGCCTGAGCTGCAATGGTATACAGACAGTTCTTTCTGAACAGAGGTCCTGAGGACAAAATTTAATAGATAGGGATATTGCAGTGATACATATTTTCAGAACATACGTAAGAATGACAGAGCAAAGCAGTCTTTTTAGAGCCCGCAAATGAACTTAGCAGCTGGTGAAGTGCCTGGGTATATCCTTTTATTTAGCAGTAAAATGTGTTTTTTGTTACTGTAAATTTCACTTATTTTCCCAATAGCAGCATAATATCTGTGCCTCCTCTTTCTGAAAGCATGTGTTCACTTTTGCTCAAGTCTTAGAAGTGAAATCAGTCAGCAAACCACTCCTGGGCTTCACTTCAGATGCTTTCTGAAGCAATGCGTTGCAAAGAGATGGGAGCTAAATCTGTCAGTGCTCACCCTCTAATCTGCAGGCAGGGATTTACGGTAGTAACCTAAATGGCTTGTCCTCATCCCTCCAGCCTTCAGTATATTTATTCCCCTTTTAACTTACTATATTCTCTCTCTCACATGATTTTGGGTGAATGGATGAAACTACTGGTTCCTTCAAGCTTTCAGACAGTGCTAGAGGAGGCTTTTGAGTGCTCACACCTTGTCCCACTCCCCACTAGCATATATTAAAGAATACAGTGATACACAACTTGCTCAACCATCTTCACTTTAGGAAATAAACCCCACACTCTGGTGGTTCAACCACTGAGAGGGGAAGAAGTGCTGCTGGATGGCACCAGGAAACATCCAGTGCAACAGCAAGGCAGTGTTTGCATGTAACTCTACTGGACAACATGCACAACCCTTAACGTAACTCAGAATTTGTTGCTAACCGGGCAGACCTTCCTCTGCAGACCTTGCAAATGTCCCATGTAACTGATGCTGCTGTAACACTTTCTTTGATTTTCAAACAAGGCCAGAAACCCAGTCTCCTGGGGCTCGCTCTCTAACCTGCAGGGATCTGCCACAATTGCTTATGATCTGATCTCGCCTCTGAGTGATCCTGCTCTTCAGAAACCACCTCAGAGGTGGGCGATATAATCTAGCACTCCATATGCCGTCACACCCGCTGATGACTAATGAACTTGTATTGCTTTCCTGTGGGAAATGTTTCCTTTCGCTGGTGGTATGACAAAGTGCAAACCACAGAAGTCTCACATACAAGACATCAAAATCTAACATGTCAGCTGTCATGAGAAGCTTTGGATACCCTCTTTGTCCTCTATTATACAACACTGTAATTCACTGTCAGAGCAGAATACATAAATTCTAAACTACACTACTGTTTAGGAAAAAGCATGGTTCAAAGGCTAAGTCACTAAATTAAGATCTATAACACTTGGGTTCATACTCCTGCCTCAGCCTCCCCCATTTCAAGCAAGCCATTTAGTTTTCTGGTCCATGAAACACAGAAAACATTTTATCGTAATACAGAATATGAATCCTTTACACTTTGTGTTCAGTACAGAAGCTATGGAGATGGTTAAATGATGCACATGCTTTCCATGCTCTGACTGTTTCTTTTAGACAAGCTTTAAGTACGTGTCTTTGGCTGTAAGACCACTGTACTGAATCTGATCTCACATCTCCCTCTGGAAGCATCAGCAAAAGCTGGAAGTCAGAAGCTCTGTCCTAGCTCAGTGATACTACCAATCATCAGTGTTTTTACACATCACTAGAGAGATGTGTCTGCTGCACTTCAGCTGGGCTGGTATCAAAGTCACCCAGTCTGGTCACTTGTTCTATGATATCTCAAGGATCCCCAGCTTTACTGCTCTTCTCAGCACCCAGTCCAGGCATCAAAAACTCTGTAAATCCTTATTTTTAATGTGATACACAAATCTATGCTGTGTTTCTGACAGCTGCTCTTCTGCTCTCCCCTTGCACCTCAGTATTGTTTAAACTACTTATTTTCAGACTATGCCACAGTTAGTAATATGACATGAAAATCCAGCCGAGATCAGAGACTAAAGCAAGTCTTTTGTAAGAAGCTGTTCAAAAGGGATAGAGAGCCTTGGTGCTCCAAGGCTTCAGAAAACAAACCAATACTTCTGTCATGAAACACCCATACATGGTCTTAAATACACCATGGACATTTTAAAGCCCTCTTTTGGAGAATATTTTCTGTTTCTATGTGTATCTCAATTCCATAGCAATTCCAGGAACAGATCACTACATTTGAACTGGGAGACAAAACCCAGAAATTACACCCTTTACTTGTCCCAAGAGTTCTCCAGACTTCAATTATATAAACATCTTAAAAGATATGCTAAGACTTTGAAAATAAGCTAGCTTGTTTTTGAAACACTGCTGCCTAAATATTAAAACATATTATTATAGATAAATGTTAATACATTTGAAAGCCTCTTATATTTTCTTAATTTTACAGTAAAGAGCAAGTCTGTGAAAGGCCAGCTGGCTTCAGTATCATTATAATGCAGACCAAAACCAAAATATTACTTAGTGGTATTTCATAGCACACTATCTCAAAACAGATTAGATTATATGCTATTTCCTCCTATTCTGCATGTTCCTTAACTCAGTACAATAACTGAGGGCCTGATCTAGCACTATTAGTCATCAGTGTGTCTGTCAGTTGACTTCAAAATGCAATAGGTAAAATCTCAAATCCTGCTTTTCTGTAGTTGCTCCCTAATTTATATTTAAGTCATAATCAAAGACAATGGAATATTTGAATAAGGCTGAATTGTAAAGCTTGCGATTTTTTCACTTTGAAGACAGATTATTTTTTCTTTCATGTAGCTATTTAATAATGGTTCACTTAAAGACTGGAAGCAACACAAGATGGTACTTATCTTTCTGACAAATGGGTTGCATTGGGTATTTTAGAGGGCCATATTTAAGTCCACCATCTAATCAGCATTGCCTTCTTCAACTGCTCTGAGCAATTTATTCATCAAGAGCTAACCAAGACAGACTCAGTTCCACGCTGCACAAAGTAAAACTACACAGTTACTGCTCTGATTTAGTAACACTTCATACAGATCTGCATTTACATGTGGTACAAGGCAGTGGAAAACCAGGCCCAGTGAGACTAATGTCAAAATTTCTCCTGGCAGTCAGTGAATTCTATTATCCAATAAACTGTCCAAAATGAAATCAAACAAAAAACCCACCCAAACTTAACTGCGAACTGGGTTGAACTCATGCAAAAAAGCATGATGTTCAAGCATAAGGTTGCCTTCTCTGCCTCCTGGATCTTTCCTGGTTTGTCCAAAAGCTAGTGGGTTTTGAAAACACATTACTTTGTCTCTTAGATTAAAACAGAGCTCACAAATTACTATCTGAGACAGAGTGACATAATTGCTAGCCTATCCTCACTTACTTTTAAATGTGATTTCCATGTTAGAAGAATACTTCTCCATATGGCTTTAAATAATCTCTAACTAAGTATCTCCGGCCTGTATCCCACACTTAAGACAGAGTTAAAATGACACCTGAAGGAAAGTGTGATGTGAAAGGGATTGCATTTAGTTTCTTCACTTCTGTGTTCCAGGAACAGCATAGTCTTGTAGACAATAGCAATTTCAAAAGGAAAGGGCATTATCTCTTGAGTTGGAGAAGTTGCTTTCAAGGCATTAAGTTTGTTTATCGGCACTTCTGAATACCATTCAAAATATGAAAACATCTATTATTAAAACCTTAAAATGACAACAAAAGACCATCACCTCCCCTCTCTCTGATAAAATTCAAGCTAATTCACAGCCTAGAAAGGTAGTTTAAAGATTAAGAAATCTTATCTCTCTTGGCACATCTGGGAAAGCAATGCCAAACAAAGATAAAATCCAGTCTGAAAATTACACTGGTGGCTTATTGTTGCCTGAAGACTTACTTGAGAAGCAGGCTGGACTGGAAAGAGGCCACCACAAGTGTTAGTTCCTCTAGGGTAGGTGGCACAATGCATGCATGTCAGAGCGATATATGTTTCCTCCAGGGCAAAGAAATGTTGATTTATATGGATCATGAATAGCCAGAAACTACTGAGCATTGGGAAAATGAAGAGGATGTCCTCCAGTCATGCCCCTACATCTCCACAGCAGTGGGTGAGATTCACAGGACCCAGGAGACCACAAGACAAGCTACCATGCTCAGCTAGGAAGGAGGCATTCAGGCTGCATCCACTGCTCCCAGCGGAGGTTCTGTAGTTCTATCCAGTATCTATTCAGTGTCAAAAAACTAAGCTGTTCCAGAGGCAGGGATCCAAACTTGTCTCAGTCCTCTCTTGTCCCAGTCACATTCTCCCATCACTGAGCAAGTGTCACAAACCCTTGTGCCCTCTCCCCACAACTGTACAAACCTCACAGTCTCCAACAGCCAAGGGGAACAGGGAAAGTCCCTACTCCAGCCTTACAGACTAATGAACACAGCTGTCTTGAAAGCCAATGGAAAAGCAGTCCATCAGAGGTTGTACAACATAATAGTTTGGATGCAACCTTCTGGCTCAAGAAATCCACGGGCTAGAAGAGTAAGGGGATATATGTGTGTGGGAATATCCCTTTATTCTCACCTCATCCTTAAGCCCTTTCCCTGACACAGACCAGAGAAGACACCAGAGTCAGGGCACTAAACCAGTGGCACCTTCGATGTCCTTCAGCACACTACTTCTCACCCTAGCCTTAGATCTCCACCCTTGCATCTCCCACACCACGTAACCTGGCTCACTTCAATACTCATTATGTTTATTTGTCCATTTACCTACACGGCTCTCCTGCAAAACTGAAGTCACTCTCCCACAGCAGAGATTACTACTGTCTTGTGTAAAGGATGCAACCTCAAAGAATTTTGTGGTGTAGGAATTACATTAACAAAACAGCTAGAAATTGAAATCATAAGGTGGACCAGACCAGCCAACCTTTCAGTGACTTGCTCTGACCCATGCAGAGCAGGAGGATTTGACAGGGCCAAATACATAATGGCACAAAAGCAAACCATTTCTCCTCAGTACCACCACCATATCATCCCAAGCTCTTAAATAAGTCAGTGTCTGGTTTTATCAGTTCATATTCACATCGTTTCCAGCCAGAAGACCCTCCATCACTGACAGTCAGTTCATTCAAACTGATCTTAGAAATCCCAGTTTTCTCCATATACCAATCTAAAGAGATTCCTGCCTCTGCACACTAGAAGCAACAGCATTCATATGTATATGCACTGTTTATGTCTTTCACAGTCTCTTGGCTTGTTTCCCCTATAAGACAACTACATCCAAAAATTACTGAAGCTGGCTTCATTTCTCCTTCTTTATTGTCAATTTATAAAATGTTTCTCAAAACATTCACTAGGCACATGCACTAAATAACACTTGGCTAGCAGCATGAGTCCAGCTCCCTATTGCAGCAAGAGCCTACACTACTAGATAAGCCTTGAAGCATGACTAGAAGGACAAAATACATAGGCTCCCCATTCCCATCCCACACAGGACTCTTTTGAGGCAAACTCTCCTACTGAAAAGCATAAAGGCTGTCAATTTTGCTTCAGAGGCAGACTAAGTCAGAACTCCAACCGAGCAATGCTTTGAAGATTAAAGTTTATCAAAACTGAGCATCTCTGTGCCATTGGAAAAGCCTGAACTTCAGTCCTGGAGATAGTGAGAGAACTATATCAACTTGGGGAAAAATCTGAAGCATTAAAAAAACAAAACAACCCACAAACACTGCCAAAACAGAAAATTCCAGACTTGGGTTCACATACTTACATGGTCTAAGTACTTCTGACTTTAAACATGCAATCTGTTGACCAAAAAAATGCACTGCTGACTGCTGTGGTGTGCTCTGAGGCCCAATATGTATACGCAAGCACAGCTAATTCCAGCATGCACCTGCTGAGAACAGGTTCTGGAGATCCAGTGATGCAACTCCCTAAAAGCAGTGCAATGAGGATACAAAGATGAACACAGGCAAACCCACAGCATCTGTTATTCAATGTCCAGGTTAGATCTTTACCTCCAGGAGAACTTCTAGTCAACACCTTCCTCCTTTTTGAGGATAACTTGGGAGTTTCTGTTCAAACGCAGCTCACCTCAGTGCACTAATGATTCTTTCCTACTGCACTGCAATACAGAGTGCAAATGTAGTCCTCCTTGCTTTCCAGCAGTGGAAAAAGCAACTAGCAGATGTCTTCTGCAGTAGCTTCAAAGTGATGTCCTGATCCGTCCATCATACATAGACAAGCCACTTTTGAGATGTCAAAGCAGACAGTTTAAGTCTGAGGGAACCAATGCAAAATACTCAGTTTTTTGGATCACATGATGAGAACATGCATGTACACACACAATATTTAAGGAACGCCACCTCCCCAGCTTGCCATGGCTTCTGAGACAGTACTTATGAACATAATCTATATAGTTAGAACAGTCTTGCAAAATTTAAGGGCTTCAACAGAAACAAGACTGATCCTAAAATAGCAAACAAGTTGGGATTCCTGCACTAGCAACTAGAATCAGTATCTACTCAAACTTCTTCTCTGCTGACAAAGCAACTTCTGGGTATTATTCACATGGCTGAAGAGCAGCACTCCATCAAAAGCTTGTGTGAGCTTTGCAGTGTGAAACAGACAAATGGCCTTTCTCCCAAAGCACTGCCTAGGGGTCAGTGAAATGTTCCACAACCCATGGAGCACACTTCCTGACCCAGTTATCCTCCTAAGAACAAGACCAGCCTCAGTATCAGTAGTCTTCTTGAGATTACCAGCTGCAGTCTACAAAGATGAAAAAATGGCAGAGATTTCTAACAGCTTTCTAAAGATCATACAGCAGCTTCACAGATAATGAAAATTACTAAAACTTCTCCATTTCTTTTCTACCCTTTAATAGCAGGCATCCAAGTGAAACATCAGAAGACAATTCCACTCACATGCTGGTTCAGAAGATTTACAAACATGTCATTTGGCTTTGGTGTGAACATCCAGACTAGTCTGAAGTGTGTATTTTTGAAGAATAGGAAGTTTTAACAAAAGGGTTTAGCAAAACCAACAAACTAATACACTTTGAGGCCCTAAGCCAACACTTTCATTTTTTTGGAAAAAAAAAAAAATAAAGCTGCAGAATTTATTTAAAGAGCAGGTTAGTTCAGTGCCCTTTATTCTGGCTTTTAAAAATCAGAAGCAAAAATTTATAATCCAATAAACTTTGTGGATTGGCTTTCACCTTCATAGCTGCAGCATGTCATACATCTCCAGTCATCTGAAACATCGTAAGCGTCACACACAGATGGGAGTGAAGACTGAAACCACAACTAAGGAAATCCATTTTTTCTTTCCTCCCTTTCTCTTTTTCAAGATATTCTGCGATATTTTATTTCATAGTTGAAACACTAAGATGAAGTATTTATGCATGAGGTATGCAATCTAACCAGATAAGAGATTAGACAAAGCAAAGATTAAACTTTATCTAATATGAACAGAGAAGTTTTAAAAGGTGGCAAACATTTAAAAACTGTTCTAGAAATTTTCTTAAAAATTAGATCACAGTGAAAACTGTGAGATGGTTTTAGAACAGACAGAAAAAGACCAAATCTGTACTTCCAAACAGGGAAAACAATATATTCCATTTCACCTAAAGAAAACCAACTTTTAAGTAGTTATGACATTTCGCTACAGTACGAACATTTCAGTGAAGATTCTCTTTGGATACCTGAACCT
This sequence comes from Strix uralensis, assembly GCF_047716275.1. NCBI lineage: Eukaryota > Metazoa > Chordata > Aves > Strigiformes > Strigidae > Strix > Strix uralensis. The sequence goes on along the minus strand of NC_134012.1, from coordinate 85,949,995 downwards.
GAGCTAATGGAAGACTGAGGCACATCAGCTTCCAAGGAAGCTGGCAGTCCTCAGTACCTTTCAACATTTAGTCCTCATCTACCAGGCACTAATCTACGAGGGAACAATGATCTTCAGCTTTGCCTCAAGCATTTTGGACAAATGACAATTTAAGGAGGGGTTACTATTGGTATTATAAACTGCAATTTAACAGTTTTGTTGTTTAGCTGTTCTTCCATGTGAAAAAATGGTAGAACAAAATTATTTCAGAACTTCAGATTAACCAACCACTTCTTGGCACAAATTATTTCTTTGCTATTTATCTATATCCAGTAAGGAAACTGAACCCTCACTATTAAAATGTGAAATATGACCACAAGTGGAATAGCTGTGCAAACATACACAGCACCGGCAGAGTTTTCTATCAGAAGCACAAATACATGAAAGTGCAGAAACTATTCATCACTGAAATCATAGAATGATCTAGGTTGGAAAAGACCTTTAAGATCATTGAGTCCAACTGTTAACCTAACAGTGCCAAGTCCACCACTAAACCATGTCCCTAAGGGCCACATCTACACATCTTTTAAATACCTCCAGGGATGGTGACTCAACCATTTCCCTGGACAGAGTGTTTCAATGCTTAATAACTCTTTCAGTGAAGAAATTTTTCCTAATACCTAATCTAAACCTCCCCTGGTGCAACCTGAGCCTAAATCCTCTCGTCCTATCCTTCGTTACTTGGGAGAAGAGACTGACATCCACCCTGCTACACACTCCTTTCAGGTAGTTGTAGAGGGTGATGAGGTCTCCTCTCAGCCTCCTCTTCTCCAGACTAAACAACCCCAGTTCCCTCAGCCGCTCCTGGTAAGACTTGTGCTCTAGACCCTTCACGAGCTTTGTTGCTCTTCTTTGGAGACGCTCCGGCACCTCAATGTCTTTCTTGTAGTGAGGGGCCCAAAACTGAACATAGTACTCGAGGTGCGGCCTCACCAGTGTCAAGTACAAGGGGACAATTACTTCCCTAGTCCTGCTGGCCACGCTATTTCTGATACAAGCCAGGATGCTGTTGGCCTTCTTAGACACCCAGGCACACTGCCAGCTGATATTCAGACGGCTGTTGACCAACACCCCCAGGACCTTTTCCGCCAGGCAGCTCTCCAGCCACTCTTCTCTAAGCCTGTAGCATTGCAGGAGGTTGTTGTGACCCAAGTGCAGGGGTCACAATTGTTGAATTTCAATACAGTTGGCCTCAGCCCATCGCTCCAGCCTGTCCAGATCCCTCTGAGAAGCCTTCCTACCCTCAAGAAGATCAACACTCTGCAAATTTACTGAGGATGCACTGGATACCCTCGTCCAGATCATTGATAAAGGTGTTAAACAGAACTGGCCCCAATACTGAGCCCTTAGGAACACCACTTGTGACCGCCTACCAATTGGATTTAACCCCATTCACCACCAGTCTTTAGGCCTGGCCATCCAGACAGTTTTTTACCCAGAGAAGCATATGCCTGTCCAAGCCATGAGCCGTCAGTTTCTCCAGGAGAAGTCTGTGGGAAACAGTGTCAAAAGCTTTACTAAAGTCAAGGTAAACAACATTCATGGCCTCTCCCTCATCTACTGAGCAGGCCACCCTATCAGAGAATCACAGAATCACAGAATCATCTAGGTTGGAAGGGACCTTGAAGATCATCTAGTCCAACCGTTAACCTAACACTGACAGTTCTCAACTACATCATATCCCTCAGCGCTGTGTCAACCCGCCTCTTGAACACCTCCAGGGATGGGGACTCCACCACCTCCCCGGGCAGCCCATTCCAACACCTAACTACCTGTTCTGTAAAGAAATGCTTCCTAATATCTAGTCTAAACCTTCCCTGGCACAACTTGAGGCCATTCCCTCTTGTCCTATCACTTATTACGTGGTTAAAGAGGCTCATCCCCGGATCTCTGCAACCTCCTTTCAGGTAGTTGTAGAGGGCAATGAGGTCTCCCCTCAGCCTCCTCTTCTCCAGGCTAAACAACCCCAGTTCCCTCAGCCGCTCCTCATACGACATGTGCTCCAGACCCTTCACCAGCTTCGTTGCCCTTCTCTGGACACGCTCAAGTAATTCAATGTCCTTTTTGTAGTGAGGGGCCCAAAACTGAACACAGGAATCAAGGTGTGGCCTCACCAGTGCCGAGTACAGGGGTAAGATCACTTTCCTATCCCTGCTGGCCACGCTATTGCTGATGCAAGCCAGGATACCATTGGCCTTCCTGGCCACCTGGGCACACTGCTGGCTCATGTTCAGCCGGCTGTCAATCAACACCCCCAGGTCCCTCTCTGACTGGCAGCTCTCCAGCCACTCCTCCCCAAGCCTGTAGCGCTGCTGGGGGTTGTTGTGGCTGAAGTGCAGCACCCGGCATTTGGCCTTATTGAAACTCCTACAGTTGGCCTTAGCCCATCGCTCCAGCCTGTCCAGATCTCTCTGCAGAGCCTCCCTACCCTCGAGCAGAGCAACACTCCCACCCAACTTGGTGTCATCTGCAAACTTACTGAGGGTGCACTCGATATCATAGAAGGACATCAGGTTAGTCAAGCAGAACCTGCCTTTCCATGCTGGGCCTGATCACCTTGTTGTCCTGTACATGTGATGGCACTCAAGATGATCTGCTCCATAACCTTCCCCAGCACCAAGGTCAGACTGACAGGCCTATAGTTTCCCATATCCTCCTTCCAGCCCTTATTGCAGATGGGTGTCCCCTGGAGGAAATCACTAGTGATTCCCATTTCTGGCAGGTTACTTGAGAGGGGAAAAGAAGTGCTTTGTTACTTTTGCTTACATTGACTTACCCCAGCATTTCACTGTTTCTGTACAGTTCTTAGCTGATAACCACACAGCTCTTCAAAATAATGGAAAAGATAAGATTAAACCAAGGTATGCTACAGTAGGTCAAACACAAAAAACATTCAACCTTGCAAAAGTTTAGATTAAAATACAAACTTTCAGATTTTGAACAATTTTTCTTCCAAATTATATGCTTGCAGTGTCCCATGGGCTTTTCTCTAAGAACTGTACAAGCAGATCTGTTCACAAATTAGGCATCCATAATTTGTACCTATTTTGAAGAAAGGAAAAGATGGGCATGAAGGTTATTCTCCCTGGAACTGGCTGCTCTTTGAAGAGCAGAACTGTTAAACATGAATCTGTTTACTAAATCTGAAAAGTATTTATTAAAGATATGTAATCAATTTCTAGTAGAAGAAACTACATAACCCTCTTAGGGGTCTTAAAGTTATAGTCTCCATAACTTTGTCTACTTTGCACCTGCATTTTTAATTACTTGCACAATTGAGTGTGTCTGAGCATCTTCAAATCAAGTGTCATTTTGTGTGAAAGACACAGTACAAGTTGCACTATGGTAAGAACTGTAGTATGCTACCAAACATAAAACACATACCAAACACAAAGCTAAAAATTGTCAGAAGGGCAGTCTAGATGCAGAGAACAGTTAAGAAGTTTTCAGCCAAGAGATGAAATGAAACAGAAATTCAATGAGGTGGAAACAGAGGAATAATTCCAGATGGCAATAAAGCCATTCCCTCTGCCGCACCTGCCATGGTGGTGGGATGCAAGGCAGGTCAGAGAAGAAGCCAGCTCTGCTGGAACTAAGCCACAGGAGACAGAGTGGACAGAGACTGAGGGATTAAATAAACAGCTCCTGTTGGGAAACCAAGCAAAAGCAGTTTCAAATTACTTCTCGTAGCAGATGGGCAAGTAACTGAAGGGCTTGAACTGTTAGATTTTTACAGCAGTGCAAGGAACCAAACAGCTTAATTTTGTGCATGCTAGAAACACATGATGGCAGGGGAAATAAGTGCTGAATGACACAGGAAACTGTATCCACAGAAATATTTCTGAAAGGGTTGGAAATGACACATTAGCATGTGCAGGGCCAGTGAGAGACTGTTTTGTGGATAAAAATTATGTAAAAAGACGACCCTCAATAAGGAAGAAGAGAGCTAGCCTAAAAAAGTTAGGGAGGCCAGTTATGAAGATCTTTGCTCATTTTCTGAGCAGAAAATAAAGTACTTATTTCAGGTAGAACACTGAAATAGAGTAAAGGGTGCACAGGAAAAAGAAACAGTTCTAGATACTTACATGCATGTCAGAAGCGAATGGGCAACCTGCATTATAGGTTTATGTATAAGTTTACCCACATCATCAGTTTATGGTTCTAGGAGGAGCTAACTTTGTACAGAATCGGACCTGGCAAGTGAAGTGGAGGTACCCTGTTGATCACTAGTGGACAGACAAGGATGAAACAGGTCCCACTTGCTTCCCAAAGACAATCACTCTTCACTCTAAGAACATCCAATTTATCAGCTATTCAAGCTCAAAATTAAAGAGCTCCCTAATAACATTTAAACAGTGAGTGTTGCCTATCTATATAACCAACAAAGAAGTATTTCTAGCCCTTGGGGCTGAGAATGAGAAGTGTCCACCCAAGAAGCAATCACTTAAACAGTTGCAAGTTATTACAACAGAAGACAGGAATTTAAAATATTTGAAATGGTGTTATTTTACTTCAGCAGTGCTGTCATTCACAAAATTACTAAAATATAAAATACAGTCACATGCATGCTTTTCCCAAGTCTCCCTGTATCATCTATCATCTCTTAATACACCTTTGACACTATCACACATCCTCTCTTTTTGCAAACTAATTCTCTGTGAAGTCTTGCTCTTTCTTTTCAAAGCATGATGATAGTGGGATAGTGAAAAATACAAATTTCAAGTCTCAGAGTCTCTTTCTAAAGATGGGTAGCATAAAAAAATTCCACCTGCCAACAGCTTCTCATTTAAAATGAGCCAACTTTAGCTCTGCTGTGTCTAGTAATTGTTTTCTGGCTGATGGACAAAGAAATTTATAGGTCAAAATAAAATTTAAAAAAAAATCTCATCTGAGAAACAAAAGAAGCCAGTCAGGTCCTGTGCATTCCTCTTAAGGAACATTAAGCAAACATAGCTGCCAAGCTGGTATCATTGTGAAAATAATTTTCACTGAGGGTTGTATTGCTCACAGTGAATCCTCCAGTGACAAGAGCAAATACTGAGGCCAAAGGTTTTATCTGCTCAAAGACAGTAGAAGACTTTCCTATGAAACAAAAACCTGGAGTCCCAACTCTCAAAATTATGCACTCAAGGAATATTTTGGGCCTCAAACTCATTCAGAAGATTTTTTCTACATTATATGAAGGACAGACATGTCCCTAGCACACATCAGGATTGCTCATATGGCAGATCTTAGGCTAGCACAAATTTTGGTGGAGGGATTAGTTACTTGGGGAGGAAAATACTCTTTTCTATCACAAATTATTCTTCTAGACTTCTCAGAAGTTTGGAATACTAACATCAGGGGAAAAGGCAACATGTATAACACTTATTATTTGTACAAAAACTCACACTGATGTAAAACTAGATACATATTTACAGATTGTCAGTAAGAAAGTTAATTGATCAGTAAGTGGGTCTCAATTCATAAGGAAATGCTGCCTACTGATGTCTACTTTACTGCATTGCACATAGTTTATATGCTCAACCCGGATTAAGAAGAGGGCATTAACACAGCAGAATACATAGGCTCTCTATACGTCACCTTCTAGCCTTGATCTCAGAGCACAAAGATTTCAGTTCTATAAACATACATTATCAACAAAAAACTACTTCTTACCCTGATCAAAGAGGCACAGGCTTTGAACAAAACTACATTTTACCAAGTACCAAAAGATATTCCCCACCCCCAACCATCAACAAAACCAATCCACAATCCTCCACTTTTTTTTCTTCACCAGACTGTTGTCAGTTTAGCTAGGCAGATCTTTTAACATAAAAGGCAGTTTACAAATGCTAGGAGACACACACCTTGGGCTGTAATCCTAAGAATATATCCTGTCATTGCTCTAATTGTCATGGCAATAGAAGACTAAATATGCATGGTATTTTCTGGAATCGAAGAGATTCTTTTATTTCCAAATACTGTATACTATTATTTGCTAATGGTATCCTTCACTTGAGGAAAATCTGCCATTTGCAGTGCAAGAGAACACGGACATAGACAGCACAAGAAAAGAAGAAAATGTCATGGTATAACACATCATCCTCATATTTGGAAGAAATCCAAATGGAAAAGTTTCTGATTAACAAAGCTGGCACAAGTTATATTAAATAACTCTGCCTCATCTACTGGATTCCTGGTCTTAGGAAAATAATAGTACCTGGCTTGAACTGTAGAGAATGAAATGAGTAAATGAATTTATTGGAATACTAACAAAATTCAGCACTGACTATGGAAACATAATTGGTGATATATAGTATAAATTTGTGTCTGCATAAGCTTAAAAACTGACCAATTAGGAAAAAAAAAAAGAAAAATGTGTGATTGCTCATGTTTTTAAATATAATACGAACATAACATACCTTCAACAGTATCATTTAAATATAATAATGACAGAATACTATGGGTTTTCTGCTTCTCTTTGCAACAGTTAAAATATTACATGCATGTCTGTGCAAAACCAGTGTATCATCTGAGTTCCAAGAACTCCTTCTAAACAGTGAGAAATGTACTGATTATTTCTAATAAAACATTTTTCCTCTAATATAGTGGAACATCCTCTGTATTGGTTAAGTGATGATACATTCATTTGGAAAATTCATTCTAACATTTTCAAGCTAATAGTTTTCTTCAACATTAGCACCGGACTGTTACGCTGGCTCCAGAACTGAATTCTATCCTGCTGAATTAAGGTCAAAATCAGTATTCCTACTGCGCAAGGGAAGCTTACATCCTGCTGGGGGAAAAGGAAAAAAAAAAAAAAAAGTACTGTTAACTTATTTTGGCAAGGAAACAAAAAAAAAGCAATGTAAACAAAATGCTATTTAGAAGATATAGCAGTAATTGTATGAATACATTAGTAATTAAATGTTAGTTTCCAAAACAGTTGAAAATTCACAAGTTAAAACTATTTGACATACGAGGTTTTGGATTCTACACGTTCCTTGCATTAATTACTTGAATAGCAGTTACATGTTAATAGCTGTCACGCACACCTAGCATTAATGTTTAGCTGTGGTCATATAGGAGGAAACTTACATGAGACATGAATGTCTCAAAGGTTATTTCTTCTTAAAGGATGAAACCAATCCCATGTTTGCCTTTGTACTAATATTGTGTATTTCCATACTGTATGTTGAATATAATAAATCTGCTGTTAGAAGATAATAACAGCCTGTGTGCCATGCTCCATAACTGACTAATTCATATGAAATATATTGCCCCCCTCCCCATAAGGCTCTATTTGCCAAAGTTGACATTTTAAAAGTGAGATAGGCAGTTAAGTGAAGTTCGTGTCAATGTACAATAACAGAACGGCAAATTTCAAAGCTCTTAACCCCATGCCACTCAAGTCATGTAAGTTTTGCTGTTAATTTCACAAAAAGCAAGACTGTGTGCATGGCTGTTACATGAACAAAACCCTTCTGCCAATGTAAGGGGTCATTCTCTGCACTTACAGGCTGCAGAATTTGCCCGCTGCTTAATGCTGTACTGGGATTAACTGGAATTTACAGCCCACAGTAGGTTATGTATTTGTCAAAAATTTAAACATGTTAACAAATAGTGAAAGCTTGTATTATTACTGCCAAAGCACTGAAGAACATCCACTGTGAAAAACTGTTTTTTCAGTTTGTAAATATTTTACAAAGAGGCTATGAGAAAGTAACTAAGAGATCTTGGTGAGATAGATGCACCAGTAATGGCCTCATGGTGCTTCAGTCAGGAAAGCCAGTTAAAGGGAATGCATATCAAAGGCAATTTCTTGCATCTGGAAGCAAGTAAATTTGATCACAATGTCCTCAAAACCAAGAGGAAGTCTCTAAAATAATAGATTTAACCTGCAAAGGACCAATGAATTGCAGTCTCATTTCTCATCATAGCCAACATTCTGCAAGAACATTCCACAGCTTGTGGGTTAATGAAAAGTTACTAACACCAAACATACTTTGACATTAACAGTTACAGATGCTGGATTCCTGTGCCCTGGAGGGACACAAATTTATACAGGATACATTCAACCAATAGCAAAAACCAGTGTAGCAAGTAAAATACCAGACATAGCTTGTGTAAGCTGTAAAAAACTAAGAGACATGGTTTTAAAAGGACACACCGGTGTTTAAACGGAACTATAGAAAACACATTCTAGCAAATAGCTGCTGCAATTACATTGTCTTAAAAAAATATCTTTGACTAGTGTTATAAAAATTGCTGTAACATGAGCAGCTGCTACACAAAACTTGCAAGAAGTGAGCATTTCTCATAAGGGGCTTAAGAGATGTTACAGCTTCAGCATCTCTGAAACCTCATCTCAAAGGGGTCAGGATGCTGATAAAGATGTCTTGTAAAATGAGGTGCTCCCTCAAACCAGGGCTCATCTGAATCAATTACAGTTTTGGATTCTGATATGTATTTTGTGTAAGTCTAAACAGTTACAGTTAATACCTTACTAAAAAAATGCAGAGAGTGCAGCAGTGAAAGAGTTCATAGAGTACCATGACCTGCCATTTCTCACGGTGAGATCGGATGTTTTCTGAAGGCGACCCGAGATGAAGTCGCACACCGGCGCGATCTGTCTACCCTCACGACAGCCGACAGCCCTGCACCCCACCGCCCCGCCCCCCCCCCGAGCTCGGACCCGGCCTCGCGGCACAAGTTTACGAGGGAACAGGCAATTCATGGCATTTTGGTCGTACATGAGGTCCAGTAAAGCGGTGCGGGAAGGCGCTCCTCCCGCACACAGCAGGCGCAGCCCGTGCGCTCCGCTACCCATCGCCTCCAAGTTCCTTACAGTTTGGGGCCGCAGGAGCCGCGTCCTGCGGGCACCCCCCCGCCCCTCCCGCTCATGCCTGAGCACGACGAGGCATCTCCAGAGGAGAGCCAGGGCAGCGCGTGAGGCAGCGAAAGGCGCTCAAGGCTGCGCGCCCCGGCGGCGAGGCGGGAGCACCTACCCGGGATGGCCAGGTTGGTGAGCGGGATGCGGTGGATGCTGCCGGGCAGAGCTGCCATCCAGTCGGCGAACCGCAACTCGTTCTTCCCTTGCGACGAAGCCATGCTGCTGCCGCCGCCGCCGCCGCCGCCGCCGCTGCTGCTGCTGCTGCTGCTGCTGCTGCTGCTGCTGCTGCCGCTGCCGCTGCCGCTGCCGCCGCCGCTGCCGCTGCCGCCGCCGCGCCTCTGCCGCTCTCCCGCCGCCGCCGCTCGCTTCTACCCGCCTGGCCCTGGCCCAGCCCCGCCCGGCGCCGCCTCTCGCCGCCTACCCCCGCCCCGCCGAGCCCGGGCGCTGCCCCCGGCCGCCTCCCCGCGGCGCAGCGCCGGGCCCTGCTCTGAGAGCCCTGGGAACGGCCGCCGCGCTCCCCGCCGGCGCCGCCGTGTGCCCTCTCAGCGGCGGGGCCGGGCGGCATCACCGGCGGCGCGGCCCGGGGTGCTCGGCAGGGCGAGCCCACCCGAAATAACTGAGCGGGTGTGAGGCGGGGAGCAGGGTCACGGCCCGGGCCCTGGCGGGGACCCGCAGCTGCACCGGCCCCCGGCCCCCGCCGACATGCAGCTCTCCAGGCGGCCGGCTCAGCCCGTCGCCGTCCCCCCGGGTCGGGTGCAGTCAGCGGAGCCCCCCGAGAGCTCGGCCGGGGCCGCGGAGCTGTAGCCGACAAGGCTCCGCTCCGGCGATGGCGTTCAGGGGCACTGGCTGGCTTGTGTTCCCCGCGTAGCCCTGAGACTTTGCAATAACCTTCCTGACCTTGGTGATCAATTCTGGGGTAGGAGTTGGGCACCTCTCACGGCAGATTCCTGTGGCAAGCTTGTCTGCCTCTGGTACACACTTCTCCCTTTCCAGTGGGTTACTCACATTAAAAAAAAAAGAATTGCTCCTTACTTGAACATTCCTTGGAGATCTGTAATATTTTTGGCAATAAATTTTTATTGTCCTTTGAGGACGATCCAAAGTAGTATCTTCCATTCTCATTCCCAACCTATCTGTCTTTGGAGACACATATTAAGTGTTGGCATTAACAAAGCATTTACATTACTGCCTCCAGATCAATGAATGAATGAACCTGATAAAGGTTTGTGAGCCACCTTGAACTATTATAACAAGACTGATCTTCTGACGTCAGCATGACTGTTTGTTTTTTACCGAAGTTGTTGATACACGTGTTGAAATTCACCTGGTGGATCTGTCAAAAACAGTGCCTGGAGAGAGCCGTGCCTGAGCCAGGATCAGTTATCAGTCCACCTTGAATTCCTAGGAGGGTCAGCTGTGGTCCTGTAGCTTGTGTTCTCACTCAGCATAGAATCATAGACTCACAGAATGGTTTGGGTTGGAAGGGACCTTAAAGATCATCTAGTTCCAACCCCCCTGCCATGGGCAGGGACACCTTCCACTAGACCAGGTTGCTCAAAGCCCGGTCCAGCCTGGCCTTGGACACTGCCAGGGAGGGGGCAGCCACAGCTTCTCTGGGCAACCTGTTCCAGTGTCTCACCATCCTTACATTAAAGAATTTATTCCTTATACCTAATCTAAATCTACCTTCTTTCAGTTTAGAGCTATTACTCCTCATCCTATCCCTACACTCCCTGATAAAGAGTCCCTCCCCATCTTTCCTGTAGCCCCCTTTAAGGCCCCTATAAGGTCTCTTTGGAGCCTTCTCTTCTCCAGGCTGAACAACCCCAACTCTCTCAGCCTGTCCTCATAGGGGAGGTGCTCCAGCCCCCTGATCATCTCCATGGCCTCCTCTGGACCTGCTTGAGTAGGTCCATGTCCTTCTTATTTTGGAGGCCCCAGAGCTGGACACAGCACTGCAGGTGGGATCTCACAAGAGCGGAGTAGAGGGGGAGAATCCCCTCTCTCTGCCTGCTGGTCACAATTCTCCTGGTGCAGCCAAGGATGCGGTTGGCTTTCTGGGCTGCAAATGTACATTGTTGGGTCATGTTGAGCTTCTTGTCAACGAACAACCCCAAGTCATTTTCTGTAACAGCTGTCTTTGGAAATAAAAATGCAGAAAACAACTAATAGTAACCCTCTTTTCTCTTTCTGTCCAGGTTTCCAGAGCAAGTATGAAGAAAAACTTGTCCTTCAGCTACAAAATAATGGAACGATTTCTTGGAAAATGAGTGAATATTTCTGAGGTATTTAAATAAATGAAATTTTGCTGACTCACATTTTGTAATAGAAATAGCTCTTGAGGTGGGATTTGACTGGGGAAATATGAACAGATGGTTGACCTCAGGGGAGATGTTGAATCTGAGTTGAGTAGTACATGGAAAAGGGGAAGGAGTAAGCAAACAGTCACTGAGACATGTTTAATTTTCACAGTGTTTCTTCCTGCCTATTAGGATGATAATCTACCCTTCCAAAATCACTGGTATTAGAAACTTAAAAAAAAAAATCCACAATTTGGATAGAAAGACATAAAACCCACTAATGACCTAAACATGGAAGATGTCACTTTACATCATCTTCAAAGGACAGGAGGGAATTATAGTAAAAAACATTCAAGATTTCTGAAGAACATTCAAGTAAGGAGTAATGACTGTTTTTATCAACATGATTGGATCAAATCAGTTTAAGTTAAGTTATTAATGGATTTCACTGGTTACCTGCAAAACTGCTGCTGAACTTTTATCCACTCCACTATGTGTTCTATCTTTTCTGAGATAAAACTGAAGTATACAGTTTTTTGAAAGGTTAAACATGTTGCTAATACTCTGTTGATCTCTTCCATTCTCTAAAGCTTTGGGGTGTAGCTCAGAGCACAATAAAACAAATACCTGCAAAACCCTGTAATTTAAAAATGTGTTATTATATGTAATAATGCCTAAACTATCTGATATCATTCCAGGTCTCTCAGTAATGCTTTCTACTTTACTGGAGAACTGTAAAAGTCCCTCTCTCCACTGACTAGAAACTTGTTGGTCTTTGCTTCCACAAGTAATTAGAGCTTTTGTATCTTCTTTTTTTTTTTTTTTTACTGCTCAAAGCAAGGTTCTTCATAGTCTGGATTTTCAAATCATGGATAATCTGGTTTCTAAAAAACAGTCCCCTCTAACATGTCTCAAACTAATCATGTCTGAAGAGGTTTGCATCTGTTTCTAATGCACTGTAACTGCTAAAATATCAGGCTTAAAATCTGTCACTGGGTCTCTGAATTTGTTGGAACACAGGTTTAAATAATCTGGAGGAAGTGAGATAGGAGAGGAGGCTTTTACGGGACAGAAAGAGGAAACATTTCTACAGCAACCTGGAGAAACATTTATGTGGAAACTTAGACTTCAAAAAGTAGCTTTTTGGAGTTTTTCAGTGGTTTGAAACTTCAGCATTTGTCTATGTGTCTGCTTGGGAGCAGTTTAATCAAGTTATCTTGATTGAAGAGTGGCTTATTGTGATTTAGTTTGAACATGCCATTTTATTAATTTTAACTGATTTATAAACAATGGCAGCTGTAAATCAAAATCAGATAATCCGTACAAACTTTTGTTCCTATTTAAAAAGAGTAAAAAAATAAAAATCACATTTTTGGTCAAATTACTGAAATCCCTACACATAACAAGTCTGAACTGTCAAAGAAAGTGGATTCCAGGAATCAAATACTTTAAAAGCTTAAGAGAGACCAGGTACAACGAAAATGAAAGGCAATGCCAAGATACTGAAAAGTACCATCTTTGCTCTGTTATTCACAGCTATGCTGAGCTCGCTGAAGGTGCCATGAAGAGAAGGCAATTTGAAATCATACTATCTGTTCATCATGTATTGTGTTCTCTCCAGTCTGCAGCTATAACAGCATGGATGAATAGTGACACCTCTGCTTCTATGGAACAGAAAAACAGAGTAATTTAGCCTGTAAGAATGTTGCTTCAGCACTCAAAATTAATTTCATTGTTAAAAGAAGACTCTCTGTTGTTTTTATTCTCTTAAAAATTTGCATTTTAATGGTAAACATTCACTGTTATACTTTGTCATTTTAACAGTCAGATACTTTGCCTTTTCATATGTCCTTGGCATCTATTTTAATCATGTGAATAACAAACGAGTACTAGGATATTTTTCTTTAAATTACATAAAGTACATTCCACTCTGGAAGGTAAAAGAAAAAATGGCTTAATGGGGCATTGTCGCTCTATAATTTTCATATTATATCTGATTTATTTAGAGGCTACTCTAAATCTGGTGTTAATGAATTCAAAATGAGGCTTTAAACAGAAGAATGACTATTGTTTAATTATTTGAAGTTTTTCAGTGGATTCTGCTTCTGAGGTTTGGTCTCTTCCTCCTTCTTACTGCCCATTTCTGTTAATAGAAGTTTTTCAGAACAAATCCTGGCTGCCATCCCATGTTTGCAACTCTCATGGCTTTAAATTTCGCCATCAGTCACATCTGGGCAGCAAAGCCCCTCCAGTTGTTTGCAGCTGAGTTCCCCATTATCTTCTTGTTACCTGAGAATGCAGTGGATCCACGTTATTCTCAGCTTTTTTACTGCTCATGGCTAACAGGTGTAAAAAGTCATTTTTATCTGTAAGACAAGCACATAAAACCCTAAAGAATCAAAGTAAGTAGATTGATTGAATGAGATCATTTTTCAAGTGACCATATGGGTGAATAGAAGAGGTGACAAATATTTTTGTTGTCATTTCATACTACATCTGGCTACTTTGACAATCTCACCTTGCATTCATTAAGCAATCGCTATTTAGCAGTCAAAACAGCTTACAGAATTTCCAAGTAGACAGAAAAAAGCCTTGTAGAATCAGGGTAAATAGTCTTTTCTTCAGTTTATGCGAAAGAGTATGTCTGTTTCTGTTTTTCAAGCAAAAGAAAATGTGGTTTATTCTGCACTCTGATTTGTTATGCTCTACTAAGAAAACCTGAGCATCCTTGCTGGTGCTGATATTGAATCTGAGAAGGAGCCATATTTGTTCTTGGCAGCTGACAAATGTCAGGATGTTAATTTTATCCCCACTCTTTGTTGTTGTGAACTAGAGAGACTGGGAACATGATGGGTTAATATAAAGATCTAACATATGTTTTTACTTGCACACTTTATAACCAAAGCAGAGACACTACAATAATATAGAGGACTCAAGGGAGTATATGTGTCTTAATGCAAATAAAAATCAAGCCCAAAATGCATACTACATCTACTATTAGAATAGAATAAAACTATTAAAGTGTATGGCAAAACTGTTATAGTTGACCAAATTCTGGAAACTTAAAGAGGCTAAAAGATTAGTGATAACATCTATCTAGTCCTCAGGTGGAAATCAATTTCGCCATAGCTACTCCTCTCTGAAGAGTATTTCTCAGGTTTCTGGAAGAAGGTTTGTTTTGGGTTTTTTTCTTTTCTAAGTTTGTCATGCAGAGTCATGCTGTGCCTCACCTAAGATGTTTGCTTAAAAACACAGCAGTGGCTACTTTTTTACCTGATTAAAAACAAACAAGTTTGGTTATGTTGGCATTACTGCAAAGACTCTAATGGCATTACCGAGAGCAGCGATTGCAGAACATTAAAAGCCCTATTTTCTGTCCAATGCTATAAGATCACAGCAAAGTATGCAACTTTGGTATATGGAAGGATGAGAGGGAGGTTGCTTTTTATTTCTAAACATACCTGACAATGCTTAAAAATTTTCTATATAAGCTCATGAACATTTTGTCATGAACAAGTGTCTCCGTGACTTCAAGCCCCCATGTTTAGCTTAGTAAAGAACTTGCAGAGAAAGCTTGATTCAAACATTTGAATTTCAGCACATTCTCAAGGTAGAAAACTCTGTTTTAACAAAAACAAGAGCTAAATGAGCTAGTTTAGTGGTGGAGTTACCACAGACAATGCAGAAACAAGCTCCAGTGCTGATCATAATCCATGTAGGCACCCAATGTACTGTTGACGTGGTCACAAAAGACTTTATCAATATGAAAATATGTACCTTTGGTTAAAAAAAATAGAGTTGAAAGACCCAAAGCAACCTCTCCCTTCCTAACTTTTAAGTTTTCCAGCTGAGGCAAAAAAGAATGAAAAGTTTTCAAGGTAGTCAGGTAGTCCCATGACTCTACTTAGCTGTTGGAAAACAGAGCCCTTTGTATGAATAGAAAATTTTGGCCAGTCTAACTAAAATCTTCACTAAATAGCAATATGATAATAGAAAACACACTCCAGAAGAATTAAGATTGTCTGTATGCTGAGATCCTATCTTTGGAGTTGTAGCTAGCATAGACAAATCAGGAATGTTCAAGGCAGGGTAAAAACTGTTAAAAATACAAGACAGAATCAAGAATCAAGGAAGTAAACTATTTTCACTGACAGTATTTGTTATCACATAGTGGTAAGAAAAGACAAAACCATACGTGACAAAATCAGTGAAGGTAACAGGAGTGAAATGGATGAGATAATCAGAAGTGGATAGGGCTTGCAGGATTTTACAGTAGACCACCGGAAACAGAAGATGCAATCAGCTTGTATGTGTCAGCCATTTAGGATGTAGTTCAGACATACTGGGCAGAGTATTTAGCAACTGAGGGAGAAAAGGAAAATAGTATTTCTAAATAGATAGTAAAGTACTTCCTAATTTGTTGAAGTATGGAAATTAAGTGCTATAAAAAGGGACTCTCAGATTTTACAACTGTTTCTTTACCATCAAGATATTCAGAATGACATCTTGTAATTGATCTTGGCTATGACTGAGCAGCACATATGTACTATTATGTAGTTCCAATTTCTTTGCTGTAGGATTATTTTTAAAAGACCAAACATCAGTCAAACCATTCATGTTCTGTAGTAAATGTTATTTAAAAGTAGCTAAAAGAAATGGGAACTACATTAAATGAGAAAATAGTGAAAGGAAATAAATGTATAATGGCTACTTAAGCAATGAATATTAATCAATAATAAACAAATTATTTTTATTTCTCTGCCTGTTGGAGAATAGTGCAAAATCAATGAAGATAAAAATACTCCACTGAATTCAGAGGGATTTGGATCCCCTGGATAGAAGAGTAGTATCAGTTGGTTAATAGCTGATGCACCTACTGTGCTTATATTCTAAGCCACTGGAGTTGAAAAATCTTTTTTTATGTTTAAATATAAAGGATGGTGGATGACACAGAGACTTTCCAACAGGAGCTGCAGAGTGTTAACAGTGGTCAGTTCCACTCTTGGCAACTGGAGTCACGTTTCATGAAAAATGCATTTCTGCCTCCTGGATGAGGCTTTCCAAACAGGCTCTTGCTGTTTGTATGGTAATGAAGCACTCCCAAAAGGTACTGGAAATAGTCAGCAGGACTAATGAGATTTCAGCTACTACTACTCGAATCGGTATGCTAGCCACATTTCACAGGCTGCAGTCAGTGCCTGCTGGGGAGATGAGAGGTAATGTTCCTTTTTAATTACACACACCCCACGATCAGTGTGAGCGGCACAGTTGTTCCAGTTTGGCATCTGCAGGTTGGTACAGGATGCAGGGCAGTGCCTCAACCCCAAAGAAAGGAGTGGGTGCACCTGGCTTCTCTAGAGGAAGAGGTAGAAAGAGGTCAGCACAGATGCTAGAGAAACAAAGTTGACAACTAGTTGTGGGAAGTCAGCCTTTCTGTGGTGTGCTCCACTTCAACTTGTGATATTAAGAAATCATTGCTCAAAGGCAATATCCTGTGCAACATCATAAAACTTCTTACCTGAAACCATGGATATTTCTTCTTCCAGCCCAAGAAAGTCAGATGAGAGAGAAAGAGGGATAGAACAAGAGAATGAGAAAAATGGGTGGTAATGAAGAGAGGAAAAGAATCCCGCAAGGGTTTGGAGAAAGCTGATGTCCAAAGGTGGTGGTATCACCAAGAGGTTAGACATCAAGTTCTGGGACTTATCTCTGCCCATGGGCCTCCATCATCTCGGGTGATGGGGTGGAGGAACTCAGATCTTGCTTTTCCTTCAGAGAGCATCTGTCACTCTGCCATCTGTATCTTCCCAATTCCTGTGGACTCAGCTCTGCTTCCCTCTGCTTTGAATTGCTGCCTCACTCTTGACCTATGTGGCAAATTAAATTATGCACCTAAGACCTTAATTGCCTGACCACACTGTACCTAATGAACCAGGCAAAAAGGCTGAAAATATTTCTACTAGAGCTTGGAAATCAGACATCAGTTTCCGAAAGAATTTTTTGCCCGCAGGATTGGGCCCTAATTGCTGTGCATCACGACTTGCTACCAGAATGAAATGTTGTTAAAAACAGTTTCATTAAATGCAGTGCAGCTCAGGATTATGAAGATAATTAAGTTTGAAAATGTAATGATCCATATGACATCAAGTGAATAAAAGATATGAGGAATTCCTAATAAAAATACAATCCCCATAAGATTAAAACTCATTATTTTTTGCAACATAAAGTCACACATTTTAGATGCTAGGCTGTAAAATATTTGCCTAATTCTCTTGGGAAAGACCAGAGTTAAAAAGGCCATCAAAGACTTCTCCCCACATAACCTGCGAGCAAACGGTGCAGTCTGGCTCCAACCCATCTCCTCCCACTGCTCTCAAGCAGGTGGGAAAGCATGCAAACTGCCCTCCAATGTGCTGCAAGTGCTGCATGCTTCCAGCAGCTTGTGCAGGTTGCAGCTTTAATGCAGTGCTCCTCACAGTCTGCCGGTATTTTAGAAGTGTTTTCCCATTTTACCCATTTTAAACTATTTCTCATTGGATGCAGTAGCTTGGAAATCAGAATAAGGCCTTGATGCACTGAAGCACCTACATATGTTTGTAATCTGACAAAGAGAGTTTCAGCATCTTCTTTTTGGATTCAAAACCTTAAAGTCTGGTTGTGTTTTCCTGACATCCAGAGCTCTGTTGAAAAATATACATTGGCCAAAATAAAATTATCCCTTCAAAAGTTGTCTTTTGCCATCCTAAATCAAACAGGGGTCAGGAAGGGTGGATCACAGCAGGATGGCTGTGGGAGGGATGCTGCCGTTTGGGATGAGCAGCTGGAGGAAAAGGCAGTGTTCACGCACTTGCCAGCAGGACTGGTGCCGGGGCTGGGAGCATGGCAGTTCATGCCTTACTCCCACATGCCCACTGCCAGCACTGGAGATGTTGTTTTTTTTTTTTTTTTAAGAGAAGAAGGATGTCTCATCAAAAGTGGAGTCTCTACTTGCAGTGTCACTTGCAAATCCAAAGCGTCATTCCAATGAGCAACAAAGCCCCAGGGTTTCCCACAACAGCACTGGGCACTCCTTTCTTTGACCCCTAGCTTGAACTCAGTGTACCGTCCCATTGCTTTAATAGACACTTGATCTTTAAGTTGTTCTGCTTTTTTCAGATACTCAGTCTTCTTGTTACCATTTTTCAGGGCAACAGGGAAAAGCAATCCTTTACAGCAATAAATATTTCCTGTCTTTTCCACAAACCAGCTACTTTCAACATGTGTTTTTGCAAGCGCAGAGCAGGTTAGAGTGTGTCTGGGCTATAATGTGCAGCATCTGCTCTTCCTCATGTCTGCTGCAGACCCCTTAGAGGTCGGTGGGGGCTCACACAGACAAGACAATGAAAAGCAAAAGAATTTTGCAGTAATCTGCACACAGACCTACAGACTTCAATGAAATACCCTTTCTTGTGTGTGCAAAGCAACAGATTTTTAATTTCTGCTGCTGTGGAAAGCAGAAACTTAATCCAGGCACTGTGCATGCTGTTTTATTACACCTAAGGGAAGATCCAGGGTGTTTTCCTTGTGGTAATTACAGCTTTGAGAAGCCAACATACCTGAGGATGAAGCTAAACTGGCCACGGGAGCAGTTCTGGGAATGTCAGCATCAGTGGGCTGTGGTGCAGAGAAAGCTCCTTGGGTGCTGGGGCTGACACAGAGCCTGGGTCTGGAGAGCCAGGGCACAGTTGGGTTGTGTCCACAGCTGATGTCAGGGCAGTCCCCAGTGCCAGCAAAGGCACTGTGAAATGAAGGAGGCTCAGATAGACTTGTACAAGAGGAAGAAGCTGGAGAGAAAAAAAGCCAAGTGTTCGGTTTCATCACTCTCCGGACAAATGAAAAGACTTTTCTGAGCAGAGCACAGAGGCAGAACATAACAGAGCACTTATGTAGGCTTGATTAGTGTAATTTTGAGTGCTAGGTCCAATTTGGCAATTTTAAAGTAGCCTTTTGTTTTGACGAGATTCTTCCTGGGTTGAACTGTGGTGAGATGCAGTTCTATGTAAATCAACAGATTTATGCAAGTATACGTATGTAAGCATATCAAAATCAGACAGTATATGTTTATGAATGGAATAAAATGTACGTTGTTTCAAGGCGTAAGTATTTTGTTGAAAATTTCTGTGTGGAAATTACAGCATATTCAGCAGCAGCTAAATTGTAAGATAGACTGATAATGTCTCCTCACTGTTATATCAAGCATATGCCATCTGAGAAACAGGAGCGTTGATGTGTTATTCCACTAGCCATATGAAATGAAAAAGCCAGCAAAACTTGGTCCCATTTTTAGAATTTCATTTTTGGAAGAATTTTCCACTGCTGAAAGGAAAGCAGCAGCAGGAGGTTTGTGAATGGTCTGGATGATAAACAACTTGAATCACACTCAGACTCAGGAGACACAGTCTGTGCCCCTTTGAAGTCAATGGGAGGCTCGGTGTCAAATGGGAGGGAGCCAGCCTTCACGAGTGCTGTTTTGGCTTTCCCTGGGATCTTGCAAGAGCTTTGCAAGTCACACTGTTGGCTAAACAGCCAGAGCGTTGTGGAAAGAGGAGGAAAAGCAGGAGCTACTTTTTCCCTTGCAAATGAGAACCAGAAATATGCACTGATCTCCTCCATTGTTCTTCTTCCCTGGAAACAAACTTGGGATCCTAGGTTGAAAATTTTCTTGACCTGTGTGAAGACAGATGTCCTTAATCCCCCAAACTAAAGGCATCCCAGAGGGCAAATGAAGTTCTTTGAAACCCTACTGCCTCCAGGAAGAGCAAAGCCATTTTGAGAAACGTGCTTCATGAACACACACTGGAAGTTGGAAGTCCAGCTGGGACATGGCTCATCACCTGCACTAGGGGGATTTCAACACTCTGAGAGAAGAATATCTATTAGTCACCACCCCAACTCTTTTCTCCAATAATTCTCACTATAAAATATTCTAGAAATTCTCTTTATTGGGAGAAGTTGTTTGAGCAACTTTCAATAAGTTAGAGAAGTTCAGCTGAGATGGGTTTGAAGTGAAACCTTCTTTTGCTGCACAGAGAGGAGCTGTAGGACAATGAAGAAGGGTAATTAAGAAAAATATGAGAGAAAAGGATTTCAGAAACTCCGTGTGTGCCAGCAGTGGATAAATGTTTTGCCAGACAAGGAATAATACCTTCAGAAAAAAAAAACCCAAACCTCATGAAAGTACCTTGGTATCATCTGAGTGTCCTTTTACTGTGCACCCAGTCCTTGAAAAAAGGAAGTCTTGCTAGTTACAGAAGGAACTTTTGGCATTTCATGTACACACATAAAGAGAATATTTAAAAATATAAGTATAAAAGGCAATGAATCTCTCTGCTAAAACTCCCTGTGTCTGTGAGAGATAAGAGGGCAGGAGAAAGGAGAAAGAACAGTAATTTCTTTTAAATTCTTCTTGTAATCCACTTACAGCACAGCACCTACAAAACACCTTGCAATGGTTAGGCAGATGCTGTGGCAGCCCTATGTACTACCCTCACTCTTTCCTCACTATTCCCTCTCCTTGCAATTCACTTCCTTTACTATAGTAGTAAATTCTTCAGCTCAGGTGTTGTTCATGGTGACATGCTAATAGGGACCTCTACTCGCTAATGCAATACAAATTAATAACCTGAAGGAATGAATGATAAGCATACTAGTATTCAGGTGGTTAAATGTGCCTGTGAAATCCTGGGCAGGTTTTTTCTTTGGCATTTCTACAGATTGCCTCAGTGGCTGCCGCAGCTCCAAAGTCCCCCATGGTAGGGAAGGCTACAGGACACAGCACCTGCCTGACCCTCCACCTGCCATCACCAGGACCAGCCATTCATGCCACCAGCCTTGCTCTGCATCAGAGGGGAGGAATTACTGGGAAAGATTTGTATTTTTGACATTTTTGTTTCGCCTAAAGAAAGGTATTCTGGTCAAGCTTACAAAGCCCAGCTCTGTTTCCAGAATTTTGAAGGCAAAATTTCTCAGGAGGTTAAACAATGGGCATTTAAGATGGGTTCTTTAAAAGACTCATAAGAGGGAATAAATGGTGTTGCTTGTGCTTCCTCTGATGAAGCTCGGGAAGTTTAAGACACATCTCAAAATTTATGAGGAATGCTTAGGGACAGGGATAGGTTCTTCCTTTATTGATTGTATAAATCAAAATAAATAAATGAGACGTAAAGAAATAATTATGAGACCTGCAAATCAGTGCCAGTACTGGTAACAGACTCTAAATGTTTAGGTCCCTCTAAAGCTCTAAATACCTCTCAAGAGTACAATTTCCAAGGATGCGTTTCCCTGTAATGATGAACTTTTTTTTCCAACACAATGCAACAGATAGATTTGATATGCTGTGCTGATTAGGTACTTACATGGGTCTTGCAAAGGATAAAAGATAAGAAAGTATGTCTTATTTGAAAAAGGGCAAAATAACATACACTGCACTTTGTGAAGTTGTGTTTACAAAAAGGGAGCTATTTGCACACTGCTTTTACCAAGGGAAGAGAATAATTCAGAGCAGAGTGAAGGAAAGCTGCTACAAGTATACTTGAAATTGCTAATGTACAGGGACCTGTAAAATAAGACATTTAGTTTTAACGTTAGATATCACTGCTGTTTTACTAGCTTTTTTTCCTGTATTTTTCCTGTATTTTTCATTTATACTTTTTCCTAACTACCCTCTGTACTCATCACCCACTTGTAAGATATTTTTGAAACCCTTAACTCCTTGCCTAGTAAAGATAAGACAGACCTTGGACAGTCTGAAAACCTCCCTGAGTACATCCCTAATAGCAGGAACCTAAAGAAAACAAATGCCTAAGAAGATGCCAGTGTCAAGATAAGTGTCCGAAAGCTGGAACAAACAGGAGCTGAAGGATGGATGAAGTAATTCTATGACCATGTACGGACATGAGAAACCTAAAGTTCACTAACGGACAGTGTGAGAAAGGCTGTGTGGACCCCTAAGGAGGGGAGAAGACCCTCACTCTATTTTTACTATGCATGCTCAGACTATGTAAATGAATTCTAAGAATCCATTAGCATAAGACTGCCTTTTCTAATAAATCTAATGCATATGTATGCTTTTTGTGTATATTAGTCAGACAGTTTTGTTAGTAAGGCGGCACTTGTGGTGGAGCGATCCCCAGTGCTGCCCAGCGCTGTGAAAAAGAATACCTGCTGAACAGTTATACTCAATCCTGACTGTTGAGTGAACCTCTTTGTTTCAAGAGGATGGCCAACTCTGCTCTGAGAGACCAGCAGCAGGAATAGGTCCATCCAACCAGTCTTCACACTTGCACTACTTCCCAGTTTTCTCTTGGGAAAGAAGCCTAAGGCAAAGCTGGGAAGGACTGAGAAATGTGTTCACAGATTCTCTGTTGTTCCCCAAATGTATTTTCTAGCTAACTCTTTAATGAGCATTTTGTCAAGGACAACTGAAGCATGCATCTGTGAGTCTTCATTAGCTTGACAAATTCATTTCTTTTATGGTCTTCATGAAGGAAAAACTAGCTTCTCAAGTCCAATTTTTAAGTTTTTCAGCTTTTGGTAGCCAAAATTTCTTGATTTTTTCTTTGAAACTCCATAAACATTTGGGTGAGCAGCAGGCACTGCTCTGCACGTTTAAAAAAACTCCAGAAAGTTTATTGAGTTTTTATGCCCCAAATCCAGATTGTGCCTAATTATTCTCCTCCATCACACAACGTGTTCAAATCCTGTGCTTCCAGTAATCACCTCCAGAAGAAAGAAAATGCAGTATTTGTTCCCCAGGAAAGCTGTTACATATGTGCATTATGTAGCTTCCTTTTCACTTTTGTTAAATTAAAGCAATATTTTAAATATCCTGAATACGAATTTTGTTTGCCTCTCTTATTACAAGGCCTGAAGGAAAAGCAGGAGACGGTCTTATTTCCTTAGCAACAGAGTCAGGTGTGATTTATGCCACTGTGCGTCCCTGCAGCTGTCTCCAAGCAACAAACCAAACTGCAATGTCAACTCTTGCATGCACAATATACAGAGGGAGCTGAGGGAAAACTCTGGACCCCAAATACCTATCCCTGGCATCAAACAGGAGGCAAGACTGAATAAACATGGGATTATAAAAATGGAAATCAATCAAATAATCTAAGCATCTCAGTTCAGCCTGCCAAATCCTCAATATGCAAAGAATAACCTATTTTAGATCAGTCAGCGCTTAGCTGACGGCTATAGATGTGTGTTAATACTTTACCAAGACTTTGCCTTAGCTTATGAAAGTGGTACCACTGCATCTGCTGTCCCTGAGCTGGCTCAGCAGTTCTCATGGAAAACAGAGTAATTGTGTAGCAAAAAAATATTCTCAGTAATATTTCACTATTAAAGTAGTTGACAAAATTTGCCAAACTTCATTTGCCATTTCAAAGTTGTTTCCTCTTCGAAGTAAAGAGACTTGCATCTATGATTGTATCATGTTGGCAAACACTGTTTCTAAATAACAACTGTAAAGCTAGTGAGGCTTGCCAAATGCAATCGTGACAGATAGCACTATTTTTCTGAACAAAATTACTGTTTTAGTTAAGGTGAAATTTGCTTTGGAAGCTGAGGTTTTATGAGTGAAAGCTGATGTTTATGCATCAGTCTCCCTGAGTCAATGATTTTTAGGTGCTTTTCAGGTGCAGAGCTGACACCTGTGGGTTAAAAAGGCAAGCAAGCACTCCCTTGTGTCAACACTTCATCTCCACCCCTAGTTTACTCTTACTGGAAATCCATAAAACCTCTGAAATACCGGTGTTCATTCCACTACTGAAAATGCAGTGGTTTGTGTAGGAAATGCCAGATCATGTAACACAAAAATCAAGGAGGACCTGCTGACCAACAACAGGTGAGGATGGAGTGTGGAAATGCTGGGTCTCTGCTGGTGCTGGAACCAGTACACCCATGTTTCACAACCCTGAGCACGTGCTGCCCATGCCAGGCCTGATGCAGAGTGGGCAGAGTGGGCAAAGAGGCCCAGGCCTCTCCCTGGCCCATCCTTGCCACATCAGCATCAGGATGAACTTCCGCCCTGTGATGAGGTTTTTCTTTCAGTGCTTTGCGAGATGGAAAACACTCCCAGGCCAGCGCCTCCCACCTGGGTGGTTTGGGTGCAATGCCAGCATCTACAGCCTGGAAATATCAGTAAGCAGAGGGGAAAGACTTAGTAAAGATGACTAGACCATCCCTCATTTTTAGGGATCAGCCCTGAAATTGCAGCGACTATGTGGGTGTGTGAAGATCTCCCGAGAGCCGGGTGGCTGGGATCAGGTTTGTATCACCACTCCTGGCAGCACTGGTCAAGGTTTATCCCAGCCTGATTAACCACAGTTAACCACAGTTCTGCCTTTCCCAGGCAGGAATTCATTTATCATGAACATTTAAGCTTTCAACTTTTCACTTCCTGGAGTGCTACCTAAACTGTTGTAGTCTGAAGCCAACCTGCATAATTTCAGCACATTAGGCAATAGGCACCTTGCCTTGTATTTGCAAAAGCTTGGGTTTTTTTCACTTGCATAGGTTTGTGCTAAATGGGTTCCTCTTCCTTTTTCTTTTTTTGGCTTTTCTTTAGGCCTCATCCTTTGAAAAAGCAACAGGTAGAGTCTTAGTGCAGAGCATTTCCTATTTATTAGGCAATCCCCCTTTACCTCATATTTTGTCCTGATTTTAACTTATCTTTCTGTAGACCTTCTCTAGGAGAGCTCTCACGGAAAACTTTTTATGATAATCCACCAAAATTCTCATCAGCTGACAACTGTCCCTTAATTTAAGAAGAGCATAAAACCGTAAGGCATAATGTTGAAATTCTTTTTTTTAATAACATTTTGTCCTGAAGTGGTAAATTCTTGCAGTAGTGTAAGCATGGATTTATGCTAAATATTGGATAAAAAAACTTTAGGATTTGTTACCTGACTGCAGATATTACACTCCTATTGACACTGTTTCTGTAGATCAGGTCTCACTGCAGTTTTGAATACTTAAAAAGAAAATACAATTTATCTTTGAGATCTAATGCAGTACCAAAATCAGGCTTGTTCTCACATTCCCCTTTTTTAACCCAACGTAATCAAACAAAGATTTTTACATCACACAGCAAGCCCACAGATGTTCAAGAAATGCTAGCTGACCCTACCACCACAAAACAGTTAAATGTGTCTGATTTCTTTTATGAGTTACAAAAGAACTTTAATCATGTGAATAGTATCGCCAAATCTGTGGGACTAATTGCATGCCTGGTGCTATCAACAAACTCAAATATCTTATTCTTTAATTTGGGATGCAAATTCTGATTCAGTTTTATTGCATGCACCTGTCTTCTGCTCTCTTCAGAGAGACATGCTGCTTCCCCCTGTGAAGGGAAAATCAACAAGCTGATCATCTTTCAAACACAAGGAAAGGCTGTCTGGGTCCTTCTTATTTGGGCAGCCAAAAGGTCTTTAGGGACTTCTAGAAAAGTGAAAAACTCCAATGTCCCTCTTGTCTATGTAAATACACGGATGTGAATAAGGTTTTTCCACTAGAAAAGCTTTGCAGCAGGACAACCAGACCTGTGGAAAATACAAACCCATTTCAGTTGTTTTAATGCTCACCTGCTTATTATTTTTATAAGTATTTTTCAAATTTATATATACTTTTAATATGAAGTTTGAAAGGATCACAATGGAAATAAACCTCTGCATTTTATGCTTTCCCTGGATCGCAGCTTTTTATACTTGAAAGAGTAAAACAAATGGTTCAAGGCACCCAATTATTTTTTTTCTTTGATACCCCTTCCTTATAGGAGTATTTAAAGGATGAGCTAGAAGTGCAAAAAGTATTATTATTCATCAGCAGCTTATCCTTTTTATTAGCCATTATGCCTCATGTGCACTTGTTTCCTTCAGGCAAGCTCATTTTAAATGGCATGAGTTTATTTTGGTTTGTTATTTTAATTAAAAGAAGCAGCCTGCAATTGTTAGAGAGGCGTTTTTGTCTTAGTCTTTTACCCTTCAGCTTGTTCATAAATACCGACTTCTTCAGCGTCCTAGTGAGGCTGCTCATGGTTTTTCAGTGCATGTTTAGTGCTGCACAGAGAAGCAGACAGACTATGGGAAAATAAAAGACTGATTTCAACACTGCCTTGCATCAGTCCTAGTAAAACTAATTAAAATCAGAGGCAAAACAGGCTGTCAGCGCAGTCTTTTCCAGCAAAACAGTGCAATACCACCTCAGTTCTAGGAGTAAGCGGATGCAAAATATAGTGACTAAATCCATCATCTGAGAAGCCTGAAGGAAGACGAGTTTAAAGAAACCCAGACACTACCATGGGGTCTGTATAGAAATTGTCGCGCACGGGGCTGGACAACAGCACCTGGGGGGACCTGAGCACCAGCCAGCAACTGCAGGTTGGCAAATGCCCACTCCAAAGTGCGTGTTCTTCGTATCCCTCCCTCTCTCCTCCTCAAAACTCCTAAAACAAGCCTAAGGTCCACCAGACACCCTGCAAATCCACAAAGCTACAGCTGTCACGAGGGGAGAGGCCAAAAGAAGAGCACAGTCCTATGTTGCATCTCTTTGTTGGACCATAAAAGTCATGTGGGATGAGGGCAGACAAACAGTCCCCCTCCCAGAGTGACTTGCTACACCTCAGGAAAGAAATGGTGAATGGACTGCACTGCTGGACCCTTCCAGACAGTTCATCATCGGAATCTTTATGTCTTGAATTCTACACTTTGTGCTTTTCCTTCCTTATTGCCATAGAAATGGAAAAGCATCTGTGAAATGTCTATGCTTGACATTTCTGAGATGAGTTTCCAGCCCTAGTTCACTTCTTCCAGCAGCAGTTAAGTACGTATCTTGGGGGTTTGTTAATTTTTTAGTTTTTTTAAATTTGGCTCACATTGAACTATGTTGCAGATTTGCAGATATCTCTCAATGTCATACATGTTCTTTCCTGAACACTTTTTTCTGGCCTATGTGAATTGAAAAAATGCCTAATGAAGTAGTCTTCTGTGCCTGTACTCTGCATCATAAACACACCCATTAGCTCTAGAGGTACCAGTTCCCAATCAACATGCAAAACCCATCTGTGAGAAGTTCCTGCTTCTTCACTCACTATCTAGAAGAGTAATTTCTTATTCTCCAGTGAAGCTTTAACCAGTAAAGGATCACAATGACTCCATTTAAAATTTCCCTAAACAACAATAAAACATTATTAATCCCTGCCTCCTCTCTGGTCCCAGATCACTAAGAACCGTCATAAACATAGCAAACTGGGCTGGTTGTCTGTGCTTCAACTCATGCAGGAATAATTTTCTGTTTGATTCTTCAATCAGATCTGCAGACTTTCCATCAGTTGCCTCTTTTATTCTCAACCCACACAAATCAGTAAAATTGTCATTTTTTGAAAGCAAATATTGTATCTTCCCAGTTATATTTTCATTTAAAAAATAAATCAATAGAGTTTGTAACTGATAACCAGATTATGATTGCTTTTAAGATTTTGGTATCTTTCCCATGAGATAATCTGACAGCACAATAAAATACATCTATTTATTACAAGGAACACTCATATATTCAATCAGCCTTTTTTAAAAGAGACCATAAATGAGATTTGGGATTTTAAACAACCTGAATGACTTTCCTTCCTCTTAATTTCCAGTTGCTTGATTTTTGTAAGTCCTTTTTCCCTGAAAAGAGTTTTTAAGAACTCTTCAAGACTTTTATCTCTCTCTATGTAAACATATATACATACACAGGGACACATACACCCTACCCATATAACGAAGAAAGAAATTTCTTTTTTTACTTCTTTCACAGAAACTAAAAGGAGGTGAACCACTTTATTCTCTGCAAAGCTCATCTGAAGATGTTCCTCTCTGTGTTGTCCCAGTTTCCTCTCTACATCATGCACCCCCAGCCCTAACACAAGCACTGATCCCTGTCTCAGAAAACTGTTTTACAATCCACCTGAAAGCAGAGGCAAAGAGCATCACTAAAATAACTATATCCAGTAGTGCCCCAGCACTGTTTGTCTCACAGTGTGGGGCCACTGTGTTTTCGCAATACAAGGAAAATATTCTTTTCACTCTGGGGTTGGAACTGGAAAGTGTAAGATTTGCCTCAGGAAACACTGAGTGTTATTATGCTTCATGAGGAGCATAATTACTGCCCAGGTGACTCTGGGGTTACACTTTACTAGTAAGAACACACACAAAAAAAGCAAAACAAAATGTACTGAACTAGGACTGTTGATGGGGGAAAAGCTGGCTGGGCTGTGACTGTGGGCTTGTGGGCAGCGCTGCCCTAGTGGGGATCGTGGGCACAAGCCCTCGCAGGTGGGAAAAACAATCCCAGGGGAGAGGCACTCCCTGGGTTGGTAATTTAAAATTTTTAATATTAATTTAAAAATACTATGTTTGATAATTTTCAGTGGTTACATTTAATGGTTAAAATCTCAACGTGGTGGAGGCAAGAGTTAGGAAGTGGGGAGGTGAGATCTCTGGCAACCATGCCCTGGAGGCTCTGTGCTGAGAAGGAGGGTCTCTGCAGAGCAGTGACAGCCCCACAGACCATGAAGGTGCAGAAACTCATGTGCTGGTGGAGAGCAGAAGCAGACAGCTTTTCTAAGTATTTATGCTGCTCAGAGGGGGAAAAAGCAGCCAAAACTAAGCTTGAGTGCCTTTACCAACCCATAAGCAAACAGGCAGCAGGTGCTTGTGTGTACCTACTAGATGTGATATTTATTGTATGCCAGCATAAAAGCATAAATAAGATGCAGAAAATATTACTTGTATTGCCAGATTCAAATCCATTTAGTGTCCACATTCCAAAAGGCCCCAATATTGTGGATGTTGCATTCCTGTTGTGTTGGAAATCTGGACACAGAATGGAGGAAGGATACCATTGCTTTTCAGCAAGCTAAACCACATTTTATTTCATTATGTTTTTCCATTTGTGAACTTGTAAGTGCTGCTAGATGAAACAAAATAGTCGCACACAACCTTCTACTAATGCAACTGCAATGACAGCTTAAAAATCTTAAATTCCTGTTACATAAACAAAACTGGGTAGTGGTGTTAATTTTTGGTTTTCCAGTTGATCCTGATATTTAAGAAAATTTTAAGACTTCTGAGATTACCATCTAAAGCAACTGTTGGACTTGCGGTCAGTACAGGTTAGCAACCGCCTAATGCAAAGGAGAATTTCAAGCAACAGCAGCACATTATTATCTAACACTCAAAGTCCTAGTTTTCATCCTGGTTTGGTGCATCCCTTGAGTGAGTCCAGAAGGGCCTCTCAGCTTCTTTGTGCCCACACCTAGCCATCTTTCAGAGCCCTCCACAAGGAGACAACCTGTTTGACCGTGTCCTTTCTGCTGGGCACTAGGCTGCATGGCCAGCTGCCACCATCCTTCATGTTCCTTAGGGGGCTCCACCTTGGTGGGGCCACCGACCTTGTGGGCTCACAGGGCATGCGTGACACTGGGACATGAAAACCACAGCAGAGCTTTGAAGGCAGGCAGATATCGCAGTTGAAAATCAAACTGGGCCGTCAGAGAGCCTGTTCATGGCTGCAATGTCCTGACCAGCACAGCTGGCAGGATGCAGCCTCCTGTGAAACCAGTTGTGGTATTTCAAGCTACAACTCTGTTGTGTGTGAAGCTTAACTTTGCTGTCAACACTTTTTGTGAGCATTTAGATACCATAACAACACGAAAACCAAGACAAAGATGTGGGCAAATATATACAAAAAGTTTTCCTGTAACACTTTAAAACACTCTTTGTTCATTGTATGTTCCTGCTTAAATCTATGAAGATTCGCTGGGGATTTTTATCATTAAACAAGAGTTAAGTCTGAAGTGCATCATTTTTAATGCTACAACATTTCACTGATGGAGAGACTCAAGTGGTGACCTTATACCTGTGATTATCTCCTGCCACGGCCATGGAGAGGCTGGGTGGGGGCATTCGCCATCCCACCAAGATGTGGCCCATGACCCCCCAGTTCCTCGAGCTACCTGGCAGGGACAAATGGATGGGGTCACTGCATGGTGCTGAACTGCACCCCTGCACGGCACAGCGTTTAGTGTTAGCAAACAAGCCAAATGTCAAACTCCTGCTTTCAACTGCTAAACTTGCTGGAAAGACATGGTGCTTTAAATGGATAAAGATAGTAAAAAAACATGCAGTAAAAACTCTAATAAATTTGCTATCTTTTCCTTTCCTCTCCTACATTTTATTCTGTTTTCATGACTGCAGATATTACTACAGGCATCTAATCAAAACCTTGTTAATCCCATTACAGTGGGAGCTGTGTTTTAATGTCAGAAAAGGCCAGAAAGCCACCCTTCCGGAAGCAGAAGATTTCCCTGGCGTGAGAGATAGCTTTAATGTCAGCGACCCCCTGACCCAGGACTTAAGTCACTTACATCCAACTCCCCAGCTAGAGCAGAAGCAGTCAGAGCACACTCTCTGTTGGTAAAAAATTACTAGCTGTATATATTAAAGCAATCCCAGTGCTGCTCCTTGGCCCAGGTCAGCCCCTGTGGTGTTAAAACTCAGGGGAAGGCAAAGGCAATATTGCTGCTGGCTCGTCCCCTGCATCACTCCCTCGGGCTGCACAGACACTGGCTACTCATAAGGTTAGAGCTACTTTTTATATCCATACTTTCTCAGAATTGGTTTAAACAGAGATGATGGTTAAAAGACTTCTTTAGTTTTGGTACTGCTTGTTTCTAGCAATATTCAAACATTGTAGGCTTGGACGCGCAATGGTTTCTAGCAGTCATTAACCCAACACAGCCCATGGGCTGTGAACATCAGGCTGCAGCACGTCCCTCTGTTGCACTACCACAGGGCCAGTGCTTGCTGTGCCACGGGCTGGGAGAGGCAGCTCTCTGATATGGGACGCACTGGTGAAAATGGATATGCACTCAAGTTCCATTAACACCTTTCTTCCAGTGACTTCCAATGCTTGTTATTCCTGCTGCATTGGCTTTCTGGCTCCTTAGTGTTAGGCGTATTTCACTACTACCTATCAGAGGCAGACACAGCCCTCCATGCCAGCTTTAGTGATCTAACACTACGTAATGCTTCAATTATGCCAGACTGACTCAAAAGCCTGGTCTAGAGAGTATTTTCAGGTATGTAAAATACCACACCAACACCACAGAAGAGGTCTTCATTCACGTTGTCATGCATTTTAATCCTGATGTCTTTTTATTTTCCTAAAGAAAACACTTGCTATAGTGCTTTCAGCTACTCTAGTTCTTTCACTAGATTTCATAATTCTTGATAAAACAAGGATGCATACAATGTTTTCATAAGACTAAGTAAGACTAAATAACTATGTTAAGCTGCATAACCATTTACAATTCAATAGGTGCTCACATAAATGTAAACAGTGTATGCCCTGTCTCTAAGAAACTTCATATTTGTGGTATGTCAGAGAAACCTTTAGATGGAAATTGGAAGTCAGCTAAATTACGTGCAGCAGAATTTAAGAGTAGTTTTATTTGTTAAATTACCTTCGATCTGCTGGACACAAAAGAAAAAATAAGCTTATCAAATCATATTCTACATTAAAAACTGATTTATTAAGAAATACAGTGAACTGAACAGATTGTTCCTGGTTACTATGTCCTTCAAGATTTTAGAACGAACAAATTTCACTTCCACACTTCATTTTTATTCAAAAACTGGAAAACAAGCTTGCCTACTTTTTCTGTTCCCAACTGTTTTTTCAGTTTTGAGGGAAATCATCTTTGGTAGAACTATTTGAGGAAAATGGACTAGTCTGCAGATGCAAAACAGGCTATTTCAATCAAAAGTTATTTCATCATTTCAAATAACTTTTTTTCATGTGTATAGCCAGTGCATAATATTGCAGGATTTTGACATGCTCTAAAATGTTGACAACAAACTGTTGACAAATGCATTGCTGGGCATTCTTTTTCTTGGTGCATCAGAGATGAAGGCATATAACATGTGACAAAGTAGAAGATAATTGAGCAAGAAATTCAAGAATCAGAGATGCCAGCTCTTCTTCTCTATCTCTGAGGCTACAGGGATAGAAAAAGGGGATAAGCTGATGATAGTCAATTAGAGCTTAACAAGTTTTGAGATCAGCTTCAAAGTTAAACCACAAAAATATTCTTTGTTTTTAAAGCTGTGTTTTTCTTGTCTGATGCTGATGTGCTGGTTTCAAAACAAAAAGGCTGCTACCTCTTACTTCTGTGAGTTTACAAGAAGCATCTGTATTGATACAGTCCTTTCATACCACTGCAAATGTTCATACTAGAGAAAGGTGCAAAATTAGCTTCTTGGTTCCAGTTAGTACAAAACTTAACATTACTTAGCCCAAAACATGAAGCTAATAAATGGCTGGTGCAAGACAACATAGTTAAATCAGAAATGTAAGAGATAGGACCATAGAAAGAGGATCTTTCATCATCTTAGTATGAGTCTGTTCTTTGCTCCCTGGGGCTGCCCACAGCTTCCTTCTGCCCAGGTGAAAGCAAGAACTTAGCTCAGCTCTCTCACACTTCTCTCTTTCACCAGAACAAACTAATTCTGTCCTCACGATGCTATAAGGCAATTTACAGTAATATAAAGACATTGCCAGCTCAGACTATTGTCCATAAGACATTTTGATCATTAGAGCTATTAGAAATAAAAGCTTCATTCCTGTACTATTGCCTCTGTCTAGAATTTGAGATGAGAGTCTAGACCATTTGGTAGGAACAATGATGAAATCCCTAAAATACCAAATATCCAAATTCCCATTGAAATTAGAGGTAAAAGTGCCTTTTCACTGCTGTGGATCTCATCTGACCCCTAGCTTCCTTTAAAGATGTTGGCCTTGCCAGTGCAACACTGAATAATACATTCCTGTGTGGCATACACACACACACATATGTAAGTGTGCTATCAGGTTATCTAAGCAGTGCTATCAGGGTACTAGTCCCACTCTTCTTCACCATTGGGAATGACATATATACATTCTTTATATTAAATGTGAATTCAGGAGGCCAGTGCACAAGTGACTGCTGCAATCCATTATAATTTCATTCTTTTCTGCAAGTGTTATGTTTCCCAACATACTACTATACTGTCATATTTTTATTCTTAAACAAAAAATACAGAACATGGCACTTGCAAACATACTTCATGCAACTTCATGCACTAAATACTTACATGCTCTTTCTAACAGTGTTGTCTGTGCTCCAGCTGTAGCAATGACAGAGCTTTACCTCTCTCACTGCAAGCAGTTATTATTCTGCCTTTCCCCTCAGTTTTATCTTAGCCCATTTCACTTCTGTGAGTTAACAGCTTTTCCAACTTCAAATTAGTTCCCTTGCTATTAAGTAACTTCCATTTAAAATGGTGAAGAGCCCACTGTAGATAATTGTGCATAGCACTCTTATTAAGTTAACCCCTCTGCAGCAGAAAGGCTTAGGTCAGACATTGGCCCTTTTCAGTCCAAATGTCATTTCCAAGAATAATTTCCCTTGGTTGCTTAGCAACTTCTCTTAATCTTTCCTTTCTCTCTTTCATATCAATATCCAGTCCCTTGGCCACATCGCAAAGCCAAGGCATGCTGCCTCTGGCTTGCTGTTCACAGTGTCCTGGTAAAAACAATCAGAAACATCCTGGGATCCATTTTCATTGTTTTGCTCCCCAATATAGTTGCTTTTATGGTTGCTTTGCCCAAGGAATACATAAGGCATAAGATTTGCAGGCAATGAGGAAACAGATCTACTGTTGTCTTTCTGCACTGAGGCACAGGGATGTGACTCAGTTTAGCTTTGCAGTCCTTGAGGGACCCCAGGCTGGGCAGAAGCTGCCTCTTGCTCCATTCGTAAGAAGGCAGCTGAGGAAATCTTCACACCAGCAGGTAGGGATAAGCTTCAATCTCCTAGAGAGTTCCTGTGCCTTTTTTGCCTTTTCTTTCCTTTTCAGTCTTTCCTTTCCCTTTTTCTTTCTGAAAACCTTTGAGAACTTTAAAGCTGGCAGAACAGCAGCATGGCTCAGGAGGAAGATGCTCAGAGTTTAGAAGAGTTACAGCATCAGATGTACATACTCCCTTTCCCTGTGTGAAAGGGGACACAGGCTATCATTCAAAATACAGAGCGCAATCTTGTGCAGTTGAAATGTAACTTTGTTTCTGCAGAGTAATTTTGTGTCCTCCCTGTTTTATACTCATTTATGCACAATTATTTCCCTTTCTCTTCTATGCTGCTCAAGACCACTATGCTTCTCTTCTATGCTGCTCAAGATGACACCTCATAGATAGCGCCACAATACACTATTTGCTTACAAAATGATCATGGGTCTAAGGTTTTTCATACACCCAGGTGCAGCTCAGAATTCAATGAATCATATTAACTAAAATCAAAATTGCCCTGTGTATATCTTAAAAGCAGTTATTAAAGTCCCTTCATCTGAAGGAAGTATTTTCTCTGAAGAGTATTTAGCAGTCATTGTCCAAATATAGGAACTTCCAGTATTTCTCATCTTTGTGATTGCACTGGTTTATCCACTGGCAAGAACAAAATAATAAGAACAAAATATCACTCTAACCTCATATGGTTTGATTTTTAACTCTGCTAGCATCTCTGTGTTTGCTTATGCATAAATAACAAAGATGTGCTCTGCAGTTTTGTACAGGGAACCCCACTGGCACCTTATGTTTCTCAATCTGTAGGAAAAAATTACGACCTTCTTGTCCTCAGCCATACCACTGAGGAAACTTCATCTGAGACCTTTATCAGTTTTAAAGTCTCTTTCACGCTACAAAGCTAGGCAGATACCAATGTTGCCCCAGATCAAATGACCCTTTCAATAAACAACTAATTGAAATGTCAAAATAAAGTCACTTCAAGTTCTTGGTGATATTTAGGACTTTCTACAAGACTAGATAAAAGACACTATTCTCTTACATACCCCAATACTCATACTCGCATACAGTGAAGACTGGAGACTGCTAGTCAAAGATGAGAAACAGAAACGGTTTTCAATGAGATTGGAGACATCAGATGGTTACAAGGTTGTTGGCAAGTCAGCTGGCAAGAAACCTGTCTGTGAAGAAGCAAAACTCCTCTAAACAGGATGTAACTTGATAGGCATCCTTGTGATATGAAGAAAGCATCAACCAAGAGAAGGTCTTCAGCTGTATCAAGATTATAGACAACCATTATCAATACCAAAATTGTACAGTATTCCTCTCAGTGGCACAAGAATAACAAGATAGTGCATGCTGTCCCTTTGGAGGAGAAAAGCACAAATCCAGACTTTTTTACTTGAACTGCAGGAATTGGATAGAATTATGAAGACACCCAGAAAACAGCTGCTGATGATACACCCTGGGACCAATATGATATCAAACAAAACTGGACAGATGAGACAAAAAAACTTGTCTCCATTTTTTCTGTCCCCAAGAGTGAGATTGCAACAGGATAAAAATAATGGAGACACATCATTAGTCATATTACTAGAGTGAAATGTTGGGGGTTTTTGCAGAGCCTTAATCAGAAGAGTTTTTTGAAGGGCTGGATGACCCTTATCTCCTGTGTTGCAGTGATAATTGTTGGGAATGGAGGCAAGCAGAGCAGTAAGGAAGGTAGTGCTTTAAAAATATAAGGGAGTATGCAAAAACATGAATGTAACACAGACATTAACTCAGCAAATCATGAACAAATTGACCTACAATGACAGAAAAATTGAAAAGAAATAGCATTCCAATTGCCAGAATTTGCAGTAAGAAGCAAAAAGAATTGAAAATTTCTCATTTACAAGACAATATTTAACATATTTGTCATTACAGAAATCTAGTGGGAGAATTTGCATGTTTGGAATATTAAAAACATTGCTTTTAACCTGGTTAAGAGTAATTAGGCAGGTATAATTTAAGTGGAAGAATTACACCATGTGTCACAGGCACCATTGCTCACCTTAGGGACTTGAAACTACAGTCCAGAGCACAAATTATAATAATAATTTTTAAAAAAAGACTGGAACACAGCTTGAAAACTGGTTATACCACCTATGAGTTGGTTTGCTTTTCTTTTTTTAGCTCTTTTTCCGCGTTTGACACATACGAGTAGATTGAACACAGTAAACCATTTAGAACAGTAGATATGTAGACAATAAGACTGTTGTCTTAGTCAGCTTGCTATTCTGAAATTTGCATCTTTGACTTGGATGCTACCTGGCATGCTGCTGGATCCTATCCTTATGTGTTCATCCCATCAGACTTCTAACTGGTGTTGCAGTGGAGTTTTTTTAAGCTTTCTGTAAATGTTCATAAATTTTAATTTAGCATTAAAGGATCATTGAACAAAGTTGTTTTTCTTGTCCTGAAAGTTTCATTATTTATATTCCCACTTAGAAGTCTTTCAGGATCTAAAAGTTTTACCTGTTCCAGTTCTTCCTGAACCCTGTAAGGTAAGATTCATGGATTAACATTAGTACTGATAAAAAGGAGGCAGTTCATTTCTTGTATATGAGAGAAGTTTTAGGCAACTTCACCTGACAGAAAAGATCAGAGAAAAAAAGAAGGAATAAGAACAAATATTGTAGTTCTTTAAGAAAAGTTTTAGATAGTCAAGAAGCTACAATCAAGGCAGACATTTTTAATTGAGCAAAAGTTCCTACTGGATAAGTGAAAGCCAGATAGAAGCTAAGTATATAATAAAGAAACAAGGAGGAATATGTAAAATGAATATGATGTCTAGCTCAGAGTATAGGAAGGTGTAATAAAAGAAGTTAACAATGTTAGATAAAGATCCATGGCAGGCAGGGCAAAGAACAAAGCAACTTCCATTTAAGTGTTTTAAGGAAAAAAAAAAAAAAAATGAAAGCAAGATGGGCACCTGTTTACTGAACAGCTCTTTCTACCTCATTAGTAACAATCTTTCTGTAATCATTTACTGCTTTATATCTGGAAAAAGGCAAGCCAAGGTACTAGATAAAGTATATTCGTGACAATGATGAAATTATTCCCAGGCCAGGAGTAATCAATGAAGTACACCAAGCTATATATAGGGGATAAACACTAGAGTCACAAGGCCAGCTAACTTTTTCAGAAGTCATTAAATAAATTCTCTGACAAAGATTCTACAGAGTTGATTTTCTATATAAAATAAATTTTTGGAGAGGCCAGAGAAAATACCTGATGGCTGAAAGAGCTGCAACATTGTCCACACTTCAGCAGGAGCAAAGAGAATGACAGATGGTGGCTTAATTTGATAGCAATCTCAGGCAAAATAGTAGGAAATCAAATAATCAGTTGTAGAAGATTCAGCCCACAGAAAATGAGCCATCTTACATCTGCCATGGCAACACATTTGCCACTGCTGCTCTTTATTCTGCCCAAACATTTAGTGAAGGTTTTTGCTCTACAGGCAAGAAGAAGATACAGCTAATCTCAAAGGTTAAGGTCTTTTTGGCCTTTTCCCCAGCTTTCTGTCTTTTCTGTGCTCCTTGCCTTTCTTATTCCTTTTTCCTGAGTTAGTGCTCTTTAGTTGTAGCTAGAGAAAGAGCTTATTCTTTGAACCTTCATTGTCTGCTATTAGGTAGGTCTCTCTAATCTATTGTAGGGGTTCAATTGATAAAGAATTAGAGGGAGACAATAATTAACTTGAGTCAGTGTGATTTTATGGAAAGTTGATTTAATTTATTGAGTGGCTGAAGGTAACTGGCTTGAAGTCCTGAATGGTTGTAACACGTACTTGACTTTGTTCTTTACAAAGTCATGACTGAGAAATGACTGCTCTAAAACATCTTCAAAGCATATGAACTGGTTAATGAGTTGGAATGTTTCTTATAAGATAAGAGGGAAAAATGTTGCCTGAAATTTGAAAAAACATCAGCTATGGTTTCTAGAGCTCCAGTGCACAGCAGCTTGCTCATAACCTAAGCAATGAGGTAAAACATGAAACAAACTCAATTATACGGGAAGTTTTCATGGTAGCAGCAGAAGACTGTAAATAAGGTACAATGCATCTGAGAAATCAGCAGAGAGCAGATATGCACAGCAGAATCCTCACCGAGATAATCCCCAAGCTGGGCAAATTCAATCATAGAAGAAGAAACATTCACTTGACCTAACTACAAATGCAAACACAGACTTACAAAGCTTGCATATGTGGTATGAGCTCTGTTGTACCCAGGGATCCAGCTGACTTTCTGTGGTGGTTTAGCCCCTGCCGGGGTCTGAGACCACGCGGCTGCTGCCCCTCCCCCACAAAGGGAGTGAAGTACAAAGCCCCAAGACTGAAATAAGGAAAGGTTTAATACAACAGTGCAATAGCAACACAACAACCAACAACAATAACAGTAATAGTGATAGCAATGAACAGAGCAAAATAGCTACCAAATACAGCAGTTTGAAGCACGATGTACAAAACCACGAGTGCACCGCGCTCCGCGCCAGGAAAATGTGACCTGCCAGGATGTGACGTCCGCATGGTATCTGAATAACCCGGCTAGAGCTCCCCCCCACTGCTGGGGAAACTTAACCCTATCCTGGTTAAACCAGGACACTTTTAAAGACAGCTCACACTTATGCAACTAAAGAAGGGAGAGCATGTTGGATAGTCACAGAATCACAGAATCACAGAATCGTCTAGGTTGGAAAAGACCTTGAAGATCATCCAGTCCAACCATTAACCTAACATTGATAGTTCCCAACTACACTGTCTCTCAGTGCTATGTCAACCCGACTCTTAAACACCTCCAGGGATGGGGACTCCACCACCTCCCCGGGCAGCCCATTCCAACACCTAACAACACGTTCCGTAAATAAATACTTCCTAATATCTAGTCTAAACCTTCCCTGGCACAGCTTGAGGCCATTCCCTCTTGTCCTACCACTTATTACGTGGTTAAAGAGGTTCATCCCCAGCTCTCTGCAACCTCCTCTCAGGTAGTTGTAGAGGGCGATGAGGTCTCCCCTCAGCCTCCTCTTCTCCAGGCTAAACAACCCCAGTTCCCTCAGCCGCTCCTCGTACGACCTGTGCTCCAGACCCTTCACCAGCTTCGTTGCCCTTCTCTGGACACGCTCGAGTCATTCAATGTCCTTTTTGTAGTGAGGGGCCCAAAACTGAACACAGGAATCGAGGTGCGGCCTCACCAGTCCCGAGTACAGGGGCAAGATCACTTCCCTGTCCCTGCTGGCCACACTATTTCTGATGCAAGCCAGGATACCATTGGCCTTCCTGGCCATCTGGGCACACTGCTGGCTCATGTTCAGCCGGCTGTCAATCAACACCCCCAGGTCCCTCTCTGACTGGCAGCTCTCCAGCCACTCCTCCCCAAGCCTGTAGCGCTGCTGGGGGTTGTTGTGGCCCAAGTGCAGCACCCGGCATTTGGCCTTATTGAAACTCCTCCAGTTGGCCTTAGCCCATCGCTCCAGCCTGTCCAGATCTCTCTGCAGAGCCTCCCTACCCTCGAGCAGATCAACACTCCCACCCAACTTGGTGTCGTCTGCAAACTTACTGAGGGTGCACTCGATCCTCTCGTCTAGATCATCAATAAAGAAGTTAAACAGGAGTGGCCCCAAAACCGAGCCCTGGGGGACACCACTCGTGACCGGCTGCCAACCAGATTTAACTCCGTTCACCACAACTCTTTGGGCCCGGCCATCCAGCCAGTTTTTTACCCAGCAAAGCGTGTGCCCATCCAAGCCATGAGCAGCCAGTTTCACCAGGAGAATGCTGTGGGAAACAGTGTCAAAGGCTTTACTAAAGTCAAGGTAAACAACATCCTCAGCCTTTCCCTCATCCAATAAGCAGGTCGCCCTGTCATAGAAGGAGATCAGGTTTGTCAAGCAGGACCTGCCTTTCATAAACCCATGCTGACTGGGCCTGATCATCTGGTGGTCCCGCACGTGTTTTCCTGCATGTGTAGCAGCGCTACAGGCTTGGGGAGGAGTGGCTGGAGAGCTGCCAGTCAGGGAGGGACCTGGGGGTGTTGATTGACAGCCGGCTGAACATGAGCCAGCAGTGTGCCCAGGTGGCCAAGAAGGCCAATGGTATCCTGGCTTGCATCAGAAATAGTGTGGCCAGCAGGGACAGGGAAGTGATCTTACCCCTGTACTTGGCACTGGTGAGGCCGCACCTCGATTCCTGTGTTCAGTTTTGGGCCCCTCACTACAAAAAGGACATTGAATTACTCGAGCGTGTCCAGAGAAGGGCAACGAAGCTGGTGAAGGGTCTGGAGCACAGGTCGTACGAGGAGCGGCTGAGGGAACTGGGGTTGTTTAGTTTGGAGAAGAGGAGGCTGAGGGGAGACCTCATCGCCCTCTATAGCTACCTGAAAGGAGGTTGCAGAGAGCTGGGGATGAGTCTCTTTAGCCAAGTAACAAGTGATAGGACAAGAGGGAATGGCCTCAAGTTGCGCCAGGGAAGGTTTAGACTAGATATTAGGAAGTATTTCTTTACGGAACGTGTTGCTAGGTGTTGGAATGGGCTGCCCGGGGAGGTGGTGGAGTCCCCATCCCTGGAGGTGTTTAAGAGTAGGGTTGACATAGCGCTGAGGGACATAGTGTAGCTGGGAACTATCAATGTTAGGTTAATGGTTGGACTGGATGATCTTCAAGGTCTTTTCCAACCTAGACGATTCTGTGATTCTGTTGTATGATGGTACTCAGGACGAGCTGCTCCATCAGCTTCCCGGGCACCAGCGTCAAGCTGACAGGCCTATAATTTCCCGGATCATCCTTCCGACCCTTCTTATAGATGGGCGTCACATTGTTCAGTTTCCAATCTGTCGGGACCTCCCCAGTCAGCCAGGACTGCTGGTAAATGATGGAAAGCAGCTTGGCGAGCACCCCACCCAGCTCCTTCAGCACCCTCGGGTGTATCCCATCAGGTCCCATAGACTTGTGTGTGCATATGTGATGCAGCAGGTCACTGACTGTCTCCTCCTGGAATAAGGGGGGGTCATTCTCCCAGTCTCTTCTTCTGGCTGAGGAGGCTGGATTCCCTCAATACAACTAGTCTTGTTATTAAAAACTGAGGCAAAGAAGGCATTAAGCACCTCAGCCTTTTCCTCATCACTTGTTACCATGTTTCCTTCTGTGTCTAGCAGGGGATGAAGGCTCTCCCTGGTCTTTCTTTTGCTGCTCACATACTTATGAAACATTTCTTGTTGTCCTTGATTGCTGAAGTCAGATTAATTTCCAGCTGGGCTTTAGACATCCTGATTTCCGCCCTGCATAGCCTCACAGCCTCTTTGTAATCACTGTGAGTGGCTAGCACCTTCTTTCAAAGGCCGTAAATTCTCCTTTTCTCCCTGAGTTGCAGCCAAAGCTCCCTTTTAGCCAGGGTGGTCTTCTCTGTTGCTGGCTTCTCTTACAGCACCTGGGGACCGCCTGCTCCTGAGGTATTAAGACTTCCTTCTTAGAGAGTGTCCAGCCTTCCTGGACCCCTATACCCTTCAGGATCGTCTCTCAAGGGATCCTGTCAAGCAGGTGCCTAAACAAGACAAAGTCAGCCCTTTGGAAGTCCAGGATATCAAATCTGCTTCCCCCTCTCCCGGCCTCTCTAAGAATAGAGAACTCTATTACTTCATCATGATCGCTGTGCCCTAGTCAGCCTCCAACCGCCACATCATCCACCAGTCCTTCTCTGTTCACAAAGAGGAGATCCAGCAGGGCAACTTCTCTGGTCGGTTAACTCTCCAGCTGCATCAGGATGTTGTCTCCCACACACTCCAGGAATCTCCGGCACTGGTCCCGCTCTGCTGTGTTGTATTCCAAGCAGATGTCTGTGAAGTTAAAGTCTCCCACAAGAACAAGGGCAAGTGATCATGAGACTTCACCCAAATGCCTATAGAATATTCCATCCACCTCTCTGTCCTGGGTGGGTGGCCTACAGTAGACTCCTACTACAACATCTGCCCTGTTGGCCTTCCTCCTGATTCTAACGCAAAGACACTCCACCCTGTCTTCACTACACTTGTGCTCAAGGCAATCAT
Source organism: Strix uralensis (assembly GCF_047716275.1). NCBI lineage: Eukaryota > Metazoa > Chordata > Aves > Strigiformes > Strigidae > Strix > Strix uralensis. The sequence continues at coordinate 85,907,786 of NC_134012.1, read as the reverse complement.
AACAGTCCCTAACATACAGTACCACCCCACCACCTCTCCTTCCTTGTCTGTCCCTTCTAAAGAGCTTGTAGACATCAGCTGGCACACTCCAGTCATGGCAGACTTCCCACCATGTTTCTGTGAGAGCCACTACATCATAATTTTCCTGTTTCATCATGGCTTCAAGCTCCTCCTGTTTGTTACTCATGCTGTGTGCATTGGTATACATGCACTTCAGATGGGCTGGTGTTTTCCCCCTTTCCCCCTTCAAATCTAGATTAAAGCTCTGTCAATGAGCCCAGCTAACTCCTACCCCAAGATCCTCTTCCCCCTCTGGGACAGGTGCATTCCATCTTATGCCAAATGGTCTGGTGCCCTGTATACCAACCCATGATTGAAAAATCCAAAGCCCTGACGGTAGCACCAGCCTTGGAGCCACAAGTTCATCTGTTGAGTTCTCCAGTATTCTTCTTCATCCATCCACCCAACTGAAGGGATGGAGAACACAATTTGTGCCTCCGACCCCTTAATCACTTTCCCCAAGGACCTGAAATCTCTCTTCATTGCTTTAGGACTTTTCCTAGTAATGTCATCACTACTTACCTGAAAAACCAGGAGAGGGTAGTAGTCCTTGGGTCTCACTAGAGCGGGGACTTTTGCCGTGAGGTCCTTGACGTGGGCCCCAGGGAGGCAGCAGACTTCCCTATGAAGTGGGTCCAGTCTGCATATGGGGCCTTCGACATCCCTCAGAATGGAGTCACCCACTACAATGACTGTTCTGGGGTTCTTTTTAGAACTGGTTTTAATACCTGGACCAGAACAACTCAGCCTTGGTGGACCTTGGTCTTCCTCCTTGTTTGTCTCATTTCCTTCCTCCTTCTCTTCTCCATTCAAAAGTTCCAGGGCCTCGAATCTGTTGTGAAGGGACACCACGGAGGGTGAGGGAGGTTGGGAGAGGATTTTCCTGCCTCCCTGAGCGGGGACCTGTTTCCAGCCTCCCCCATCTCTTAGGTGCCCTCCTTCTGCCTGATAGTAAGAGGATGAGGGATTGCCTGCCTTGTTTGGAGCCTCCATTTGCTCCTGTTGCTTTGGAGGTGCCAAGGTGCTACTCTACCAATCAATCTCCCTTTCACACTCCCTAATACTTCTTAATCTTGTGACCTCTTCTCTGAGTTTCGCCACCAGGCTGAGCAGGTCACCCAGCTGATCGCAGCGCACACAGGGGTTGTCACTGCTGCCCTCCAGCAGGATTGACAGGCTCAGACACTCCCTGCAGCCCGGGACCTGGACCGCTGCATGTTTGCATGGCAACTCTGTCTGGTCGCCACGTTCTTTCTGGTGGTGGTTTTGATGCATCAGAGGTGTATAGGAAAAAAAAAATAGAAGAATGACTGTTTGCAGTACTTGATAAAACATCTTAAGTTAGCTTCTTAGCTTGTGAGAAAGAACCATTAATTAAAATGGGAAGTTTTGAGATACAGAAAAGCATGGCCTGAGTGTGTCACAGCATGAGTCAGACATTGAGTGGAAGAAGGACCAGCAAGGATTTCAAAGTATAAACTTGGTTTAAAAAACAGAGTGACCAAATAGATAAAACTCTTACATGAATAGGAGCGGAAGAGGCTGCATGGTTTATCAAATCCAACACACCAAAATTTAAGCATGACACAAAGATGTCCTTGGTCTCTCTTCTAAAGAGTTTGGGTAACCCAGCCCAGACAGGAGTTCCCAGTGCAACTGCCTGCTCAAAACAGCAGCAGCAAAAAAGGTCAGACTATGTGGCTTGGGGCTTTCTCCAGCCTGATCTTGAAAAGTTCCAAGAACACAGACCCACTGCCTCTCTTGGCAACCTGCTCCACACTGGACTGTCCCCACAGGGAAAAAGGTTTCCCTTTGTATATAATGTGGGCTTGTCCTGTTTCAACTTAGACCCACAGTCTCTCATCCTGCTGCCTTGCAGTGCTGTGGAGAGCCTGGCTCCATCTTCTTAGTGACCTGCCTGTAGGCAGAAGAAGGCTTCTCTAAGGTGGACCAAAGCCTTCCTTTCTCCAAGCAGAAGCAGCCATGTCCCTCAGGCTCCCCTTGCAGGGCAGGTGCTCCAGCCCCTGAGCCTCCTGGTAGCTCTCTGCTGGGCTCACTCCACCTAATCAACCTCTTCTTCAGGTTTTGTTGTATGGTAAAAGGCTACAAAGGTTCTTCCATTAATTGCCCAGTGGAGATTTGTAATTAAAATAGACTACTGCTGATCTGATGGTATTAGGAGGGAGTAATTTTTGCTCATTGCTTATATGAACCCTTAAGAGCTTCACTGGTCAAGCAGTATCAATAAGGTGGTCAGCATTCCTATTTCAGGATGCTGACAATGGTATCTGTATCTTGATAAAGACTCTTAATAATGAAGAAGATCAGGCTGCTACTGATCGGGGATTGAGACAATTTTGGCTTGATTTGATTCTCACTACATCTTCTGGAGCAGAACCTAAACTTAGCAAAGTTGCACAGAGGAATGGGAAGGATCTGTTTTCTGACTTGTTGATCGGTTAACCTGGGCCAAGTACTGCTGGGGAAAAAAAACCCAAAACCCCTATCTGTGAATATTCATTTAAGATTTTACAATAATTCCACCTGACTGCTATGAGGTCTCTTTGTATGTATTTCTGTGAATATTCTGTTCAATTAATTTACTCTATGATCTGATATGGAAAGCACTAATGTTAAGTTGTTCTGAGTTCCAGAACCTTTGGCCTGGCAATTTACAATTAAATGCCATACAACATATGCATTAAATTAAAAGAGCTCAAGATAATTCTTTTTAAGGACTACTTACTCTCCAAAGCAGTTATTTAAAAAATACATTTAATAGTAAATAGTAATTTAATAGTAGATAGCAAATCAAATATCACTCCATTTCTGGACAACAGAAAGTGAAAATATTTGTTATTCAGATTATATGTCATCTTCTTCAAGTCACACATGCAAATGTCTCTCTCTGAAATACCAGATTTCCTCCTTCACCTCTACTTTTTGTACCCAACCCAAAATACTGTTCCCAATATAAGTTGCTTCTTAAAAATTTGCTTCAGATTAAAATAATTAATAATTGTCACCATCTTTTATTTTTGCAGTGTTGGAAACAACAGAAACATTACAATAGAGGTGTTAAGGTCCCAGAATACATCCTCTTAAATGAGAATTAGATTCATCCAGAATTAATAAACCATGATAGATACAATGCACATTGTGGTCAGAGAAAGCAGTTCTCTTCCACTTTGAAAGGAGCTTTATTAACTAATTACAGAGTAATAATCAGAATATGCTGATTCCAGGGATTAATGACCAGAAGGGTGTGATAGGTTCTGTGCATATCTTGGCCTATTAGCTCCCAGCAAGCCTCTAGTTATTCATCCTCAGGAAATTGCATTGTTCTTATGGGCATATTAAAGTGCATATGAGAGCCGAACCTTCAGGTTTATGGATATCTTAATTTTATTGGCTAATGTAGAAATAGCTAGTGTTTACAGCAAAAGGAATGAATGTCATGTATATCAAATTAATTGGGATAATCCCTGAACTTTCTATTCACTTGATAATCACAACAGATTTTCCAGTAATAATGTGACTGATTACGTTTCGCATCATTGTACTTACTACCGGTACCAATGTATTCACATTGCCACAATTTGTCTTTTCTTTTTTTTTTTTTTTTTTTTTTTTTTTTTTTTAAACAGTGGTATATACATAATCTGACAGTTTTGGAGCTTACTGATCTCAGAATACTAATTGCAGTCATTCACAGAATTACAAAAACTTTGAAGAAGGGAAGGGAAGGGAAGGGAAGGGAAGGGAAGGGAAGGGAAGGGAAGGGAAGGGAAGGGAAGGGAAGGGAAGGGAAGGGAAGGGAAGGGAAGGGAAGGGAAGGGAAGGGAAGGGAAGGGAAGGGAAGGGAAGGGAAGGGAAGGGAAGGGAAGGGAAGGGAAGGGAAGGGAAGGGAAGGGAAGGGAAGGGAAGGGAAGGGAAGGGAAGGGAAGGGAAGGGAAGGGAAGGGAAGGGAAGGGAAGGGAAGGGAAGGGAAGGGAAGGGAAGGGAAGGGAAGGGAAGGGAAGGGAAGGGAAGGGAAGGGAAGGGAAGGGAAGGGAAGGGAAGGGAAGGGAAGGGAAGGGAAGGGAAAAGGGAAGGGGTGAGTTGAATTTTTCCTGCAGCCAGCAGGGCTCACTTTCACACAGAGTGACTTCCATTAATTAGTAACTGAGAACCACAACCCCAAAGCTCCCAGAGAGAGGCAGAACTGCAAGTCCTTGCACCTGACAGTCCTCTCTCTTGAGGGAAACAACAGTTAGGAAAGGGCACAGTCTCTTTCCTACAGAATATGTTCTTCCCTGAACATAATTTTCCACAACATAAAATATAATAGAACTGCTTTATTAAATCCCAGCTAGACTAAGTAATTTCTTACAATATGATTTTCTAAGACAAAATAAAAGGACCTGAACATCTCCCTAGACTTGAGACACACTGCTACTGCTGCTACATGTAAAACTAGATCTAACAGCTTTGTTTTGTGATAAGCAATGTGAGGGAGTGGTTTCTTCAGCTCAGCAGCTTTTCAGCATTGGCTATTATTTGAGGTTTAACCAGGGCACGGACTGCTACTGGCAGAAATGGCTTGGTCACATTTTTAAGCATGGCATGGCACCATCATGGTAACTTCTCAGACAAGCACAAGTGGGACATGTACTCTGGACTTGTGACATTTTGTAGAAACAATGGTCTTCTCATTTAAGCAAGAAACAGTATCAAAGCATTGAACATGCCTTCTAAAGAAAGCAAGGCTGAATGAAAAAAAATGGAAAAGCTGCTACTCTTTAGTCCAGTGTAGAAATATGATAATGAGCAATTTTGTGGTGACTTTCACCCAAGCTGCTCCAAGGCCTTTAATTAAACATGTCTTGCATTCTTTATTTGTCCACCATTTGTAATTTTAGAAAACAATCTTTCATATTTATGCATTAAGTTTAATTTTATCCAAGAAGGACCATAGATTCAAAAGGAAATGGTATTTTTCCCATCATCATATTATCCCAGTCCCTTACAATCATTCATTAACATAATCTCATTTTATCTGGATAAAAGAGAAAAGCAGTATTTCAAGCCATCACTTTACAGATGAGATGGCAAAGTCTAGAAAGATTTAAAAATTGGGCAAGAAGAGCCTAAAGGTAGAGCCTGGAGGCAACACCTTAGTCACAGGTCATCCCATCTACCTGCTTGCCTGGCCCATTCCCTTGCCCTACTGTAGGGTGTGAATATATATATATTAGAGAAGGTTAGGTGTCTTGGGTTTTTTGAGGGGTTTTTTTGTTTGTTTTGTTTTAACATGCATTAGAATCATAGAATGATTTGGGTTGGAAGGGATCTTAAATATCATCTAGTTCCAACCCCCCTGCCATGATATTGGCTTTAGTACCAATCTCTGGTCTTATAGAAGAATGTGCTACTCACTTCACAGTCAGGCTCATGCTTGGCCCACTCTCACCTCTTTCTACAGGGATACTCAACTAAAGATGCCCTGGGCATCTCAAGCAACCAAGAACCTGCCCCAGAGAAGTTACCCTCCTAGAGCATGGGGCTGTCTGAAGGATGAAGTTCCTAAAGCAGAGAGTTCATCATTATTCTAGCAATGACTTTGTAGATGACAAGGACGATTTTGAACTCTGTTCTGAAACTGAGGAGGATGAAACATGATTAGCAAAGGACAGATGTGAATTGCTTGTGTTGGCCATCATTGTTTATAGGGCATGTAGCTGCATGCTGTACAATCTCAGGCTTCCTGTAGCATTCGTATTAAGACAGAGGAAAAAGGACTTGTGAGACTCTACACTAGACATGACAGGAATGTGGATCAGTAAAGATGTTTCCTTGCTGGAAAAAAGAGAAAGTTTCTGGACTACCTGAAAACCTCCTGACCAAAACACAAAACATGAGCACAATGCTCTGGTAGCCTGTTTTGAGGTGCTCAAAATCTGGTGACACTAAAAGATTAAGTTGTACCTGAAAATATTTCCTAATACTGGTACAAAACTCTTAATGCTCATGTATGTATTGGCTGGGTAAAACTTCCATCAACTGGTCTCTGCCATCTGTTCAGATTTTCCAAGCTTTGGGTTTTCTGCAAAAAAGAAAGGAAGGAGAACCATTGCTATCTCTACAGAAGTATGGCATAAATGTCTTGTCTCATGAGCTCCCTGAGGATGAACAATGGGAGGGAGGGAACAAAGGGGCAGAAATAGAGCCTGGATGACTCACTAATATACAGACCTACATAGTCAGAAGTATTTGCCTAACCAGGATGCAAAAGGTTATACCTCTGTTTATGAAGGTCCACAAGCCCTCATATAAGATGGTCTTTAACACTCCTTGATATGAAAGTCCTGTCAGAAGCCTCTGAAAGCACCTGCTCTTGGTGCCTTCAGCTTAAGGCCAGCAGCAAGCTGCCCATGACAGCAGCAAAGCCTCATCCAAAGGGGAGGCCTGGGACCCTGAAGATGAGCACTCCTTCACACCAGGCTGTCAGCGTGGCAGGGATGGTAGATTGGCTCTGGGCAGTGCCAGGAGGTCATTGGCACCAGCTGTATATAGTGACAATTATAGGCTTGCAGATGGCGGATCAGTCACAGCTTTCCATGAAGAGGTTGGTACTCTTGTTCACTTGGGCCATGTGGCCTCCATGCTATGGACAAACTGAGATTCAGTAGACCACGAACAGCCCTCTGGGTTTCTGTTTGAGAGCGCAGGTCTAAATTTCAATAAGGCCATTTCTTGGGCTTTGTTACCTCTAAGCAAAAATCACTCTAATTTTGCCTTAGAAACAAGAAGAGAACCCCTGAAAGCATAAATGACAGCCAGGATTAATTACCCATGCATCACACAGAGCTGTTACAGTCATTAGGATTTGTCTGATACAGTTGTGTCTGGGAGAGAAATTATTTATGTACCTGTTGAAATGGCAACATAGAAAGATGTCAAGAGTTTTCAGCTGTGTTTAGTTTGAGTCTGATTGAGTTTTCTGTAGGGATGACGATATCTGATCTTTTTTTTTATTCCTACTTTTAATATACTCATCACAAAACAATGAAGAAATGTGGGGCCATTGAAAAAATGCAGCTGGGTTTGATCTGACATGGTCAGAATTTATAGTATTTCATCAGTGTATCAACATACTAATCTCTCTGGTAGTGAATTTTCTTCTGTGTTGTTTGGAAATGCTCAGATTATGTTTTTTCAGCAATGTACTGCCTCAAGTCTTTCAAAGAAAAGGTCAGTTATCTGAACTGTCCTTTGCTAGGTGATAGTTCTCCTGTTTCTGAGGTTTAATCCTCAGCCAAAGAAACTTCTAATTGTGGCTAGATGGACTTAGCATAATATATTAATTATATAATTTAAAAATTATTGTATTTTTTTGTTTGATAAAAAGGTATAGAGCTTCCTAGAACTGTAGAGCTCAGAAAGTGAATAAGGGCTCCTTTTGCCATCTGCTGAAATACAACCATCGGTAAAGACAAGCCATCTCTGTCAGAGACTAAGAATAACAAGAATGGATGGCAGACATCTCCACCTTAGAGATATGAGGACACAAATGCTGTCAGGTGAGGATGCTGACAGCTGGAACAAAGCAGCAAGAGACATTGATATTCAGCCATCACTTGGTCTTTCCAAATCAAGTCTGGGTATCTTTCTGGAAAATAATCATAGATCAATGAGCCAGGGTCAATCTTTGTAACACAAGGCATATTGGTTAAATAACTTAAGCTATCTTCCAGCCTTAATAGCCATTAGTCAGCTGATCAGAGAAACAAATGAAAAATCATGCATTCAATAAGAACCACAGGCAGGAACAAAGGTAGGCAGGGGATATAATCCTCTGACTTTCCAGTGGGCAGATCACTCCTTCGTAAATACATAAAGCCACAAAGTATTCTATAGGAAGGTGCACAGTCTTGATTTCATCCCCACATGGTGCGGTTTTTTTCCCTAGGAAACTTTGTTTCTCTCCATGCTTTCTTTTTTTGTTGTTGTTTTATTATGAGACAAAGGATAGGAACAGTACATGACTTTCTTTAGTAGCTCATGATTTTATATCCTACATCTGAAAATGAAATGTAGCATGAAATTTACTTTTTGTCCTAATGTGAAATTGGATCAAGTAAAAGCAATTTCTGTACTCTTAGCAAGGAGAGCTCCTTAAAAATGGCTGAAAAGGCCTCCATTCAGTTAAAAAAACCCCCCACATCAGATTTGTACCTCAGCTCACAATGATTTTATTACCATCTGATAGAAGACTGATGATATTGAATTACAGATGGATCACCATATCAAGCAACAAAATTATGAGATTTTCCTTTTGCACTAATGTATTGTTCAAATCCTGGCTCTCTCTGACTCAATAAAAAGCACCAGGCTCTATGCAGCTGCAGCTAAAAGAACTTCTGCCGTAAAATTTTGGCTCTGCTTGTAGCAACTAAGACAATAGTTTTTATTTTAATAACAGTGTTCAGTGACTCATGTTAATAAAAAATCCTCAAGAAATATAGGCCTGGAATGCTTGCATTTTTTTTTAATTAATTATTCTCCTATTTGAATGTGACAGTACAGTTTAGAAATCTCTGGAAAAAATATTTATTATTATTTCTATTATTCATACCCAGGCTAGCAGGATAGATCAGTTGCCTGGGAGGTTGCAGCAAAGTAGGGAGGAAGCAAAAGGGCTTATAACTTCTTCCCTGGTGGCTTCCCTATGTGCTTGGTCCTGCTGCAGGAGCCGGGTGACAAACAGGAGCTGCCACAGCACTGCCCAGCTCCCCCCACACAGCCTCCCTGCAGCACCACACAGCAGCCCATGCTCTGCCACAGCCCCGGGGTACAAAACAGCCCCAGGAAGCAGCCCATTTGCTGCAACAAGGGATGCTCTTGTAAGAGCTTCTGAGAAGATGGTCTTTACAGACCACATCAAACAAAACAGACCTCATCAAATAAACCAGCTCTGAGACCAAACTGGTCCTTAGAAGTCCTCCAAAATACCCTCCTCACAGTGAACATTAAATAGCATTAATACACGTAAATTGGCAGAATAAGCAAAATGTGAGTGCCTTCACACATCCATAATGCTGGCAGCCCTGTGCATGGGGAAAACAAGCCCTCTTTGGGGAGCAACTCTTTTCTCTGCATTTTGCATTGCCTTGCAAAGTACCTAGAAATACTGCCTAACCATCACTGTTTGAGTAAATAAACAAACAGTCCCAGTTCATAATTAGCATAAAGCAGAATGATAAAATATGAAAAATGAGACCTTCCCCAGGTCATTAACAATTGTTTCTGACACAGCACTGAAGAGTGATTTGTCCACGTACAAGAACAATACAGGATGAACAGCAAACAGTGAGAGCTTTTATACATCAATAAATTAAAATTATCTATGTGGAGATTATACGCAAACACACACACTTATATGCATACACAGAGATTTCACTGAGAAAATTACTCTCAAACTGTTTATCTGAAACCGCAATGGCCAAATGACCAAACTCTCAAACAAGTATTTGAGTGCTTGGCTTCACCGGCTCGGGCAGCCCTAGCACAGGAAAGGCATTAGCCACAAGTAACAGTTTAGGCAGGTGCAGGATGAGCTCCTATTATTTTGAGGAAGACTGTTGCCATGGTTTCTACAAAAATATTCCAGGTAACACTGAACCACTTGCTCATCCTGCTTCAGCGATATTCTCCCTGCTGATGGCGATGGTGCAACAAAAATCCTTGCCCTGGTGTCCATGCCTTTCAACTGGAGTTTCCAGCCCATGGCAGGCAGCTATGGGTTGAGCTCCCTATGTTCTGCCATTTTACAGAAGAGGTGAAGGTGCCCAGGTCACCATGGCTGGACTGCTGCCCATGAGCCAGGGGAATGGCTTAAGGTACAGTGCATCACTGGAGCCCCAAAACTACTGACTTGGCACTCCAGGATGCAGAGTCATCAGTTTAAACCCTGTGACTCCCTCCTTACCTGTAACATTGGTTCATCAACACCCCGTGTCTCTGCTGTCCCCTGGAAAGACCTTGTGGACACAAAGCGCCTGCCCAGATCCCCATAGCAAGGGTTTCCACGAGGAAACCTCACGCAGAAGGGTCTGAATCCGCAGCACCTGCCCAAGTGTCCAAACTACCAGCTATGGTCTCTCCTGGAGCAAAACTCTGTGAGCACCTCTTTGAAAGGGATACTGACATATTCCTGAAGTTGAAGAGGGAGTGAATGTGACCACACACAGAAGTGTGGTCAGAGCTCCCATCCACCAGGCTTACCTCATCCAGTGACTAACATTAAACAATGTTATTAGAAAATATATAAAACTAATTGCTAAGGTAATTTGATTTTTAAATGTAATGGCATACAATGAAAGGCATTTGTCTGCAGTATGAATGCATGCAGACTACAGCAGGCACACATTGAGATGGACAAGAGCAGCTGGCCAGTCCCTGCAAGGGTGTGAAACATCCTGAGCAGTTAGCTCTAGAAAACATTGGCAAGGAGTGGTGGGATTTTTCTCTTGAAATGGATAAGCTAAACACCAGAAAAAAGAATTATTAAGGCCAAGAAGTGTGTTTGGCACTGTGGCAAGAGGTACAAACTGCTACTAATAGTATCAGGCTGGAAGCAAGAGGGAAGTTCCCAGCCACCAGAGGCTTGGGAGCCACCTCTCAGCCCATACAATGGGCAAGACAACATGATGAAGTGGGGATTTGCAGACATGTGAATGGGAAAACACAAAGTGACAGACAGGGGTAGCAGGAGACTAGACTTGACGGCTCAGGAAGGCTTGGCTCCTATTTGTACATCTGCAGGCAGAAAAAGTTCCATCTGAAATTTGCATTTTTTTCATGGTGCTGATGCCAGGTAGTATTGATGCATTCATCATTGCTGTCTCTGTAAGAGGTTCATTTCCACCCTCACACATGACCCAGCCTCAGTTTCACAGCTTTTTATTATTGCCACCAGAACTGTAGCCATGTGACATTAACAGGACCTGAAACTCAAAAAGGTTCAAATCTAAACAAAAATATTTCTAAAGTAAACTGCTCTTCTACAACTACATTTTTGCCTCTTAAGACATATTACAGAATGTCCCATGCCTGACTGAAGTACCATGGAAACCCTTCAGATACTACAGTAATAGGGATCCTGTAAAAACCTGTATAAAATCTGTACAAACCCAATTAGATATGTGTACACAGAAAGGAGAAGCAAATTTAACACTGTGAATTAGAGCTTCTGCAGAGGCACACTGTGAATTGCTCTATGTGGTGCCTTCTAAAGTTTATTTTCTGTTGTAAATCTAAATGTGATGAAGGAAATAACAATCTCTGTTCAGATCATCTGGGAAAAGATTGTTTAATGCCATTAATATTGTATAAGAGTGAATTACAAGGCCACTGTTTCCTGTATAAACCAGTCAAACTCCGTAGACTCAAGGGCTTTTTGAAATATTTTTGCAGCCATGTCATTTGGAGAACCCATAGACCTCTCAGCACCATGCTCACAGCCTGTTTTGGCCCGTCATTGGGAGCTATGTGGTTTTTGCTAAGTGGGATGTTCAATGGGACCAGCAAAACCAAGGTATTTATAGTGAGTTAGAAAACTGCCATTCAGCCATGGTTTCTAGGGCTTATAAGCAAAAGTGGCAAAGACCATGTGCCTTCGTGTGTGACTTCTGCATGAGAGACTAAACAGTCATGAACAGTAGATGGTTCTGAAGAATAAACAAGTAACGTTGGGCTGCATGCACTGCCTGGATAGTCTAGACAAGCCTTCATTTTACGCTAGTGACTCCAAGGTCTTTGTGCGACGACATTGATCTTGTTCTTCACAGTATGACTGTTGCATGTTCTGAGTAGAAAGAGGGAATTACATTTTAAGGGTTACAAGTGTATGCACCTTAGAACCTATGTAATGAAAGGCTATCCTCAAAGGACAAGACAATTATTTGTCTTGCAGGAATTGAACGTGCAGGATTCTTGTAAACTGGGAAGAGTGACAAAAATATTCCTAACAATTCAGACTGATTTGATTTTGTTTATGGACAACAACAAAGCTGTCCAGAAAAACTTCACCTGACACAGCAAGTTCTGCTGGTTTAAGACACAAGAGCCCCCGCCACACAGAAAACAACTGCATGCCCCCAGAGAGGATGCTGACATTACAGGCCTACACACTTCCCACTTAGATAGGTGGCAGACTGTGAAATAGGTGGCTTTTAACAATCCCTGGTCAAAATTTCTATGCAAACTCTACTTGTAAATAGTCCCTAAATGATGTGCCAGGCTCCTGTGTCTATCATTAGAGATGGTCCTATGCACATCTATGATTGTAGATAATTACTAGCCATGGTTGTGAACAATTTATTGACCTATTTGGATTTCTTTATTAAGGTATTCATGATTGATTCATTAGCTTGCCAACAGTAAAGTACTTAAAATTAAAAGCATAATTTAAAGTAAGGCTAATTATTTCCACACTGTGTTTTCCAAACAAAAAATTCTTTCCTACTGAAAGAGAAAAAACATCAGTAGGAAATATTGTTCTGAAAAAAGTACAACTACTGCCACTGACATATGACATCTAGCTGTATGCACATACACAGGCACATCTATACAGCTCCAGGCTTTGGAATAGTGGAATTGCGCAAAGACTGTCTTCCTCAGACTTATTTCAGTTCTCTGAAAACCCAGTATTTTTTCAGTGTGCACACTATACTGTCAAAATTACCAGACTTTTTTTTGGTCAAAGCTGCCAGATTTGCTCATCCAACACCATTTGCCTACACTTTAACAATACAACCGATAGCCAAAATTTGGTTTTTTTAATGTCCCCCAAGAACTGAGCTTCAACAGGTGGTACTACAAGTGCTGCATACAGCAGGTCCTATGACTTGCTACAGGAGAAGGCTCAATTCCACAATCATGTCTCAGGCAAAACACTGCTAATGGTCAGAGAGAGGCTGCACAGTTAAATAAGCAGCTTTTTTGCAAACAATTCCCACTCCATGTTTGTTATATCTCAAGCTATCATAGGCCCAGTTGATCAAAGTTAGCATTTTTAAAGAGAAAGTTTATTCTAAACAAAAAAAATTTAATTTAAATAGAACTTTGTGATTTCATGTATGAACACTGGAAAAAAGTGCACTGCAGATAGATACAGGAGTGTAATTTTAGTCACAATAATGCACTTTTTGCAAAAACTCACCCTGGACTAAAAACCTTATAAAGCAGCAACTCTTGCTTTCCAAAGCTATGTGTGGGGCAATGGACAGCGGTATTCAGTACATAAAGGAATGCCAAGCTAGGGGGACTGTCATGATCACAAGGTGCCAGGCAGTGAATGACAAGTGTAGAGGGACCCCAGGACATCCACCCATCTGCCAGAACATGCTTCAGGCCACAGAGCATCCCTCTCTGCCACAAACTCAAAGCCTATGATAATAAACTGAGATCCACAGGAAAAGAACAGGAGAGATCAGGGACATCGCTCACACCACTGGCTCTCCCATATCTGCAAACTGATGTGCTATTGCAAAAACCTAAAGAAAAAATCCTAGATGGACCAACAAAGCAGACCAGGATCATGCTACCAGAGCAGACATGAGAAGCCCTCATTTGTGTCTTCTGTCTAGATCAAGTTCTGGTGATGGGTTTAAGCAGAGCAAGAAAGAGGACGTGCACTGACACTGCTTTGAAGTGAATGCCCCAGCAGCAACGGTGTGTGTTGCCACCACCCTGGTTCACCAGTCATCACTGCCAGGGGAGACCAAGGAGACATGTCCTTCCCAGTATCCCAGAGAGCTGAAACATGAGGGAATGACAGTACAAGCATGGTGTTAGCAGAGGAATCCAGTGTCTCTTCAAAAATCCTTTGGATTTAACTTCTTGCATCCTAGGTCTCACAGCATAAACCTCATCCTTTTTCTCCAAGGATTCCTCCCTTCACCTGTTCTGCCCCTCTCATGGGGCCCTGAAGCTCCATCTTAAAACAAGCTCACAAGCTTAAAACAAGTCTTCCATTTCCCTAACTGAACAAGATCTTCAGAACTTGCCTCTTCAGATACCCAGAAATTGCTTTCTAATTTACAGTATAAATTTATTCATGACCAATATGTAGCTGTTTGATCCTAAGCTAATATCCTTCAAATCAAAGAGCTGTTTCCTCTCCTCAGCATTTACCACCCAACATATTTATTAAGAGATATTACATCCCCTCTAACCTTTGTTCAACCTGGCTAAACGAGCTAAACTCATCAGAGGAAATGTTGTAATTATTTTAAAATACAATTACCAGTTCTGCTAACAAGAGAGAATACAGAGATTACAAAGTCAGGGGGATTCAGTAATAACAATTAAAACATGAATGTACCTGCCTGACAGGTTTTAACTGGAGACAATCATTAATTTCCCAAATATATATTTCCCCATGAGACACAGCAATGAACAATCTCCTACTAAAGGATAATTCACTTTACACTCCACAATACCAAATCCTCCCAGCATCCAGTGAGCCTCCAGCTGGAACAGCTCTTTGCACATCTTCTGGTCTTTGCCAGCGTGGGTCTCAGGAGGTCCCTCCAGCTGCGGCGCAGGCGGTGAGTGCATTAGCTGCAGCAGGAGGCAGAAGTCCGGCTGTGCTGAGGAGTAATCATTTCACAGGTTATTACTGAATTTGTTTTCCACTGACATAAACTGTCAGATCCACTTGGCCCCATTTCCAATCAAGTCATTTTTCAACCTTTTTTTAAGAAAAAAAAAAATCCCTTCTTTTCTTTAACCAAGTTGTGATTTGAAGACATTTTTGGTTTTACTTTGACATGTCAGAGGTTGAATGGCAGGTAAATGAACTGGGAAATTTGGACTCAGGTTGGGGAAGAGCCTTGTCATTAAAGCAGGAGTGCTCAGTATGCCAAACATACAATCTCTGAGAAGGAATAGCAGAAAAAAGGGTCCGATTTTAATGAAAGTCTTCTCCAAGAAGTCAGTGGCTGAATGGACACAAAGTTGTAACTGGGACACAGCACGCTCACCCGTGCCTTGAAAGAGAGGCCCTGGGAGGGCACCCTCGATGCACTTGTCTCCTTGTCTGAATTAGAGCCCTGCAGGGGTAAAGAGCACTCCATTCACACAAACCTACTCCAGCAAGAAGGATTAATCACTCTGGCTCACTGTGCTTAAATCCTGATGACTCTTACAGCATCTTTAAGTGTCCAGGCATTGTATTATATGTAGATAGATATATGCGTCTGTATAAAAGATTCTTCCATAAATGCTAGATGAAACTGCTTCCATTTGCATAGAGGAAGAAAAATGTTCTTGCCCTGCAGTCTGATAAAACTTGTAAAAGCTGTAGGAGATTATTTCTTTTCCTCATCTGTGGTTAATGTTTCCTAAACCATTACATTTTCCTCCATGAGCAAAACCATGCTAATAGGATACTACTGCTGTTTGGTAGCAAACCACATGGTTTACATCCTGCATATGGTCTTAGCGGTATTTGGTCCATCCCTGGCACACCTCAGGGAGGTTAGAAGAGAGGACACGGCTTGCAGCACCTGGCAGAAGCTGGAAGTGAGCAAATGGTAACTGATGATACCTGGGCTGTCTGCAGGAGGTGCTGAGAGACTTGAATCACACAAGAACCTGAAGCATCTCCACAGAGCTGCCTCATTTATTACCTGCCCCACTGCCCACCCAGGCTGCACACCAGGAAAGGGAGATGGGGCACGACAAAAGTCTTATGCACCCATGGACACTGTGCACACTCATCTGCATGGCGAGTGCTTTTCGCATTGCTCAGGATGATTAAAGCCTGGTCTTTCCTAGCTTTCCAGAAAGCTGGCTTTGCAGAATACCATGTAAACACAATCCTTTCTTTTTAAAGAGTAGCTGATCTACAAAAGAGATGCAGAAGTGCTCAGGAATAGTGTCCCTTCCAGTGCTGGGGCTGCTGGAAACATCCTTGGTGCCAGCCACAGCTTAGGGCAGTTTTGCTCTGAACACACAGCAGAGAGATTTACTGCATGGTATTGAGCAGTGTTCAAGGCAGGCTGTGGGGGTGCAGCACCCATCCTGCTGGCATCAACTGCCTCCTTTGTTACAACTTCAAAAGAACTCAGAAGTTAAAACAACCTCATTGTTACTTTGTTACATGGCTGAAGCAGGTAGGGACAGCCTTAATTAGGGTAGATAATGCCACAAGAATAAAATCCTGACATAACATAATGTCTCTTGGTGGTACATAAATGTCAAGACATTCATGGAAGACAAGTGCTGCAGCAAAACAAATGCCTGTATTTTCATTATACTGAGTGATGGATGAAGATGCAAATGTCACCATATGGCTGAAGGGTGCTGTGCAGATGAGTGGAGGTGGCTCACTCGCAGCGCACTGCCTGAGCTGCTGTGCACCACCACTCCCGGGAACGGGCCACCCAGAGCTGCCCAGGAGGGCGTGCCACCACCAGGCTTTGGTCATGTATGCTGGGGGGGACACCCCTGCAGCTCTGTCCTCAGTGCTGGCTCCACCTGATGTGATATCTGTCTTGCTCACAAAGCATGCATAAGTAAGAGAAAAGCACAACTCCTTAGAGGAAGAAATGAGGAAAGAGAGGCAGACAGGACCCTTTTCCATAAGACCTTCACACAGTGAGGATCTGGACTCCAAGGCACGTTGATGGTATAGGCAATAAATAGTAACAGGATATAACCTGGACACAGGACTTCAGTTTGAAGATAATATGACTTTAAATAAAATTAGCCTTTATGTTCCATTCAAATCATATTCTAATTTCACATTTTCAGAAGTCTCCAACACTACACACAGCAGTAATACATTAAAAATGCAAATGATGAGCTAATAAATGAAGAACAAATTGTTTTCTGAGGGAATAACTCCTTTCTCCTTTTTGCCTCATTTTTACTGTTGGCTTTGAATGATACTTTTCATTTCAGGGTTTTTAAACATGGGCTCAGGTTTCATCAGAACATGTAGCTCCAACCACTGAACACTGCAGGGCCTGTGCAGCCTCCCAGCACCCTGCCAGAACAGGAACAGCCCAGAGGCCCGGTCCTAAGTCTGCTGGACACAGCACCTAACACAGCACACAAACACAAGCATGTGTGAAGAGGTTCACATGCACTATTTTCTGTTTGGCTGAGGCCAATTTTCTTCCACTTCCCATACTGCTAAATGAGAACCCAATATCAGGATGAAGGCCCTACCAAGATCTTGCAGTCAGAAGATCTTCTAATTTTATATAGCTGCTGAATCCCTGAGAAAATGTTCTGGAGTAGGAAAAAATATATGTACTTTTTCTTCAGCCACAAAGGGATTCACCTGAGAGGTGCTACAACAGAGGAATACCCTCCTGATGATGCCAAGAAAACTGTTGATATATAACTTAAAGAAAACAGACTACAATCCCACATTATTCAAAACCAATTCCTGTGAAAAGCAGAGGTTTTAGGAGCAGCCATCTTAGGCAATAAATGAATGATTAAAAACACCAGTTAATAGTTTTCTGCTAAGAAATGACAGATTAGACCGGAAAACACTGTAATTTAGACATGTTAAAACAGACTCTAGAAAAAAAATCAATCAAACCTTTTCTTGCTACACATTAATGACATCCATTCCTTCAGCAGGATTTTTCAGCAGTGCCCCACACTGTGGTGAAACTGCAATATATTAATCTATTTTCCAAGTAGGTGATTTAAAAGCAGTATTAAAGCAAGACAGAGCCAAATAGTTACATTTCTTTCCTCTAAAGGACCAGAGGTCAATCTTTCTTACTGTCAACATTTTAGTCTTTAACGCATTTATTTTCTTAAGATTTTTTTCCTTTTTAAATCAGATAAACCTTCAGATAGGATAGTCTGATATTTGCAGCTAATGCTGCTCCAGAAGGCAAGTCTTTTTAATTCCTTTCTCCTGTCTCTGTATGTCTCCTGTAGCAAGCACCCTCCCGCAGCACCTGCACATGAGCATGCCTGTGAGCTGTGGGTGGGAAGAGAAAAGTGATTAATGAAATGCAGTCTGTGTGCAATTGCACACACCCAGCCAGGTGGAATACAGCTCCAGTTTTGCCCACTTCCAAGAAGACAGTCCTGTCCCATGCACAGCAGAAATGCATTTGTCAAGCTGGTCATGTCCCATCAAATAGAAGGGCAGGCCACATTTTGGGGATACAGCCACCAGTCACTCAAGAGCACAGGAGGCTGTGGGAAACTGGTAAAACCACTACAGTGAGCAAAGCCTGAAAGAAAGGACCAGCCTGCAGGGTGCAGTAGAGAGCAAAGGGGGGCTTTGGTGAGTTGTTTGTTGTTTGGGGTTTTTTGGTTATTAAACTCTTATTTCTATTCTGTCTCACTTTGAGGTTTTTCTTCAATTTTCAGAGTTTGTTGCTCAAGCTCTTAGATTCAAAGGCTTTTGGTGTCCTTGGCAGCCATGGCAAGAGAGAAATACTGCAACTGCCCTCAGAGCTGCCACTGGCTGAAGGACCACCACAGCCATTCACCAGGAAAAAAAGGGGACCGAGCCATAGACCATTTCATTTTCGCTCAAAGAAAATATGAAGGAGCTTAAGAGATAAAAAGAATGCTTAAGTTTCTAAAAGCTCATCATTTGTAATATCACAGGATGGGTGAAGTGGGAAGGCATCTCAGGAGGTCATCGTGTCTGACCCCCCTGTTCAAACAGGTCATCCAGAGCAGGTTGCTCAGAGCAGCATCCAGTCATCTTTTGAACCTCTCCAAGGATGGCGACTGCACACTCTCTCTGGGCTGCCCAGGACATCGGGCATGATACCACCACCACAAGTATTTCAGTTTCAGCTTTTCTAACACGTGGCAACCTAAAAAGTAGCTTCTCTCTCTCTGTCTAGATCATTGAGTCCAACTGTAAGAGACATGGATGAAAGAATACAAAGAACTGGAAAGTGTCTGCTTCTGTGTGCAATCTATAATTCCTCTTTCATGAAAACACTTCCAGCAGCAATCAACCCCTCTCTGAAGCCCTGGGACAAGCAGGGCAAGCTGCCCTTTGCATGCACAGGTTCTGTGGTGCCCAAGCACATCACCATGACCCATTGAGATCCTACACATAAGTTTATTAGGCCAAGCAGACTACACACACCACATCTTGTCTTTTGCTCAGGCTTGCCCTTTCCAAATATTAATGCCTCCATTATTCAGTGAATTAGCTTACAATGAGACTTGAACACCAGCAAACACTACATGGTACCAACCAGGGAGGACCAGCTATCCCCTGTTGCGTGCTTGGTGGCTGCAGCCTCGCTGGCCTCCCCATTAAATCTGTGCCTGCAGTAGACCAAATCCTGTCAGCTTCCCTGCAGCACCCAGCCACCCCTGCTGCCACACAGAGCAGCCACAGGGGGAACTACCGGCTGATATTTCACAGTCTGTTGCAGGAGCACTGCCCCAAACACTGGGAAAAGCATTTAACAGTGTTCCTGGCAGATGCCCAGTGCTGTGCTGCATCCCCACTGGTTCAGGCCAGCCCTTGGGAGCAGCTGCTCAGACAGAGCAGTCTGGGATGTTTGCAGCCTGGGCATCAGTGCAGAGCCTGGGCAGAGCCCTTGCAGTGGGTAACACCCAGTACAGGCAAGGCGCTTGGTCTGTGAGTTTAGGATCATCTTTGCTTCTCTTTTCCTTGGCTTCTTCACCTGCAGGGGAAGGGATGATTAAAGGAAGCACGGCAGGGGCTCACACATCCATCCTTCTACTGCTCTCCCCAGAGCTATTCCAAACCCACCAGCTCTGCTGCACCTGATCAGTGTTGTCACTACCCTTATATTACCTAATGCAGCTGGTCTGCTTAGAATCCTCTTTGGTGTTCATTTACTTCACTAAAAATACTATCTAAATGCCCAGGGCTGACCTGTGAACACTTCCAGGTGAATACCAGGGGAGAAGACAACCTTCTCAGTGTTTTACTGCTCACCGGCACATCTTTGCCGCACCTGATGGATGTGCAGGAGTATGTGACTCCTAAAAAAAGCTTCTGAGGTTTAGTTCTGAGTTAAAAGAAGGATCTTCTTTCTGCCTGATATGGAGGACAGGTACCTTCTCTGAGAGACCCCGGCAAGGCCTAGTGCAGCTGCTGCTGTTTTAGCTTGCAGAAGAGCCCCTTCCAGAGACTGGGGTGCAGAAGCTGGTGGGGAGCAATAACATTTAGGACAGTTTGCCTCCTGCTTCACAGGATGCTGAGTCTGGAGCAGGCACAGCACCTCCACCAGATCCCAATATGCTTCAAGCTCCAGCTGGTGCCTTAACATTTGCTGTGGTTTTATTTGCCCCCCTCATCTCCAGAGATCTTTTAATGTAGTATTTTTACAAGGGGGGGCAAGGGAGAAACAAAAGCCACAGAAAGGAGTTATGCCCTTGCCTTCGAATTTGGACAAGGCAGTACCTGAGCCTCAAGTTATTGATGTATCTGTCCTGATTTCTGCTTCCCTGAGATGTTCTATCACATCCCTTTGTAGAAAGCTATTTGGATTTATTAAAATAACAAGAGCATCTGCCCAGTCCCCCCTGCTCTAACATATCCAGCAATTATAGGCTGGCATCCAGAGATGGGTTTGAGTTCCCCTGGATATAAAAATCATGGTTTCAGTTTCTACTTTTGCAAACCCAGTGCTACAACATTCTCTTGCTGTGCAATAACTCACCTTGTGGATGAGGTAGCCCATGTTCATGTGGAGAAAAATCAATTTTTTTCTTACTGCATGCAGATATGCAACACCACAGCTTTAACTTACTTCTTCTAGAAACATTTCTGAGTACATGAAAGGAGTGAAAGAACAGGTAACCCTTCTGACTGCTGTTTTTTATGAGCCAAAAACCAAGTATCAGGAATCACCAGTTACCCCAGAGGAAAATGAAGAGGCAGGGTTTAAAGAGGAACTGAAGATGCCTACCTGGTCTTGTTCTTCACTCAGTAGTGTACAGTTGCAGTAAATAAAGGGAAATTTGTCTTAAAGAAAATGGCACCAAGGGGCAGCAGATAAGTGCATCAGGGCCCTGTGTTGAGGGCAAGTCTCCCTTAACAAACATTTAGTGGGAAGCAGTCAGTTACCTTCACCAGGTGTCTGGGAGGTTGCACCCATGCAGGCAGGATTAGTGCCTAGTTCATCGTGTGCTTCAGAACATCCTTACATCTCAAAGTTGAGCCTGATCTCCAGTGTGATTTTCAGAAGTGCAAGCTCCTGCAGCTTTGTTTCTCTGGAGGTTTGGGTGCTCACCTACACTCTTCAGCGCAATCCCTGTTTCAGCTACGCCCTTTCCCATTTTAAGTATGATCGCCATTTGAAAATGCATGTGCTTTGTTGTTTAGTTGCATAGAGTGTACAAATTCAACCCTATTGAAAGTGTGCATAATGCTTTCAACTAAGTTCTCTAGAAATCAAGGAATATTAAACAATAACATGTTTTATATTTTAAAACATTTCTGTGCATTCATTACTGTTTTGTTAACTTTTGTCACTCAGCCAATAACATATATATCTTAAAGTTCAACTTATAATTGAGTTTCAGTGAGGTTTTTTTAATCCTTTTTTATCACACCACTTTTTTCTTATTATATTGTGACCACAATAATACTGTTCAGAGTTCTCTCACAGATTTGCATGGTTTGTAGGAAGATTCTTGATACGGTCTTCTTTTTTTTAAAAAAAAAAAAAAAGCAAAACACAGGGTCAGCCAGCCAAAACTTCAGCAAATCTTAATAACTGGGCAAAAATTTTTGTCTTCCTGTTTCTCACTGGTACTTCCTATTTTCTCTTAAAATATCTAAATTTGGATCATTGCACACTAGAAACTTAATGGGAAATGCCAACCCCACCAGCTTTGGATACACAGAAAATACATATCAAAATCTAACAAAGAATAACTCTCCCAATTACTCAGACTAAATAGATGTCCCTCAGAAAATGAGAAAGAGCTGTCGTGGAGCCAGAGGGAAGAGCAGGTGAAATTCAACAGCGAAAACTGGAAGGGAGTGAAACCAACACAAGAGAATTAGCCCAGTACATCAGGGGACCACTTCATGGTAGGAAGGGAGTTAAGAAAACTGAATATTGCACAGAAATTTCATTTGCTTCCGTCAGTCATCATTACAGCGGATGACTACACGTCACATCACACCACATCATCAGCACATCACCAGCACCTAGGAGTTGAGATGGCAATTTTTGTGCTCTGTCTGTAGCACGCACCACTGTAGGACGGTGCCTGTCACCACGACGTGCTGATAAGCTGTGCTGAACCTCACCTACCTTCACATGAGAAACCAGGAGAGCAGGCACTCACTGTGCTTTGAAGAGCTTTACCCTGAGCACTGCACACCCCTCCACGGTGCCCATCAGCAGGCACATCCCTCCCAGATTTCAGGTTTCCCCGAGTCCTGAGTCATGCTATCTTGATCTTCTGAAAGTGCACCAAGCTTCCCTGGGCAATCATGGCTCTTCTCAAGTTATTTGACTGTTCCTGTGAAAAAAAGATTTCCCTTTTCTCCAAACACCACCCACGAACAAGGTATTCACAGGCACAGGTGAATGATGGCCATGGACACATCTGCTCTCCATCCTGGTGGTGATTACCAGCAAAACAGATCAGTCTGTTGCTGTAAGCAGAGAGTTTAGCTCATGCCAACCTTACCACTGGCTAATATGTTAAGAGATATATAAACATGAGTTCAGTGAAGATATCCAGTGGATTGCAATGGTTTCCTCACGCCAGTAAGTAAACAGGTTGGTAGCATATTCCCAGGTCCTTTTCCATCAGTGTCAGGTGATAACACTGCTCCCAGGAGGGAAAATCTCAGAGGGAATATCAAGTGTGGAAGAAAAAGGCAAATACTGTCTGTGGGGTTTCCTAGCATCTAGAGAGCTGATGCTCAGTGTGGTTGGGAAAAACCCTGAAAAAGGTGAACAGTGAAGTGCTGACATTTGTAATGACACCAGTTAGTCATGACTGAGGAGGTCATGGGGGCTGAGAAAACCAAGGGGCTGGCCAAGCTCTGCCAGCTGCGGGGACACCTGTGCACCCGCGGCAGCTGTGCAGGAGAGAGATGTTCTGGACTGTCATGAGAAGTTCAGCAAAAACCTTTGTGGTGTGTGCAAAAGAGAGTACATCTCTTCAAATGATGTTTGTGTAGAAACTGTCCTGCTTTATGGGATATATCTGTCAGTGATTGAGGGAGGTTTAGGGAGTTGCTGGGCAGGTTATTGCATGTTTATTAGCCATAGAAATTTTGTGTATGTGGGAAGTAGCACTATTTCAACAAAAATCAGTTTCAAAACACAACTTATTTTAGTGCAAAACCCCAACAGGGGTGCTCTGATAGCAATTTAATCTAGATATACCAATTTAGCTGAAATGGACTCCTTACCAAACTAAGCAAGGGGTGTTATGGTTTTGATGCAGAAGTTACGGAAGAAACTGGAGTTCATGCATATGAAATTATGTCAACCCTTTTCGATCTCCAAAAACTATCCATGGTGTTCAAACCTGATTTCAGAGTGCTCAGCTGGGACCTCAAACTTCTGAACACATCACTTTTGAAAATGTTACACTGAGTGGGGTGCACATTTGCAGAGAGGCCAGGTAAAGCATTGGTGTCTTGGGAAGGCAAGGGGCCGGGTAACAGTGGGGAGCGGCAGCAGTTTGTCTGTCCCACCGCCTTGGTACACTGTCCAGCATAGGCTGTCCGGAAAGCCCCTCTGTCCAAGGCTAAGCTGTGCTTTTCAGGTTCAAAACCTCAGCTACTGAATCACTATTTTAAAAAAAGCCAACAGGCCGGAGTTTTTTCAATGTGGAAAAAAAATTTTAAAAATCCATTTGTTCCCCTGCCTTTTGGAAGTCGATCAAAATCTCTCCAGCACTGGGGAGAGAGAACTTCGGCATTTTTTGCTTGAGTGTCTGAAACAATTTGCTACCTGCCTTTGCCTTCTGGTTTGCCTGTGGAGGTAGCCTGCAAGAAGGTACCAGGAATTTGGCTGGGGAGAAGGCAGCTTGAAAGCCAGTCAGCCTGTGAAAACAAAACTTTCCAGAGAATACCTAGAAGCTCCTTATTTTATTTTGCAAATACACTGAAAATAAATGTTTCAGTTGCAGTGATAAGGAGCATTTTGATATTTTTTTATTCTTAAGTAGCTTTTCATTCTGAAGTGTTTTATTTTGTATTGCACGTTGTTGAAAACAGAAAAAGTATTTCATTGAAACAAAATGTTCTAAATGGTTGGTTTGAAATTAATTGCTTTTTATCTTGTTTTGTAGAGGAAACTTTGATGCTTTGGGCTTTCTTTTCATTTTGCTATGAAAAAAAATAGCAATATATTGGAGATTTCCCAGGAAAAGGAATACTGAATTTCAACCAGATGTTAAAAATCTCAATTGTTATATTCACAAACATATGAATTGCAGAGTTTTGTCTGTATCTTTACAAAAAATGATTTTTTTATTCCATTTTTCCTGGAGTTAACAAAGATTTGTGAGCTAGAGAAGAGACTGGGGAAGAGTCTAATTTGTTGCTTCTTAATGATACAAATGGAAAACGTTATCTACATCCCTATTTACAGCTAATAGCAAGATAACATACCCGAGAGACAAATCATAGGCTCTTTAAAGTGCTTGTTAGCTCAGAAACACAGCACCCCACAGTATTCAGCAAATAACAAAGGTTTGCAAAGGCATTGTTAATTTTATTGTTAGAGAGTAAAGATGATGTGAATAGACACAGGACTATAAAAAATATAATTTCATGAAAGGCCACACAGAAAAAAAATTTAAACTGGCACCTTTGTGACCACAGCAGCAAACAGGGGTGAAGCCCTGCAGAGGGTGGTAGAGGAAGATCCTGGACCAGCTTCTCTGAAAGCTGGTGGGAGGGTGCTCAACCACTCCAGTGACCCTCACTAAAAGGAAAAAAAACAGTCTGAAATCCCCTTCGTTTGCCTTCAATATTTGTTCCCAGGCTTTTACCAGGGTTGCAGTTTCCCTGGGAAGTATTTCTTTGTTGCTGAAGCATGTGCTGGAGAGGTATGAGACTCCAGGGCAGAAGGGGCTCCAGGCATGGCTGAGGTGGGTCAGTGCCCAAAGTCAGGCAATGCAACTTCAGCAGGGCCGAAGTCTTTTGGCTTTGATAAGGAAAAAATCAGGAGTTTTTTACATTTCCTGCAGAGAGCAGTCCTGGTTTGACAGACTAGAGCACTTCCGTCTCATGTTATCTAGAGGCAGAGCAGGTCCCTTCTCTGCAAGAAACTGCCCTTGCTGATAATTCAGGAACACGTGCCTCTCTCTCCCCGTGTTTCATGCAGCACTTCCCTCTGGCCCTACAATACTCCTTGCAGCATGATGAATTCCAAGAAATAGTCATGTAATAGCCTCATCTTTTTCCAGGGTTACTTGAGGACTTCCATTATGAGCAGCCTGGGAAATTGTCTCAAAAAATGCTATCCTTTTGCCATAAGCATCAGAGAAATGAGCCTATTATAGGGACATGGGTGAAGGCTGAACCATCTCTCATGGCTGCTATCTTGGAGCAGGTTTACTCTCATCAAAAGAATGGTTGCCTTGGAATGAACTGTTACTGTGCCAGACTTACCACCCCTGGAAGAGTTACTGTATAATTTCTTATGGGAAAAGCATTTAATAGGGGGTATATACAGATGGCTGAACCTACTTTACACTCATGAAGAGCTGAAGTGAAGGTTAAGTGACAGGATGAACTTTTAATGATGCTGTCAGATAGGAGGTAAAAAAAATAACTTTTCTGGTAACAGGAAAACTACCACCATTGGACAAAAATTTTCTTTAAAACAAGTTTCACAAGACTTCTTCTGGCCACAGGCAATGAACAAACCGTTCTGCTGGCCTTGGGAGCATGGCAATCACTTCTCTCCAAAACTTCGTCTGAATTTTAAACTTATCTGGTTCTCCTGGATATTCTCACATTGTCCTTTGTTTTTTAGTGTACCAAGGTCCTCTGGGGACTATTCCAGAGCCTGATTAAAAGCCAAAGTCCTGACTGAGTGCACACAGAGCATCCTTGCCCCAGCCCCCCAGCAGGTCCCTGCCTGCAGGCTCAGCTGTCCCAAGGGCATCAGGGGCCTCAGGCTCCTATCAGTAGCTCCAGTCCTGGCATCACAACATTCCCCAATTTGTAATCAGCAATTACTTTCACCTGTTCAAAAATAACCTGTGGGGCATAATGCACATCTCCACTACTAAAACCAGATCTTGCCCTACCATCGCTTCACGTGCTCTGTCAGCTCCACCATTGTCCAAAATACTAATTGGCAAACTTTACGCTCTTTGGCTATCTGAAAAGCTCTAAGACTGAAAGTTGAATTTTGACCTGTTGCCTTGCTGTTCCCTCATTTCAAGTGGCTTCAACAGCAAACCACAGGATTTTCAGGCACTACGGCTCATAATATGATGCACAGTACCTTTTCTAGGACTGCTAACAAGACAGTGAACTGGACAAAGAGATGTTAAAGCATCCTTAAACCACAGCATTTCTAGCCCCGTGCCACTTAGTATCACTGTAACATGTTTGACTACCATCTTCTCCCCCTTTATCTTTCACTCAAACAGATGCACACATGCTGAGGATCCCAATACTATTCTGACAGCATCTGAGGAAGAAAAGGTACCAAAAAGCCATGTATCTCTTATTCCAAGAAAATTTTTTCTTTTATTTTTTTTCCCACATAGGGTAAAGGGTGAAAAAGAAATATTGTTTTTGTACATGACTGTGAGGGAAGAAAAACTGTGGGGGAACGGAGTGGGAGAGCCAATTCTGACTGTGCTTTCTCAAGATGGTTCTCAGCTTTTTGTTTACTGGGACTAGCAAATATCTCTGCAATCTTGTTTTGAACCACTCAAATAGAAGAGCACTCTGCTTTGAATAATATCTCTGCCATGGCTCCATTTCATGTTTAAAGTCCTCCATTGTTTTGTGATGCCTTAAAAAATAGTATTGGCAACAAAACTGGCAGAAAGGTGCTGATGGGAGTGGGCTGGTTCCCTGCCACTGAGACCCTCACAGCCCGGGGCAGTGACAAAACCCCAGGGCACACACCACCCCAGCAAACCATGCTTTGGAGAGGAATTAATGCTCATTTTAGATTGTCAGTTTAATTACCTAAGAGGACATAGCAGCTTTCCTACTCTGTGGTCCTGGGCTTTTGTGCAAGAAACCAGCTAAAAATAGACTTCTTCTTCTGTCATTTCAGCCCATTTGGATATCACCCCTCTGTGGGTGAGGATGTGCCAAGTGCACCATTTCCAGACATCGTTGCAATCCCCCCATTGCTCCCCTGGGTGATTACACAGGCCTGGGCATGGGGCATTGACCTTATCCTCCTGCCATAATACAGGTAACCACATTCCCCAGCAGAGATGACAGTGCTGATTTATTCAGCAAACCCAGTTATCTTTTTTTCATTTTCCACCTTAAAGGTTCAATATAACTAGTGAGACTCAAGTTGTACTCATTTTTGTCAAAAGCTTCACCTGCAAATAGGGGTGGTGGAATTAGAGCTTGTTTCCTCTTATCTAGCCCCCAGTAATTATGCAGATGAATGGCTGCTGCTGGGTTTGATTTGCCCAAGTTATCTTAAACTGTGAAGCACTGTGTGAATGTTTGAAGTTTTGAGTGCTAAGTGGCAAGAAAGTCACGAGAAAGCTCTTCTCCTGCACTCTTTATTTACTAGATTTTTACAGAAACTCTCAAATTAAATATAGTTGTTAGATTGTATTATTATTTCTAGATTTTAGTGCAGCCTGTCTCAATACTTGAAAGCCACAGGCTTAAAACATTTACTGTGACTCGATGGTGAGAGGCCACACCTGGGAGCAGTAATCCTGGGATTCTTAGGCCACAATCACACTAAATTAATACATGTGATGTGCGGAGTAATGACTTCACAACCAGTAAGGTTATAAAGAAGGTGTGTTTATTCAGCGCTGGGTGCACGGGGGATCGCTCCTCCACAAGCATGCACCCCTTGGAGCGAAAAGCAGCTCCTTTCTATAGTGTAAAGTGTTTACATATTCATTATAATTCCAAGAATAGGGAGAGATATTTCAATTAGTTTTGAGAAATCATTAACATAAATCCTGCCCCAAGTCCCTCTCTGTTGCGCCTGTGCAGTGGCTCCTGGTGGTCTTGGGTGGGGGTCTTCAGGATGAAGATTGAAGATGCCTCCTCTTCCTCTCGTGACTTTTCACCCAGTTAGGTCTTCTTCTCCATTAGTCACCGTGACTTCAGCATTTCCATAGTCATCACAACTCAGCATTCGTTGAGTCCCCATTCCTTATCTTTGGACTCAGTAGTTGCAGCTCCTTCCTTATCTCAAGAGCCCATCCTGCTGAGAGCCCACCCTGCTGTAACTCATCCTTTTATTGCATCATCCTGCCTGTCTAGTGTCCCTCTTAGTTGTCCTGCATCCATTTTGTTAAGGTTCCTCACTTCACATGTTTAGTAGTTAATGCTTAACTAGCTAAAACTGTGCTGGGCAACCTCCACACACATGCCCCAACATGCCTGCCCCAGCCAGAGCATCATGCTGTGCATACAATTGTCTTGTACTAGGAACTGATCTGCCTTTGGGGTAAAAGTGTCAGCTCCTGCCAAAATTTGTCATGTTAGAAGAACTGTCCTGTATATGATAGCCTTCAGATGTGCACCATGCAAGCCAGGGTTCAGCACTCAGCATCTCAGGGAAAAGATGCAAAATCTCTGCAGAACAGGCTGAAGTGCCTCCCCTTTTCACGCACAGCATCAATCAGACTTTGAGATGGGGATTAACAGCAGGCAGGCAGCTGTTGCACCAGCAGCAGCACTGCACAGCACTTCCCCACTCTCCTGACCCACCGTCACTTGCTCTGCCTTGAGCACAGCAGCATGTCCTGCACACACTGCAAACAAATGCCCCGGCCTCAGGCAGGTCCTGCCTGGCCACACTCTGCTGGAGGCAAAAAGCCCTTTCAGGTCAGGATACCTGTTGTCTGCCTTAAGTCTATGCCCCCAAAGGTCCACAAGCACAGCTTTAAATCTGATGAGATTTGAAGATATGCGTAAACTAAACATGTAGAGATCAGCCAAAAGAGGATCCCATCCAAAATCAATAGCCACGAGCAGTGACTGCAGTGGGTGGGTTTGTTGCCCTGGGACCCTCTGTGCCACGATGTGAGGCATGGGGCCATTTGTCTGCGAGCTCCCTGTCTGCTGCACCTGGTTTACATTTACTACTCCCTGATCCCTCCAGCCCTTTCAGCTCCGCTGTAAAAATAATCTGCTGCACAATTAAAATCCCCATAGAAACAAGCTCTCAGGTATGTTCTCAGAGGGATTGTTTTGGGAAGGGTCAAACAGCTTGTTAGGTAGAGACATACAACAGTGGTGATTTGGATAATTACCAGCCATGACCTCTCCCACTTTTGAAGTTAAACCATCAGTGATTCTCATCATTTCTCTGTGACAATATAGATTACCTCTAAGGTTTTTTCCTTGTTAACATATGGAGACTTTTTTCCCCACTGGATGAGTTTTGCAGCTTCACACCCAAACAAGTCTGTGATGTTTTCTTTGTAACTATTGACCTGCCAAAGTACCCAGAATGACTTTAATGGCTTTCCTGCACAACTGCGGGTAAGTACTTTGGAAATTATAAATGGCATTCTGGGAGGCTGTGGTTTACTTTGTATTGATCCGCATCCTCTTCTCCTCACTGCAGCAGTTAACATGTCCTAAAAATGCTGAATTGCTCTTGATGAGAACATGGATATGCTGTTGCAGACTAATTTCACCATCCTTCAGTTTTATATCTAGCAGATTTATGCAGTTGGCTTTTTTTTTTTTTTCCCCCACCCCAGGCTGTAGGTTGCCTGGAGAAGAATCTGAAAATGTCAGTATTAATCGATACAGCAGCAGAGAATCAGCAAATACGAGCCTGTAAACCCACAGAAGAAGGAAGTATCAGCAATACAATGAGAAGCACCTCTTCATGGAACTGAAGTTTTCGGCACCAGTTCTGTGGTGCAGGACAGAGAAGTGGTTTTGTGCCATTTCAGTCCCAGATGTCAGCCCTGTGTTTTGCTCCGAAGAAGTCCTGAGCCATTCTCAGCCAAGGCTGACAGATGTGGTCGTACAGCCCTGTCTGCCACCACTGTAAGCATGGCCCATGCAATGAACATCTACAATCTGAGGAGAGCCGTGTCCAAGCCTGATGTCCGTCCTCGCCCCGGTGGGTGTTGCAGCCAGGAGTATGCTCAGGGCTTGGGCTAGCCAATAGAATTCATAGCATCATGGAATCATTTAGGTTGACCTTTAAGATCATCAAGTCCAACCGTTAACCTAATACTGCCAAGTCCACCACTAAACCATGACCCTACGTGCCACATCTACACATTTTTTAAATACCTCCAGGGATGGTAACTCAACCACTTCCCTGGGCAGTCTGTTGCAGTGCTTGACAACCCTTTCAGTGAAGAAATTGTTCCTAATATCCAATCTAAACCTCCCCTGCTGCAACTTGAGGCCATTTCCTCTCATCCTATCACTTGCTACTTGGGAAAAGAGACCAACACCCACCTTGCTATACCTCCTTTGCTAAGATGTGTCCACTTCACAGGGATGCATAATTTTAATTTTTCAAACACAAGCATCCATGTGATCTCCAAATTAAAATAAAATTAAAAACAGAGAGAAGAACATGCCATGCATATTCTTTTTTTCCGGCAGGTTAGTGCATGAGTAGCAGTGCATTAGAAACAGGCCAGCAAACCAGACGTGGTGATGCTCACCAGTTGCTCAGCAGTAGCTCCGTAACCATGCCATTCCCCAGCACCATCTCTGCCCACACCATCCGTCACAGCCACATTTCGGCGGAGAGCAGCCAGATCGAGCAGTGCTCCCCCGCAGCCACCCAGCCGAGCATAGCACACACCAGCTCTGCTCTTCTGGTCTCAGTTCCCCTGTTGCCATGGCTCAGCCGACACATGGACACACAGTGCTACCTCCTTGCCTTCACCCAAGAACGAGCCCAGGCAAGCACGAAGGCTGCTGAAATTTGAGCAGTCTTCCTTGGGCAAAGGATGTTACTCCTCTAGGATCAGCAGGATGCCAGAAGGAGGAAAGCACAAGTTATGGGTTTTATTGGAACAAATACAAGATGGAACTAGACAACAATGACTAGCAAGCCAGAGTGCCAGATTACAGATCTAAAGTTTGTATTTTTAGGGATATTTATTGTACAAGACAGCTTTGTCTGCAATAGGCTCACAGAGCTTTCTTTATTCTTGGACAGATCCGAGAGAAAGCGTTAATTGCTCATACAGCCAGATTTTCCAAAGGGATGGGGGAAGCACTACTTTGCAGGATATAGGCATCAGATCCAATTTACAGTCTTTATTCACTCACTGCCTAAACAGATGAGATTGAATTCGTCCTGGAATTAATGTATACTTTCTGTAGGTGGTACCAATGTGTTTCTTCTGTGTCTTGCCTTTCTTTTTTTTGGGTAACATCTAAGTTTGCTTTTCACATTGCTTTTGCTCAGATCATGAAAACTGATTTTTCTCCTGGCTGCAGTTTTTGTTCTTCCTGTAACATGTTTTCCCTGCATTTACAAAAGTTTTCAATTCCCTTTTCTACCTATGTGTTACATACTTTCCAGCTGACAGAACCAAAGGGAGTATTTAGGAACTTACCCAAAAATTAAAAGTAATTGACATAGGCACCTACAAGAGAATTTTATTAATCTAGGCAATCCAATCTAAAAGGGAAAATCCTGCTCTGTACCCTACTGAGGTGCCAGAGCACCACACTGCCTGACCTGCCAGTTCTGTAGGTGCCTACATGTTTTTGTTTTGTGCTTGCCCAGAAACACCTGGCTTAATGCAGGTAGGTGCCTACATGCAGGGGAGCCAGAAAGGAGGGGAAGCAAGTTGCTTACACAGTTTAAAGCCTGTGTTAAAAAAGCGCCATTCTTCAAAGGATAATTCAGGCCTTGCAGCTGCTGGGTGAATGACTTACATGCTATCTGACCGTCTCCTGCTCCTTCTTGACTTCGTTATTCACAGCCTTGCAGGCCTTGTGATCCTTTCAGATCTCCCCCGAAATGGTAGTCTCGCCCAGCTCACCCCACAGTGTGGTGGGTTAGGTGTTTTCCTGGAACAAGGAAATGTGCTTTGAATCTTCCTGGACAGAGCCAGGAACTGAACCTTCACAAACACTCTTCTTGCTGAGTTAATATAGGGAAAGAAGCATCGTTGCCATTTTTTGAAGAAGCTGCGGCTGTGCCGCTTGTGTTGAAAACTGCACAAACCTACGTACCTGGTGAGACCCTTCAGCAGTCAGGTGGATGGAGACCAGCTTGAGAATCTCAAACAGGCACAGGCCTGTGACAAACGCGATGATTTGCAGTGCACTGAGGGCAGCACTTCTCACCCTGTGCAACAGCAGCAGTGTCAATGCCCGAAAGCAGCAGCTGCAGTCTAAACACCTACCACAGCTTTACACAATTTTTTCTCTGGATTGCATGCTCAGGGGACAGCTTTAAGAGCATGGAAATAGAAATTCTAGTTTTAGACTCTACTATGCCCACAAAGAAGTAATGTCCTACTTCCTTTTGTAAGCCAGTACAATAATAAAGTACAATAAATAAAATCTAGGTACTGTGGGGCAGATGGAGAACCCATTGGCCTTGAAGGCAAGAATTTCTTCCACGCTCTCACTTCTTCTAAATATGTACATAAATATGTGAACCAGGCACAACACAAACACAATAGCTACTTTTACTGTTGCTGGAACCTCAAAAATCTGATGTTTTGTAAGTACAATCAGGAAAGGAATTTCTTTACAACCCCACCAGGTGTCCCCTGAAGTTCTTCCATTAAAAACTGCCACGCATCATGCAGTGTAGGTATATTTAGAGCTAAGACTGTGGTCTACAGCAGCAGATGGATATGGACAGAAAAGGGGCTCAGAATACTGCAGTGCATCAAAGAAACGATGGAATATTGTACACAGGCAACAACAGAAGATACACAAGACATAACAAAACTGCTCAGATATGCCTGTAACCAACTCTTTCTTCCTGACAGAGGAAAACTTTACGTTCCATATTTGTATGAGTGGATTTAGAGCTGCAAGACGGGTGTACTATGTCAGTGGTTTTGGCACTTACCTTGTACTCCGCTTCACAGGGGTGACAGACTTGGATTTTGACCATGCATATAAATTACTGCAGAGTTTAATTTCAGAGCAAATCATCAAAGCTTTTTTCTGAAGCTAAACATTTTTCTTCACATTTATCAACCTGCTGTACAATGATACTGAAGATAAAATGATACTATGACATATTTACTCATAACCTTATGACATGTTTGGAAGGATGACCCCACTAACCACAGACAAGCATTTTCATCACTTTGCAATCATCCACTTTATCATTCACCAGGTGGTTAATGGAATTTGTCTTCATGTATCATCTAGTACTATTTTCAGAGTGCAGCCACACACTAACATCAGTGATTAACATCACAAATGCTATCACTTCTACAGCAGTTTTAATCAAAAGGTAAAAAAATCACTTCTCTAAGGACTACATATGTAGTCCATTATTTGACTTGACTGAAAAACAAGTAATTATGAAAATGAATGTGATAATTATGTTTGAGATTGACCCAACAGAGACATCAGTGAGAAGAGAGAACATGGAGAATCCAGCTGTCAGCTGAGTTCTGAGCTTCATTGTTTCTGTTTATCAAATCCCTCCACCTTCAGCCAAGACCTTGAGTTTTTCATGTGTGCTGAGGTGTGACATGCTGGTGTGAACGTGAGCTAATCTTTCACTGCTCCTAATGGCAGAACAGAACACCATGAAAAATGGTAATAATAGAAGAAACTTGAGATTTTAAATCTTAACTTTATTGATTGTTTTGCAAATACATAGAAGGACTTTGACATTTAGTTTGCAGAGCTTACAGTACAACTACATTTCCTATAATATTTCATTTTTTTGCTTTTTCAGGGACAAAAAGTAAAATATAAAGTAAAATAAGTCCAATGTGATAATATAGTAGACTCATCATCTTCTTCAGGAGAAAGAGTATCAACTGTCCTTGTCTTGTGAAGTGCTGTCAAGCAGGGGATGATCTCAGTGATGTCCCAATAAACCTTCACACATACCACCAACCACCGAAGAGGAATGAGAAGCTCTCATCCCTGTAATACTGACCATTGCAACTAGTGCTCAGAGTGTACCTTACCTGCGAACCACACTTGCGTCCACAGAGAGGGAAATACTTAGGAGTGCTTTAATTTCTAATCCTACTTTACAAATCAATTTAAAAAGTGGAGTCACACCTTGTTGCAAATAGCTTGTGCGGACATGTTATGTTTTCATAACAATACCAATATTCTAGCACAATATATTGTCCTCATGATAAAAAAATTCAAGTGTGACATACAGATATTTGCACCACTGTTGTAC
Organism: Strix uralensis; assembly: GCF_047716275.1. Taxonomy (NCBI): domain Eukaryota; kingdom Metazoa; phylum Chordata; class Aves; order Strigiformes; family Strigidae; genus Strix; species Strix uralensis. The sequence goes on along the minus strand of NC_134012.1, from coordinate 85,873,203 downwards.
ACGGAGAGAGCCTGTTCTCCTTTCTTCCCCAGTTTTCAGCACCATATTGACTTTTGCTCTCTTGCACTAACACTGATACAAATAAGAGAAGACACAGAACTCAAATATCCAGCATGTACGACAGTCTTCAAGTACTCTTCCACACTCTTGATCAAGTGTGATCTCCAAGCTTAAGAGAAAAAATAACCTGTTGCACAGACCTTAGCTGGTTATTCCTCACAACATCCCTGTGAGGTAGGGAGAAAAACATCTGCTTTTCCAGCAACAGGAGACAAGGCAGAGGGCACAGATGACATTTCTCAAAGCAGTAAGTGGAGAACTGGAAAAGCTGAAACTCAGGAGTTCTTGGCTTCTAATTCTTTGCTTCAGAAACCAAGGTGCTGAACTCCCAGACATTATCAGGTCATTAGTCTTTTTACAGCCATATGTTAATGACAACAATGGCTTCTGTGCGTACTCCAGCAAAGCATGGTTCTATGGCAGGAGCAGCATACACCTGATGCTGCCCCCAGACACTTCTTCTGTACTTTATATATGTCAACAAATGTTCAATGTAATTAACTAATCAGTCCTACAACTAATGTAGCATAAGTAATAGCAATAGATCAACATTTCATTTATAGATTTAAGACCTCCCGAGCTATTAACATATTTTTTTTTTCCTCTGGATAAGTTAATAGTAACTCCCTTCACCTGTTTTAGTTTTTATACTCCTCTCCTAAAACCAGCATCCATTCTGAGTACTCTGTACGGGAGCTTTGAGTGATGATGAACAAGACACCTTCAGGCATCACACCTATCCCCTCAGAGTAGCTTTTCACCCATCGTTGGCCCTGAAGGCAAAGATAGGCACCTTTTGCTGTGTACAGCACCACAAGGGTCAGAAGTGTCACTGAAGTGTCTTTATGGACTGGGGAAGAGGTCTCTGGGCTGCTCTATCCGAAACCAAAACTGTTTCATTCTTTGCTAAAATAGAGTCAACTTTTGTCATGTAGAGACTTTTAATCTGCAAAACCTCTGTGAGCAGAACTTCAGTCCACCTCCACAGCAATAGAAATGGCTAAACTTTAAGAAAGTAACTTGTCTGGAATGAGTGAATAACATAGGGAATACACCTAAACAGAGAAAACAGGCAAAAACTAAAGCCAGGTAAAAACGAATTTGTGCTAATCCTAGATTAAGATACCACTTTGATGAATGTAATCTCAAGTCTTGCAAGCAAATTACCTGTCAACCAAATCACTTGTATATGTTTAATCACAAAATTAGCACTAGTCTTTGTACAACATGTTTCTTTCCCATGGGCTCAGCATCAGATCTTGCCTATACATCCAGGCTATAGAACAGCCTACCACCCATGAATTCAGGTCATACAATTAATTATTATGGGAGTACTTTGTACCAGCATAAAGGTGCTTACAAAGGCATTTTGGTTATTCCTTTGTGGGAAGAAGGATCACCTACGCTGGTATCAGCAAAAGATTTTTAAAATTGTTTAGAGTAAGTGCAACTAAACAAAATAATCTAGAATCAAACGAGTTTTACTTCTATAGAACCCATGTGTGGATCAAGACAAATTTTGTAACTGTCCCATGAAAGAGAAGCATTTCTTATTTTAGAATGGAAAAATGCAGGACAAAGGCTAGTGCAGAAGATAAATACGGCAGGATTTTCCTATCTGGTTTCCTAGAAATGTGTTACACTCCTTTCACAGCACACACTGACTATGGTGAATACCTGATCCATCTAGTATTAGAATGCCTTTCTATACCATATTCCAACACTGCTTATCACATGTATGATAGGCGCACATATATATATATATTTATGCAGCTACATTTTGCATGGTTTTCATCACTTAATCTGCTCTAGTCCTGATGTCAAACATTATGTTAGGAATCATTTCAACTGAAGTGTTTTATGTGTTCCTATTTATATGAATGACAGAAACCATTATACTTGAAGAGAACACCGTATTTTAGTAAATGTGGATTTCCAGGCAATTCATGCTCTGTATAATAAAGACATATTGTGCTGATTTGGGATGTGAGATCCAATGCTGTCATATTACCTATTTGCAAAAATAACAGTCATTTTGTAATTAATAACAGGGAAAGGAAGATCTTTATCAAATAGCAGAACCAGTATGAGAGAATGACTTTTCATTTTGATTGTCTCATGGCATTCGTTCTAGTTACGGTATCATGAGTTTGGGTTCCAAACTCTAGTTTTTGCCGATGCCTTGATCAGCAAATGGTGCAAACTTATGGCTTTAACCCTAAACCAACTGTATTCTCTTCAGAAGGAATCTTCCAAGTGCCCACAACATTCTCCCCGTTTCTCTATGTTAACACTGGAAGGACAGATCTCACTCCAGAAACAATCTTCATGTGCCTTTGAATACGGGCTGGGGAAAAGGATTATACCTGGAGAGTAAAAGCAGTTCATGTGAGACAACTGTGCAGCTATCACTTGTCTGCACAGGGACAGAGACTTTTTAATCTTCCTCCTGCATACTAGCCCCATTCTAGTTTGTATGATTTAAATAGAAGGGGTCAGAGTTGGACTTTGGGAAGTGTAGGCTTCTTAATGCCACACAGAGCCCAGCGTTCAGGGCTAAGGACACAGTTATTTCCACTGGTAAAAAGTTTTTTCACAGATTCATTAAAAGGTTTGGGAAAAGGGAAGTCCATATTCCTGATGTCTCTCTACAGCTGCGTACATTTGCTATAGAGCACTCCAGAAACAAACCCCACAGCTTTACAGGAGAATGGACATGGTAAGTGCTGCAGTTCCAGAGCAATGGAGTGGTTTGTGAGTTTAATGACATAAGGAAAAGCAGAGGCAATCATAAGTTTTGCATGGTCATTTTCTGAATCTGTGTAAAAGATGTATTTGGCAGACAGACTACAAGGCATTTTTTTGACAATGTTCATTAACATTTTAGTATAACATTATTCACTATTTAGGGAATAAATTCATCCTTCCATTAAAATTGGTAATGTTATGAAAGTAAAATGCAATTTAGGCTGATAGTCACAGCATGAATTTAACTATCTGGAAACTACTTACAAAGCCCTTAAAAAAAAAAAAAAAAAAGAGAGAGAAGGAAAATTGCAAAACTGTCACTGATTCCTCTTCACTGAGCTTCATCTGGAAACAAGCCTTCTGGCAAGTTAAGCCCAGTCTGTATTTCACATTTAAATCTGCCTCATAGGCATTAGTTTTGGTGAAACCTGGCAAAAAGGAGGGAAAAAACACAACAGTTGGCATACAGATATAGCAGTACAGCCCACCATTCACTTCCACCTCTATCAACTATGTGCCACTGAAGACTAGAGACACTGTATTTATTTAAGCTGATATGTTTTGCAGTATTTCAGAGATAAACACTCCCACAACTAGATTTTCTGATACAAGAATACAGGATATGTGTGGTGCTAGTATCCAGCCTCTAAACTTAATTTATTTTGAGTTTGATTATTTAAGAATGCAAGCAGATTAAACTTGGACAGCTGAACCTGTACTTGCCACTGCTAATTGCATGGTCTTCTCAGATGGGTTCCGATGGCAGCAGAAGGGATAGTTGAACTCAGTTGAAGCAGCTCCTCAATTATACACCGTACAAGATGGCACACAAATGTAACTCAAAAATAGGGCGAGGCTTAGTTAATACACTGGCCCATAAATGGTCATAGCTTGTGTACAGTGGGGTGTACTTGCCATGGAAGCAAGAGGAGAGATAGCTGCAGATCGGCAACAGCTTCAGCCATCACCTTCTAATCCACTCGCATTCACACACCAATACGCTGAATGATGTAGAGGCAACAAAACAGATTATATTCAACACATGATTTAATTGCCACTGCAGTATTGAAACAAGTATGCCAAGGAATCTTAAACTGATGATTTCCCTTCTTTGCTCAATAGCCAAGTTCATTCTGCTTTTCCTCCCCACCCACCAGGAGATAGGATGCTGTCTGTCAATGCTGGGTCTGTGCAGAAGCAGTCAACTGAGTTTTGCAACACATACTGTACCTATAGTTGTCCTGGTTTCAGCTGGGATAGAGTTAGTTTTTCTTCTTAGTATCTAGAATAGTGATATACTTTGGATTCAGAATATGGATATACTTTGGATTCAGGATGGGATTTGCTATGAGAAGAATGTTGATAACACACTCATGTTTTCAGTTGTTGCTAAGAGATCAAGGACTTTTCAACTTCCCATATCCTGTCCATGTGCAGGTGCACAGGAAGCTGGGACGGAGCAGAACCAGAGCACTGGACCCAAATCAGCCAATGGAATATTCCATATCATATAAGGTCATGCTCAGTATATAGAGGAGGGTCAGCCAGGAAGGAGGGGATTCTTTCTCCTTTTCAGGATTGTGGTTTCAGGATTGTAGCTTCTCCAGGATTGTTAGCTGGGAATGGGCTGGGCATCAGTTGGCAGGTTGTGAGCAATCGCACTGTGCATTACCCATTTGTACTTTCTATTATTATTAGTCGTTTATATTATTTCAATTATTAAACTGCTTTTATCTCAACCTATGAGTCTCCCTACCTTTACCCCTCCAGTTCTCTTCTCCATCCCCCAGGTGAGGGAGGGTGAACAAGTGGCTGCTGGTGTTTGGCTGCCAGACGGGTTTAAACCACAACAATAGTATATGCATCATTTGATTTGATGATCTGTTTGATGATTATATAATTCAACACTTCTAATTTTACCTTTTTTAATTTAAATTTGCCTTTTTCCATTCCATTTGTGTGAGGACCTATTTATGTATTCTATTGTTTTAATTCCATATACTTATAAAAATCAATTAGTGATATTATAAAATATATTAAGAGACCAAAACACAGTAAGCCTAAACAGGAAACTAAATGAGGAAAGAAGGTGTAAATGGGAACAATACAGAAAAGACTTTGAAGAGTAGCAATGGTTAACACTTGACTGAACCCTGACTACAGTTCTACACAAGCACCCTGAGTATAAGCTCTCCACAGAAGATCCAAGCGTCTTTAAATATCTCCTGTTCCCAGTCCTATTTAAATAGGTGCCCCAGGATGAAGACCAAAAATAACTCATGTGATCTTACTTGTTCAGGATGAAAACAGTTCCACAGATAATCTGGCTCCTAGTTGATTAATGTGTCCCACTGAAACATCACATACTGCACTCCTTCTGTCTCCTTATCCCATCTTTTTCACTTAACAGTACTGAGCAAGCTAACTCATGAAAGAATTATATATAAGGGCCTTTCCAAGCATTAAAGCCTCTTTCTTTTAGAGGTACAGGGCTGTATTTCCTGTACCAGTTAGATTTCTATGTATCCTTCCTCCAGCCACTATATATCATCATTTATAAACTTATGAGAATAGCCACCAAGGAAAGCTTAGTTCATGAAGAATGTGTTTACTGCATGAAATGCTAATGAAATGTTTCCAGTGGATAGAAACTGTTCATTGATTTTTCAAAGTTGTGTGTGAACTAGGATAATAAATAGATGTAATAGTACAAGTGTAGAGGAGCTGAAGAAACTCCCTGAGTGCACCAGAATTCCTGGACTAGTTCCAGAAATGTTTCAACATTTCTGGTTCCAAGTGCCTATGTGCCTCACTTAATTTAGGCCTATTTCTGCCTCACCCAGGGATGGTTCCATTGAAGTAAAGGCAAAAACTTGAGGACGAAGATAGCACCATTAAAATACGTATTCTGCAAATAATGACAAAAGGCAATTACTGGAGGAGATTATTATTTTTCTGCTGTTGTAGATTTTGGTGCCATCAAAACCTCAAGTGTTTTACATTTGAATGAGCATATTACGTTAAATGTAATTTCTGCACATCTGATGCTAACAGCTGTCATTTGTGTGTACCACTATCTGCTTCAGAAAGGGTCTGATCCCCGTGAGTGCTGAAATGCCACAACGCCTGCTGAGGATAACAGAGGTGGCAAAAGCCTAGCACCACTCAGAACTGGACCGAAATAAAACTGTTTGCTCTAAATAAAATGTGATTAAATAAGCAGAAAAATGCTAACGTAACAAAGGAGATGGTTTGTGCTTGGAAAACAAGGAGTGATCAACTTTGAAATGCAGAAAGCCCTCTGAGTCCACTGCTTTAAATCACACTAGAGTCAGTCAATTTGGTAACGCCCTGTGCTAAGAGCACAGCATTTGGTAAGGGCTGAATGTGGTTAATGAAAACTATTTTACAGTACACAGCCACAGAGTTGCTACTTTCTTACAGCACCTCCTGAGCAACACATTCATACTGTTATTTCACTCACAGGAAGAACAGCTTATCTTGGAAGTTTCAAAATACTTTGCTAACATTGAACAGGTAAGCATACTGGGAGGAGTTTGCCTGGGCAGTCCCGTACGCCGCCTCTTAACTGGTAAGAGGACACACAGCCTCAGGGACTCCATGCAACTCAGGCTGGTTGACTCTCTGATTTCCAAACCCAAACTACCCTTTTCAGCTATACAAACAGCCCTATGCTTATTTAATTATATTTCTTTATGGCAAGCAATTCTTTCACAGCCTGATTCTGAATGATGCTGAGTCCTAATAACTTCTAATGACCTTATCAGGTGTGCAAAAACAAGTTAATATTCAAAAATGTAAAAACAGCCCCTTAAAAAAAAGATGACCAGTGTTAGTATATTTGTTAAAATAATAGAAGTTGCTTATACGTTACTAACTCCCAATTATTTGAAACTGCACATAAAAGCAAACCACAATTCCAACATCAGCTTTTGTACAGAAATCTGTTCCTAATGTGGCTTTTCAGTGGGGGTGATTGATCAGGAAAACTCAACACCCATTTAAAAATGGACTTAATCCTGCAACAGCCTGTTTCCTCAAAGGAAAATGTACTTCCAGAAAATAAAACCATATCCTCTATTATTTTGTACTCACTAGCTTGAACTTGGACAGTCAATTTCTTTTTAAACATACACTAGTCAATTGCTATTCAACTACCTAATATTTCCTTAACAGATGCCTTTCTTAAAATCCATGTTATCTTTTAAGATAATTTTGTAAAACTGAACTTTTACATTAAGGAAAAAAAAAGGAGGGGATGGGGATTTTTTACCCAGACAGACTTATCTTGATTATTTTTATAATGAAATACATCTGAAAAAGTATGGTTCTCAATCTGTTCTGTCATGGTCTCATCAACAGTATAAACCAGTATTAGCCCAAACAGATTACCTGCCAAGGTGATCTATATGCTAGGTTACAGCAAAACTGATTTAAGCATGGAAGATAAGCCAACACTTTGTCTTCACAACACAGTAAAATCAAGGGCGAATTGTTTATTTTTGATATGATGCTAGTCTATAATGAAGACTGTTGACTCTAAATCATGTTTTCTTTGGCATTTTGTTGTTGCAAATGTCCTTTAGGAGATGTTTTTCCAAATAAGCAGGCTGTGAAAATGGGTCTGTATCACCAAATGTGTCTCAAAGAAAGCCATACAGGCTATAAAGTTCTCCTCTCCAAAAAGGAGCAGTCTGCATGAGGATAGTTATATATAAAGTTACAGACATCCCATAAAATCTCGTTCGTAATGAACCTAGAGAGATGCTTGTTTCAGTTCAGATCATTCACTGCATCCACTGAAAAATGCTGCTAGAAAAGGGTCAACTCCTCATTTTCCACCCATTAGTTCTCTTTCAAACTAGCAAAACATATGATCCAAAAAACCTGCTTTTACTGTAGCAACGCAATATCACTAAAGGTCCTGTCACCGATATAAACAAGAACAAGATGTCTCATTCAGTGAACATAAATAATCACAAGCATACCTGTTAATCTTGCAAGGAAACCTGAGGCAGAGTCTTGAAATGTGGGAAAAAAAGGGATCAAGGATGCTGCTTTCTGAACAAATGCCTATCGCAACACTCAAGTCTCTATATTCTGAACTCCAAAATGAAGTAAAAAAGCTGTAGGTGTTCACTGTATATGAAAATCACGCTATCAAGGGTCCAATATGACACAACAGTGACCCAGTCTTGCTGTCACGGATGTCAGTAGAAGTTTTGATAAGGATTTCAGTGAGAGGAGGACTGGGTCACTGTGGCCTGGAAACATTCTTTAGAGAAGGAAAAAAAAGAAGAGCTAGTGCTCTTCCATGCCACGGATTTAATAAATCATTGTGGTTCATGCCTTCCATCTGCAGTGCTATAAAGATTTCAGGCATTACCAATCAGTAGGTACTGCTGACCCCCACGCATACTTGGCAGAGGTACATGCTTTGCAAGCAAGCATTGCTTTGCAAGCATTTATTCAAGCCACATTCTTTCAAGGTAAGTATATGAAAGTGCATAACCAAGCAGCATCCACATCTTTCATGCCCACGGCTCCTTTAGTGCAAGCTTCTGATTTCATGCATGACCATGGCAGTCATACAAAGCAGACTGCACTGGAGTTTGCCTTCAGGAGAACTAGGAAATGGTGCCTGTGAAGTGTCCCTTCCTCATCCTAGTAGGACAGATCCTAGGGACCTAGACTGTGGATGGATTGTTGCAATACCTCTCATCAATTGCTAACTTCAGGCTATCCTGAAGATTCAAAATTTATACCATTCCTTTGTGACATTTACAGGAAGGCACTAAGGGACAGTGAGCGGTGCTTTTACTTGGTCCTAATAGTCTTGCCCTATCATATCCATTGTGCTGCTGCAAAGCTTAATCTTGTAGACCATCATTTTAAGCTTATCACTTCTCTCTCCAAATTCTTTGATCACTTCCGCTTTCACTGCCTTGAGCACAGACTGCTGGACTTTACTTCGGGTAACACAATTAAATGCATACATATTGGTCACCTGAACCAAAAAGAAACCAACTCCTGACAAACAAGCAGGTTTGGAACATGTAAGGACTGCTGTCTTCTGACAACAAAAGTCCTTTCCTGTAGTTTCAGTCTATTTAAATGCTTACTAAACACAGCACCTTCAAATTAATCATGAAGTTAATCCTCAAATTAAATATGGAAGCACAAACCAAGGTGACTGACTGCAGTAGATACAAACCTACAAGGTCCTTTTTATGTTTTAATTTTGGATGCTAGCTGTTTGATAGGTTGATCAGCCAAAGAAAAAGAAGTCCTGACATTATCAAAGTTTTAAAAAATTTAAATTTTTTTTCCTAAATCACAGTCATAAACTGAACGAATAATTTATTTTGCACACAGAATTGCTGAATATGGAAGATTGCTTTGACTGTATATTAAAAAATAATAATTGCTTCCATAAAATGTTACATGGAAAATTAATAATGGAATAAAGTGATTTTGTGGCAGTTTCCTGCACTCTGCAGTTGCAGGTCACTCGTCTTTAACCGAACAATTTTTCTCAGATAAATGAAAGCATTTTCAGAAGTGAACAGCTCTTTGTTTAAAATATTTAAAACTCCACAAGAAAAACATACACTATCATATTTAGTTATCAGAAATGCTCTCTTATGGACACAGGAAATGAATGAAACTCCACAGGCTCATTGCTCATAAAGTTTTACTTACTGCCAATAGTATGCTCAAAGCCTTAATAACAAACTCTTTCACATACTAACTGCTCTGCAATCTTTCAATTATGTGCCCTAGCCCTACTGCAGAGCCCATGAAACTCTGCAAAGAGGAAGATAACTGCATTTCATTACCAAATATTCCCCAACTATTTTTACAGCACAACTTGTACACTGTCATATTCGATGTCCTCACCAAAGGAGGGCTGACTTGCCCCAAAAGACTTCACAATACAGAAGAAAAAATTTTGTAATGAGCATGTAGGAGAAGGCCATGAAGAAACTCTTATCTTATCAACCACATATATGCAATCAGTTACAATCTAGTGCACTACAGCTTTCCACTAATAAGTCAGTTTTGTGTTAGCATTAATGAGACTTAAGAATGAATGTGAAGGTCAAAAGGCAGTGGCTTCTGGATTAATGCAGAGCATAAGTTTCATTCGTACAAGGCAAAGGGAGAGAAAAAGCAAAGAAATCAACAGTAGAGCATTTGATTGGCACTAGTAACAGAGTGGACACTTGCAGTGACCCCACCTAAATATAGCATGAAAACTTAGCAACAGAGAGTTAGGTAAACTAACTTATACAGTGGAAAAAAAAATATCGGTCCACCTCTCAGGTATGAATCAGCTCCCCTCTTCAAAACATTATAAATAAGTTCCCCTTCCACACTGTCCTTTTACTCTTAGTCATTTCTCCATCTCTCCTGTTTCTCCCAGCTTCTAATGTTTCCAATATAATCACACTACATCTGCCCTAAATTATCTTATTTTCATTGTAAATCCCACAAGTAATCTACCCAGCCCTCTTCTATAAGGAGGAAACTTAATGTGTCTACAAGTCTTCATGGGACAAGTATTTGTGGAAAATACTTGTTCTGATACCAGACTAACAATATTTATTTGTAAAATGACTTACTGTGAAGTCACAGCCAGTGCTTTTCTTGATATCATCCACTGTCAGTCCTTCCCAGACTTCCACAAGGGTCAATCCCTTCTTCTTGTCCACATCAAACACAGCCTGGGAGGTTCAAATAACACATAATTTTTTATTATCATGAGCATGTAAATAGTAATATTGTACAAAATGGTGTGCTGAAGTAGGTAGCATTCAGTATCAAAAGATGCCATTATCAATTGGTTTCACTCTTCACTTCTCTGACTGACCAGTAAAGATTTCTGTTACATTTATTTGTACCTGAAAGAATCTGAAATACAAGATGTGTTAATTTTGTGGGAAAAAAGTGCAACTGTTCTTCATTGAATGAAATGAGGACCATGCCTTGTGGTCCAGTCTGGTGAGAACTGGGAGGTCCAAAGGGAAGGTCTGAGATGTTCTTTGCTGCAAGACAATGCTCACCATCACCAAGAGATCATGAAGGAAAACAGAAAAAGGCTATGTCTCCCTCATTCTTGTATTTCATTTTAAGGCCAGTAGAAAATTGAGTGGTTGATCACCTTCACCAGATTATAAGCTTCCAACAGTTACTGCACACCTAGTGCAAATTTTAGTATTTTCAGAAGCTAGTAATGAAAGACAAGATTTCTTGTAGTTTTAATAGAAAGCCTGTGAGGAAGTGTCTGAAGGAGCAAAGGCTGTTCTTTCTGATGTCTTCATAAAATACGCTTTCCATTTCCAAGGCTCACAAGCACATCAAATAAAAACACCTGTAAAACAATGTGCATTTTAATGGTGCCTACCAGAGGGGGAGATACACAGGTCACATGCTAGCTGACAGGGAAACCCTAAGGTCTATCTATAGTTATTTTCCTTAAAAAAAAACAAAAGTCAGTAGCAAAAGACCAGTGAAACTCGAACTTGAAATGTGAAGTCTTAAGCTCATCACAGAAGTGCACTGAAGTTCAGCTGTCCTCTGGGCACATAAGACTGGTTTACGGGACTGAAAAACCATAGCTCCTCTAAGTCTTAAAAGAGAAGCTGGGCATAAGGAACATACACACTAGGAAGGCTAGTGTGGAAACAGAATTTGAAACACTGTCTAAGTACTGTTGTACATTTGTGTCATCTCCTAATAAAGCAACGAGATCTGACAAGTGGTGACTGTTAAGAGAAATTTCTGCTTGTTTATTTTCTATCAGTTCTTGTTCACTTCCATTTTTTTATACCTTACATTTGTATGTGGTCAGTTAGTAGAAGGCTGAAAAAACTTCCATGTTTCCATTTATTTTCCCTTATTTTGTGAAGAAAAAATCCCTTCAAATTACAGTAGCAATATATCACCAAGAGAAAGCAAATTCTACATCAGCACCTTTGATGCATTCTACTTAGTATGATAGATGGCTCACACAGGGACTACTCTAAGTCCTTAAAAATGTAAACACTGACAATAAAAGAAGTATGATTACAGCAAAAACCTTAAGTCACTTATCCTTTGCTGAAAAGATCCACTAATGCACTTTGAGCACCAGCAATATCAGATACCCACAGAGAGTAAATTGCCTCACAAATGGAATCAAGTAAGGACAAAAGAACTAAATCCCTTCTACAGCTACTGGTTGTGTTTCTCCGAAAGAGTCTGCAGTATATGCCAAAGAAGACGCCAATTGTCTGACATACACATGCTACATAGTTGTTGCTCTGCTGGAAAAAACGAGCTGTGATGACAGCTGTATTTGAGGATTTGCATCTCACACAGCAAATTTTCAGGAATACTTTGGGAAAAATAAGGAGATACACACTCTGCATACTTCTGATGCATGGCATCTTTGTTCTGAAGGTGTCTAAGAATATGGTCCAGTATGCTAAATGTCAATGGTGAAAGCTTTAACAGGAAAAATATGAGCCCCCAGACCTCTGGAATTGACCTCCAAGGGAAGCTTTGACCTTCACTGGCAACAGGTACTGAATATATTCTTAATTTTTATGAAGCTTTAGTACTCTACTGATTGTCCCTTCTTAGGGATAGAGGAGGAAAGTATTGGCAAGGATTCAAGAAAAGTACTTTACCTTCTCAGTAATGATGCGGTTTACACATTGTTTCCCAGTAAGTGGTAAATTGCACTTTTCCAAGATTTTGTGGACGTTGCCCTGTGTTTAACAATACACAGACAAACATTAATTTTCAAAAACAACACAACTTACTCAGAATTCAAATACGTACATGAAAATCACAGATGTAGCCATTCACTATTATTGAAACATTCACTGTACTCAGAACACTCCTTGAATTAACTTCTATGGCAGATTACATCTCTGGTAATTTGGGACAGTTATTATTTAAATCCCACATATAGGGAGATGACTAATAAGAATCTCACTGTACCACTGAGTGGGCTCCTGAGTTTAGAAGTTCTGCATACTTCTGCTTAATAATCTGTCTTTCCTGCTGCAATGTGAGAATAAGAGATACATGGGACATCATTGATGACATATAAAGGACAAAAATTAGGGAAGGACATTGCAGGCATGACATTTCTCTGCCTTATACTTTATCAAAAACAGTATGTGCAAGATCAGCCATACACACAGGCATTTCAAATCCCCAGGGCTCAAGTGCATAGTCATACTCTGAAAATAGTAAATCCAGTTTCTTTACCCACATTGAATTCCCATTCCCTCCATCTCTCCAGGAAAGCCCAAAAGCAGACTGAGAGATGAGTGCAATATGCTCATCCTCAAGTGCTACACAGAAGTTACATTATCTCTGGTTTAGATAGGACAAATTAGCATGCAAATATAGTAGAAAAGAATGTATATATAGAAAATAGGATTTACATTTTTCTGGGGCATCAAATGTCAGCTGCTCTAAATCCTGGGAAAAATATTACCTAATGAAAAGACATAGCTTCTGACATGAAGCTGGGTAGGTAAAATTTGGGTGGTGAGGGGGTTTTATTCTTCTTTTATTCTTCTTTTTTTTCTTTCTTTTATTCCTTCATTTTTTTTAATATGAATTCACAAATGGCTTTAGATCCTGCTAAATGAATGTAGGCTGCAAGAGCTCTGAATGGGTATAAAAGAGATGGATCACTACATTTTTAGTCAGTATTTGTAGGCGTTTTACAGAGGTAGCATTAAGTGAACATTTCTCCCATTATCACATGCTTTTGTTTTTTCTCTAATTATCAATTTTCAGTTATGCATTTCAAAACTCTCAGAGTATTACATATCTCATTTAATCACCTGAACACAATACTTTTTAAATTTACAATCATCAGTTTGCCTTAAGGCTTAATATAAACCCAGGAACCATCTCTCAGCCAGTTTGACTCCTGACTGACAACAAAATGAGCAATACACGTGCTTTAGAATTTATCTTTTTCTATGAAGAACTATTTCTTCATTCTAATTCTAATTATACTGGCAAGATCCACATCTGGTATCAAGGCAACTACTCTGATGAAACTCACTCACTCTTAATGAAAATAATGACTTGTGACACTGTTACTTTCAATTGATCTATTTGTATCATGTCCACCTTGAGGACCTTCCTGCATAGTTTGCCTAAGAGCCAAGATTAATCTGTGCTGTTTATAATATCTTCAGCAACATATCAGGTATACTTCTCAGCCATATGAAATGAAGTGTCTCTTCTTGGTACCCAATTGAGATGGAAATACATAGACTTGCAGAGGTGACAGTTTGAATGGCTCCTGTGACCCTGAGAACTGATACATTCCAGCTTCTTAACACTTGAGCTGAAAATTATTGTATTACCAGTGAGTATTACAGGTGACTTTTTAAAGACATCCATCAGGGCGCTATCAGAACAAGAATCAAAATGGAACCGCATGAATTTTTACCATCTGAGTTTATACAGGATTTGTTCAGATAAAGAAAAAGACTGTTGTGTAGATACATAAAACGTTAAGGTGTTTTAGTCTGCTTTAAGTAAAAAAATCTGTTGTTGAAGAATAAAAATGTCCTTAATCTTCAACAACACTTTAAAATGAAAACTATTCACAATGATAGAAAGGACTTTTCAATTCAGTGCTCCATGTTTCAGTCACATCCAAATCAAGTGCTTAAAACTAGCTTCCATTCTATTTTTCTGAATGGTGTAGACAACTCATTTCACAACACGGAACAATTACCAGCCATTACTTTATTATGTTTTGAAAAACATGTCAATGATGGTATGGGGGTAAGAACTTGACTTTTATTTCTCTTAGGCAGCATTTAGCAGATTAGGCACAGATGAACAGTGACTGTTTAGAGATTAAATAACAACCTTACATTCTATTTTTTTTTCATGTTTATAAACAAAAAAGTAATTTAGCAAAAAATACATTAAGAAATACCGTAATGAATACCGTAAGAAATACCATAGACTTAAGGTCCATTTGCCAAGTGTCTCACAGCAGCTTAAGCATATGGAGCAAAAACTGAGCCATCCTTCCACAGGTATGCCCTCCTGGTTCCTGACATGCTGTGATGTATAGATTTCCTGAGCTAGAGACTGCTCCTGGGCAATGCTATTTAATTGTCACTGATGAACTTAACCTCATAAAACAGTTTAGTCACTTTTATGTAGACTTAATTCTTTGAGCTTCTGCATCATCCTGCCGATCATCCACAACTTCATTAGCTGGCTGTGAAAAATGGTTCTTGCCATTTTAAACATTCTGGTTGCTAATTTCAGTTGGCTTCTCCTACTTCTTTTATAAGGCCGTGACCAGCCATTCTGCATTAATCTTCTCTGTGCCCTTATTATTTTGCATATTTCTGTGTTACCCTTCCTCAATAGCATTTCTTAAGCTGAAGAGTCTTCTACAAAACTCATTTCATGTTCTGTCATCTTCCTTCTGTACCTTTTGGTTTTCATTACATGTAAAAATTTAAGTAATTAAAAATGTAAATCATTTGGGGCAGAGCATATTTAGTTTCATTTGTAATATACTGCATATCATAGTTTAAAAAGACGAAAATTCTTTGAGTATTTGAGTGTTAAGACAGATACTAGTTTCATCCTCATAATCAAGTGTAAATTATATTTTGCCTGTACAGCAAGGACTCAGCCTACTATGTTTAAAAACTGCAACAAGTGCACTGAAAGAACAACGCACTTTTAAACTCTTAGAAAACTTAATGTACAACAAGCTATTACTACTATACAAAAAAACGTAAAAGGGATTAAAATATCCTTCACAAGATCACAAACCAGACAAAACTGACTGCAAGAACGACCTATTACAGCAACTCTTGAATATGTCCATTGAAGGTACTGCACGTACCCCATGCCTTTCACTGTATTTCCATCCATCAAATCTTGACTGCTGTTTATTTACAGGAGACTTTGGCATCTAATGACAGATTTCTTATTCATTTGGAGAATAAGATGACAAAAATATCCCTATACTAAAAAGCCAGCAGACACAACAGACTGTCACAGTACATGCAGACATTTCTTTCGCTCAGTGGCACACTGGGCTTTGATCAGGATGAAAGATTGCTCCTCTGATGCACAGATACAGATGAAATAAGTTTGTGAGAAAATCTTTGGTGTAAAGAATTAAAAAGCCGTGAATATAAAATCAGATCTGTAAGAAGCAGTCACCCCAATAAAAGGCTAAAGAAAAAAAAAAAAAAGAAAAAAAAAAAAAAAAAGGAACATCTGTAACACCAGCAATTGATTTCCAAACATTAGACTTCCGTATTTCATTATCTTCACTTTTCAGCAAACAAGAAGTAGTAGTTGGAAGACCTCAAAAAGAGGCTAGGTAAGAGTGCCAAGAATACCCTCCATTTTAAAACAAGAATAAAATGAAAAAACATGTACATAGTTTAGTTTTGGAGTGCCTTCTCACAAAAGCAGAAGAAATAATTTATGAAAGCCTATAACTGGCTCTCTAGAAGTGCCCACCAGGCATCCCATGTATGTAAGAGCCCAAGTTCTGCACACATATGCCAAAATGAGTAAGTCTATTCCTGGACTGTTTGTAACAGTGAACCTATCCGTGTATCCATCTTTTTCAGGTTTCAGTACTCCTATTGACAGAAAAACAACATGCAAACAACTCCCATACACTGTGTGGAAAAAAGATTTTGGTAATAGTACTCTTAAGATAAAAACTGGCATGAATAATTACACCGTGTGTGGACTCTGAGCCTTAACCAAATTTCACAGTAACTAGAAATTTAGCATAAATGTTTATTCAGATCATATTTATACCTTAAGTATGTGTCTGAGCAAATGGGTCATTACATATCCAGTTTTGGGGAGGCTGTGATAGGGATGAGAGTCTTAGAGATGAATTTACTTTGTACTTTCATTTACTTATTTACACACATGCATACAGAAGCTACTGGTCAGGCTCAGCCCTGTAACTGAAAATGTGCCCCTTGAGATCACAGTTTAGTATAAACTGTGAAACTACTGTATTTTTCAACATTTTTCTTTTTAAAGTGAAAATTCATTCTTCAAATCACATTTAAAAAACACACAACTGTTAATATATTTAGCTTTCATATTCACATATTTACTATAGTTTACCATGCAAATTCCTTATGCTTGCCCACATGCATTCTGACAGGGATATTATCTTGAATGATACACAACTAATTCTTATTGCAGACACACAACAAATTTGTAGTTACAGAAACTGAAATTAAACAAAAAGTTCATTTTCAAGCATCGGTATAGTTCCCTGAAAATAGAGATTTTTGTCCTTCAGTACATTTTCTCATAGTTTGGACAGTCCAGTTTTAGGAGTTTCAAATGACAAGTTTCCTATGACCTTCTGTGGGAGACCGTTTATATCTATAAACTCCCACCACAAAGAAGTCTCTGGATTAACCTCTGTCACATAGTGATGTAAGGCAGCCTGCATCTCATCATGCCCAAAAGATCTATTCTATTAAGCTCTCAGTACCAATTTGACTGGCAACTTCAAAGGTAAGTATTTTTCCATCATAACAAGTATCTAACCACGGGGAACCTCATTTTTCAAATTATTCTGAGGCGAAGAGTAAAACCTCTGGGGTAGCATTTACTGTAGCTCTGGCAATTGCCACTCTCATTAAATTTGGATGAAGTAACTAAAAAATGTGCGCAGCTTTTAAACATCAAGTTAATATTTCATTTTTTTCCGTGGTGAATGATTCACTTACAAAAGGAAAGGAACCACACTAACCTAGCCCTCTGTTCCACCTCCATAATAACCAACAGCAAAACTGTCAAAACCTCACAAAGTAGCAGAATGAATGTAAGATGTCCTTCTATTTTTCCCTTCTTTTTTTGGTACAACAGAAAGCACTAATTTAGAAAGAAGCAGCAGAACCTTACCTTGGCTGAGTGCTCCATGGTGACAACCACTTTGGTCTGTGCACTGGATACAAGGTCCATGGCACCCCCCATTCCTTTCACCATCTTACCCTAAAAATAAATTTTTAATGGAAATGTAACATTTTTACTATTAAAAAAAAAAAAAAATATATTGGCAGCAATGACAGCACAAGATATTCACCTTTCCGCATAGAAAGCCCACCTATTTCATCGCTACTGTATTCAAATGCTAACAGAGCTTCACCAGAGCAAAACCAGCTGTTTCATTCCAGGCTCTGTATGATGTAAATAGGAGAAGAATGATGAGTAGAATGAGGATCCACTGCCATGGCTGCTGCCCTGGGGTGTAACTTAAATTTGAGTAGTACCGTTGGGTTAATGGAAGCCCTGACACTGAGGAGCGATGAATTTAGTTTCAGTGATTCTGACATTAGAAAAGCAAAGTGTTCATTCTATTGATAGAAATATCATTACTTCCTCAAAAGAAACCTCTGCTTATGAAATGCAGCAACAAGAACATCTAAGAACTCTCTACCCGCCAGTTTAGAAAGCCATGGCTCCTATCACTGTATCAGCACAAACCTATCTTTCTGTTCTATTCCAGATGTCTGTGGATGTCATTTCAGAACATGGGCAAATAAATTAAGGTGGATCAGTATTCACTTCTGTTTGTCCCTCAAACCAAGCAAAAATTTCTGCCTCCATGGCTCACTGTTCTCTTAAAAGAGTGTCAGAATTACACCTGTTATCACTGCAGCTATATTATGGCTTGGTGTTCAGCTACCTCTGTTCTTATTTTCCATAATGCTACAGCATTCAACCCCTGCCTGCTTCCACCACCTTAAACAGGACACATCTGATCCTGGAAGGTAACAGGTCCAGACTTGGCACACTTCTGACAGGAAATGACCATAAGTACAAAGTTCTATCAGTATGAGCAGAGCAACCATTTTTAACCAACAAGCACTAGACCCCAAAAAACAAACAAAGCAACAACCTCATATGCCACTCCAGAGTTGCTGAGGAGGGCAGAAAGGGGAGTGGCACGTCAAGGACCTGCATGACACAAGAGGTTAGTAAGAAACATGAGGCAAGGGAATCTACAGATTAAAATAAATTAATTTCTGTCTCAAGTGTTTTGTATTTGCTGTCTTTTGACTAGTTACTATCTGTAATTAAAATATATTATGGACAGTAATACGATGTATGCTATTTTATATATAAAACCTAAAAGTATATGGTTAAATGACTGGAAAACTTCATAGTATAAAGCTTTTCTATTATGCTTCCTCTTATTAGCTATGTGATTCAGTGATTTACTACTATCATTACCTATGGTCCATGATATAAAACATATGGAAAAGACTTGTCTCATTAAGCTGCCAGGCCAGCAACTTATTGGTCTCATGATCATTGTGGTCTCTTGACCATAATGAAGGGAATATACACACCCCACCCCAAAACCTGTATTTTCTTACTGTTTGCACAGTGAAGAATAAAACATATCTTCCTCTATCTATAAACAACCACTTTGGAATTTCTCAGGTCAGATTAATGTTTAATATTAATCACATTAATTAACATTACTACTAAATATTTATTTGCAAATACAAACCTGAAAGGGATGAGAGGACTTACCTCTGTCCTTAACTTCCTCGCACTGCTCAGATCATTCTCTATCCTATCTGAAAATATAGAGCTCTTACAGAGACTGCAGTGACCTCTCACCTGCCTGACAGAAGCTCACTGACCAGATAATGCAGAGTAGCTGAAGGCAATTATTTATCTCCCCAATAACTCAGAATATGTCTGAATTGAGGATTATGCTATCAATACACCTGTTCTGGCAATGCCAATAGTTCATTTACCAGGCCTTTTAGTTCTATTAACTAGTGAAGACCTATAGCAACTAGAAAATACCTGAAGAAGTAAGTGCCGATGAAGCACAATGGCAATCTGCTGGAGAAGCTGTCATACAGTACTGAGAGAAAACACTCCATCCCCTTGTATACACAGAAGCAGGAAAATGCAAGTTAAGTTGAAGAGAAGGATTTAGGGACCTTTAAACTGCTACATCTGCTCCTCCTCTTTAGGCAGACATACTCATCACTGTAGGAGGTCTGGTAAAGCAAGTCAATTAAGCATTAACTCCAACTAGCCAAGTAATTACATGCTTTTATTTTGAGAAATATCCAAAGCATAAGAGCCTTACATCGCTCTCAGTGCATCTATCAAATTCCCACAACTTCTATTTTCTACCATAGGGGACAGCTGTTTCCTAAATTTGAATTAAAATGCTTGAGACTAAAAGGTGATTCCCAAAAGACATTCTGTCCCTTTTTGTCTAGGATAAGCATGCAGATCAAACCAGTTCTGATATTTATAAAAACTGCACATTTACAAGCAACAAGCAATTTCTGTTTCTCCTAAATTTTAATAGCATATTTAACTGCACCTGACACAAATCAGACTGTTATATTTGAACACTTTGCATGTAATATGCAGTCTGTCATGAAAATAAACATTTTGTCCTGAAGACCTCTTTCAACAGCCATCTCTGCTGTGAAATCTCTGAAAAAAACTAAACTGGGTTTATAGTGATGGATACTAGCTGAAGTGGGAACTATACCTTTCACTTCAAAAACATGTTAATTTTTATTTATTTTGATTGACCAGGGCAAACTGCAGACAGTAAAACTGTTCACTCTTGGTTACTTGACAGGGCATTTAAGTGTAATGTAATAACCTGTACAAAGCTCAATTGTTTTAAACATAAATACATTTGCAGGTTTTCTGCTCCTTCCTATCATGTTGGTAAGGTCCAGAGTTTGCACACTCCCCCCCATTAATTAATTTGAGATTATTTTTGTTAGTTCCCAGTTACATTGGTACTGCTAGCTTAGGAAACCAGAAGGAAAGACTTAGTTCAGTGGGAGTGCACTGGTAATTTGAAGCACTAGTATAAAGCCCTCTTCATCAGCAAGAGCTTGAAGTGAGAAGAAAAGTTTTTTGAATTAGCCATGTGCTTCCTGGAAGGTCCAATGTTGGCGATATTTATATAAAGGGTTAGGTAGAGGACAGAAACAAGCTGACAGTTTCCTTGTAGCTTCTCAGTTACCAAAAAAGGTCCATATTGCAGGGAGGAATTCTGCTTTTCCCATTTTGCTTCATCAACAGTTCTTGCTAAATCAGTCCAAATATATCTTGGGTTATGAGAGGTGGAAGTTCATAGACGTGACGGATTTTATTTTTTTTTTTAAATTAAGATATTCAGCTCTTTTTCTTCTTGACAGCCATAAAACCACACAAAATTCTCATAATGCCTAATTATTGCAAAAGAAATTATTTTGTTATTGTGGTGATGGGACATCTTTAAGAAAATATGAGAGAACGGTATATATATTCTCATCTGACTTCTTCGTATCTGAACATAATTTGAGTGGTCAAAATACAATATTAAAGAGCCTCAGAAAGTAATTTAGCCTAATAGTAATTTCTAAACAGAAACCTTCCTGTTGATTTGGTCACTTGTGGCATCCAAGACAACCTGTGGCATTCCAACAGAAGCTTGTGAGTACTCCAAGGTGGGCAAGACAGTCAAGATATTTTTCAAGAGAATGTGAAGTTTTTCCACAATGGTATTGTAAGCTAGAAGGATGCTACAGCAAGCAGGAAACAATTTATAAGGAACTCCAAACAGCTTAAAAAGAGGTGGCTGAGAATAAAGAGCTAAACTCAGGAAACTTCAAACAATCTTGATCCATGCTGGTGTCTTAACCTTCCCTCTGTATTCCCAGGGGGAAGGACTTTTCTTCCATAACTGAATATTATAGCTACTGCAAACATCATAAGGTAAAATGCATCTGAACTGATCTGGTTACGTTAAAAGAACATAATCTTTTGAGACAAACACATACCACATCAACAGCACAGCAAAGCAGATGCTAATGACGTGTTCAAGAAACCATGAAAACTTATTAGTGGTAAATGCAGAGTCTGAAGGATTAGAATGCAGATGAAAAGAAAAGCTTGAATAATTCAATTTAAAATTGAGTATCAAAGGACAGACAAGGTGAAAATGTATACCCATTTGAAATGGAACTGAGCTACTTCCCTGTTAAGAGTCCTTGACCATGTTGCCAAATGCCCTAATATTGTATTAAATAAATAGCATTTAGTCTGAAATTTCTCCTTCCTTCCATTAAATAAAAGAATACATATGCCTCACACTATGCTCAAAGTTAGTAAAACTACTATTTCAAAAACTCTTACAGAAGATAATGAATGCTTGTAGTTTAAATTACAGTCCTCATGCAGGCTTCTCATTCAATCTGAATTTTCAGGCATCCCCCTGGAAGACCTTCAACAAGCTACTGACAATGAGAGAGTAAAAATTTTAAGAATGTCAGTATGATCTCTGACGGCCGCAGATGCAGAGTAGGTGGCAGGTACAGAATCCATTGCCAATCTCAGCTTCCTTATGAAAAGAAATAATTGTATTGTGCCAGGGACATCTACTAAAATTCAGAGCAACTGGAACAGTATGAACTCCACAGAGAAAAGCAGAAATGAAGGTAATGCAGTGGATACAAGATAGT
Organism: Strix uralensis; assembly: GCF_047716275.1. NCBI lineage: Eukaryota > Metazoa > Chordata > Aves > Strigiformes > Strigidae > Strix > Strix uralensis. The sequence goes on along the minus strand of NC_134012.1, from coordinate 85,850,824 downwards.
TCCATCACCACCATCAATGGTGCAAATGCTGCAGTCAGATGGGTAAATTTAGGACCCCTTTGAAGTTTTCTGCTATGCCCCTCTCTGTAGTGGTATGTATGCACTACTAACATGTATCAGTCACACAGGTCTCCCCCTCTGTACAGGTACTGTCTGTCTTCACAGATGTGCCAGCTTCAAATGACATTCACAGCACAAGTAAGGAGGTCATCAGAGCCATATATAACTATTTGACAAAAATATCTCACAGTTGTGGTAAGGTTAGATGGGGTTTTTTTGTTTGTTTGGGGGGATACATATTAGCACAGACCTTAGCTTTGTACAAAAAATATGCAAAACAGAAGGTAAAATTAAAAAAAACGCATACACATAAATCTAACTTATGTAGATGACAATCCTTTGCCCATTGCTAACAGTCCTGTCCAGTGTTTAAAGGAAAGAAAGGTACATTTATACTTGATTCTAAAATGAAAGTCACAACTTCCAGATTTCACTTCTCATTTCCTCAGTGAAAAAGATGGGATGAAGACTATATCAAAAAAGATTAATAAAGCTGAATAAAGATGTAAGGAAGAAGTTCTTCAGTGTGAGGGTGGTGAGACACTGGCACAGGTTGCCCAGAGAAGCTGTGGCTCCCCCCTCCCTGGAGGTGTCCAAGGCCAGGTTGGATGGAGCTCTGAGCAACCTGGTCTAGTGGAAGGTGTCCCTGCCCATGGCAGGGGGGGTGGAACTGGATGATCTTTAACTTCCCTTCCAACCCAAACCATTCTATGATTCTATGACTATGACAGATAGATTAGATTTTACTCTGAGAATATAACTGAATAAACATTACCAGGAAACACTGGGAAATCATTAATGGGATTTTTAAATTAGTGAAGTTGATAATGCAACAACACAACAAAGACTGGTCACTGGCTGAATGCAACAAAGCTAAGCACACTCTACATGCACAACAGGGTGAAGATATTTTTTAAAGGATGTTCAAAATAAAGATTTAGTTGTATGGCTTAGCCATACAGAAAATGACCTGATTTTCAAGAGTGATAACCAGGTATCTCCTAAAACACATCTAATGAAAATCAAAATTTAAAAGTAAGCATAATTTTTGAAAGAATGGAACATAAGTTCTCGAGTGACTGATACCTCTTGGCAGAATTTATTAGTAACTCTTCCCTAAAATGTAGCATACACAAATATGTGCACTAACTATATTTATATTTTTACTATCCATAGCCAGAAAATTAAGACAGCATAAAATATGTACAAAGAAAGTTGGCCAAATTTTATTCCTTTATTCTCCCATAAAATTAACTTGAAATAACCATTGGCAACAGATTTGAATGACTGAGTGAAATTCAAATGAATACATTGAGAAATTGCATCTCAGGAGCAACTCAAAACAGTCTGTGACATGCTTCATTGAAATGGATTTGCTTTACAGTGATGTATGCTATTTCAGTCTGATGTTACAGTTAAGCCTTCCATTTACCTTTGCATACAGTTTTGAAAACACACAGCATGGCATGCAATAATTAAATATTATTGCCAACACAATACTAGTCTCACTTGAAAGTGATGGTTCCATATCGTAGTCACAGTTGTTACCACTAACCCACAGATCAGGAGTCTTTTGACATATGCTTGTATTTTCAGGACAGGCAGAATTTCTTCAGCTGCTCTCATTATACAGATGCCTAATGCATAGCTGCCACTTCCCACATTGAAAATTTAAGAGAGTATGAATAAAATACCAAGTGAGCTCCTACATTCCTTCCATGCAGTCTGAAGAGAAATAAACACAAACAAAATTGATAGAAAAAGCTGTCAAAAAGGTGGAAGTAGAGCTAACACAATAGGCTCTGTTTCTCCTTTGAGGCTAGAGGACTCTTCCAATGGCAGTAATTATATGCTGCAAGGGTTTTGCAGGGCTTCCAGGCATGTGTTTGTTGGGAGAGAACCAGTAAGCTGATATACTACTGTAGGCTTCATTCCAAGAAACATGTGCACAAAAACCTAGTATCTCTTCATATTAAAATAATATCCCACTGAAATGTAGATTTCCAAGGAGACTCTAGGTAACTGCAGGCCCTGTCCTTTTCCTCTGTTCAACTGCTGCTGTATAAACACTACTCAGTCATGTCCTAGACATCACACAACTTCACATTACTACTAAGAGAAACCCAGTTATTGAACATAATTAACCTGCATGTTTTCTATTCATACAGAATTTAGCTAATTTGTAGTGCTTAATTCATTTTACAGTTAATAAATGTGTCTCAAAATTTCTTGCAATTCTGTACAACTTGAAACAAAACACTGAGTTTGATGCACTCGGTGCAACAGAAATACTAGAAGGGAGTTACTAGTCAGCGTGCTTGGATTCAAAATGAAAATACACCTTGTGCAAAGACACTCCTATTCAAGCAAAGTGGTGAAGACCTGCAACAGGTCTCCTTGAGAAGACCTACCATGCTCTCAGGCATTCAGATATGTGTCCTTTCTCCCATCATTAAAAAATGTATTTTCAAGTCAGAAAAGCTCTTGGTGGGAAGCCTTCTGCTCTCAGGGTTGGCGCTACAAATAATACTTAAAACCAAAACCAAAAAACCTTCCCTCAGTCACATACTCAGCTGGCCTCTGCCAACTTACTTTCACTTTAAAAATGTCTCTACAAATTAACATGCAGTTCACCTTATGGTCAAAGTGTCCAAACCTGTGCAAAAGATGTACGTTGAAGCTCTGTAGAATAACTACCAATAATGTACAAAATTATATTCCTAACGCCTTAGGTTATACTGACCTCTACAGATGGTAAATTAAAAGATTTATTACTAAATTTGAATTGGGTTTCCTCATATATTCTCTTCAGATAATCTTTGATTAAGCCTAGAATTTTTGTATCATTTCCTTTCAATTTATTTCATTATTAACACTTTAATCCTTTAGGTTTGGCTACTCCAAGTCAGAGCATTAAAAATTAAGACTGCTTGTTCTAAAATTCAATGATTATTTATTTATTTTTCCAAGAACAATCCAGATTTATGTATCCAAACTGGATCACCCTGCACAAATTACATCACCCTCTTCCTCAGCCCCCTAATTGCATTACCTTAGCTATCAAAACATAAATGTTGTACTTCATCAGAAGAATATACAAAGCTAGAGTTAATTTTCTTCCTCAAGATTTTATTTGGTTTCTATTGTTTGGAGGGAATATAGATGTTAAATAGTATCAGCCCTGGTATCATCCCTGAGGCTGCTGCTCATTAACTAAACTGATTAATCAGTCCTCAGTCCTCTTCTATGGTGGGTACTACCCACCCTTCCCCAAATTCTACCAGTAGCCACAGAGACCATGTCACTGAAGTCTAAGGCAAAGATGTTAAGTACCTCAGCTTTCATCCAAAATCACAGAATCATTTAGGTTGGAAAAGACCTTTAAGATCATTGAGACCAACCCTAAACCTAACACTTGCCAAGTCCACCACTAAACCACATCCCTAAGTGCCACATCTACATATCTTTTAAATAACTTGAGGGATGGTGTCTGCACCACTTCCCTGGGCAGCCTGTTCCAGTGCTTAACAACCCTTTCAGTGAAGAAATTGTTCCTAATATCCAATCTAAAACTCCCATGGTGCAACTTGAGGTTGTTTCCTCTTGTTACTGGGGAGAAGATACTGACCCCCACCTCGCTACAACCTCCTTTCAGGTAGTTGTAGAAAGCAATAAGGTCTCCCCTCAGCCTCCTTTTCTTCAGGCTAATCAACCCCAGTTCCCTCAGCCGCTCCTGGTAAGACTTGTGCTCTAGACCCTTCACCAGCTTCATTCCTCTTCTTTGGACACTCTCCAGCACCTCAATGTCTTTTTGTAGTGAGGGGCCCAAAACTGAGCATGGTATTCAAGGTGCAGCCTCACCAGTGCCGAGTACAGGGGGACGATCACTTTCCTAGTCCTGCTGGCCGCACTGATACAAGCCAGCATGCTGTTGGCCTTCTTGGCTACATGAGCACACTGCTGGCTGATATTCAGCAGGTTGTTGACCAACACCCAGGGTCCTTTTCCACCAGGGACCTTTCCAGCCACTCTTCTTCAAGCCTGTAGATTCACATGGGATTGTTGTGACCCAAGTGCAGGACCCGGCGCTGAGCATTGTTGATACAATTTTATACAATTGTCATACAATTGGCCTCAGCCCATCGCTCCAGCCTGTCCAGATCCCTCTGTAGAGCCTCCCTACCTTCAAGCAGATCAACAGTCCCACCCAACTTGGTGTCCTCTGCAAATCTACTGAGGGTGCACTTGATCCCCTCGTCCAGATCATTGATCAAAGGTATTAAACAGAACTGACCCCAATATTGAGCCCCAGGAAACACCACTTGTGACTGGCCACCAACTGGATTTAACCCCATTCACCACCAGTCTTTAGGTCCAGTCATCCAGCCAATTTTTTACCCAGTAAACAGTACATCCATCCAAGCCCTGAGCAGCCAGTTTCTCCAGCAGAAGGCTGTGGGAAATGGTGTCAAAGGCTTTACTAAAGTCTAGGTAAACAACAGCCACAGCCTTACCTTTATCCTCTAAGCAGATCACCTTGTCATAGAAGATCAAGTTAGTCAAGCAGGACTTGCCTTTCATAAACCCATGCTGACTGGGCCTGATCACCTTGTTGTCCTGTACATGTGATGGCACTCAAGATGGTCTGCTCCATAACCTCCCCCAGCACTGAGGTCAGACTGACAGGCCTGTAGTTCCCTGGGATCCTCCTTCCAGCCCTTCTTGTAGATGGTTGTCACATTTGCTAAACTCCAGTCAACTGTTAGCCAGGACTGCTGATAATTGATGGGAAGTGGCTTGGTGAGCACTCTACCAGCTCCCTCAGTACCCTTGGGTGGATCCCATCTGGCCCCACAGACTTGTGTGTGTCTAAGTGGTGTAGCAGGTGGATTATGGGGTCTTCATTCTGCTCCTCATCCCTGTCTTCCCACTCAGGGGGCTGAGTACCCTGAGAACAATTGGTCTTACTATTAAAGACTGAGACAAAGAAGGCATTAAGTACCTCAGCCTTCTCCTCATCCGTTGTCATGGTGTTTCCCCCTGCATCCACTAAAGGATGGAGATTCTCCTTAGCCCTCCTTTCACTGCTGATGTATTTATAGAAACGTTTTTTATTGTCTTTTATGGCAGTAGCCGAATTAAGTTCTAGTTGGGCTTTGGCCCTTCTCATTTTGTCATGCATAACCTTGCAACATCCTTGTAGTCTTCCTATGTTAACGTCTCATTAATGACATGCTTCATAGTTACACTTTTTACCTGTAATAAATTTTTGCCTACTGAAATGTGATGTCACAGACATTTCATCCATTCTGCTCTTTCAGATTCGTCAACTTCCAGCTGCAGGGCTCCTCCACCAGTGTTTCAATGGTTCTTCTGCTGGTACAGCATGTCAACTATCCATAGTTATATTATTTGTGCTTTTTAATGGCTAAGGGATGTTCAGAAACACAGATTAAGAAGACAGAGGACCTGGTGTCACAGGGGAACATTTCAGAAGTTCCGGTGTTTTGTTTTGACCTATGCTCAGCCTCTGATATCTGTCACGACAGCACCCAGAGTCAGATACCTTCCATTAGAAAGCCTGTAGAAAATAAAGGTGTACTTCGTAGTAAGGTATAGCCACCAGAAGGGCAGCAGAAACTGATTCATAAAATGATTCTATTCTGAGGGTCTCAAAAAGTCACCAGGAGAAAGGAACTACAAACAAAGCAAGTACAGGCAGAGATGTGCAGTCAATCCCACAACCTTTAAAATCCCAAGTGAGACAATTTAAACTGCCACAGGAGCCAGGATTGCTGCTACAGTGCATGCTCATGCTGCTGCTCTGCAGATGCAGTGAAGTTGCCCTGCTAGCAACAGTTTCTGACGGTACCTTGAGAGACACAGATAGGTCAGATACTGTGTTCTTCACTCACAAAGTGAAACATGGCTCCATCCATGGGCTCCCATCTGTTCTGGCCTGTCTGCCCTACTCCATGGCCATGTCTTCAGTGTTTCTCTTCCACCTTTCTTGGCCACCTTCCCCCAGCTGCACTCTGTTTCCAGGGGCTCCTCAGAAATTTGCCACCTTCTTCTCCTTTCCCTCCCCAGAAACCCTCTTGTTAGTTGGAGAAATACCAAAGAAAGGAAAACAAAAAGCCATTAAGGAGTAGTGCTTAATGGAATAAAACTACCAGTAAATGCCAGTGTTTAGGAAGTAACTTCTGCCTAAGCAAACAACAATGTTTACTGCATGTGCTTAAAATATTCTCACCCTCTTCTTCCTTTGCTCACAGGATTTTCCTCTCCATTAGAAATTAGCAGATAAGAGCAAAGAAAGGGCTGTAATTATTGCAATGAGGCTTCCTTAGCTCAGTTCCTAATAATAAGCAAGTGCTAGTAAATACACACATGCATGCACTAGGGCTCAAGTGTTATCAAGCTCTTATAGGACACGAAGGATAGCTTCATGATGGCACTTATTCAAAACACAAAATTTAAGAGTTATTACTTGCCTCTGAAATAACAGTGAATACCATCAACCCAAGAACCCAAAAGCTACAGCTTATAAGAAATACTTAAACCAAGCCTATATGCAAAGTGAAAAATTTTACAATAAAATACAGCTTGAAGTTTCCTTACACTATGAGCTTTCAGCAAAGTCAATCTTTGTGTCACTCCACACAAATCTTGTGACTGAAAGAAGATGCATCTCACTCATAATTCAACTTGATTGACAAAAACATACAATCTTATTTACAGGAAAAGCAGGAAGATCTGAATGTCTGCATGCTGGTTAGTTCTGTTTTAAAAATCTGTACTGTAGTAATATGACATCAGTAAAGCGGATTAAGAATCATCTGACCAATGGATCTCAAAACAGAGTAACCAAAGGAAAATGATTACTGACTGGAAAGGCTCCTGGCTGGATTTATGGACTATCATCAGGCATACTTACTCACAAGTAAATACAAATTCATGGCAAAATAAATTTGCAGACAGCCAAAGGTTAATAAGAGTGGCAAATGAGGACAGCAAAAAGTCACAGGGACTGCTGTGGTGTACACTAGTAAAAAGGTACACCTCAAAGGTAATAAAAAGACAAATAAAAGCTTCCCAAAGTTGTATTTTACACTTTCATGTTCTGAAAATGTACCTGTAATTCAGAAATTTGGTGCTGCACAGAATGGAGAGACATCTTCGAAGTAAAATAAGCAATTCCAGATATGGAAAATAATGCCCTTGATATGGATGCAAAACTAAAATCAGCATCTTCTAGAGAACATAAAACACTGAAGGAAGGAATATATAAATCTACACAGTTTTGAGAAAAATGTAGAATCATACAATGGTTTGGGTTGGATGGGATCTTAAAGATCATCTAGTTCCAACCCCCCTGCCATGGGCAGGGACACCTTTCACTAGACCAGGTTGCTCAAAGCCCCGTCCAGCCTGGCCTTGGACACTGCCAGGGAGGGGGCAGCCACAGCTTCTCTGGGCAACCTGTTCCAGTGCCTCACCACCCTCACAGTGATGAACTTTTTCCTCATATCTAATCTAAAAGCTACCTGATTTCAGTTTAAAACGATTACCCCTTATCCTATCACTACATGCTCTGGTAAAAAATCCCTCTCCATCTTTCCTGTAGGTGCCCTTTAGGAACTGGAAGGCCACTCTAAGGTCTCCCCAGAGCCTTCTCTTCTCCAGGCTGAACAACCCCAACTCTCTCAGCCTGTCCTCACAGGGGAGGTGCTCCAGCCCCCTGATCATCTTCATGGCCTCCTCTAAACCCGCTCCAGCAGGTCCATGTCCTTCTTATGTTGGGGGCCCCAGAACTGGACACAGGACTCTACGTGGGGTCTCATGAGAGCACAGTAGAGGGGCAGAATCTGCTCCCTCAACCTGCTGGCCACACTTTTCATGATACAGCCCAGGATAGGGTTGGCTTGTTGAGCTTCTTGTCAACCAACCATCCTTCTCCTCAGGGTTGCTCTCAATCCATTCATCTCCCAGTCTGTATTTGTGCCTGAGATTGCCCCCACCCATGTGCAGGACCTTGCACTTGGCCTTGCTGAGCTTCATGAGGTTTGCAAGGACCTACTTCTCTGGATGGCACATCCCTTCCCTCCAGCGTGTCGACCACACCACACAGCTTGGTGTCATCAGTAAACTTTCTGAGGGTGCACTCAATCCCACTGTCAGTGTCTCCAACAAAGACATTAAACAGTGCCAGTGCCAACACTGACCCCTGAGGAACACCACTTGTCACTGCTCTCCACTTGGACATTGAGCCACTGACTGCAACTCTTTGAATGCGACCATCCAGCCAATTCCTTATCCACTGAGTGGTCCATCTGTGAAATCCACGTCTCTCCAATGTAGAGACAAGGACATCATGTGGGAGAGTGTTAAATGCTTTGCACAAGTCCAGGTAGATGATGTCAATTGCTCTTCCCTTACCCACCAATGCTGTAACCACATCATAGAAGGCCACCAAATTCATCAGGCTTGATTTGCCCTTAGTGAAGCCATGTTGGCTGTCACCAATCACCTCCTTATTTTCCATGTGCCTTAGCACAGAATCCAGGAGGATCCACTCCATGATCTTGCCAGACAGAAGTGAGACTTACTGGCCTGTAGTTCCCTGGGTCTTCTTTTTTTTCCGTTTTTAAAAAATGGGGGTTATGTTTCCCTTTTTCCAGTCAGTGGGACCTCCACTGAACTGTCACGACTTCTCAGATATGGTGGATAGTGGCTTAGCCACTTAATCTGCCAGTTCCCTCAGGACCCGCTGTGCTGGGTTTGCGTGGCAGGGTTTTCGCAGCAGGGGACGGTGTTACAGCGGTGGCCCCCTGTGAGAAGCTTCTTGAAAGCTCCTCTGGTTCCAAGTCAGACCCACCTTTGGGCAAGGCCAGGCCAATTAGCTGTACCTCTGCAACAATATATTTAAAAAGGAAAACCTGAGGGAGAGAAGACTGATGAGGAGGTGTTACAAGAAGGACACCTGTGCAAACACTGAGGTCAGTGGAAGGAAGGAGGAGAAAGGGGGGGGAGTTGCACATGAGCAGAAAGCCCCCCCGACACCCATGGAGGTCACCAGAGGAGCAGAGATTTGCCTGCAGCCTGTGGAAGACCACTGGGATTGTATGGGAAGCTCTCATTGTTGTCGTTCAGCACTGGGAGAACTGCAGCATGTGGAGGTGACCCATGCTGGAGCATCTCAAGAATAATTCATCCTGTGGGGAGGACTCACAACAGGGAGTTTGTGGAGGATTGTCTCCTGTGAGAGGGACACCATGTGGAGCAGGGGGAAGAATGCAGAAGACTGCTTCCCCGCTGCAGTGGAGGAAGAACTGGTGGACTGACTGCACCCCCTATCCCCTGCCCACTGCACTGCTGAGGGAGGTATGGGGAACAAAACTGAGCCTGGGAAAAAGTGAAGGGTGGGGGAGGTGTTTTAAGCTATGGTAAGCTTAAAGTCTGTTAACTGTTGCTTTTGTTAGTGTTTGAATTAGAATCATCGATCCTTGGGATCACTGAGTCCAACCATCAGCCCTACTCTACAAAGTTCTCCCCTACACCATATCCCCCAACATCTCATCTAAATGACCCTTAAACACATCCAGGAATGGTGACTCCACCACCTCCCTGGGCAGCCTATTCCACTGTCTGACCACTCTTTCTGTGAAAAATTTTTTTCTAATGTCCAGTCTACACCTCTCGTGTTGCAGTTTAAAGCCATTCCCTCTTGTTCTGTCACTAAACACCTGTAAGAAGAGACCAGCACCAACCTCTCTACAATGTCCTTTCAGGTAGGTGTAGAGAGTGATGAGGTCTCCCCTCAGCCTTCTCTTCCTCAAACTAAACACTCCCAGCTCCTTCAATCGCTCCTCATAGGATTTGTTCTCCAGGCCCTTCACCAGCTTCGTTGCCCTCCTCTGTACTCACTCCAGCACCTCGATATCTCTCTTGTATTGAGGTGCCCAGAACTGGACACAATACTCCAGGTGTGGCCTCACCAGTGCAGAGTACAGGGGGACTATCACCTCCCTACTTCTGCTGGTCACACTATTTCTAATACAAGCCAGGATGCTGTTGGCTTTCTTGGCCACCTGGGCACACTGTTGGCTCATGTTCAGCTGCTTGTCAATTAGAACCCCCAGATCCTTCTCTTCCACACAGCTCTCCAGCCACACCTCCCCAAGCCTGTAGTGATGCAAGGGGTTGTTGTGGCCCAAGTGCAGGACCTGGCACTTGGCCTTGTGGAAGCTCATCCTGTTAACGTTGGCCCACCGATCCAATCTATCCAAGTGTCTCTGTAGTGCCTCCCTATCTTCATGCAGATCGACACTCCCGCTTAACTTGGTGTCATCTGCGAACTTACTGATGATACCCTCTATGTCCTTATCAAGATCATCAATAAAGATGTTGAACAGAAATGGTCCCAACACCGAGCCCTGAGGAACACCACTTGTGACCAGTCGCCAGCTGGATTTAGCTCCATTGACCACCACTCTCTGGGACCGTCCATCCAGCCAGTGCTTGACCCAGCAGACCGTTCGCTCATCCAGGCCATGGGCAGCCAGTTTTTCTACAAGAATTCTGTAGGGAACTGTGTCGAATGTGTGATATTGTTTTGCTTCACCTAACAAGTCTGTCATTTGCCTGTCATCATTTAATGGTGAGCTATCCCTCCCTCTTATCTAGATTCCTGAGCCTTTTGATTCATTTTCTCCTTCCCAGCGTTCAGAGGGGGAGGGGGGAGGGGGGAGTAAACAGCTGCATGGTGTTCAGTTGCCCTCCGGGTTCAAACCACGACACCCACAGACACATCTCATCAGGTCCATGGACTTGTGCACCTTCAGGTTCCTCAGATGGTCTTGAACCTGATCTTTTCCTACAGTGGGCAGGTCTTCACTCTCCCAGTCCCCGCATTTGTCTTCTGCAACTTGGACAGTGTGGCTGGAGCCCTTGCCAGTGAAAACTGAGGCAAAAAAAGTCACTGAGTACCTCAGCCTTCTCCGTATCCTGGGCAACCAGGTCTCCTGCTTCCTTCTGGAGATGGCCCACATTTTCCCTAGTCTTTCTTTTATCACCAACATACCTATAAAAGCTTTTCTTGTTGCCCTTGATGTCCCTGACCAGATTTAGTTCAAACAGGGCTTTGGCCTTCCTAATCTTATCCCCTGGCTGCTCGGACAATTTCTCTGTATTCCTTCCAGGCTACCTGTCCTTGCTTCCACCCTCTGTAGGCTTCCTTTTTGTGTTTGAGCTTGTCCAGGAGCTCCTTGTTCATCCATGAAGGCCTCCTGGTGTTCTTTCCTGGCTTCCTCTTTGTTGGGATGCCTTGCTCCTGAACTTGGAGGAGGTGATCCTTGAATATCAACCAGCTTTCTTGGGCTGCTCTTCCCTCCAGGGCTTTACCCCATGCTACTTGTCAAGCAGATTCCTGAAGAGGACAAAGTCTGCTCTCCTGCAGTCCAGGGTAACGAGCTTGCTGTTTGCCCTCCTCACCGCCCTAAGGAACTTGAACTCTGCCATTTCATGGTCACTGCAGCCAAGGCTGCCCTTGAGCTTTACACTCCCCACCAGCCCCTCCTTGTTGGTGAGAACAAGGTCCAGCATAGCACCTCTCTTCATTGGTTCCTCTACCACTTGGAGAAGGAAGTTATCATCAATGCATCCCAGGAACCTTCTGGATTGCTTATGCCCTGTTGTGTTGCCCCTCCAATAGGTAATCAGGGTGGTTGAAGTCCCCCATGAGGACCAGGGCCTGTGAACATGAGGCTGCTCCTATCTGTCTATAGGGGACGTCATCTGCTCGGTCTTCCTTGTCAGGTCACCTGTAGCAGACTCCCACTCTAATGTCTCCTGTCCCTGCCTTTCCTTTAATCCTGACCCATAAACTCATGGTCAGCTCCTCATCCATCCCCAGGCAGAGCTCCATGCACTCCAGCTGGTCACTGACATAGAGGATGACACCCCCTCTTCATCTCCTCTGCCTGTCCTAAAGAGCCTGTATCCTTCCATGCCAACACTCCAGTCATAGGAGTCATCTCACCATGTCTATGTGATGCCAACAACTTCATAGCCCTGCAGGCTGTGCACGTCTCTAACTCCTCGTGAATAATTATAACGATTATCATATTATTATTATTATGAAACATACATGTTAGTGTGTTTGCATAGAGACATTTAAGTTGGGCCCCTGATGAAGCTGACTTACTGGCTGGAATTCCTTTGTGCTGCTCTTCAGATGCTCTCCTGCTGACCTGTGATCCCTCTAGAGGCTCTGGGCATCTATTGCTGGCACTGACATCAAAATGGTATGAGTGGGATGGACTGAGGTTCCCCTCCACCGGCAACTTTAGTTTAAAGCCCTTTTCATCAGCTTGGCAAGCTGATAGCCGAAGATGCTCTTTCCCTTCCCTGACAGATGGAACCCATCAGTCCCCTGCAGACCAGGTTTCTCAGAGTCCCATGATCTAAGTAGTTGAACCCCTGTCTGTGGCACCAGTCCTGTAACCAACTGTTGATTCACCAGATTCAACTGGCTCTTTCAAACCCCTTCCCTTTGACCGGGAGGACTGATAAAAAAAAAAAATCTAAGCTTCAGTGTTTCAACAAGTATGTTTGTAAATGAATCTGTTTTATTAATGCAGAATGCTGGTTTCATCTTTTGATAGTTCAGATCTTGAAAGACAAGTCACAAAAACTGTCAGTGAAAGATTTTCAACATCATGATTTTAAATCAAAAATGATTTAAACTTCTATATAGCAAAAAGTATTCTGAAAGAAAGTAAAAAGTGCACAAAGCTACTGGAAATGTGAGTATTACTTATTCCCTGAAAACAGTATGTGGTACTGTAAGTATTAATTGTGCCTGCAGTGTATGTGAATGCCGTGCTTTTGTTCAGCCTAAGTCTAGGACAAAGGCTAAATTTGTTTGAGTAAATATACTTTGTTGTACAAAATATAAATACATCTAGTTTATCAAGTTTAGAAAATGCTTGTTCAGCATGACTAATTTTTTCAAACATAGAAAAAACAGAATTATGAAAAAGATCAAAAGATGGTATGAGAAAATGGCAATACATGTTTATTTTAACTGCAAGTTTTAATTTAAGAAGAAAAAGTCCTGCAATTCTATTTACAAATACTATCATGAATAACAACACTGAACACTTTGCTAAAAAGCTTTGGAACATAGCAGGAAAGTCCTAGGAAAAGCCAATGTGAGTGGAGGTCAAAATAAAAATAAAACTGGAAAAACAGCACAATGGGTTTTTTTTTAAAAAAAAAGGAAACAAAAAAACCTACCCCAAGTAAACCAAAACCAGCAAGAAAACAAGTGGTGAATTGCTCTGGCTCATGACATTGCTTTCAAGAATGAACGCTCTAGTGAATAGCTTTTAGATTCAGCACAGGTGCAACTGCATGAAATTTTATATCCTGAGATACCAATATGGTCAGTTGAAATTACTGGGATTCTTTGGTATTAAAATCTATTCACGGATGATTCAGGAGTGTCTTTTTCAAACATTTCAGCTTCGGGAGCTATCACTAGAGATGCATTTTTGCTGATTTACTTGGAATACTTTACAGCAGGAATCTTTATTCATTACTTGTTCACTTGGGCATTTTGAAGATTACTTCTCTTGCCACTTCAGTCCTCAAAAGCAACAAAAAAGCAAACAAAGCAATTCTTCCTACCTAAATTCAACCCACCCCCTTCTGTTTTCTAATAGGCCTTTCAGAAACAGCTTGAGTAAACAGAAGGCTTTACCAGGTGCAGGAACATTTAACACTGCTTTTGCAGGACCAAAAGACTGTCAAAAAATAAAATCTCAGGACTTAAGTCATCTTGAACATAAAGGATAGTCTAGGGACACATTTATACAGTGACTTTCATTTTGTAAAAGTATAAAGAGAACGTCAGTCGAAGGCAACCCTTCTAAAGAAATCCTAGAATTTATCTGGCAATTGAAATAAAAAGATGTATAGATTAAAATCACCTTGAACTGCACCTATAAGAAAATCTCTAAATACTAATTACAAACAGAAACTGAGTTTATACTGTAACAACTTGCCTTCCAATATTTTTTCTAACTTCAAAATTTTGACAGAGAATGTAATAATTCTGAATAATTTTTAGAAGCCACTATGTAAGCAAGTAACTTCTACTTGTATAAGACATCACAGCCACCACAAGTTAATGTGAAGGAAGTGCTTTCACAAAACCAAAGCTACTTCATCCAGTAAAAGGATAGTCCTTAGACTGACATGAAGGAAAAAATATCCCACTCGGCTTCTCAGTGACATATACCTGCAGTACCAGACTAACAGTGTAGACTACTTATATTTATTTATGTCAATCATCTGAAAAAAAACAGTTTACTAAATGTAAGTTTTTTAAAGTTAGCTACTTTAAATATGTAATTAGTTTAAAAAAACCTTTGAGATACAGAGCCATGGATAAATCAGGTGAATCCTATTTTAGTTACCTGAGGTTTCAACTCCTTGAAAACTTACACTATCATACTTTTGTATTGGCGCAAACAGCAAACCTAGGGTTTAAAAAGTATTTTGATTTATCCTTTATATTTCAAAGTGTGCATGCTCCTCTGTAGAGGCTGGTTTCATTATTCTTGATTCCAGTGACAAGTTCATGTAACTTAAGACAAAAAAAGAACTTGGAATTGGACAATGCAAAGCTAACCAGTATTACCTTAATGCACCTCATACTTGGGACTCCTACAGTCTATCTGACCATCAGATTATGTTTAGAACACAGAGTTCTTTAAAAAGACATAAAACAGCAATGCAAGAGCACACACAATATCCCAGAGTGATGCACTAACAGCAGCATTATTTTTCAGACCCTATTTTTCACACTGTTAACTGGATGACACTGCAAGTAGAAAAGAGACTAGAAAAAGCTAACATTTGTATCACTGGGGTCTGAAAAGATCTAGCCAGCACTAGTCCATCTGTTCTCAGTTGTGTGACCATAAAACCAGGTTGTACTGTGAGAACATCTAAGGACACTGTTTTCTTATGGATTTATCTCCTATGTGCCATATTCCAACCTAGTCATAACCCCTTCACATACCCTACAGTTGCTCACACAGACATCTGGAATAGCCCTTTAGATAACCCCTTCTCCCATGTCTGTCTGTATAGACCCCATCTTCATTCCCTCTCACTAAAAGTAGCTTATGCTCCAACTACTGATCCATGACTTGAGCGCTCCCAGGCCTGACACAGAAGTTGTACAGACTGCTGGGCTCAACTAACGCTTCTCCAACAGACAGGACATTCATTTGGGTTCTTTTCCTCCTCTACCCAGCTTTCAGTTTTCAAAGACTTTCCTGAGACCTTTAGCACTGCTCAGACAGATAGAAATATGCCTCATTACCTTAAACCTGGCTAAACTGTATCAGAAAATACCATATGGATAGCCATTGAAAATATCAAACTTGTAAACCATGTGAAAGATACATATGTTGTTTAATGTTAAAACATAAACTGTGTTCAAAGAATAGCTTCGTGTCATCAGCTGCTTAAATAATACTGGGATTAGTTTATATTTCTATGAAACCTTGTATTTCTTGAAACCTGTAGGACTATTTGGGTCAATACAATAGTATTGCCTCCTTCTAGATGTATTCAAAATGGCAACACTGTGATCTCTGACAGGAACACTGAGAAAAATAATTCAGACTTTTTTTTATAATTTTATGAAGAGCTACATGCTATTTTACACCTTCAAGTTCTTGCTCCAGGTACAACTATACAAGAGTTGTCACTCTCAAGGAAAAGCATCAGTCCTCAGCAAAAAAAGTGACATTTGAAGGGCACAGACCCACGAGAAAGGAAAAAGGCTTACATATATCATTTTAGCTTTTCACAATGCTTAAGCACAAGCATCATTTTAGAGGGCTGACTCCTGATAATTGATTGGTTGGTGCCAGCAATACGCAAGAAAATCTGTTAACCTTAAAGCTGCACATATCCTCTGTTTTAATGCTTGGAGCTTCACAACCTCCCCTTCTGCTTCAGCAATTTTCTCCTTTGCCTGACCTTCAACTATATTTATATTATCCTAAACACAGTCCACTGACAGTAGCACAAACACTTACTTACAGGAATCATCCAGTTGGCCAGGTCACCGTACTTAGACACCTGCATAGCTCCAAGCATTGTCAAATCAACATGGCCTCTGGCAACAGAAAGTGTGTAATTAGCATATCATGTTCAAGTAACAGCCCAGAAATCTTAACAAGCTTTTGTTCATATTCTCATTACATCAATACAAAAACAATGGCATACCACAGAGGTAGCAACCATTTTGTCACACATGTAGTTGGTTTTTTTTTTCCCTCTAGATGTATCGCTGATGCAAATTTTTCTGTCTGCCTACTGACCCTTAAAAATGTTACTACTTTTGCCTGGTTTTGACTAATTGCGTGCACAGTCAATCAGCTCTGAACTCATACTTTTAAGTGCACTCCTTCACATATTTACATGCACTCATTATCTTTTCAGAGCCATTAGGATTTAGTGTTTGTTTGCATCCAACCTCCTTCCTGAAAAACAAACAAAAAACAGGTGCAGATGGTGAATTTCCATTAGGGAGGTGGAATGAGGATCACAGTTGCAAGCTGAGCAAAGAGAATATACAGAGTGCAAGTACAGATTAGATACTTGGAAATGACCAAAAAAGTAGTTGTTAAAACATAGTTATAAATGTGTTTATATATGGCCAGGTGGTGGTAGACACGAACATCACTACTGTATCTACTAGTTACAGTGTTTTTCTATTTCCAATAGCTAGACCTAATCCTCTGTAAACCATCACTGATTAAGTCCATGACCATTTTACAGGTTGTTAAATGCAAACCACATTTCAAAAAATTATTAGTCAGTTCAGTCACTGATTCAGTTTACTCTTTTCATGTTTCAAAAGATCAGGGTTTGTGTTGTTACGTACCCTCTTATCATTGCAAATGATTCATCACTAGAGAAATAGGAAGAACCTGGAAGAACAGTGACTGTCTCCTTACCTGTAAAAGAAATAAGCTATAGTATGTATGTATTTTGTCTCTTTGACGAAGTCACAGCTGTTAACCAAAAAATAAATTCCTTTGGAATCTGTACAGCTATGGACCTGATTACACTTACTATGTCACATGTAAACCTAATCAATCATAATGAATTCTGAAGCCGTTTGTCACAGTTTTTAATGACAGGCTCTTTGACCACCAGCAGTTCCAGACAAGACATTGCTGACACCAGAGGCTAAGAAATCTCTTCTCTGTGGATTTCAGCTTTATGCTCTATCCACAAAAAAACCTGAGAGGTAACTCTCTTTTGAAATAGAGAAAGAGCATTTTTAGGACACAGGTTGCAAGGAAGAGCAAGTATACCAGACTGAACAGTCCAGAGTGACACTGATGTAGAATACAGAAAAATAAATGACAGATCTAGTCTACTCTTCTTTGTTGAAAGTGCACAAGAAAATGTGCTTCTGTGTGCTATACTGTTCTCTGTAAAGTGGTTGGGTCAATTAATGGAGCACATATGGAAGTGTCTTATTTTCTCTCTGTCCAGAGCCCTCTCTTTCCTCTCCTGCCAGCACTAAGCAACAACCATATGTACAGAGTGCCTCTGGAAAGGCATAAGAAACACAGCCAAAGGTGAAATTACAGACCAAGCATGGGAAACTTGAGAAAAAAGACTTTAGTACCAGATGAAATTGTGAAGAAAAAGTCATGTAACAACAAAGGGAAGAGGAATGAGACATCATTAAACAGTTTCCAGAAAACATAGAAAAAGAGACAATGAGATTAACTAAGAGGATGCCAAAAGTGAAGGAATCACTGTAGGAAAGTTAAAATAGAGACCTAAGTTACCTGCTTTAATTTATTGAGTTTACCTGATGTATATTACATGCCAAGATACGGTATGGAAATTAAATTTTGACAAACAAAATAGTATAGAATTAAGGTCATACAAGTGGTCTTGCAGGCAGATCACAAGAATTCACCATGCTAACATCCAGACCTGCAGAGACTGCCTGAATTTTCTCTCCCTACCAGCCACCCACCGAAGGCAGTGAAAGAGACAACATAGCCTGCAAGCAGCAACATGGAACAAGAACCCTGGAATAAAGTGACAAGCTAAGGCAATGCTGACAAGAAACAGACACAGGCTGAGGACCACAGAATAATGTAACAAGAGCACCGTATATTACCCACTTCTTGAAAATGCTCTCAGGAAGTCAGTACTTGTAAATATCTCTGCTGCAAGACAGAAGTCTACCTTTCAATTACAGTGAGTATAAACCATGTGAGATACTCAGAAAATGTGACAAACAAAAAACCCATGCATATTTCAGAAAAATACAATTACATTTGCAGATAAAAATTTGGCAAAAGCTTGAACTAGGAGTGTATTCTGAGAATGTGGACTCTGGAGCTGATACTGGACCATTCCAGTCAATGAATGTGAACAGAAAACCTACTCCTTTGCCATTTAGCTTCTGTTTTCTTCACATGATTTTATAGATTTGGCTGGAAAGCATCTAGAATGGTCTCAATCCAACTGTCAGTGGGATTTAGCAGCTTCTGAATGTTTCAGCAATGATAACAATGATAATTTTGGTGGTAGAACTGAGGTTCACCTATCCTGTGTCCTGTCTACTGCAGCTTCAGGGGAAGATGGGAAGGTGCTTAACACTGAATTACCAATACTGGAATAATCTGATTTCCATGTTGCATTCTGACCTCTTATGTTAGCTTCATGCTTGCAAGATTATCTCTTCAAAAATATTTATCAAGAATAAATAAAAATTCAAGGTCATCTTGACATCCATATAAAAGCACAATGATTTTTCAGAGTATTTATCAAGTTCTTGGGCATTTTCTTCCATTGTCACTCTGTTAACATGTTCATTTCTAATGTACCCATATTAGAACTTAAGTTCTAATGTGCATGCATATAATTTCACCTTTTATAGTAAAAGTTTTTTATTCTATATGTTTTTCCTTCCAGTGACACCTTCCATAATTTACCTTTTTTTTTTTTGAAAAAAAAGGACCTCAATTTCAGTTCAAGCATTAACACAGCTCTCAAGTGCCTCTGACATTTTCCTTCATACAGGGTATCACAACAGTTACCTAGCTACTGGTGAAATGCTGGATTCAATTCCTTAATAATTTCTTATTCTGAATCAGAAGATGGCCTTAAATAACGCCTTATTAAAAATGTAATACTGAAATAGGGGCAATAACACAGCAGTATGATAATGGTATCAATTAGTTAAACCAGGTAGCAAATATTTCAAGTCAGTGAACAATTGCTGGACTGCACCCTGATATTAAATTAAAAGCTTGTTTGATGTCAGTGCTTTATCTCCTTTGACTTTTCAGAGTTTAATTGTGCTTGCTAACAGCCAATGAGAAGGGTACTGTCTACATAGGCACATACATACACACCCATGCATATATGTGTATGTAGGTATATGTATACATAAATAAAAAAAATATAAAATGCATACGTTGTCCATATGAAAAAAAACAACTCTAAAATGTCAGCTATGGGTCTATAACCTATACCATTAACATCAATGAGAATTTATAAGGTGCCAAGTTTGGCACTTCTGTTTGTCACAATGCAACATATAGGTGTAGTTTTACATGGAAACAGAACAGTGACTGGCACAACTTTCCATGAAGAAAACAGAAATCAGACAGATGCACTAAACCATAAAAAGTTTAAATTTTTACACTGCATGGCTGCTTCTGAGGTTAAATGCCCAAAACCAGCTGGGCAAAAACAGTATGTGAGGACTGGCATTCCCCTGCTAAAGTGGCAAATGCAGCAGAGCCCTCCAGTGTGCCAAGTCCCGTATGAGGAGCTCTTTCCCCCTGTCCTGGCTACAGCTTCCTCTCCAAATGAGCTGCACTCCTGGCAACTCGCTAGCCAGAAATAAACCAGGATATTATACACGGTACATTTTAAAACATGTCCCAAACATAAATCATTGAAAACCATTTTCTAAAAGACAGAAGATGAGAAGTAGCAGGTTAACAAATCCATGTTCACATACAGGCTTCATAAAACAATCTCACTTCTGAAAAGAAAGATTTGACCCTTTACTGCCTGGCCTGAAAGAAAGTTTCCTTCAGTAACTACTAAAATGAATGAAAGCATAAGCTCTCTAACTAGAACATTAAACATCTCCATTGATCAAAACCAACCTTCACTTAGAAGAAGACAAGTACATTAATGTTTATAAGAAAATAAAACAGGAGTCTAGGTTCCAATACGGAATCAAAAGAAAATTTTTAGATTAGTAATAAATAATCATTTTCCATAAAGTACATTTATTTAAAAGATTTTACCTGCATTAATCAGGTCTGGATCGACTTCATTTTCAAGTGGATAAGGACCCTGACAACAACACAGACATATGTCAGCTTTATATTAAAATACCTTTGAGATACAATTCATAACTGCTTTATTGCTTCTAATACTTATTACTGAAAAAAGATCATTACAGGCATGCTTTTTTTTTTGTCTTTAGCAGAACAACATTGCTGACAATAGAAGTCGCAGTTTACATCAACTAACATATGAGGACTGATGGGCATATTGTTAGAGGCTGTTAGAATTACTAAACAACCATGAAGTGGGGGTTTTGTTTGGATGGTTTTTTTTGGTTTTTGTTTTTAGCCAAAGTGACAGACATATTTCAGAAAAAGGTATGTAGGTGCAACTTCATAAAGCCATACAACAGTAAAAATAATATTCACTTTAAACTTTATTTAAAATTATGTTTGATAAGGCTTAGAAGGCCTGGTCTTGCAAACTATTGAAGGTTCTGTCTCCTCCCAGCAAAACATGTACTTAAGAACAAAGTAGCACTATAACCCTGAAATCAGCATTTCCTTCAAGACTTCCCTGCCCTACAATAAGAATTTTATGATCATGAAATATGGCATATATTTGAATATGATTTTTAGTGAAATCATAATTAAGTTGGGTGTGGGCAAGGAATAAAACCCAGTCACTGCAAGGTAAATACACTGCAATAAGTGACCAAGATACATTCTTACCAAACCCAGGACTCCATTTTCACTCTGTAAGTGAACAGTTATGTCTGGACTGATGAAGTTACTGGCCAACAGTGGGATTCCAATACCCAGATTAGCTGAAGAGAATTGGTTAAGGCACAAACAGGAACATGCTTACAGCAAACTAGTAAATAAAAAAAAGTTATCATTGTACTATGATTAGAGCTGTTCTCCTCACAAGCACTTTCATTTTCCGTTAGATCCCTCATATTTGTGATGAATTATTTTGCCTTTTAGACTAATTGCACTGTCAAATGTTTTACATGATAAAAAACACACAGTGCAAGTAAGCTTCATTTCCAGCGTACATAAAGTTTTCAAGAAATTCTTGCAAAACATTCAACTGCTAGCAAACTCTCCAGATATGCCTGGATAAAAACTCCAGGTACTCTATATTTTAACTTCCCATCTATTTCAATAGGATGTTAATAAAATGAGAGAATCCCAGGCTCTGGGAAAGACAATGAGCATGGCAATTAATCTGTCTTAAACAAAAGAGCTGCAGTTGTTATTCCAGTGAGTTGTGATTTTAACCTACAGCACAGCTGAAGGATACCATACATGCCATCCTCAAATTCTAAAGCAGCTCGTCTGATGATCCTCTCCCTCACATTGTCTCCTTGCTTTTGTTTGGCTTTTGAGTCTTCAGGCTTTCGGATTGATAAGCGCTGCAAAAGAAGTAATCATAAGTAAAGATTAGAATCTAGATTCTTGCTTCTCAAGTCACAAAAGCCTGATTCATGATTGCACTGAGATACATGGTCTAAGAATAATGTTATTTATCCATCTTCTTCAAAAAAAAGACCTTTTATTCCATCAGTTCAAGCTTATCTAAACTAATGAAGTCATCAAATATCCCCAACGATAGCCTTAGAGCAAAATGTTATTTCTTTGTCTGTATTACCAAGGCTGAGAGAGTACATGATACACAGACAACTGGTTAAGAAGGCACGAAGCATTAGTGCAAATACTAGCAAGTCTGAGATTCATTACCCCAGAGATACCTAAATAGATTTGTAAAATGTCAGCCTAAAATACAAATGCTGCTCGCTTTCTACATTCATTCAATTCAGTGGTGCTATTCTAGATTTATATGCATGAGACAGACAAATGCCGGTCATCTAAACATACTGGGAGCTAAGCAACAAAGTTTTCAAATATAAATCTGTATAATCTTGCACAAATCTGCCTGAAGTTGTTTCCTGAGATTTCCTGGCTTTAAGTTGATGCTTTCTAAATCCCATGTAGGTGAAAATGCCATGACATTCAAGAAGTTTGTAACACCTTTTTTGTAAATTATTGCTTACACAGATTATGTTGTTTGCACATCTCTCCCATGCATATAAAACTGCTCTGGGCAACATTATATCCTGCACCCCCATATGTCTTCACATCCTCTCCTACTTCAGGCCATAACTAACACCCCAGGTAAAATTATCTTCTGTTCCTTTTCATCACCACAAAAGAATTTTTGCAGTGTCTTTTTTCCCCATGTTGGGAGTCACTTTCATCTTAGGCAGCCAGTATCAATCCTGTTGAATTTCCCAGCAACCTTCTTTTTATGCCTTGGCTATTTTCCCTAGAATTGCTTCACTTGTGAGTTACGGAAAAGGTAAGAAGAATCACAAAGGGTTTCTCTGCAGCAAAGAGAAGGTTGGGTAGAAAGTACAACTTGCACTAGAGGGACCAGGTCTGAGCCAAATTAGGCAGGAACTGCTATTTAAAGCCAGTAAGAATTATGACAGACTAGCTTCTCATTATTCTTTTTATTCCTCATCTCTCCTCTTACCACTTATCATACTCAATGCTTTCATGTGTACAGCCACTTCCTTTATATATAATCTTTTATGGAAGAGTAAATAAACCTGCCATTTCCTTCCTATACTTCTGTTAATGAGAGGCACCACTGCCAGAATTACAAAATTACACAAGCAAAATTAATCTCTGTTACAACTTTGCTGTACAGTTTATAGCACCTTTTTTTTCCTCCCCCTCTCACTTCCTTTTTTTCTTAAGCATATAGGGAAGGGGACAGTTGGCTAGGTAGATGTATTCACTTATGCAGCCAAGCCAAAGAAAATCAGGTGTATAAAGGTGTATAAAGGTCTTCCCTGGACAGAGTCACCTCTTCATCCACTGACAAACTGCAATAAGAATAGCAGTTTAATAAATGCAAAATGGATTTCTCTCATGAAAGGTAAAGCTTTTCTGTGAGATATTGCATCCATTCAGAAGAAGGAAACAGGCCATTAACTGCAGTCTAACACAACATGCCCAAGAGGAAAAAAAAAAAAAAAAAGAGGTTTGACACATCTGTTTCCAGTCAAATACTCAACAATATGCAATATGCTTCTGCAGAATGAACAGATTGAAGGAAAAAAAAAAAAAAAGGGTTTCTAACCTTAACATTCATAAAAGAGTCTACTCAGAGAAAAGGCCTTGTGTGACTTTCTAGGACTTTGTAACTTGGTTTTAGTAATAAAAGTTTAATTATTACAATTCCTTTCTGCACTTTTTTTCCTCAAGATGTTTTTTTCCCTTGTGTCATATATCTCCCCCTCCACCAGCTCTTCTGATGACATTTTGAATAATTCCCACCTCCAGAGTTTGGAGACACAGGAGAAACACAGAATTTTCAATGCACTTTAAGAGCATTGTCACATCACCAGAATGAATATAGGGACATAGCTTGAGTGAGGCAAAGCCACAGAAACAAAGAAAATTACATAATCATCATTTTCTTGGATGTTTTCAGTGACAGAATATTATTGCTGCAATTTTTAATACTTACTGACGTCTTTTATTCAGACCAGAAATGCCACTGGCTAAAAAAGTTCCTGATTAAAGAAAAGGAAAGGAAGGTTCCAGGACCTTTGCAATGTAATGTAATTCAATACAAGGCACAAAGGGGGCTGAGAATGTCCCTACATGCCCATGTCAAAAGATCTCCAGTAGAAAAGAAAGTATCTAATTGTCAATGCCTTCTCTTAGTCTAGGTGTTCCCCTTGTGTCCACAGAAGATGAACAGAGAGAAGAAAGGAGAATGAATTGGCAGTTTCCACCAAACTTTCAACTGCCTTAAAGCCATCCAAGACTACAGGCAGTTGCTCTAAATTATTCAGGGACCGAACCAGAGAGACTGAGGTATAAGAAACAAGGCTCAATTCTCAGGCCCCCACCTAACTAATAACTACCTAAATACCTACCTAAACTCCAGTACTTAGCAAAACTTCACAGCTCTTTCTCACACTATTTCCCCAGTGCTAAGACTTGGTGGCTAGAGCAAAAACCCTGTAAATTCTAAAATACACCCCAAGCTGAAATATGTAGTGACCAAAAAGCTCAGCTACTTACTTCAATTCTCTTCTCAAACTTCTCTCCTTGTATAAGACGATCAACATAGATTTTGGGAACATGAATGTCTTCTGGGGCAAAAGCTCCTATATCAACAATTTCTTCCACCTACAGAGAGAAAAGGGAAAGTGAAAATATTTAGAGAAAAGTATTCACGGAGAGATTTTATTAGCAATGAAGTTTCAATATTAAATATACAATGAATCATATCTAGAAAACTAAGGAATGGGACAAAATATATATACCCTTTAAAACAGGCTATTTTAGAAGCTGATCTTTCCTATTCTTTCAAATTATGCTTCTACATACAAATGGAAAGCAGTTATGTTTTAACAGCCTAATTTGTACAACCACCTTGAAGATATATATACCATGTAGTTACATCAGTTGTTTGTACCTACAAATAGCTTCTATTCAAACAGAAGGAACCAATATGCTGCTAACAAAATGTCAGAGTACAAAGCAGAAGTATGTATTTTAAGGATACACTGAAGCTGGCTTTAAGTTTCTCCACAGTGTACTCAAAAATAAAACTGAAAACACCAGTTTGTGTAAAACTGAAAGTAGCCATCACAAGTGAAGCAACATTAAAGAGCTTGAAATTCAATTTGACATCCTACTGTTATTGCACAATGTGATCAATAATAAAATCTATAGTACATCTGATAGACAATTACCTTCCTACTGTACCTTACAGTTTGACAATAAACAAACAAACAAATCCACCCTAAAAGCAGCAGAGGGAGAGGAAAAAATAACAAACTAAAGACCACAGGATCGGTCTCAGATGATACCTAAAAAAAACCCTGGGGGTAAACAGACAGGAAGAGACAAGTTATGAAATCTGTAAGGCAAAGGTGGTAAGGAAGAGGCAATAACAGCCACAGTGACACCAACCTCAAGTGTCCATGGAAAGCAGAATCACACGTCCAGAAAGTCCTTATCCACAAGATAAGGAGAGACAATCAAATCAATATTTTAAAAGTTCAGACTACTGTATTCACAAAAAAATTGTGCAATCGCATCAATGCCCTGTCTTACATTATTTTATACATTAATTTTAAAATTAAGATGGAGACCAAGTCAAACACTGGTTAAAATGAAAAAATCCTGAAGCACACAGCTGAAGCACACTGCACTTTTGGTGCAGTGACTACTATCAGAACACGCTCAAAAGGGAGAAGAAGCAGGAGACAAGACTTTTCAATGAAGCCATACACAAGCAAATGATCTGCTACCAGCAGAATTCCCAAATTCATCTTTTCTAATTAAATTTGTCTTCACCTATCAGGTGGAAAATTAGGTCTGGGGAATACTAATCACTATTGGTTTGAACTTTTTCATAAAAGAACTACATTTATTTGCTGCAGTAGGTGAGATTATAAAACCAAAATCTTTGCTGGCACAATTCAACCAACTTCAACAGAATTATGCTGTCAGAAACTTGACACACTGTATCTCTCTCCCCCCATAGAATACACAGAATAAATATTAGTCACCCAGTTCCCTTGATTAGTATTTTGTCTCTTTGGAAACAGCAGTCAGCAGGATAGGTTTTCTTCATAAGAACCATCACCATTATTATTATTTCTGTATATTATCCTAAATGAACACAGACAAACTATTTTGTCCTGGGGATTTTAAATGAGCCTAAGGATCCCTGCAGACTGAAACACCTTTGTATTCACAGGCAGCCCCCCACTACTCTTACTGGTGTTTTGCAATTTCCATGTTCTACCATTATGTGACATAAACATCAAATGTAATTAAAATTAAGTATGTTAAAATATCCATATAGCAATAAAATTGAATTTTGAAAAGGGATTAAAAATTTGCATGTAATGTCTGCAAGAGTACACATCATTCAGTTCTGCAAGTAAAATTAATCAGCATGTTTATATGAAAATGAAAGAATTCACACAGGGGAAGTACAAATGTCATTTGATTGCTCCCACTCTCTCTTCCAGCTCTGCTCACAGGGCACTACATGATACTACAGATGAGACACAGTAGAAAGGCTGCCAGCAGCCTCCATCAGTATTACCAACACTGCTACCACAGATGAAGCTGTGCCAACGGAAGTGAAACTGGGAAATCTAATGGCTATGAGAATCAGCAACTTAACTTTCTGTGACCACCGCAAGACATAACCCAAGCATCTTTCTAGATAAAAATGATAATGCAAAAATAAATAGTTCCATAGCTGGGCATATTCCTTCCCCTTCAGGTTTCATATTCCTTTATGAGTCTTTTCTGTAACACATCCACAGCCTAAGCCTCAATGAGACACGCAGGAGAGCATTCATATTAATGATTACAAGGATGTGTGTGAGTTTTCTTCCTGTTCTGCTCTCCATCTTATCTATCCTCCTGTTCTTTCTTTTCTCTACTTACCTTGCCTCAGGCTTTATTTTGTCATGTACAGAAGAATCCCTGTAAATATCAAAAATCATTATGTGGCATCCCACCCAAGAGACACAAAAACTGGCGAAGCATACAGAAGGAACTAACCAGGGCAGACCACCTCCTTCATTTTTTTTAATTAGCAAATCAAAATACTCTGGTACCATTTACAATGCATTGATCACGTGTGTTCATTTTAAATCTCAACTTCATCAAAGTGATAGAAGACATCTTTGCTACACAGGTAAAGCTAACGAGTAACTTCAAGCGACCATATGGGCCGAGTTCCTTCATCTGGGAAGGTTGTGATGCATGATTCAAAAATCTTTTCATTGTTTCAAGAGTTTCACAGTATTGGTTTTCTTCCTGGGTATAAAAGTTCTTGCAAATCTTGTCTGATTGCTGACAATGGGAGCAGAATGAATAAATTCAATCATTTCTGAACACTGGTTTATCTGCAAGTACATCCAGAACATGAAAGCTGTTCTCTGCTATGATTCACAAGAGCCTTCTGCCACTCCTTTTGGTATCAGCACTCATAGAATCAATGGTCATTTGTTTCACAGTACCATTTCCTTCTGTAATTTACATCTACTTTCCCCTTTTTAAAGTAGTTTTGATTTATTTTTGCTTATGGAAATTCAGCTACTCTTCTACAGTTTTATCTCAGAATTTCTGAAAGCTTCCAGAGAGAGAAAGGAATCCTCAAAGGTCATGGACTTCCAGTAATAAAGATACAGAACTCCGGTTCTTGACCAAAAATTGACATGGAAATTACAATGACACAACTATTCATGCCAAATCACTTGAAAATAAAAAGGTCTTTCCTTTGAGTATGTACCTTTTAACCTATTTCTGCAGCCTGATTAGGTCCTTTATGATACATTAAATGTTTTCAGCTGTTTCAGTTCTAAATCTCAGTTTTCATAAAACTAAGCTATAACCAGAAATGACAATGTAATTCCTTATTATGGAAAAAAACCTGAAAACGTGCGTGTGTGGGTAGGTGAGAGAGAGACTGGGGGAGAGAGAGAGCGCTTAACAAAACCTATCAATTTTTAAGTAGCTGATTTTTACATTGGCTTTATTAAATCTCACTATCTTAATTATCCTAGTACACTCCAGTTCTTCAAACTGAAATAATAAAAATACCCAGCAGACCATAAGTAGAATAAAACATTACAACTGGTCAAACATCCAAAACAACAGAAGAATGAAATCAAATTTAGCCCCTTAGATGCTCAAGACAATCTCATTAGAGCACTTCTTCAGTTGGCTACTGGTAGAGTCAGGATGTCACTGCAAAACTCATTGTAACATTTATAAAATGCTAAGAAGTTAAAAAATATAATTTAAAAAACACAGTAAGGGCTATGAGGAAAAGTTGTGTGTCTGGTTCACCCAAGATCACAGAAACTGTGATGAACCATTCCTCATGGCTAATGACAAACAAGAAAAAAAAAGTCTTGATTTTAATTGTTTAGACTGAATTTCACAAAAAACTTTGATATTGTAAACTAGTTAAATACAGTCTGAAAATAGGTCACTGGAAATTAAGAACACACTATCAAACTGATTGGGCTACAGGAAAAGAGCGAAGCATGTTAGTATTTACTCAGTTCTGCCTGCATGCAGGGACATAAAACAGAAGATCTTCTGAGTTCAATTCTGTCCTTTTCTGACTCTAAGATCAGCCAGACCATGAAATTTCTACTACTGCCAAACTCCTTTGGTAATGAAATGACAGTCAGTCAATAACCATGCTGAAGAAAAGACTTTTACAACTTTAAAGAGCAAGCAACTACCAAGTAGTCTGATAAAGACACATCTTGGTCAATAATCAGCACGTTACACGCACATCAGATTTGGAATAAATGTCTTCATAAGCATACTGAGGGGCAGGGAAACAGTAAAAATTTGTAAAGTTCAGATTTATCAGAGAATCTTTACCCTAATGAGACTGATCTGGGTCACTCTGAAGGTCCATTCAGTCCCATAACCCTTCTTCTTGGCAAAGAAGAGAAGCTTAAAAGACAGCGTGGTGTTTCTGGTTATATTCCCTAGCTTCTAGCAATGTGCAATTTAAGGACATCCTCAGTCAGAGGCTGCACATAGACCACCTTGCTTCATAGCTTCTGATGGACCATGAATTTGTCTAATAGTTTTCTTGGAATTCAAAAGACTCTTATCATTGCATTTCTACAATCTAACTAGTACGCAAAACATTCTTATTATCTCTTGTAATTTCACTGTGTGCTTTTGTGCGCTCTCTTTGCAATACAGGAATAGCACACAGCAGTTCATTTGCTTGTTCCATATCAGTGAAGATCCTATGCACCTTCACATTTTTTCTTGGTTTCTAGTAGACTGTTATCCTCTGTGAACACCACAGAGAAAAACAGTGAGGTGTGTTGCCAATATGTCATATCTGATCATTAGGGAAGCAAAGCTGACATCAATCTCCTAGGTTTGTCTTCAGAGTTTTCATTATGTAGCTACAGATCCTCATAAACTAGGAGTCCATGCTAGATTATACTCATTTCACCTTTGTTTTCTCTATTCAGAATCTCAATCACCTCCACTTTTAGTTGCCTCAGGCTTAATTTCTCACACTTCTCTGCACCTGCTGCCTGTTTCCTCCAACTGCCCCTTACCATTCCATGCATTTAAC
This sequence comes from Strix uralensis, assembly GCF_047716275.1. NCBI lineage: Eukaryota > Metazoa > Chordata > Aves > Strigiformes > Strigidae > Strix > Strix uralensis. Next base: position 85,821,217 of record NC_134012.1, on the reverse strand, counting down.
CTCTTCCTCCATGCTGTACTGCTGACAGCAAAGGAGATAGACTGCACTAAATTACCTGCTCTAGGTACTCACACATAGCAGTTCTGGGATACCAACCGCAAAGAAATGAGGAAGCATACTTGATTATCAGAAAAAAGCTATCTGTATGTAAAGCTGTGTGCGTGCATGAAAGAATGTGAAAAATTTAACCAGCAGCCTATGAAAAAGTTCTCCCATATACATAGAACTATATTTCTTCAGAAATTTTTAAGCTAGTCACATTTTAGCATGGTCAGGATACATGATATTCTTAAATTTCAAGAACATGTTCAAAGTCAGAAGATACTGAAATTTCTCAAAAGAATAATCCTAAGAAAATATCATTCTCAAAACAATCTATTTTCACCTTTTTTTTTCCTTATAACTGGGCAGTTTTACACAAAATAAAAACTCAGGCAGACTCACTTAAACCACAATAGAAGTGATTTTATAAAAGGGTAGCTACTTCAACAATAAATGTCTGCTATCAACCATGCCTATAAATATGTACTGTAAAAATTTATTCTGTAAGTATAAACTGAAACTTGCAGGTTTTTCCTCAAGCAAAGTAGATAATGAAGAAAAAAGCAAAGCCTGCTGACTATTATTGGTTTCTGAAGTTACTCCATTAAATTGATGGAATTGCTTGTCTGACAACTTGCACAACTAGGTCTACATAATTCTGTATGCATCAAAAAGCAAAAGTGATAAATGATAGCTGTTTTATTGATTCCTTCAATTCATTCATTTGGATTTTACACTGGTTTTCTAATGTAAAATTACCTGAAAAATAAGTATGAGAGAATTCTTTAAGATCCAGCAACCTACCAGTCCTGGTTACCAATCAACCCAGACTCCTGCTGCAGGCACACCTAAGGAGTGATTCCTTCCTCAACCCTTCTTAAAATCTGATTGTTTTGATATAAGCCATTAAAGAACTCATGCTGGTAGTGATCATGTTTTGTGACTTGTGCTTTCTCGATAAAATGAGGTGATTTCATAGTGCTCAGTAATTATTTTTACTATACTCAACTGGATGATAGCAGTAACAACAAAAATGGGAACATAATTATGTTCTTACCTTTTAATTATAAAGTGCCCAATTTGCATTCAAGTACCTAAGTTCTTAAGACAAAATGAAACATAACCATCCACATGAAATACATGTAAAATTGCCTCCTCGGATCCAGAAAAGGCAATTTCAGGAAATATTATTTTAGATTACATTATGTAATTATTTTTCAAGCAAATAATTAGAATAATGGGAGAAGAGCCAGAAGAAAATAAACAAAAGCCCCACTGGTGAACACACTCTTAATTTATTAAGGGCTAGCTAATGGCAAAAGAAGCTACTTAAGCTGTACTAGGTACCTCTGCTGAATAAGGTAATTGACCACATCCCAAATCTTCCCACTCCAGAACAGAACAGCTGCTAGCAACATTAACTGTACTTGAATTATAGCACTCAACATTTTTGCAAACAAAATGTAAGTTGCTTTAAATACACTATTCCTGTACTTCATTACTTATTTTCAAAATACATTAGGTTGAAAGCCTTTGAACTGATTAGAAGGTAAGTAACTGACATTTTTTAATGAAGTTATTCACAAACTATCAAGAAGAATTGAAACCTAAAAAAAATTAGCTTTAATCTCAACAAAAGATTTTATTTTCTTACTCATATCAGAGAAATGACAAATGAAAAGAGACTGAAAGAGATCTTGTCTCCTACACATTCAAAGAAATGTAACTTAAAGGTCAGGTGACAAATTTAAGCTTTACTTTCAAAAATTAACTAACAGGAATTTAAGTACTGAAGGGAGAGGTAGAAAAGTTGAAAAAAAAATTTCAGATATTTAATTGCACTGTCCAACAAGGACTTCTTTGTATTTTCCAGGCTATGAAAGACCAACTAAACCACCCACAAATTCAAGGAATACCTCTAAGGATCAGACCAAAGCACACTAAGCAGGAGACATATAGGAAGGAAAACAGGGTAAAACAATCTATTAGCAGCTAGTTTGTAACAAATTATGTTACTGGTTCTCTCTGGTAAGAAAAAGAAACCCCATAAGTATTTCAGTAAAGGCAAGAAAAGACACATCATCTGAAAATGGCACTTTATGTGCACACATGTATTAGTTATCCTCCTTATTACAGACATTCATTATAGACACTGGTAGTTTACAAAGATTTCTGAAACCTACATGCTACCACTTTCTTTCTCAGCGAGGGATCAGTGTGGTTCATTTCACCTTCAAAATCATAGCAGATATTCCAACCCCGACCCCACCTCCCCCCAACATTCAGTATGTGTAAAACTTTTCCACAGTGTTAAGGAAGAAAGTAGTCAAGAATATTTTTCAAGGAAATGATTGGAAGAAAGAAAATTGACATGCGGCTTAAAAACTTTCAACAGATTAATCAGTAACTACGGGAATGTGCGTTATCAAGAGATTGTAAGTAACAAATGTTAAGAAGAATAAAACTTTTCTTATACTTAATCATTATCCTTCCTGAAAGCTGCCTGGAAAGAAGAGCACTAAACATACATGGAAATAAAAAACAAGAATAAGTGCTTCACAGAACCAAAAATATTATTTGATACTGAAACAGCAGAAACATCAGTCCTTCACACCATAAAAATAAGTTTTTGCTTATCACAGATGAATGAGAAGATTCTCATTTCTTTCCCTCTAGCAATGGTGAAAATGGTATTTAGAATCATAAGATCATAGAGTGGTTTGGGTTGGAAGGGACCTTAAATATTATCTAGTTCCAACCCCCCTGCCATGGGCAGGGACACCTTCCATTAGACCAGGTTGCTCAAAGCCCCGTCCAACCTGGCCTTGAACACTGCCAGGGAGGGGGCAGTCACAGCTTCTCTGGGCAACCTGTTCCAGTGCCTCACCACCCTCACAGTGAAGAATTTCTTCCTTATATGGAATCTAAATCTACTCTTCTTCAGTTTAAAAGCATTACCCCTTGTCCTATCACTACAATCCCTGAGAAAGAGTCTCTCCCCATCTTTTCTGTAGGTCCCCTGTAGGTACTGGAAGGCCCCTATAAGGTCCCCTGGAGCCTTCTCTTCTTCAGGTTGAACAATCCCAACTCTCTCAGCCTGTCCTCATAAGGGAGGTGCTCCAGCCCCCTGATCATCTCCATGGCCTCCTCTGGACTTGCTGCAACAGGTCCATGTCCTTCTTATGTTGGGGGCCCCAGAGCTGGACACAGCACTGCAGGTGGGGTCTCACAAGAGCGGAGTAGAGGGGGAGAATCACCTCCCTCAGCCTGCTGGCCACAATTCTCTTGGTGCAGCCCAGGATAGGGTTGGCTTTCTGGTTTGTGAGCACACACTGCTGGCTCATAGTGAGTTTTCCATCCACCAATACCTCCAATTCCTCTCTTCAGGGCTGCTCTCAATCCACTCATCACCCAGCCTGTATTTGTGCTTGGGATTGCCCCCACCCATGTGCAGGACCTTGCACTTGGTCTTGTTGAACTTCATGAAGTTTGCACGGGCCCACCTCTCCAGCCTGTCCAAGTCCCTCTGGATGGCACATCCCTTCCCTCCAGCGTGTCAACCACACCACACAGCTTGGTGTCATCAGTAAACTTTCTGAGGGTGCACTCAATCCCACTGTCCATGTCTCCAACAAAGACATTAAACAGTACCAGTCCCAACACTGACCCCTGAGGAACACCACTTGTCACTGCTCTCCACTTGGACATTGAGCCACTGACTGCAACTCTTTGAATGTGACCATCCAGCCAATTTCCTATCCACTGAGTGGTCCATCTGTGAAATCCACGTCTCTCCAATGTAGAGACAAGGACGTCATGTGGGAGAGTGTTAAATGCTTTGCACAAGTCCAGGTAGATGATGTCAATTGCTCTTCCCTTACCCACCGATGCTGTAACCCCGTCACAGAACGCCACCAAATTCATCAGGCTCGATTTGCCCTTAGTGAAGCCATGTTGGCTGTCACCAATCACCTCCTTATTTTCCATGTGCCTTAGTATAGTTTCCAGGTGGATGGCACATGTGATATCCAAAGCCATAACAAGTATGACCTCTAATTTGATCATACCAAGTTTTCTATTCTGTCTCTGTATTTATTAATCAGGCAGAATAACTACCAAAGCAGATCAAGGCATTATCAACTGGCTTAAAATTCCCAATAGAATGCCTATGCAACTAATTTAAACTCTTTTTATATATAAACTGTTTGTTTGGGTTTTTAACCACTTCCTCCCCAGCCCCATCAAAATAGAAATACATTAAGGATAGGTTTCTTTGCTGTCTCTGATTCCTCTGAATTGCTGAAAGAAAAATTCATCACTCTCAGAAACCTTCACATTCATTTACTACTTTTTCTTCTTCTTGTGTCTTAACAGCCAGACAAGGTCTTTAAGTGGGTGGTTGGTGGCCAACTTCTTATAACTCGTCTGGTTCTCCCCTTTCCCGTAAGCCTTCTGGCAGATGTCTAAATTGGATATCTTTGGTTAGCGTATGTTCAACCTTGATGGAATCGGATGGAATTCATCACAAACAGAAATTAATTTCTGCTTGTATGATGGCTCAATTTAGTCCCTTAAATCTGGAGTTTCTTAAAATCCCTAATTAGTTCATTGCATGAACACAAGGAGAAACTGAGGGTATACATAGCTCAGGAAAATTAAGGGATAGTCTGCTTTGGCATGCATGGGGGGACAGGTGCTGGTGAAAAGGCAAACACAAATCACATAACCGCTCCTAATGCCTTACAGGAGATGACCAAATACCAGAGCATCAAGTATGTGCTGCTGTCCGAGCTAGGAAGCCTGCTTCTCAGCTGGCCTCATCACAAGATGTTACAAAAGCTACAGTACTTATCAAAACACACAATTAAAAGAAAAACAACCAAAAATCCCAACAGCGCAAAGCAACAGAAATAAAGGTGCATAACAATTTGCCTAATTCACTTAAACGAACAAGGGAGAACCATGAGACATAAGTATAACTTCCACTGCTCTGGAATTCAAACAGGCAAAAATTTTGCCATAAAAATGCAAATATCTATTTTGAAGGTACTGTGGGGAAAAAAATCGATACCTGAAACTATTGTTATTGAAAAAAAGTTAGTTTACTTTAAAAACTAAGTGCTAGATGCATTTGTACTTTTATTTGCAGCTTTTGCTGGTCAGTGTTTGAGAAATTCAGCACTTTGAGAGCCTGAGGGAGCACAAATGCTCCTCCTTAGCGTATTGCTTACAGAGACAACTGGGTACACACCTCACTCATTTTGATCAGGAATATATCCCAGCTCTCCTCTTTGCTTTTCCCTGCTTCTTTCAACAAGAAGGAAAAAACTGAGATAATACATTTGACTTATTGCAAAGGTTAACAAAAAAAGAGAAATGTGCCTGGTTTTCTGTCACAAAAAAAACAGGAGGTTATTTTAAGATTTGTTTAGCTATCACTTTCTTCAGCTTCATCACAAGTGGCAAACTGAAGAACTTAGTATCTAATTCATGGGAATATCAATGGAAGTGCATTTCCACACACTGGACTTCCAAGAGTGCAGGTTTTCTATAAAGCAATTAAAAACAGTTCTGGTAAAAAATGGAAGACTAGGCGACTTCCAAATAAACACCAGGAAAACTGTTTGAGAGACAGAAATAGAAAACTACTCCATGGTCCTCATCCATTCTTTTACCATCTTCTGCAGCCTGAAAAATAAGCATGATTTGAAGTCAAGACAGTCCTGGTATCTCAGTCATTTACTTCTCTTTAAATCCTCACTTTCTTCACTGAATAATTCTATTCTACAGCATTTGCAGGGAAGGATACTGGAAGAGAAGACTAAAATCTGAGCTACTGATTCAAACAATTACTCTGAGGCTGCAGCTTTTCTAATCTCAATGTTTTGACCACCTGAAAATGTTTTGATCACCTGAAAAAATGCATTTGTTTCATGTCAGTGGGCAATTACTCACATTGTGAACTTTTTGTAAGATTTTCAGTTTGAATGTTCAATCTTTCTCATTTTGTACTAGAAATCTCCATCAGAGATGTCAATAGCCAGAAAACAAATCACTGCTTTAAGACATAAATGAATGTATGCATATAAATTCCTTGAGTCATGCCTAAAACTCTCTCTGCATCATCTTTTCAGTGATCTAATAATTTGTGATTTCAAATGCAAAGATTGATAAATCATTGATTGACTGATTAATGGATCTTACACACAGAGCAGTGCATAAGAATCATCATCAATTTATTATACATATTAGCACATACAATGAAAAGTTAACTCTACAGTAATTTAAATTCTATTAATTTTCAAATTCTCATTATACAGAACATGAGTACTGTTAATGAAAGGCACTTCAAATGCACAGTATATCAAGTTTTCTATAAATCGTTATTAATAAACCCTAGATTTAGCTTTAGGAGAAAATAGAGGCTTTCTATCAGTTTCTCCAGCACACTGACTTCCTGGCAATCTGCAGTATCTACTGATCAACCATGGACTTGCTTTAGTTTGTTCTTTTTGAATGTCACATTTGTTCTTAACATATGTGACAAGGATAAAAGGGGTTTTTTTCATTGAATATTATATTCACATCTGCAGTTAACTTCTGAAGCTGAATGCTGAGAAAGCTCATGATATTCATTCAAGAAAGTATCAGTTTAGAAAGGAATAAAATTTAAGAGACAGATAAAAGAAAAATACATTCAAATCTTCCAGCACAATGTTGTGTGTAGGTTTAACTATCTGAACAGCAGTCAGCAACAATTCGATCTGCTATGAATTTTAACCACTTAACATTCACTACTCCAGCAATAAAGTGCCAAATCTGAACCCACATAATTAGAGGTTATATATAAAAGAAAAGCAATCATAGGAAAAAAACCCAACCAAACAACCCAAAACCACATAGCTAAATTAACTATTAAAGTTGATTCCCCTGAAAATCAGTAACATGTTAACTAAACATAAAAAGAACTACCTTTTGAACTCCCTTCTAGCCCAGTCTATTCTAGTGCTTCTCAAATCATCCTAAGATGGTCTGCACAACAGCTGTACAAATATTTTGTTTTTCTGTTCTTTTAATAAACACATGCACACACAGAAGCAAGGAATCAAATACAATGAAGGGAAACAAAAACAATGAAAGAGCATTCCAGTCTGGGGGTGGGCTTCTTGTTGGCAAACTAAAATTACTGTGGCAACAGTGTGCAAACATTTCTAGGAGCTGCTTTTCCAAATCAGTACTAGTAGTCCTGGATTTCAATTCCTATCCTTCTCTGACTTGTTCTTTAACCTTCTATGACTGGCATCAAACTGCTTTTTAACACTGATGAATATTGAAGCAGAAAAGGCATTAAACACTTCAGCCTTCTTTGTACTCTGCATTAGTAATTTTACTCTCCTCATTGAGCGGTGAAGTATCAATGTCCTTGGTCTCCCAGCCCACTAGGTATGTACTCTTAGAAAGATTTCTTGCTACTTTCAAGTCTTATTTTGTACTGGGCTGGAGATTTCTGAGTTTGCTTCTATGTGCTTAAGCTCTTTTGTCTGTTTGGGTTTTGTAATGCTTAGCTTCAGACATCTGACATCTCACTTTCTGTCATTTTTCTTTTCTGTTTGAGATTGCAACAATTGTGATCCAGATCAAACTCCTACTGCTTTTCCAATGTTTTCTCCATGCTAGAAGAGTTTATTCTCAAGTTCTTAACACAGTCTTCCCCTAACTTCATAGCTATACCTCCCAGGAGCCTTCAACTATCAAGTCTTTGAGCTCACAAAATCAGACTTCCTAAGAGGCATTCCTGATATTTTGCCATTTTCCCTTCTGTGCTTTCTAAAGATAATGTGCTTGCATTTCATGGTTACCCTCCCACAAGTGTTCACTCAAATCTTTCATCTAAGGTTCCTTTGGGAAAGGATATTGTAATGTCTATACTCTATAACTGGGTTATCTAAATTCAGATCTACAAGTATTTCTGATTCAGGATTTAGCCAAAACCTAGGCATGCAAATCCAATCATGCAGTCAAAAGCCCTAACCACCTAGATGTTTAAGATGTAAAGACTTCCATACCTGTACTTATACTAATAATATATATTTTCATATATAACACATATTTTGCATATATTATACTAAGACATTATGGCAACTAGAATTCTACTGTCACTTGTGCCAAAAGCTGCTGGTAAGGTGGCAGGACTAAGCAGCTCAGTGTCCATCCTGTACCAGATGACATTCTCAGACAGAACATTCCCCCACTGCAGATCCCTGGGACACCCACTCAGCAAACATCCCCTAAGCACACACAGAGTCATCACTGAGCAATTAAACAATATTGAAAAAGGCTATAGCAACACAACAGCTTAGTGGTTACAGCATTTGCACAGAAGAACCCCAATTCTGTATTCTTCTTGGTCTCAAATCCTGTTCTGTGGTTTCCCAGAAAGACATCCTAATGCAGGTCTGTGCCCATCAGAAATCCAGAACCACTTCCTGTAGCAGGGTTCAGTTTCAAGGTCCATGACTGGGGCATCCAGGTAAGGAAAAAGATTCTTTTAGATTATTTTTCCACTTTAAAGTAGTACTTACAGGCTTTTTACAGCAAACTGTCACTGTGCATAAACCTTGAACAATTCCTCAGAACAATGCTATGCATCTGAGGAAAGTTTTGACATTGTTAAAGAATTTGGAGGAACAGACACCAAAAAAAAAAGGTTCATTTTCCAGTTTCCTCAATAAAACACAATGCCATGATTTAGCACAGATAACAGGATACAAATAGCTTATTTCAGTTTGCTTGTCCCTTTGCGCAGCACAGTTCATTGTACCTGAGATAATGGCGCTCACTGACGTGGCTGTGTTGTTACTAGGCAACCAGAGATAAAATGCAGGGTTTAATGATTTTTATTTAATGCATTTTTATGAGAAAGTACACTCTCTTTTTTTCTCCCCTGGTATTATTTGAGGTGGAAATGCTGTTTACACAGGGAGATATATTTAGCCATCCCATGTAATCTGAACAAGAAAATTATTCAAACTGGTTATTCAAACCGCCAGTCAATAAATATTTCTAAACATATTGACCATTACCACTATCAAACACTTACATCATGGCAGTGGCTGAAATCTCAAACCACTTCACCAGGGTCAAGCAGTCAGCAGGTCTCATGGCAGAGAATAACAATGTCAAGAAAACAGCTTAGTGATGTTTGGGGCTGTTACGGATGTTCATGTACCCTTCATGGCAAAGAGCAAGAGCCCAAGCCACTATCACCCTTCACTTCTCCCATGCTGTCACAACACCTAGACATGGCAAGGTCACACTACGTTTTTTCCTGTGGCTTTGGGTTGCCTCAATTCTCTGCAAAAAAGAAGCATCATCACCAAACCTGTCCCTCCTGGCAGGGTCTGGCTTACAGAAGCCTCTACAGGAAGATGCACATTTTAGGAAGCATCTTAACATCACAGCCGTTGCCTGAGCAGTCCAGGCACACATCCAGGAGGTCTCCCTGTAACTCCAAGTGGCTACACATTTAATTTCCCATCACAAAATTCAGTGCGTTTGTGGAGGGGTATGACAGCACTACTGCCTGCTGAATTCAGCAGACTTGTCCTTGCCCTTGTTCTTTTGGGAGACTTTAACTTCCCAGACATCTGCTGGAAATACAACACAGCAGAGCAGGACCAGTCCCAGAGATTCCTGGAATGTGTGGGAGACAACTTCCTGACACAGCTGGTGAATGAACCAACCAGAGAAGGTGCCCTGCTGGATCTCCTCTTTGTGAACAGAGAAGGACTGGTGGATGATGTGGCAGTTGGAGGCTGACTAGGGCACAGCGATCATGAAATAATAGAGTTCTCTATTCTTAAAGAGGCCAGGAGAGGGGGAAGCAGAACTGACATCCTGGACTTCCAAAGGGCTGACTTTGTCTTGTTTGGGCACCTGCTTGACAGGATCTCTTGAGAGACAGTCTGAAGGGTATAGGGGTCAAGGAAAGCTGGGCACTCTTTAAGAAGAAAGTCTTAATACCTCAGGAGCAGGCAGTTCCCAGGTGCTGTAAGAGAAGCCGGCAGCAGAAAAAACCACCCTGGCTGAACAGGGAGCTTTGGCTGCAACTCAAGGAGAAAAGGAGAGTTTACAGCCTTTGGAAGAAGGGACTAGCCACTCACAGTGATTACAAAGAGGCTGTGAGGCTATGCAGGGCAGAAATCAGGAGGTCTAAAGCCCAGCTGGAAATTACCCTGGCTTCAGCAATCAAGAACAAGAAATGTTTCTATAAGTATGTGAGCAGCAAAAGACCAGAGAGTCCATCCCCTGCTAGACGCAGGAGGAATCATGGTAACAACTGACAAGGAAAAGGCTGAGGTGCTTAATGCCTTCTTTGCCTCAGTTTTTAATAACAAGACTAGTTGTACTGAGGGAATCCAGCCTCCTCAGCCAGAAGAAGAGACTGGGAGAATGACCCTCCCTTATTCCAGGAGGAGATAGTCAGTGACCTACTGCATCACATAGACACACACAAGTCTATGGGACCTGACGGGATACACCTGAGGGTGCTGAAGGAGCTGGCTGGGGTGCTCACCAAGCTGCTTTCCATCATTTACCAGCAGTCCTGGCTGACTGGGTAGGTCCGGACAGATTGGAAATTGGCCAATGTGATGCCCATATATAAAAAGGGTTGGAAGGATGATCCAGGAAATTACAGGCCTGTCAGCTTGATTCTGGTGCCCAGGAAGCTGATGGAGCAGCTCATCCTGAGTACCATCATACAACACATGTGGGACAACCAGATGATCAGGCCCAGTCAGCATGGGGTTATGAAAGGCAGGTCCTGCTTGACAAACCTGATCTCCTTCTACGAAAGGGCGACCTGCTTATTGGATGAGGGAAAGGCTGTGGATGTTGTCTACCTTGACTTTAGTAAGGCCCTTGACACCGTTTCCCACAGCATTCTCCTGGCAAAACTGGCTGCTCGTGGCTTGGATGATCACATGCTTTGCTGGGTAAAACACTGGCTGGATGGCCAGGCCCAAAGTGTTGTGGTGAACGGAGTTAAATCTGGTTGGCGGCCGGTCACCAGTAGTGTCCCCAGGGCTTGGTTTTGGGGCCACTCCTGTTTAACATGTTTACTGATGATCTAGACGAGGGGATCAAGTGCACCCTCAGTAAGTTTGCAGATGACACCAAGTTGGGTGGCAGTGTTGATCTGCTCAAGGGTAGGGAGGCTCTGCAGAGAGATCTGGACAGGCTGGAGCGATGGGCTAAGGCCAACTGGAGGAGTTTCAATAAGGCCAAATGCCGGGTGCTGCACTTGGGCCACAACAACCCCCAGCAGCGCTACAGGCTTCGGGAGGAGTGGCTGGAGAGCTGCCAGTCAGAGAGGGACCTGGGGGTGTTGATTGACAGCCAGCTGAACATGAGCCAGCAGTGTGCCCAGGTGGCCAAGAAGGCCAATGGCATCCTGGCTTGTATCAGAAATAGCGTGGCCAGCAGGGTCAGGGAAGTGATCTTGCCCCTGCACTCGGCACTGGTGAGGCCGCACCTCGATTCCTGTGTTCAGTTTTGGGCCCCTCACTACAAAAAGGACATTGAATTACTCAAGCGTGTCCAAAGAAGGGCAACGAAGCTGGTGAAGGGTCTGGAGCACATGTCGTACGAGGAGCGGCTGAGGGAACTGGGGTTGTTTAGTCTGGAGAAGAGGAGGCTGAGGGGAGACCTCATCACCCTCTACAACTACCTGAAAGGAGGTTGCAGAGAGCTGGGGATGAGTCTCTTTAACCAAGTAATAAGCAACAGAACAACAGGTAATGGCCTCAAGTTGCACCAGGGAAGGTTTAGACTGGATATTAGGAAGTATTTCTTTACAGAACGGGTTGTTAGGTGTTGGAATGGGCTGCCCAGGGAGGTGGTGGAGTCCCCATCCCTGGAGGTGTTTAAGAGTAGGGTCGACTTAGCGCTGAGGGATATGGTGTAGTTGGGAACTGTTAATGTTGGGTTGATGGTTGGACTGGATGATCTTCAAGGTCTTTTCCAACCTAGACAATTCTGTGATTCTGTGATTCAACAGAGAGCGTCTGAAATGTTACCACATACATACGACCACACAAGCCCTCAAGTTTCTTCACATGTCAAGCCCTTCCTCTGCACCTTTACAAGGGCTGGTAGCTTGTATATTACTTGTGACTGCTGAGTTCCTTTTAGATGAGCTGATTTCCCAACTCTCCCATCTTTGCAACAGCAGCAGCAAAGTGTTTATATATCTGAAAATCACCTGAAAGCCTCAGGCTGAGTGCATGCGTCAGGGCTCAGGTCCAAAGAAAGCTACAGCTCTGACTGCATACTTAACTCCTGCAAGTTCTGCAAGATGAAGTGAGAAGCAGATGAACAGAGAACTTTTTTTAAATGCAACACTGTAGAAGAATTAAAAACCAAATAAACTCCTGCATCATTTTGCGTTCACATATAGATAAAGCCAAACTAACTAATGCTGCCAATACTGGATTATTTAACATTTTTCTCTGCAAAGGTTACCCTCCAAATAACAGGAATCATGGAATTCAGTTGAAAACTTCTTTTTGACCCTTAATATTGGTCACCTTTAAATTAAAGTAGAAATTCCACTAGACTCAGTGCAGTTGGATCTTTACAGACAGTTATCTGTGCTGAGGTATGCATACTTATTATCATGAATGTTAGCAGGTTCTACTTCCTATCACTTAAATAAGCAAAAGAAATACATGTAGTGGTCCAAAATACTTGTACAGGTTAGTAAACACCTCCTGTATTTCATTAGAAATTTACAATCAATGTATTTCTGATCCCAGCAAGGGTACTGAACAACTACTTCTGACCATTTTCCTAGTCAAAATAAACAAGGCTGAGGGTCAGACACTTTAATCTGAAATTTGTTCTAGGGGAATTTTAAAAATCAGTAACTCTCCACTGTGTACCACAGACATAACCGGTAATGGTACAGACTGACTTCCTCCTTCTTCAGAAGCCTTTCCACACACAGCCAGCCTCACTCCTCACAACACAGGGGAGTTTTAAAGCAAGCAATAGCTATCAGTTTGTGGGTTTGTGAGATGGGCTTTTTTTGTCTTCACTCTTACCCTCCACATGCACAAATGCTGTCAAGCTCTCCCACTTCTGAATTGTTACAAAAATTAAGTGTCTGTCCGTTCTTCAACTAAGAGAATGTAAAATGCCACACTGACATTGGAGAACAGCAGCTTTAATACATTAAAGAAAAAAGTGTCTTTTACTGTGTATGATTGTCAGGAGATTTCACAGCTCCTTGGGTTAATTTAGAAGGACAGGTTAACAAATGCAATTGATTCTGAGTGTACTTCCCACTTTCATCAAGTTCACAGATACCTTGAGATTGGATTTCTAGTAGTTTATATTTCCCTTGGTATGGATCTTACTATGCCAATTGCCATTCCGTATTTTTTATCAATGTTTAGAAACTAAAATAAATCTGTGGAAAGATTGATGAAATAATAAATCCTAAAAAGGAAGCGGCAGTACCAGACACAACAGGTAAACTGGGTCTGTTCAAACATAACATGTTTCATTACAAAACACAAAGACATCTGTGATCAAGAAATATCTGCCATGCTTACAGAATGCATGCTGAAAAACACTGATTACATTCTCCTTGAAGTATGCCAGAAATGGATCAACAAGGTGTAAGCAACTAACACTGCAAGACCCCCTGTATAATGATCACCAAAGACTACAGGTTTGCAAAGAAGGAAGCAGCAGCACCAAAGAATAACTCTACTTTTCATGTGACATTAGTGGGAGCAGTGTTACAGTGCTGAAGACGCTTCAGTTGGTCATAAAGTTTCAGAAAAAAACAGAGGGAGAAGGAGATGGACATGAAAAGGATAGGAATGCTGAAGAAAATGTTTTACAGATAGAATCATGAAGACCTCAATCTGTTCATCATATCAACAGCACTGAGAAGTCACTCAGTGGGAAGGATATGCCAGCTTCAGAAAGGTTTTTAATCTAGCAGAAGGGAATAAAAGCACTGGATGGAACCTAAAGCCAAACTAATTACAGTAAAAAGACATATTTATACCAATGAGGGTGATTAACCACTGGAACATGCACAAACAGAAGGATGGGTTTTCCATTTCTTGTTTTATTTGTATCAAGCAGGATAACTTTCTGATTAAACCTATCTTTCAAAATTCAAGTTACACTCTGATTGAATGTACTCACTGAACTTAATAATGATATAAGCGAATGGCCTACAACCCCTCCTTCTAATGTAAAGCTTAACAAATTAAGTTCTGTTGCTGAAAAAAGAGATTGCTTCTGAAGGACTGGATAAAACTAGATGTATACATAAATAAATAACCCATTAGAGTAGCTACGAGAACAACTCTCTTTTCTGTGTATTTATAGCATTCATTTTAAAGAAAAAATTTCAGCAACCCAAAAATCAGAAACACAGAGGGAAATGCCTCTAATTTTTGCTAGTTACCTGCCTCAGCTTGGTGCTTTGTTCTAGACAAGCAGATGTTGGCAGCCTAAGTCTGGTTGCATAACAGGTACAAAGTTTCACATTCAAAATCAGAATGGGAGTGCCAGACTGAGAAACTACAATCCTGCAAATCCCAATTAATCACTGTATGACTCTGAAGACAAGTCTGACCTGTAGCTAGTTTGATGGAAAGGAGCAGGAATGGCTTCAAATCTCTACTTCTACATGTCTGCTTAAATTCAGTTAAATGGTCACTGTGTGAAAAACAGAAACGGAGCTGGGAACAGATACAATTCAGAAATCCCTGCTGCCAAGACAGTATCTGAATTACTAGCCTACACAAACTTTTTTCTGCTCCCTGTAAGTGGGATTGAGAATTTCACCCTTCAGCCTTGAACAACATTAACTAAGGAGCCAAGCAAAACTCTTTTCAGCTGTCTCAGTTTCCCCATGATTAGTTCTAGACAGCAGATGTACTAGATGCCATATTGAGATATGCCCTTCCAATTCCCTGGGTTTGAACTCATAAATCCAAACACAACATTCTGAATTCTGCTTTGGAAGAAAGACACTTAAAACTTAACCCAATGAGGCACTGCATTTGGCTCAAAATTTCTATTTGTTCTAAATCTCTTCTTATGCTTCTTCACCCATTAATTTGTCCATAAAAAATTAGAGTTGTAAAGTAACATTAATGTGCCATCTCACAAAAAGCTTGTCAGTTTTTAAATGGTATTGAAAATGCAACAAGACTCATGGTGGACACAGTTCACAGCAGATCTACTGAAGACTGTTAAGTGGAATTAGAACAAGAAGGATCTCACATAATTGCTGCTCACTGACAAGAAAATTCTACCCTATCACATGTGGATAGAAGAGCAGAAAGAAAGAATGAGATGGAATGTAGGTGGAAGGCTCTGATCTACTTAAATTCTCTAAACGCCAGACTGAACAAAGTATGAAGGGCAAGTGACTAGAAGAAAAGGGAATAATGAAAGACTCTTTATTTCATTTTTAAATGGAAAAATATTTTAAACTTTTCTTGAAAACCAACTGTGAAAATTCATGTACTGTTGCTGTACTGTAAGTCGTGTGACAAATTCTATGGTGTTTTTTGCCATAGTTCTGTATAACACAAAAAAATAACTCAAGTTCCCAAATATATTATCCAGAGATGTTTATGTAACGAATATATTTTCCAGATAAGATTTTACCGAAAAAACCCCAAAAGCCCAAACAAAACCCAACCTCCAAACAAAAAAAAACAAACCAAAACAAAAACCCTGAAGAAACACAAACTTCTTTCATTTACAATTTACTAGAAATAGTCTAGAGGGATTTGTCTTGATTTTACTGTCAAACCATATTTAGCTTTTATTAGACATATAAAAGGTGTGATATAAAAGGTTTATTAGGCATACCAGGGTGTGATGAAAAAGCTAACAGAGCAGTCTATCTTTTAGATATTGCTATGCCTTAGCAACTCTCCAATCACCAATGTTATTTCCAGCATTGGCTGCTCCATGTTTTTAAACATTATCATTTTAGACAACAAGGAAAAATGACAGAAAGATTGGAATAAACTTCTACATCATCTAGTCCACCCTCTTTCTCAAGGTGTAATCAAATGTCTGTATCTCATTCTGGACTGATATTTATGTAATTTATTAAATTTTGGAGACCACAAATGTGATAGCTCCACAATTTGCCCAATCTCAGTTGTTATATACTTATTATCATGAAGTTTTGCATAAGGTCTTATGTGAATCTTCTTAAGCACAGCTTAAGCCTACTGTTTCTTCTTTCATCCACATACTATTTTATTTAAGAAATTATTTTATTTAACAAAAGGACAGGCAGGGGAGAGGAGGAGGGGATGTCACCCTCTATGTCAGTGACCAGCTGGAGTGCATGGAGCTCTGCCTGGGGATGGATGAGGAGCCGACCAAGGTTTATGGGTCAGGATTAAAGGAAAGGCAGGGACAGGAGACATTAGAGTGGGAGTCTGCTACAGGTGACCTGACAAGGAAGACCGAGCAGATGACGTCCCCTATAGACAGATAGGAGCAGCCTCATGTTCACAGGCCCTGGTCCTCATGGGGGACTTCAACCACCCTGATTACCTATTGGAGGGGCAACACAACAGGGCATAAGCAATCCAGAAGGTTCCTGGGATGCATTGATGATAACTTCCTTCTCCAAGTGGTAGAGGAACCAATGAAGAGAGGTGCTATGCTAGACCTTGTTCTCACCAACAAGGAAGGGCTGGTGGGGAGTGTAAAGCTCAAGGGCAGCCTTGGCTGCAGTGACCATGAAATGGCAGAGTTCAAGTTCCTTAGGGCGGTGAGGAGGGCAAACAGCAAGCTCGTTACCCTGGACTGCAGGAGAGCAGACTTTGTCCTCTTCAGGAATCTGCTTGACAAGTAGCATGGGGTAAAGCCCTGGAGGGAAGAGCAGCCCAAGAAAGCTGGTTGATATTCAAGGATCACCTCCTCCAAGTTCAGGAGCAAGGCATCCCAACAAAGAGGAAGCCAGGAAAGAACACCAGGAGGCCTGCATGGATGAACAAGGAGCTCCTGGACAAGCTCAAACACAAAAAGGAAGCCTACAGAGGGTGGAAGCAAGGACAGGTAGCCTGGAAGGAATACAGAGAAATTGTCCGAGCAGCCAGGGGATAAGATTAGGAAGGCCAAAGCCCTGTTTGAACTAAATCTGGTCAGGGACATCAAGGGCAACAAGAAAAGCTTTTATAGGTATGTTGGTGATAAAAGAAAGACTAGGGAAAATGTGGGCCATCTCCAGAAGGAAGCAGGAGACCTGGTTGCCCAGGATACGGAGAAGGCTGAGGTACTCAGTGACTTTTTTGCCTCAGTTTTCACTGGCAAGGGCTCCAGCCACACTGTCCAAGTTGCAGAAGACAAATGCGGGGACTGGGAGAGTGAAGACCTGCCCACTGTAGGAAAAGATCAGGTTCAAGACCATCTGAGGAACCTGAAGGTGCACAAGTCCATGGGCCTGATGAGATGCATCTGTGGGTCCTGAGGGAACTGGCAGATGAAGTGGTGTGAGAGACAACTTGTAAAAACAGGTCCTGAAAGAAACAGGCCTGCAAGAAACAAGGACTGAGAAAAACAGCCTGAGAAAAAGGTTAGCGGGGAGGGTGGAGGCCCTTTGAGCTAAGGAATGTCTCAAACACTCGCAAGTAATGAAACTGTAGTCACAGGGTGGATAGTGTGGAGGTCAAAACTGATAAGGCTGCCCAAATAACACAAGATGCAGCTGGAGGAGGGAGCCCTGTGGAGACAGGATGACTCTGCTCTGGTGCACCTGGCCAAATTTCAAGGGCCATCTGTCCGGTGAATGACCTTTGCTTCATTATCCATGAAATGCATATTAA
Source organism: Strix uralensis (assembly GCF_047716275.1). NCBI lineage: Eukaryota > Metazoa > Chordata > Aves > Strigiformes > Strigidae > Strix > Strix uralensis. Next base: position 85,803,287 of record NC_134012.1, on the reverse strand, counting down.
TACCTGAATATGCTAATGAAGAGTAACAAGATCATGCTAATTACATCATCCTATGAAACACCTTACCCCTCCCCATACATGGGATACATAGGTATGTGGGTCAACCTAGGGGATAGACCCAAGGAAAGTGTGTATAAATAGAGGGGGGCAAGGGTGGGGGGGACTCAGAGAGCAAAGTGAAGCAAAGAAGACAGATGCCTCCTGGAACCCTCGCGGGAGGGATTGATGCAGGAACCCAAACCGGTGATCTCTATTCCTCTGTTCTCTCCATCTACCTCCTTTCCTTTTTCCCCTTTTCCTTCACTACCATTAAGAAATGCAAGGCATACTGTATCGCTTGCCACAACTCGTTATATACTTCGCCAATTATCATGTATCCAATTAGTACATTGTGCGAAGTTAATAAATGTTTGGGCTTTGAAACTTGTCTCACTGTTTTCCACTCCGTTGCGGATGTATGCGTCTCAGTCACTTGTCTCCCTCATCTGAGCGGGACATGACAAGTGGCTAAGCCACTATCCATCATATCTGAGAAGTCGTGGCAGTTCAGTGGAGGTCCTACTGACTGGAAAGGGGAAACATAACCCCCATTTATAAAAAGGAAAATAAGAGAAGACCCAGGGAACTACAGGCCAGTCAGTCGCACCTCTGTGCCCGGCAAGAGCATGGAGCTGACCCCCTGGAATCTATGCTAAGGCACATGGAAAATAAGGAGGTGATTGGTGACAGCCAACATGGCTTCACTAAGGGCAAATCGAGCCTGATGAATTTGGTGGCGTTCTGTGACGGGGTTACAGCATCGGTGGGTAAGGGAAGAGCAATTGACATCATCTACCTGGACTTGTGCAAAGCATTTAACACTCTCCCACATGACGTCCTTGTCTCTACATTGGAGAGACGTGGATTTCACAGATGGACCACTCAGTGGATAGGAAATTGGCTGGATGGTCACATTCAAAGAGTTGCAGTCAGTGGCTCAATGTCCAAGTGGAGAGCAGTGACAAGTGGTGTTCCTCAGGGGTCAGTGTTGGGACTGGTACTGTTTAATGTCTTTGTTGGAGACATGGACAGTGGGATTGAGTGCACCCTCAGAAAGTTTACTGATGACACCAAGCTGTGTGGTGTGGTTGACACGCTGGAGGGAAGGGATGTGCCATCCAGAGGGACTTGGACAGGCTGGAGAGGTGGGCCCGTGCAAACTTCATGAAGTTCAACAAGACCAAGTGCAAGGTCCTGCACATGGGTGGGGGCAATCCCAAGCACAAATACAGGCTGGGTGATGAGTGGATTGAGAGCAGCCCTGAAGAGAGGAATTGGAGGTATTGGTGGATGGAAAACTCACTATGAGCCAGCAGTGTGTGCTCACAAACCAGAAAGCCAACCCTATCCTGGGCTGCACCAAGAGAATTGTGGCCAGCAGGCTGAGGGAGGTGATTCTCCCCCTCTACTCCGCTCTTGTGAGACCCCACCTGCAGTGCTGTGTCCAGCTCTGGGGCCCCCAACATAAGAAGGACATGGACCTGTTGCAGCAAGTCCAGAGGAGGCCATGGAGATGATCAGGGGGCTGGAGCACCTCCCTTATGAGGACAGGCTGAGAGAGTTGGGATTGTTCAACCTGAAGAAGAGAAGGCTCCAGGGGACCTTATAGGGGCCTTCCAGTACCTACAGGGGACCTACAGAAAAGATGGGGAGAGACTCTTTCTCAGGGATTGTAGTGATAGGACAAGGGGTAATGCTTTTAAACTGAAGAAGAGTAGATTTAGATTCCATATAAGGAAGAAATTCTTCACTGTGAGGGTGGTGAGGCACTGGAACAGGTTGCCCAGAGAAGCTGTGGCTGCCCCCTCCCTGAAAGTGTTTGAGACCAGGTTGGACGGGGCTTTGAGCAACCTGGTCTACTAGAAGAGATTGGAACTAGATGTTCTTTAAGGTCTCTTCCAACCAAACCATTCTATGATTCTATGAAATTTGAAGGCTGTAGCCATGTTTCCCCCAGAGTCTGATCACAGTGAACATGAAGTCCTGGCCAGGATTACAACAGTAATAACCTGAGGAACCATGGTGAACTAACCACTAAAACAGAGCATAGCATTAGGAGTAGGCAATCCAAGGAGACAGTTTAGACCACTGTCTCTGACATGAAATCCCCCAATGAGTCAAGAAAAGAGGAACTCTCTCCCAAAAATACCACGCAAAACAAAGGAGTTTCTTGACTATAGGGGTATAGGGCTTACTATGTTTCAGTTCCCTACCTCTACCACAGTTGTCTGGGCAGCTTTACACATAGGTTGGTTGAAGTTTCTTGCAGTTTTCCTGCGAAAGAGAAGAAAATGAATAAATATTAAAAGCTGTAATAGTACGAGGAAAGACTTTTCAGAGATAGGCTACAAGTACCTCTGTAATACAAACATCACAAATATATTCACCAAATAGCTAGAGGATTAATAAAAAAATAGGAGGAAGGAAAAAGTATTGTGGAATTGTGTAAGATACCTATGAAATTAAGTATTTTGCTACATTAGAAAACATTTACTACAGCTCTTTTGACTTTTAACCAGCACATTGTTTAAGTAAAATTGAGTATGCTACTGATACCTTCATTTATTAGATCCAAGAGCAGCAGCAAGCTGGGCTTTGTACAATGTACCTTCCCATTATTTCACTGCACAAAGAATAAAATTAACCTCCATAGGGGGGCCAGTAACAGGGCCTAACAGCCTCTCAAGTCCCACATATGCCTTCATAATTCAGACTAGGACTTGGGATAGCACTTTGCATAGTAGTCAATTTAATCCAGTTCTCTTGATTAAAAAAGCTATGCCAGTTCTGGCACTCACTGCAAGACTCTGGCATTCATCCTAACGATTCCTGCACAGTATTTATGTAACAAGGAAGAAGAACCTCTAGGGAATAAAAGTAACACATGACATGTATAACCATGCTGGGATCTGCACTGAGATCTTAGTAGGTACAGGGAAAAACAACTGACCTTTGTCAGCCCCTTTTTATATTTTTCAGAAAGCAAACAAAACTGTGCAGCATTATATTTAAGAAAAATTGTGTGTATATTTTAGTTGGGTTCCACTGACAGCTTCTCAGCATTTTTCTCTTTAAAAAGTAGAATTCTTGAAATTTCTTCATCAAAATGCATGAAACTAGGGTTTAAAACAAGCCAAAACTTCCTTTCTCCCATCCTCTTTTCACAGAAGCATTTTTTTTCTGACCATCCTCATTTCCCAATGCCTTTTCCTCTTTCCTTCGCCCTTTAGTGCAATGACCATGCCTAGTGCTATGGCCATGCTGAATTTTGGGATGCTGCCGCCACCTCGTGGCTTTGAGGGAGGTAGGAAATTGCAAGGGTCAAATCCTGAAACTACCATGCAGTTTCAACAGGATTTCTAGTGCAGAGATCTATAGAATCAAAGCTACACACAATGACACATAACTTGGGGAAATACTGTTTTACTGGCAATACACAGCAGCTGTGAAGGTACAGTATCTTTTGTCCATGGGTCTCCTCTGTGGCTGTATAAACACAAGAGGATGTAAGAAGAGGAAACCAAAAAAAAACCAACCAACCCTTGAATTTATATTCTTCTCTTAGTGAACAAATACAATACTAGCTGCTAGTGATTTACGGAAAACTACCCTAAACTAGGTAGAGTATAAAATGAGAAGAAAACCAGAGTTACAAAAGCTGAATTAAAATAGCAGGAGAATGGATACAGATGGGGGAAGGCAGATACGGAAACAAAGAATTCAGTATTTCATCCCAAGCAACTACTTTTCTGAGCCAAAGACCTTCTCAAGATCATAGATCTGCCAGTAAAAGAAACTGATATAAAATTATTTTTACATAGGGGAAAAAATTACAAGAAAACATTTCAATGACAAATTATTAAGAGTTAATGGGCTTGATTCTGACCCTATTTATAAAAGCTTATACAATTTAGAATGTTCTTGGGTTAGTAAAGTTGTTTCAAAAGCAGCAGTCTTTTATAAGATCAAAGGTCTTATTTCTAAAGAACACATCATACAGAAGAAGGAAAACCAGAAACGCTGTGCTATTTTCCAACACAGAATAATGTTCAGGTTTTTGGAGTATGAAATGCAGAAACTAGCAAGCCAAGTTTGCCTTTTTATTTTAAGATAGTTTTCTGGACATCTCGACTCAGCAATGTGTGCAAAGTCCACTGTTCCAGCAACGGATTCCTAAACTGACCCAAAGGCATGATAACAGCTTTTGTCCCAAAGGAAAAAGGTAGCAAACTAGCTCACAGTAGACTAAATCAATGAACTACATCCACTATGTACCTAATGGAGCAGAGATGAAGGGACACCTCAGATATAAACTGAATTTATGTATTGCAGAACCACTTGAAGCATGAAGAGATGACCTGACATGACTGTCTGTGACAGCAGGGGCCCTGACTCAGTTTGTCCCTTCAACATCTCTGTTCCTTTGTCAAGAGTGTACTTTCATCAGCACCAAATCACACCTCCACTTGTAAAGTGAAAGTATATTGGGCTAGAACAACTCCAAAGCAGATGGTACCAGATGAAAAGGGAGGAGAGCCAAAGGAGGTAGAATGTCCACAAAAGCAGCGGCACTCCCTGCTGTTGTCCCTAACAAGCAAAGCTCCAAAGAAGCTTAAGACCTGGAGACACTCTGTTCTACTAAACAGAACTAGTATCTGCATCAGACTAACAAAGCGAAATGCCCATATATGCATCCTTTCAGCTATCACAAGAACATGGTGGGATTATTTCATTATGGTTGCGGAAGTCTTGGATAATTTGTCTTGGTAATGGTGCAATAATTCTTGGTAAGAATTATTACCTACTGGGCCAGATACAGGTCTTCTTAGGCAAAAGCTGTGGTGCAGAATAGTCCATTCAGCATAAAGATGCCTGGAAGGAAAGCAGCCACGGCATGCTGTATGGAACAAAAGAGCTAGGTGACATGAAGTATCATGTAGAAAACCCTGTTTAAAAAATTGACTTCTAAAGGAGCTGGTGCCATTCCGGATCCCCAAGAAAACAGCATAGCTTCATGTATGAGAACAGACAAAAAAACTCATGCTGGCCTGTGGTCCAAATAAGTCTACCTAAAGTACATACTTTAAATTTAAAAAAGCCCTTAGCTTGAGGGTGTTTAACAGTTTGGCAGACACTTACTCCATTCCTATTGGCTCCACAGATACCAGAGTCATGGGATACACACTATAAATAGTACCATGCTGCCGTGAAAGCAGTGGCAGATGTGAGTAAACACAGAGCCTATGTCTATCCAGGCATATTTCAGCAAACAAAAACAGAAGTCACATAAAAAAAGTACAGAAGCATCCCACTGCCAGTTGAATACATACTCGGTATGTAGCATGATGTCAAAAATACATTTTCCTTTTCATCAGTCCTGTAGATCACAGAGATATTGCTGTTACATTCGAATCTACTACAGTTTCCTCCTCTGTTGCCTCCCACAGGCTATGAGATGAGCCTATGTTTCTGTTCTAGGCCATCAGGTAATCTGCATCTCATCTAAAGCCAGAAAGGGTCACTGCTGATTATGAGCAAATTCTTTTAAGCTAGCAATACTCTACATGAAATAAGACACTGGATGATGATGTTTCCATCTTTGATTAGTTACACTTGAAAGAAGGACTCAAGATTTTTAGGTCTCCACTGATGGAAGTAGTATCTGGTATCAACTGTACTGTGTGAATGTGAGAGACATATGAAGACTTCTGAAAGGAACAGAAGGGAGAGGAAAAGCCATAAAGAGAGACCAACAGGACATAAAGGGTGGGGGGAGGGAGAATGCAACCAGTCTGTTTCTGTGGAGAATGAAAGAATTTTTCTGAGTTAAGTAAGCATCAGTAGATAGATATGGGGTAAAAGCACAGACAGTAGAGGCTTAAGATCGAACAAAGACAAGCACAAGGGGGAAGACTGTTTCCTGTATTCCATGTCCCAAAGTCTAAGGAAAGGAGTTTAGCAGCCATCAAATTCATGTGCACACACACAAGAAAGTTCAGTTTTCAATCAGAAACCATCTTGTCTTGTCAGTGGGCAAGCCAGGATGTCAAGAGTTGGGTAAAATAAAAACTTCTTTCTTAATTTTCAAGTATTTTTATTTAATATTATTATTATATCCATAAGATACAGAGATAAAAGTTTATGTGAATACATGCATACATATACATATATAAACAAAGAAAAACATTACTTTATCAGTATTATTTTATCCGCGTATTTTTCAGTTGCTTTTTCAACTCCTTGTTTGTTTTAATACATACAAAGACAAACTGCATTACTCAGCATCTTCTTGTAGTAAACTGCAACTGATTACCATAACACTTACCTTTTCATCTGATAGCCATAAAACAAACAAATGAAAACCAGATGTTAAAGATAAGCAAACCTCTCCTGCTTCAGTTCAGGACAAACCAGAGCACAAATATAGCAACTCAAATAAATGATGTTATCACTAGTGCAACGCCCAAACTTTTCACTACAAAAGATGTTTAAATTCATATGATACCTCTCCCTACGCCAGTGAGATCAAATCAACTTTACATACTTTTCTGGGGACCGAATCAAGTTTTCCCATCAATGACTGGCCAGGAGACTGACTCAGCTCCCTTCTCTTCTGACATGTATGAACCTGCACTTCTTGGGTCAGCCTTCAATTGCACAAGGAAAAGGACCCAAACTAGCACAAAAATTGAACCAAATAGAATGACACTACATCTCTCCACAGTCGTCATAATGACTTTGGTCTGACATGTCTCATTTTTAACTACCAATGTTTTATTTCACAGCTATGTTTGAATTCTCAAAAGTCATTAAAAAAAGCAATTATACTTTGTTTTTTATAGCAGTGTAATTTGACAGTAGGGAAAGGCAATATGAAAGAAAGTGAAATCAGGAAAACATTATTTTGCCATCACACAGAAGACAGGATTCTCCTCTCTTTCATTATCTAAACCATTAAAGAATCTTTTCCCACTGGTAAACAAGTCATACCTGAAAATTATGTTTCCTGCACGATCAGCCTTCCATGCCTTCACAAGAGCAAAATCTCCTGTAATCGACTTCTCCAGAATAAAGTGACGGCCATCAAACTCTCTCACCTACAGAGAAAAGTACTGTATAATAACAGAGAAACACTGAAAGGCTGTAAACCCCAGTTTTATCACAGTGTCACTATTTAGTGAAACAGAATGAGAATCAGATCCATATTCCTGCTGCTCCATCTACTGGAAATAGACATGCTTCTTCCTGCACATCTACCAGTTAACCAAAAAATGAAATGCTAAAGCAGAACTGTTGAAAAAGTTCATCATCACTGCCCACCACCAGAAATCCCAAATCTAAAACAAAATGGATTTGAGACAAGAGTACTCAAATCACATCATCTGAAAGGCTGAATTTAATTTGGTTTTCTCTGCATTTATGATCAATGTTTGTAATGATATTGTGCCTGAAGTCAGAATATGTAACTGACAAACAACTAGTATTTTAATCCTATATAGAAACATGAAACAGCACTTCTCTTAATGTCAAAGGTTAGAGTATACAGAAATACTATTTGAGAGCTATTTAAAATATCTGGGAGGGGAAGGAATTATTGACAAAAGTGTATCAGAAGTCAGTTTTTCAGTCCTGCAGAAGGAGATCTGAGCTTTTACAAAATGACAGTTGCATTTGAATTGGATTTGGAGAATGGATTTGATCAAATCATGCTAGTCATGTTATTAGCCTCCCAAAAGACTGAGGAGAGGAGAGTAAGAGAGACTTTTCCACAAATCTTAAAAGTAGAAGAAAAGTGTTGTCAAAATTATAAGCTATTTAATAAACAAAACATTCCTTCAAATGGTAAAACATCATAATGACATATTCAGTAAGAAAATTAAGGAAAAAAAAGACTAAGTTAATGATTAGATACTGAAAATAGCCATGCATAAAATACATTAAAACTATGGCAGGGAAAATTACCTTTACCCCAGAGATGTTCTTGAAGTAGAATTTAATGCTGTTTGCAGCCTCACTGGAGCAGACAGCATTAGCTCCATCCATTTCTTCAAGTACAATTATGGCACTGAGAAATCTCTCTCTTTCTCCAAATTCTACATCCAACTTCAGTATGAAGCCCTCATTTCTCACTTGGAAGACACACTTTTTATTTCTTTGCAATTTCAAATACTCAGACTAAATTGCATTTCAACTGTTGGCAAATGCATTTCCCGAAAGTTTGTGTCAACTGAGCTCTTCTCTCTTTAGCAGGAAAATGTCCCATCTCTTCTAATGCTAAAGCTTTTATGTACAGCTGCAGGGCTGCTTCCTCCATACCACAGTATTTATGGAGCACCTGCCCCACTAATAGGAGGTTGTTCTCAATCCGTACTGTGCACTTCAGTGGTCTCGTACAAGACTTTGTTGTAATACACAGTAAACCTGCTCAGAGAGCTGTCAAGTGAAGAGTAACTCAGCAACTTGGACCAGTTCTTGATACTATGTCACCCTAAAGCTGTAAAAACTTTTCTAACACATCACACAGGACAAAAGTGAGCAGTGGGAGAAAAACAAATGTGTCTGGTACCACAGATATCCTGTTAATTCAACATAGTAAGGTTAAACTTGGCCAGGAGGTGCTTAAACTAATATTTATCTTGGGAATAGGTAAGAAATTTCATTTTCAACACAGAAGGCTTCCTAATAACAAACTGACGTCTTACCTCTCTTGGCTGGCTGGCAATGGCAATGGTGCCATCTGTGTTGTATTTGATAGGTGCACCCCCTTCCTGCACCAGTGTCCCATAGCCAGTACTGGTGTAAAATGCTGGAATTCCTGCTCCTCCTGCTCTAATACGTTCAGCGAGCGTACCCTACGGGAAAACATATTTAACTAGTCATTTGGGAACAACAAATCAAACTTTGATGAATGGGTTGCATGCACTTATTTTTATATCCTGTCATTTGGAGATTTTCTTTCCGAACTCAGCAGACCATCACAGCTCTTTCTTCCTCCCATTTTAGCTCTACTTTGTGGGACTGGTACTGGATATGGCAAGACATGCTTCACACACGGCCATAAATTGATCAAGAGCACACCATTACACAACTCCCTGTCAGCTCCCAAGCCCCAGCACTTCGCTGTGCCTACTCTCCTTCAGCTTGTTTCCCAGTCCACTACTCTGAGAAAAGTACAGAGGTTTTTTTTTCCTTCCCACCTGGCTACATATACTAGGTTTTTCTTTTATAACAATCCTACATATTTATGTTTCATTCTCCAACATTTTAAGAAAAACTTCATACCCTACTCCAAGTTGAAACAGCCACGCAGTAGAAGATTGAGAAAGGAAGAGGGAGTCCAGTGATCTGGGTTGCCCATGCTAAGAATACCAAGAAGCTGACAAAACAGCATTTCTACTCTATTTGACCACTCCATCCACACACTGTTCTGTGTTCAGCTGTACCATGGATATTAACATCCCAAATTCCTCATCAGCCTTAATTACAGATTTATGGCCAAAGACATGTCTGCCTGTTTTTCATTAGTGTCCATTCTCAAATTTTTTTTATATTATTCTGTATTCAAAGCAAAACAAGACCATCACAGACAATTATCTAGCGTGATGGCCTCCAAAACACACGTCACATTTTCCCCACTTATCCTGCAAGAAACACAATGACTTCTGGTAAGTTTACAAAATGGTGGCAAGAAGCAGATGCAAACCATCCAATGATACAAAGTCCTGTGTTCCAAGCAGCATTTCAAGATCTCACCATGACCGCTCCCTTACTGTGTTAACAAGGACACAACAGTTCCCCATTTTGCCTAAAGTCATACAAACTTGAAGAGCATTTCCAAAAGACACAAATATTTCAAATTCCTATATATCTTAGGAAGTCATTAATTCACCTTACTGTTTACCATTGCACAGTATTTTCATGCTGGACCTGCATAGCTTGTCTGTGCAGTCCACAAAGCCTATTACATGTCAAAGGAGTTCAAGGTCTTCTAGATGAAAGCACTGAACATTAAGTAGGAAGAAGGAAAAAATGAATTGTGAGATTTGCAACTTTTTAAACATGAGAAGTGGCAAGTGCCTCGATATTTCCGTGTCAGCTGACTGGGTATAAAAGGAGCTTTTCTGCCCATCTCTGGGATTCTAAGAGACATTGCCAAGAGATGGAGCCCAAGACCCTCTTCTCCATAAAAACTTAAGGCTGTTGCTTTTCCCAGAGACTTAAATCAAGAGCTGTTTAAAGCCCAAAGATCATGTGTCACCTTTGGAAATGCAACACGCTAACATGCTGTAGGCTTTAGAGTAGTAATTTCACAAAACTCGATGTGAATATAATGTAACTGATACTCAAGATTTTAGGATCTCATTGCAATCAGAAGATTTGGGTAGCTTGGCAGTGCTTAATAATTAAAACTATGGTGCTAACAAGTAAAGCTGTAAATATTGGCTCATAACACTATGCAGAGATTAATTTAGTTAAGATTTAATGAACAAGCCCAAAAAGAGTTGTTTCAAACCAAAAAGAGTTGTTTCAAATAAACTGAAATATCCTAATTTGATTCCTACCCACTAGATGGCAGACACTGCACATGCAACATCCCCAAGCGCACATGTGAGCTGCCAGCAATACTGGAATTCAGCAACTCCCTGACTTTTTTCCCCTTATATGGGCCACAATATTGAGCCTGCTTCATGTGTTTTTCTACAGTCTGGGAGGAACTATCAAAAAAAGCTAACAGCATATTGGGCCATCTTGTCTAGACCATGCTTTTGCCAAGAAAGGTTGGATCAGATGATCTTTGAGGTCCCTTCCAACCTGATATTCTACAATTCAAATCAAACATTGTAAAATAAAATACACATATATATATACTTGAAATGAATATAATGTAACAAGTCATAAAAGGAATTCACACAATATGACCAGTAAGTTCTGCAACATACCAGTTGCAGCCTATAGCCCATGAGCCTAAAATGGTATACTGGGTTTGCATGGCAGGGTTTTGGTAGGGGTGGAGCTACAAGAGGGGCTACAGAGATGGCTTCTGTGAGCAGCTGCCAGAAGCTTTCCCTATGTTCAGGAAAGCCAGTGTCAACTGGCTCCAAGATGGGTCCACTTGGCCACTGGCCAAGGCTGAGCCCATCAGTAATGGTGGTAGTGTCTCTGTGATAACATATTTAAGAACAGGGAAAAAAAAAAACAACCTGCATAACCCCAGAAGCAGTCAGAAGAGAGAGAAGTGAGAATGTGTGAGAGAAACAACTCTGCAGACACCAAGGGCCGTGAAGAAGGAGGGAGAGGAGGTGCTCCAGGCGCCAGAGTGGATATTCCCCCTGCAGCCCATGATGAAGACCATGGTGAGGCAGGCTGTGCCCCTGCAGGCCATGGAAGTCCACGGTGTAGCAGATCTCCACCTGCAGCCCATGGAGAACCCCACACTGGAGCAGGTGGATGACCAAAGGAGGCTGTGACCCTGTGGGAAGCCCATACTGGCGCAGGCTCCTGGCAGGACCTGTGGACCCGTGGAGAGAGGAGCCCACGCTGGAGCAGGTTTACTGGCAGGACTTGTGACTCCGTGGGGGACCCACACTGGAGTAGGGGAAGGGTGTGAGGAGTCCTCCCCCTGAGGAGGAAGCAGTGGCACAGACAACGGGTGATGCACTGACAACAACACCCATCCTCTGTGCCACTGCCATGGAGGAGGTAGAGAAATTGGGAGTAAAGTTAAGCCCAGGAAGAAGGGAGGGATGGGGGGAAGGTGGACTTTTAAAGGTTTGGTTTTATTTCTCATTATCCTATTCCGATTTCATTGGTAATAAATTAAACTAATTTCCCCAAGGTCAATCTGTTTTGCCCATGACAGTAATTGGTGAGTGATCTCTCCCTGTCCTTATCTCGACCCACAAGCATTTCATTGTATTTTCTCTCTCCTGTCCAGCTGAGGAGGGGAGTGATAGAGAGGCTTTTGGTGGGACCTGGCATCCAGCCAGGGTCAATCCACCACAGATGGCAAGTTCCATGTGTCTTTACTGCACAGCTGCACACAGGCAAAACATCTGGATTGCAAAATAATTTTAAAAGAGCACTTAAGCATTATTTTACTCAGTATTTTAGGTGAAATCAACAGCCTCCTAGAGACACTCCTTACCTGAGGTGTAAGCTCAACTTCAAGCTCACCAGATAAATACTGGCGTTCAAATTCAGCATTCTCTCCAACATATGATGACACCATGCGTTTTATCTGCTTACTCTGAAGTAGAAGACCAAGTCCAAAATTGTCAACACTGTGTAGAAAAATCCAGACAATAATCAGCATTTAGAATAGAGTTCTGTTGTATTCAAAGCACTTAATAAAGTTTAATGACTTAGTAAGATAGAACAAAATTATCATCTCCCCCAAGACATAAGGAATTGGAGACAAAAGTAAAATTCCAGCTTTTAAGGGGGAAAACATCAAAGCTACAATTAAAATTTAGGACTCTAGTGCTCAGACCTCATTTCTTCCAAGGCACTGAATACATCCAAAACTTCCTTTTAAAGACATTTCACATGTAACAGCTACAAATACCAGCCTAACAAGTGGTGTTATTTTACATATCTGCTCCTTTAAAAAGCCTTACTAATTAACAAAAAGTCACACATGGCACAACCTGGCTTTGAGTGAACAAAGACATGATCCAGAAGTACCTCACAAAAAGTGATGTATATCTGCCACTAGTTGTCTCAATTCAGTATGAATTAATTATCCACACATGGCTTCAGATTTCAGGATAAGAAATATTGAAGAATATTAAAAGAATCCTTTAAGAAGCCAAACCCAGTATCCAGCATGCTGCAATTAACATGCACATGTGTTTACAATATATGCATCCTATTGAAAACACCACTCCTGAGGAGCTCCAAAAAGGTTGTCTGTACTTTCTAAGTCTATCAATTGCTTTAGTGAAATATCTCCCTTTCCTATGCAAATCTCACCCTTTTGGTATTCTTACACCACCATGTTTGCCATACTGCTTCCTTCTCTAGGTAGTCAGAAATGAACTGTCTTTCCACTAACGACCAGATGAAGAAAGTAATGTATCAGACTGCCTTCCCTCTATTCTTCCTCCTTACACTGTACCCAAATTATCAGTAAGTATATCCCCTAACTCTGGCTTTATAAGCTATGGTGATGGGGAGACAAAGAACGTAAAGTATATATAAGTACTGTAATACAAATCTATACTCCCCACACAAAAAATACTATCTTACTCAAAAAAGGGAAAAACAACTCAAAAATCAAGATATGATGCTGAGTGAGCCAAGAGGTATTTGTTTTGCACAATAAATCAATGTAGATCAGAGGAGAGAACCACTGAGCCACAGCCAAACCTCACTTAATGGATGTTACTTCTCCACCACTTCAGGATCCATGTCAGAATCCAGCTGGGACCTCCTGGCATCCTTTCAAAAGGCCAGATTCAAAAAGCTTACTACTATACAGTATCCATTTTCAAATACTAAAGTGGTAATGATGAACCCACTTTTACAACAGCACCACTGTCCTCTTCCTTGCCAGCCCCAATGTCCCATAGCACATGCTGCAGTGCTACATGTGAAGGGAGAGGGGCTGAGCAGAGCAGTGCCAGCACCAGCTCTTCACCTCCTACCACAATACTCTCAATAGCTGCATGGACAGATGTGCAGTCAGAAAGACTGCTCAACTGCATGCTTATTTTAAGGTTAGGACTATTTTAAGAAGATACCCCACTTCTATGCATACTCAGGCGTTTTGGAAACTGCATGACAGGAAGTGAAACAAGCTTCTCTGATCTGGGTCTCTGAATTTATTCTCTAGATGTAAAGAACTTGACTTGCTGTAAAAGCTTGCTCCACTCTCCAACTCTGACCTACTAAGAAAAAATTAAAAATCTAATTCTGATGCAATCTTTTAAGTGTTGCAGTGCCAGAGCCTTGAGAACAAAATGTGTTCTGCCTGGAAACAACCTATATTTCTAACTCACCACAGGAAAAAATTCCACCAGTTTGAAACTAAGAGTAGAAAGAGGAGTCCCATGGGCAAAGAAAGGGATTAAAAAAAGAATAAAAGTACAAACGCCACAATTTCCTGTATAGGGTCACTCAAAGCAGAACAACCCATCTCACAACCCCCTTTGAGGGACAAGGCCTCTCAAAACCATCAAACCCTGACCTCTCGCTTTAAAAGGTAATAAACAAATGTAACAGACTGGCCAATATCTGATGGCAATTTAATGGATTTGTATAACTAGAGTATTGTGTAGTGAAAGTACGTAAGTTAAACAAAACTGTGCAGTGCTTTGTAGTGCAAGAACAAGCAGGGGCAGCCTGAGCTGCTTTCAAACCATAGTTGCTACTTCTGTATCACTTCTGTATCACTGCTACTTGTATCACTCAGGTGGTTGGCACTGCTCTTACCATTTCAAAACTTGAAAGCTATCAAATAGAAACAGGATTTCTGCATGCAGTCACCAAAATTCTGAGTGAGCATTCACATGAGAAAGGGATGGCAACAGAAGAGCAGATTTGTAATGGTTAAAGAAATTTCTGCCTCATTTCATCAAGATCTGTAATCCTTCCTCCTACAGTCTCAGAAGCAGCTACTGGAGCACACTGTCCTTAACAGGATTTTGCATATAGTCCTGCAGAATCCCATGCAGGATCTCATACAGGTACACTTGGCTCCCTTATCTACTACAGTCAGGTATCTTCTCTCAAACAAAACTTAGTAGTTACAAAGTTCCCTATAGAAATTAAATAGAAAGATGCACAAAATTTATTCTCTGTCACGCTCATCCCAAGCTGCACTTCACTTCTTAAGCCACTCTTTCTCCTCACCTCAAAAGCAGTCAATTTATTCAAAAATAAAATTGCAGTGAGGATCAGTCACTGAGCACACAGGTCATACAATCTTATTTCTCTAGCACAATGGGAAGAGGAATTTTACCCTCAGAAAGTCATGCACCAGGAGGCTCTGCCTGTCTGGTAACACAAAATTACTTAATTCCCAGGCGCATTTCATCTTCAGAGAAGCATCACAAAATCCAATTGCTGTTACTCATATGTTTATTTTAAATGTACATTTCTTAAAAGAAATACAGCACTACCCACCTTTAAGGATGCAATCTGCATTCAGGTTTCCAGCTAAAATAACCCTTTTGCTCTCTACGCACATCAGTTTTCCTTTCATCTCACTCCAAAAAGTCATTTGGAGCATCTGAGACTATTTTATATTTCCTATGTTTTTTTCTTATATTTGAATGTCCTAAGAAACCAACATTTCACACCACAGTGAAAATGCTGTTCTGACTCCTATTCTCCCCACCGTTTGCTCTTTACTTGACATCTCTATCCCAGAATAAAAATTTCAATATAACATTTTTATGGCAATTGTTAGTTACTTGTACTTCCTTTCCATCTTTTGCTGCTTTCTTGGTTGTGTTGTTTTAGATGGAAAAGTTTCTTTGAACTTTTCAGCTTAAAATATGTTTATATAATTTATATTATGTTTATATATAAATACCCCTAAAGTATCTGTCTTGCAGGCAATGCCCTTCCTATCAAATAGTAACCATAAAAAGAAAAAAAGATTCTTCACTGAGGGCATCGGAAGAATACATTCTGTGTATCTATTCCAAAAGCTTAATTCAGTCCTTTAAAAATTTAAACAAAGGTGAGTGCAATAAAAATATGTTGTCCTAGATAGGAAGGAAAAAGGCGTGGTGGAAGCTGATATAGTTGTTACATGTGCCATCGGAAGAGGGAAAGTACACACTAATGATAGACAGAGAATGCATTATTTTGCCCTCAAAATTGTTAAGATTTCTAGAAGTTTCTCCATCCTGTATTAGGGTAAAATATGAATGAACAGAATACATGAAACACATACAGGAAAAGAGATCTAAGCTGGCACTCATCAAGAACGTAGGTCACCCAAGCTCCCCATTCTACTGATGTGTACAAGAAGGAAGTCTGGTTGTTTAGTAACACATTCCTTCCTATTGTTTTGTCCTCTCAGACCTACAAACCCTTCCTGTCCAAAACTAATGTTTACCTAATAAAAAAATTAGCCAACAATGACTCCCAGCCAGATCTAGACCACATATCTCAAATATACTGGAATTAATCAAAAGCAACATGTCCATGTTGCACTCCAGATAAATGGTAATTTGCAGCTCTGACCTCTCTCTTTGGCGGCTCAAGCAAAACACATTCTACAGCATTACAGGGAAGAAGAGATTACCCACGTTTCCAATCTGATAAAAGCTTCCCACACCAACAAGCCCTACACAGCCTGATGAAGTAGGGAATAGAAATCTGCATTCTTACGCAGAAAAAACAGGAGACTTGGAATGTCACACTGCTCTGGCAAGAGACTTAAGATGGCTTTTGGGGTTTTTGTGAGTAAAAGCAGATAATTACACTCTCTCTCTCTCTCTGTCTTTCTAGACATCTGTAGGTGTCTAAGAAAAGGGGGGGGGTGGTCAGGACAGACTGGCTGCCCTTACTGGGAACACTGGAAAACAATGGTGAGCAGCATCAGTTAGCATAAGGGCTTCATTCTACATCTCTTAGCGAGAAATCTTCCTCTATACTTGTTTTTCAGAGATCCTCCAGAACCTGCAGTGCATATTCCTGAGAGATACCACTGAGACCAGAAGTCACTGGTTATGAAAGATTAACATGAATATTTTTGAAAAATTAAAAACATGATGGCTAAAGAGGAGCCAACATGAGCCCTACCTGACCTTTTCCTCTCATAATTTGGGGACTGGAAGTATGGGAGGGTAACTGCATCACCCTTAAAGACTATAGATTGAGAAAGAAAAGCATACAGTAAGAATCCTAGGGTAAGACTCAACCTCAGGCAGAAACTAGAGTTTCCTGCAACTTGCTGTTGCTGTAAAAAAGCATATTTATGGTTGGTCCTACTACTGGAGAATGCATTATATAAAGACACCAGTCAGCTTCTGGAGACAGACAAGCAATCTCTCTAGGCATTTGGCAGGTCCAAGTGTCACACAACTATGCATGAAACTTGATAACAAATGGACCTGTTCCAGAGCTAGAAATTTTCCTGGCAAGAAAGGAGTGGGAGAAGGAAACAATTTCCTCTATCATTCGCCACTTAAAAGGGGCTTCATCTTGTCTGTTTTACTTCGTAACATCAGCTTTTCAGTCTTCAGAAGGATCTGCTCCAAGTTACATGCAAACGTCTCCCAATAGGTCCACACTTCCTAGGAAAGCCCAGATATGGTTCCCAACTAAAAGGAATGTATCAATCACTACCTGTTTGGCATCTCTTAGTAACGCTGCCTTAAGCTTTCAGGTCCATATGGGTGCCTAAGCATAGCATGAAACTTTATCAACATGAAAGAAGGTACGTGGCTGAAGATACCATTCAAGTTCTTAGTGATGAACATTCACAGGTCCACAATCATAGATTACAATCCTGGCAGCACCAGAAAGTGACCCTTTATAGCCTTTGTGCATAAAATTAGTAGATGCCTACTAGATGATATTTGCCAGAAGACACCAAACAAAACTGCAGCAACAGGAAGGGTAAAATAAATGTGTACTATCACCCACATAACAGTTCTTGATGAGTCATCTTCCCCAGTCTTCCAGCTGGCTCTTAACAGTGATACTAGTCCCACAATAATCCCCCATCGTTACACTGAGTCAGCTCAGATGATAATCTCTCCTCCTTTTCTGTCCCCAACTTCCAGCAGGGTACACAGAATGAGGGCAAGATGTGGTATGGGAGTCAACTAACAGGGAGAGGAAAACAGATTCAGCTCACAGGAAGGCAAATTAGACAAGAGTCATAAGTTTATTTGCCTTACTGATTCCTGAGACACTGTCCTCAGTCATGTTTTTTCTTTTTCCTAGGACATGTTCCCATCTATCCTAATGCGAACTGCTTAATGGAAAGCAGAAAAGAGACACAGAAGCTCTCTGAGGGAAGGTCACCAAGAAAAGAGGAAGAGAAAAGCATGGGTACTGCCACATGCTAAGGCAGTCCTGGTCAGAAGGAAGAGGTAGCACAGAAAAGAAAGCAGTGGGCCACAGCTCCCAGAAACCATCTCATCACCTTTTCAGCCCATGGCAAAGAACAAAAGAAAGAGTGCACTGAATCTCTCTCAGCTCAGCAGCCCGTGACTTCTTCCACTTTGAGGGGACAAAGAAGGAAAGAAAGGGAGGCCACAGTTGCTGGGAATCATGAAGCCCTGCATGCAAGTGAGCATGACTGAGCCTTAAACTCCCTCTGCTCCTTCTCTGCAGTGTTTGCACTGCACTCTTCTTCTTCCACTACTGAAGTCTTCCTAGGGGAACTCTGTCCTCTCTGCTCCAATAACTTCATCTCAGTTCCAGCCTCACAGCAAAATGGAAGTATTCTTCCTCCACCATTCTCTTCAAAAATGATGCTCCACTCCTATAAGAATGATGGATGCAGGCATATAGGCCAAGCCCATTGAAAGGCTGCAAAGACAGGTAATTTTTGACAAGGACACAGGTACTGTACATTGCATGGTTACATCAGTGGCAAGGTCTCCTCTTTCCACATTCCTTCCTGCTATGAAATGGCATACTGTGTTTTTATTACAACAAATAAAACAACTTTATTCAGAACATTTAAAATTTACCATATTTCTCCTTCACAGCGAAGCTATATGGTACAGACTTAATCCAATAAATATTTCAGTTCCATCATGAATGCATCATACTTCAAAAGTCTCCTGGCTGAAAGCTAGATTTAACTTTCATTGTCACTTTTCCAAAATCAAGTTGACACAGTTTCTGGACCACACTGACTTCTATGCCTATTTTGTCTTTGTTTGTAATTACAACCAGAAAGTCATCTGCACAGCTGATTTCTCAACAGTTCCATGTAGTGCAAAGTTTAGTGCAATTCGCCCTGCCAAAATCCTAAATAGCCGCTACACTAAAATTAGCAAGATGACCTGGTCAGATTTTCAAGGATTTGCAGTTCATAGTTTCACCAATTTAACACCTGTAATAAAGCATCTGATTAGATTCTTTACAAAAAATGGAGATGATTTAAAAAAAAAAGTAAACTGCTTCAAATAATCAGCTTAACACTGGAAATGTCTTATATACCTTGCCTCATTATTTTGGCAACTTGCCATATGCAGGATTTTACCTCATTGGTAAATAAGTATATAAGTATATTTACTTTGGGATGTTTAAAGGATTTCTTATACATATACAAAAATGACACACACAATGTAAGATACTCTGAGCATCACCTTGATCATTATCTTTGTGCATATAGAAGCTTTCTTCCCAGTCCCTCATAGACTTTTTCAGTCTATTCATGCCATTAAAACCACCTGACACCTTATACTATGTGAAAAAACTTCTCAACTTTTTGTGAATTTGGAATGCAAGTTCCACCTAACAATATATTTTAATATATTTAAATATACATAAGTAATATAAATATATATATATTTAACATATATATATAAAAGTAAGGATGGAATGTAACATATATATATAAAACAGTAATAATAAGGATGGAATTAAGCCATAGGAGCTACATATGAAAGAACAAACAGTCTGTGGAAAAGATGGCAGACATCTTTTTTTTAACAGAAACATACAATTCAAAGCAATGACTGAAAAATGAGATAACCTTAAACCTTAACATACATAACATTTATCAATCCTGCCTTAAATTCAAAATATTTAATTGTTAAGAACTAAAAGTACGTTTGGTGCTTTAGAATATGGGGTGCAGTAAGTTTACCATTGCATCTGATGCCAGAGTAGGACCTTATCTGGAGATTTGGCAACTACAAATAGCCCATTAGGATAACAAGGGTATTATGTTCAACAGAACTAAATAACAGTGCACTCAGGCATCATGACCAACAGTTCAAATGCTTATCTCAATGCCACTTTCTCCTTACTAATACATAACATTGTAACATAAAAAGAACTTCTTCACAAAGAGCACAGAGATAAAAGGTTCAAAAAGCTGGTAATGCCTTTTAAACAGACAGTCTGAATCTGTGATAATCTGACAGTGTGCTGTCAGTCTCCTTTTAGATGATCACCCAGGTGATTAGCAATTAAGATATTAACTGTGAATTCTCTATTTTTACTGTAAGTGAAACCCTACTGTTCAACACTACTGCATTCAAAAAGAATGCATATTTAAGTCTCAAAAGCTGACAAAGCCCAGAAGGAAGTAGCTCATTTGATACAACAGTCAAATCACATGTGCAGCTACTACAGGTAATGGACTTAATTTTTACCAAGTACATATTCAGCCTATTGAGGTGGTAGAGACAGAATAAAAGTGTTGATCTCAGAATGTGATTATAGCCAAAATTAGTTATTCATTTCATTAAGCAAAAGTCATTAAAATAATAATTTGGTGCCAATTCCTTAAACTTTCATTTTAAATATCTGGCTATGTTGACAAGGACACAGTCTTTGTTGCAACACAGATCCTGAAACAACAGGTCTGATAGCCAGCATTAGGGAAGTCTTAGTGTAAGCCAACCTGAAATGTCCAAGTCCACTGTAACTTGAAATCAGTATGCAACAGGATACCACAAAGTCACAATCAGATGAAAAAACAGCCATGTGCAAGAAGGTACTGTATACTAATCACAGCTATGTTAGGAATTTACTGAATCGAGGTTTAAAATAAGGACCTACTGACATGTGGAGTGAACCAAATTTAAATAATGCAGCAAAAATTTAATAAAATGGATCTTAGTAGCTTACTGAGACAAAATCCTCTAAATTTAAAGGGCTTATAATAACATCAAGAAAGTATGTAAAATACAAACAACATCAGCAAAACAAGTTGTAAGGGAAGGTGTGAGAGGCTGTATTTTAGAAGCACGCCCACCCACCATGATATCTTTCACTATCTCCCTGGTTCATAAGCTCCAGTTTCCCTTGCAGCAAGTTGTGCAAATACCAGAGATACTGGATATTTGTACTGCTTCCCTTTCAAACACTTTGCCTTGTTTGGGTTGGCAAAAGAGTAACTACTCTTAAAGGTGCCATTTCACTAGCTAGCACACAGGATATGCACTACCATAATGCACCGCAACAGACAGTAAGTTCAGCAGTATGGTGTTTCCAACTAGGGTGCCTAAGAGCACCCCATAGACTACTGTACAACCTGTACTTGGCAAGCCTTTCAAAGGCCAAAACAAGAACTTTACTTGCCAGCAACTACATGATTTGAAGGAGAATTTGCAGGAGGAATCTCCCTCCTGCTACACTGCAGCACAGAACAGTAAGGCGTGAACTTGTGAACATCCTACTCCTTTAAAGTTATTTCCAGACACTGCCAAGCATTTCTAGGCTGAACCTTCTTTCCAGCTAAAAGAGTTGGTAAGAGCAGTTCAGAACATCCTAATTAATGCCTTCCCCTGGATGTCAGTGAAGCACTGTCTCCATTGCTGCTATTTTAGTTATGAATAGATAGCTCTGTACCACATTTTGTGGTTCACGCATATTCTCCAGAATAGGTTGCCTGTCCGTATACTTCCCTGCTCCAATTACAACTTCCCTGCTAACCCCACTGCAGGATGAGAACACCTAACCACAACCAATTACCCCCCGTTTGCTGGAAGAGCTGGAGAAAACAGCTGCAGTCAGGAAGATGAAACACAGCAGGACATCAACTGCAGCACAACAGCACCAAGGCAAAACATACTGAATCCTGGGGCAACTTGGAAAGTGAAAAATTACTCATTCCACAAAGTAACTAACATCTCGAGATTACAGGAACAATTCACCCTTTAAATACTACTGCTGCAGGGTATATGATTGCTGTGCTACTTTCAGTTTTTAAATCAATTTATTAATATTGCAATAGTTGATAATATCACTATACTTTTTGACATCATATTCAAAGATGATTAAATAGTATCAATCACTGTGATGAGGATTCTGACTTTATTAATAACAACATCTGTGCTTTAAGCTGGTTCCCAAACCCTACCAAACTACAGCAGCCTAAGTTCCACATAACTGCAATACAACAAATAAAAACAATAGATGAGACTAGATTTTATTATTAATTTAATTTCAAAATAAATGATACTGTTCAACATGAGAACAAAACCAGGATTTTTAAAAAACAGACTTCATGAAAAGCCTAGATGCCCTCAGGCATTTTCAAATCATTATACTATTCTGTGAGGAGTTTACCAGACTTCCATGAATGTTCATGGAAAACTAATTTCAAGAAAAAACAAACTAAACTTTGCTTTCCTGCTAGCAACCAAACGTTTTACAGTAATCACCCCAGCCTCAAAGTCTAAAGAATTTTCAGGAAAGGTAGCATTATTATAAGTAAAATTAATTCTAACCTGTAACACCACCAACTATATACAGAATACAATACAAAATGTCATCTTCTCCATACTATTCCACAATGCTTCTCTTTTCACTCTTTCTCACATTCAGACCCTCATCTCACTCCCAGAAGCATCTGTGCAATCTATCTACATATATGTCTGTTGTTCAGAAATAGTGGGAGGAAAGTGATTGATCTCTACTCTGAGCGAAATGATCTCTAAGTGATTGAACTTTCCACTCAAAATTATTTCTGTCTCTTTCTCCTTTTTCTCATCCAGCAGAAATTGTTTCCCACAAGAGTCTAAGGAGCTTGAGTTTGACTGTGTATGTGCCCACTACCAATACAAATCATATCTGTTATCCAATGAATGTGCAATGGCAAGCATGAAGCACTGAAAAAAAATTAAGATCAACATATTGTGAACTTCAGCCTCAGAAGCCTAGACTAATATATATATGTATGTAGAAACTAAATCTATGGTTCTTGAATGATATTCTGGTTTTAACTTACATTAAATACAGTCAGGTTAAAACCAAAACAGATTGGGATGCAAATCTATGGACAAAGTATATGGGAGATGTAATGATGCAGCTGAAAATAGCACAAAGCATTATTAGATAAATCCCACCTAATTCACTTCTTTGGCAAGGTTGGAGGAATTGAAAGAGCAAGATTTAACATCTGTTTTCATTTTGTATGAAGAACAAAGTTCTTTATACCCAAACAACCTTTCTGGATCACATAAACTTGTCTCTTTTATTCTAACATAGGTACAGAAGAAAACAGTTTCCCAGTGATCTTTTTTTTTTTCCCCCTACAGCTCTTGTTCTGCAGTTGGATAAAGGCTGGGCTTCTATAGAACACATGGGAGACTTCCAACCCAAGGAAGTGGCTCATAATTGCAAACATTAATGAAGTTCCATGAAAACAATACAAAATTCACATTATTATTATTATTTCACTGCAAATACAGCATTCAAAAGCAAAAAGTTCACAGAAAATGTAGTAACACAGATACTACTATTTGCTGAAAGTAAGCAACATTATAAAAAAATTGAAAAAAAACCCCAAACAACAAACTGAAAGAATGCTTACAAACTATCTTCTGTACCAACTGGGCTGTGTAACCCCAGTACATCTAGCTGTGAGAAAACTCTTATTTCACAATACAATACAGTTTAGGATGAATTCCCCAATCAAAGAAAATCTGCTAAAGGGACACACACCTGCCTTCCAATATTCTTTAAATCTACAATGAACTAAATTACACTTGAATTATTATGTTGCTGAAGGTGATATTTAATAGGGTAAGTCACTGAACCAAGGTTAGAGTCACCTGCAGATGCTAGTCATCCAACAACACTGCAAGGAACAGACTATTAAGACTTATTGACCAGGCTGATTTCAAATACAAATCATTACATTCTGCATATCAGTATTTTTATTTCATTTCATTTCTATTTTATTGATGCCCTTCAACAGAAGTAGTTGCAGTTATTTCTTTATATGAAGATTGTTAGGTATTGTGGAGTCTACTACAATGAACAGCCTGTGTAAAAATTAGCCCTAATGAGAAGCTGAGAAATTATACATAAAAGAATTATCCTCACTGTCAAACCCACATGAATTTCTCAATAGGAACACATTTTAAAAAATAAAACAAAACTTCCAAGACGCATTAAAGAGGCTCTCCATCCTTTTATCATAAATATTCTCCACTGTTGTTGTGGTGTTTGGGGTTTTTTTAAAGTAACAGAATTACAATAAGAAGGTCAGAAAACACCAAACTGTGGTCAGAAAAAAAAAAATCCCTATTTAGAACTTCACACACACAAATCACTGATATTACATTTAAAGCATCTAAGTCAGAATTTTCAGTTACAGTCAACCAGTTAAATATATATAAATACACATAACTGCAACCATCTACAACAGTGACAATTGCTCCCTGACAAAGCAGAGTATATATACAGTATACATACAGTACTTTCTGGGCTCATTCCAAAAATAACACTTTCAAAACAAAGTTGTATGGTTAGTATGAAAATTCTTATGATGAAAAGTAAGACAGACCTTTCCCATGAATGGAATATTTAGTCTGCACTTATTAAACCACAGACATATGAATACCTACCCTGCATTATTACTGACTGCTGTTAGTCCCTTTACTCCAGTCTTCAGTAAACCCCCAATGAGGTTTTCAGGAATCCCACACAATCCAAAACCTACATAAAATAAAAAATTGAATATGTAAAAAGTGTTTGAAAGAACACAGACTAGTCAGAAGTCTGAGAATGTGTACTGTTTAATTAAAAATCTTTTCTGAGTAGAACAAGCTCCTTAGTTGACTAAATAAACCAACACTTCTGGAAAGAGTTGCATCCTAGTACTGGAGTCTCCCAGTCACTAGATGCTTCTCAGTTTGGATGAAAGCCATTTAACCATCAGAGGTCTGCTCACACACAAATCGCCTCTGGAGAAGGGTTCCAGGACCTTGACTGTCCTATTCCTTCTTCTCTTTCTACCCAGCTAACCTTCAGTTCTTTGCTGCACATAACAATGTCAAACAGGAGGAGGGAGGAGTTCTCCCATATAGGTTAGCCTATAATTAGGTGATAGAAATCCGTGAATTTTAACAGTCTCAGGAAGACCTGTAACTGGAAGCGCAGTAACCCAGATCTCCACCCAGGCTGAGCTGCCTCATGCTCCTACCTATTATGCAAGAACCCAGTATGCCTAAAATGAAACACCATGCCACATTTGAGGCACCTCAGTCTTAGGCCAGGCTCTAACACTACAACTACTACCATTTCCTTCCCAACCACTTAGCCTCAGATCCTTTGTTCCAACAACAACAAGAAAATAATTCTTCCTAGAAAGCATTTTGCCTCATTACACATCTCCAGTGAGGTTTCCCATGTTTTACAACATTAAATTCACTACTTCCAATACTAAAAATTGATTATAACCTATTAAATAGAGATACCGCTTTTCTTTCAGTAGATTGAACAGGATGAAATTGTGGAAATATCTAGAATATTCAAAAGCTCAAGTCACAGTGAAAGTCAGTATTGATTTGCGGAAACAGACTCTACAGCTCCGAGAGTTATAAAGCAGGTATGTTTACTCCGGCGCCAGGGTGCAAGGGGATTCTCCACAAAGCTTGCACACCCACAGCACATTTTACGAAAAACTTATAGAGTGTGGATATACATATTCATTGGATTACATAACACAAACATACATATGCATGAGTAAGGCTGGGTTAGTTCTAGAGGCTGGTGTCAGCAGTTTATGTTATCTTTGCACCTGCGCATTGCCTCCTGGGGGGCGTCTTTGGGGGTCTTTTGGAGGAAGGCTCGTAGTCTTTCTCTCCTTGTACTTTCCCTCAGAGCATGCGCAGATTCTCTTAGCCAATTTCTTGAATAACAAGAGTGGTTCCCGCTGGTTTACCACCTCTATCTTATCTAAAAGCACCACTCTATTAATTTCTACGACCCATACATGGCTATCTATCCATTACAAAGACTAAACTTGCTAGAGCACATCTGCTTTCCAAGGACTTGTCTCTTATTTTTGCTGAACATAGTAATTCTTGGTAAGTTTCCACAGAAAACTGCTTTGTTTTGATGAACACAGTAGCAGTAGCCCTTGGTAAGGGCAAGCAGGATTATTAAGCAATATTCAGAAATCATTATAAGTTGCTGTAAGTTGCTATAAGTTGCAAAGTAGGTGATTATTTCCTTGTATCAGTATGACACAACTTTTTGACTCTTTTGGAAATACTACATATAACCATTTAGTGTAATGCAGATAAGTATTATCTTCACTTCCTACAGCCAGAAACAGGTTAGGCAATTTCTCCAAGGTCACAGAGACCCGGCAACTAGTCAGATACAGAACACAGAGAA
Source organism: Strix uralensis (assembly GCF_047716275.1). Taxonomy (NCBI): domain Eukaryota; kingdom Metazoa; phylum Chordata; class Aves; order Strigiformes; family Strigidae; genus Strix; species Strix uralensis. The sequence continues at coordinate 85,776,965 of NC_134012.1, read as the reverse complement.
TGCTACCATAAAAATAATCAAACCAGATTTTATTTCTTCACCGAGATAACAATGCTAACTTGAAAAAGCCCAAGCTGATTTTCTGCATTCAAATTGGCCCAAGTAAAGTCTTACAGTTCACTTAGTGGGGCAAAAAAACCTAATGATTTTTCTGAGGCTCTTTCCCTCCCCTAAAAAACAAACTGGGATTTTCTCACTGAAAGAGTCTGCCCCTCATTAGCAGAGTAGGAAATCCCTTGTTTAAAATACCCATATACAAGTATATGGATTCTCAAATTAGTTAATATTAAAAGAAACATGGTAAAACAGTAAAAAGTATCTCATTAACAGAACATGTGATTTCATCCATAGAGAATTTAAATATTTACCACCAACAAGTATAGTTGCCCCATTGGGTATATCTTTTACAGCTTCAACAGGATCAGTATAAAATTTGGTGTTGCGATGACAGCTGGTAGAAAAATAGCATCCACAAATCTGGAACAACATTAAAAGAAACAAGTGAATGAATAAAAGCATTACATAGTAGCTTTATAATGATGACCAACCCTCCAGCTAGATAAGGGAGAAAATATATAAAAGATATTGCTACTGTAAACACTAAATATGGGGGGGTGGGGGTGACAGAGAAGGGTTCTGGTCTCCAAAACAAGGACTCTATTGTCTCTCTATCCCCCACACCGCTCATATTTTAGAGCATCCATATGTATTATGAACGCTTTAGGCTTAATGTAAGCTGCATCAATTTGACAATATCCAAACAGATTTTAGATTTCTGAATTCCATCATAAACTACTAACACATTGTGATTTACTGTGAACAAATTCACAAACGCAATTCCTCAGCATGCGTTAGAGCAACCCAAAGACTGCTCTAACCTATATATTGCTACTTGTAGCTTCAAAGGTATCCAGACACTAAACATAATCAGAAATTGCTGAAGCAGAGAGCCAACACCACCACAAAATTTGAGTGGAGGCAACAAACAATAAGAAGCACAGCATCGTGCTGGCAGTATAGTAAGCAGAGACTCTCTTCAATGGAGTGAACCTTCCCCTAGCTTCCTAACACAATCTTAGAGCTCTTGTGTTGTTGAAGAACAGCCCAGAATCAGGGAGACTCTAACATACCAATGAAATAAGGAGGGCAAGAGGGAACTCAATACAAATCCTACCCCCAAAACTAGACTTCACAGTGCTAAGCCATTCCACGGTAACCACTGTAACTCATCTATTATATTCTTAGGTCATGGTCACCCTTATTTTTTTTTCTTTTTTAAATATTTCCCACTAATACTACCGTTCATTAATATCAATCAAGTACTCTCAAGGCACCAGGAGCAATTTACATTTAAGTCACTACATTGACACAGTCTCCATAAATTGAGAGTATTTGGAAGTTAAAATACTACCTACTAGTGTTTATATTTCTAATTTGATAGCAGGAGTGAGAAATTCTGTACTGGGAAAGAGGGAGAAGAATGACTAAATAAATCATAAACAAGTTCATCTACACACATTTTAAAGACAATACCCTAATTCTTTGCTAAAGACTTGCCTTAAGGTCCAGTTACAACCAGGGCAATATTTTTTGGCTCACAAATTGCCTTTTTATAACTGCGTTTTTTAAATTAAATTAAGGCTGCAAGAGTTCGTATCGAATATTAAGAAAACCTTTCTGAATGGAGGCTTATCTCTTTCCCAATGGACATACTGATGTTCCTCTGCTCTGATGGGCTAAAAAAAAAAATAATTCGGTATGTGGGTCATAAGGAACAGGGCCAGGTGAGAAAAAGACCCTTCCCCATGCTCAATTATACCATGACTATTTCTTTCAGAAACATTTTTTCATAATGACAGTAAGGCTGAAAAGACCATCTCTTCTTGTTGCACTCAGTAGGCAAGTGACAAAATGAGTATTAAGGGCCGGCAGCCTCGTGATCCCCGGTACAACAGGGCTGCAAGCCACTCACTCTGCAGTTGGGCTTTCCAGGAGCCGAGGTGCCAGCGATCACCCACACTTGCCCTGCACACCAGGGCAGCAAGCTAAGACCTCCAGAGCTGGCCGCAATTCTGGCAGCCCAGGTTTAAGAGAGAAGTGGGGGTATATGAGCTCCTAGAATCATCAACAAAATTAAATTTTATAGAAGAGCAAAATATAACTTAACAAAACAAAGACTGAAAGAGCTATGATTATTTGTCCATAAAGACATCAGGAAGAGTAAACACAGGCATGAGAAGGAGAGTAGATGAGCTGTTTCAGCTAAAATAAAACAAGAAAAGCCACAGAAACAATTCCGCCTGAAGAGACAAAAAAATTAACGTATCTATGGTTACACGTGGGCTGGAAACCATTAGATCAGTGAGGTTTGGCAAAAGCTTCCCCAGGAAAAGCAAAGCAAGCAAGCGAACTAGCTGCACTGCTGAACTCCACACGTTTATGAATGGCAAAACACGGCGGGGCGGCCGGGGAGCTGCCCTCACCCACCTGCACTCTCCCTGCCCACACCTCTAGGAAAGACGGATGCGGTGAGAGCAAGACTGAAATATACAGGAACACACTGTAACTGTGCTGCGATTTCAAACGCAGGGGAAACAAAATTACATCTCAAAGCCAAACCTCCGGGCTGGTCCCCCAAGGTCACCGCATCCCCAACCCGCCGCCGGGGCCGGGCCTGCCCCAGGGCCGCGCTCTGTCCTCCTCCCCGCCGCCCGCCTTCCGCAGCGCCCGCGGCCCTCCCTGGGGCAAAACCGTCGCGTTCATGCAAAAAAAACCCCACAACCAAACAAAAACCCAACCAAAACGAAACCCATCACTTCCCCGCGGGGGCTCCGGCCGCCCGGCCCCGCCCGGCTCGCCCGCCCGCCGCAGACGTCGAGCCCCGGCGGAGGCGGCCCCGCCGCGGAGGGTTCCCTGCCAAGGTCACCGCTGCCCGGACGGGCGCGGCGGCGGCCGAGGCCCGACGGCTAGGGAGGCGCGGAGAGGGCGCTGGCCACTGGCGAGGCCGGCCGCTGTGGGGGTGCGTGGCCGAGCGGCGGCCCCGGGGCTCTGGCTGTCCCCGCCGCTTCGCCTTACCTCAGCGGCGGCGGCCCGCGCCCGCGCGGCGGGAAGGAGGATGCGGCGGCTGAGCGGTGGCAGGAGGAATTTGTACGCCGCCATCTTCGCGCTGCGCGGCTCTCGGGGAGGGGAGCGGAGGGGCGGCGGGCCGGGCCGAGGCGACGGCGGCGGCTGCTGCTGTCCAACGCTGGGCGTGGGGCCGGGGGCGGGCACGGGCGGGACGGGCCGGGACGGCGGATCCCGCGTGCGGAGGGAGGGTGGGGGGCTCGGCTCTGACGCCCACTGACGTCGGCTGCGCCCGAGGCGGGGCCGCCGCCTGGGGGGGGGCCGACGCCTGAGGGACAGGCGGGAGCCGCGCCGCTGCCGCGTCCCCTGGGGCGGCGGCCCAGGCCGGGGCGCGGGAGAGCTGTCCAGCCGCCCCGCGGCTGCCGAGCCCAGGGAGCCCGGCCCGGCGCTGTCCCGCGGGGGGGCCGGCGGCGGGGCCAGGCAGGGGAGCAGCCCCTGCTCCGGGAGCCTCGGGGAGCAGAAGCAGCCCGCTGATACCCCCGACCCAGCAGTAGTGGTGGTGTTAAAAACCCTCAGACGCACGGAAAACGCACGTCAAACCCGTCAATGTTACAGCCACTTAAGTTGTAAAGAGCAGGGTTTTTTCCTGTTTTCCTTCTAATGCACCACGGAACCCACAGACGGACAACTTAGGTGTGCCATCGCAGATGTCTCCCTGTGAAGTTAAAGTGGCTGAAATTTCTGTCCTATCACTTTGTGACCGAGAACTAACATCACGAGAATTAAACTAAGGACAGAGGCCTTGAATGGTTAAGTTTCCAATGCGTAGCCCTCAGGGTGAGCCAGGCTCCAGTAAGCACGTGGTCTCCACAGGGAGCTTGGATGCTATGTTTGGGTGGGAAAATGTTACTAGAATAGATGTAGACTTGTTTAAGCAGCCGCGTGATGTGAACTGCTGGCATTTCTGCTGCTGCTAGAAGGAAAATTCAAAGCATGCCTCTGCGATTATTTACGCTTTCTAAAAATATATGATCAGTGCATGCTCTAACAATGCCCGATGGAACCGAAGGATTCACAGAAAAATGTGAGAAGCTGTTTAGATGCAGGAAAGGGGAAATTCCCCTCACACACTTGACAGCGAGGTCACACTTCTTGCAGGTCACGATGCTCCTCATCTTGTTTCCAGGCTGTCTCCAACGCAGTTGCTGGCCTCACTATACTTAACCACTGCAGTATGAACACACAGCAGGACACTTTACCACAAGGAAGCCAAGGGTTTAAAAGGGTGCTGCCAGTCTCCAAAGTGTTTGTGCACAAACAGTCCAATTTATTCAGAGCACTGGTCCAGCCTTGCAGATGCTGGTCTGTGCCCCTGCCATGCCACTCTCTTACTCATTTTAAAAGGTGGTGGTACCTGGAGTTACAGTTCACATAACAGACAAACCTTGCAGATGACAGTGAAGTTGCTGGAGACGCCTACAGTGTTGGGAAGGTTTTGGGTTGGGTTTTCTTCCAGATACTCACCCTATTTAGCTAGTCAGTTAAGTCTGGGGCAGTTCCAGGCAGTTCCAGATACAAATTACAGGGGCTTAGTGAACTGAAAAACAAAGTAATGGCATAGCTTGTATTCTTCCAGGACTAAGCAGCAGCAGAAAAGTTTTTTACAGGACTGGATTTCTGAACATCAGTTCTACCTAAATTTCATATAGATATGTAAATAAGTCACATTTCCTTTCATGAAAAAATTTCTCTAAGCATTAAAAAACTTGTCTAAAAGTTTATTATCTTCAGTTCAATAATATCTTCCTTCAAACCAACAGTGTGCATTCTCAGACTTATCAAAGCGTTCACTCTTGACTACGTGTTACATACCCAGCTAGCACTTATTTTGCATCGCTCTGGACTATTTGGGACTCCAACAGCATTCCTCCTTGCATACTGGAGGAAGAGGGCTAACTGCATGCAGTGGGTATAGTGCATGAATATTAATTCCTCCTTGGAATATCTATTATGCAAAGCTGGTAATTCTGCTTATTTAAATTATAGTTTCTGATCTAGGAAATTAGAGAAATATAACTTTTCCTTACCAGGTGCTATGGATTATCTAAACCCACAATTATTCCAAAGAAATTGTGCAAAGTCCACATGCTTGGGACTGCAAGCCCCTTTTGGCTTAGAACAGCTTCGAACGTAACTGAACAAGTAGATAACATAATTTGTTCTGGAGTAGTTTATAAACGGTAGTGGATCACCTACTTTGTCTTAATTTTTAAGATGTCTTAAAGCTATTCATACAACAAGGACTACAACTAAACAGCCAACATGAAACCAGTCTCTAAATGATCAAGAATATTTTTAATATGATCTTATTTTGTTCACTGAAGTAAATCACGTAACTGGTAGCATGCAAGTCAAACACTTCAATAGCACTTACAAATGAGTAGTGGGAGAGTTTTGAGCCCTTGGTGCCAAAAACAAGTCAGCAGGTAGGCATTCTGGAGCTACCACAGGTTAATCATTATGTACACCGTATAAAACCAGCTTACTTATACTACTACCAAGCATAATAAGATGTCAAAGTCAGCACTCCAATACAGTGAATTAATATTTCCCAAAGAAGCCACCACCGAGTTAGCAGATAGGCAGGCTATTTTTATATGTTTGGTTTACCTGTACAGGGGGAGGAACCAGAACTCTGAGATGAACAACTTTGTTTCTAGACAAATTTCTTAAAATTTGTTCATATTGACCCATATTTTAGCTAATTAAAATTTAGCAATTTGTGTTTCTTTTGGATCCATTTGAATTTGGCAAGAAAATTCAGTTATTGAGGCATTAAAATCGTATGTGGAACCACACAAAAGGGAAAGCTCATTAAACTATGCAGCAACTGGAACACATACAGAACACCTAAACTTATCTCCAACATGTTAGTAAGTCCCAGTTCTGAAACAAAAGGTTGGTGTTTAAGTAATTTTGAGTATTACTCAAAATACTAAAGTATTTTTTTTATTAATCATTTAAGAGCGGTTGAAACACATCTTTGGATAAAGTGGAATGAACCTGATTCCCTTGCTATGGGATGGAAAGTCAAGAAAATTGAAAGACTATTTCATAGCATGTACATGTTACTGCAAGAATGGAGTACTACAGGGAAAACAAATAAAGGAAGGATATAAAACTTATGATACAGACCTAGAGGCATTAGATAATTATAAATATATTCCAACTAAGACCATAAAAATAATTACAAGCTTCTGTGCAGTATGTTTAACAATTTTAAGATCAAATCACAGCTTTTACAGGAAATATATTTAAGTAGGGGAAGACAAAAGAGCTGTCACCTGCATCACCAATGATTACACTAGTAAGCCATGTGAACTTAAATATTCAACTTATTAACAAGGTTCCACTGAAAGGAAGGTCATTACAAAGAAAAATGGATATTTACAGGTCTCATGAGAACTATACATGTTAAAAAATTGCAGGGATTTGGCAAAAGAAAGTTCATATATAATTAAATATAAATACCAAAGGGAAAATTAATTTGGAAAACAAATTAAAAAACAAAAAATCCATCTTCTAGACACTTGTAGAAATGCAAAGCAAATGTCAGAACCACAGAGCCAAGATTTTTGAAGGAAACAACCTGTGGAGCTGTTGAGGAATCCCTTTGCCAGCTAACTCTGGCAACATTTTCTCTTCACAGTCCTGATCTTAAGATCAAAGGGGCTACCAAACTATGAAAGGATCCTGAAGCTACATAATAAGGAAGAACCAACAACCCTTTGGTAAGAGCAGTTCTTTATCCCTGAAGGAACTCTTGAGCAGAGAATAGAAAGTCAACTATTTTTGTTACAATAAATGTCATAGCAGAATATAGGAGCTCAAATAATTAAGAAAATTTAAAAAAACCTAACTGGATGAGGAGGTCCACATTGTGAAAAACAATCTGGGAGGATATTTTTTGTTTGTCTCACACTAGTCCAGTTTCCATGATAGCAGTCTCATATTTTAGGCAGGATGCCCTACTTTCATATAAACAATACAGAAGTTTCTATATCATGTCAGACTATCATACCATTATTACAAGCTAAGATAAGCAGCTATGTAGAACTTCTTAGAAGCCACTGAACATTTTATTCTTGGTCAAAATTGGAGATTAAAGGTTTCTGCAGCAAATTATTCTCATATTAACCTCGACAGCACTGAGGAATACACACTGAAATATCAGCAGTTAAATCTACAATTATTAATTCAGTTCGGTACTCTTAAAAATACAGAACTTCTTTCTGTCCACTGCAAATGCTGCACCTCAATTCAAAACCACGGTACTTTCAAGGTGTAATTATACAGTACTTAAAATTAAGGTGTCATTTTTGTTTAATGAGAACCACAAAGTCTGTTACTCAGCATGATCCCTGGCACTTCTATTCATGTTCATATATTGCATATTTAGTAACTGTCATCAATACTGTCTAAATCAGTTAAGTGTAATAACCTGCAACAATGACAGTCAGTATGTTTACTAGTTCTGGAGAAAGGATAAGTGACTTATCATTCCTTTACAGCAGGAATGAGGCAAAAATACAGCAGATATTTGCAGACATCAGCTGCACAATTTCCATATGTTTGTGTATTGATACTTATGCAGGCTGGTTTAAATTCTTACTCAGAAAACACTACTAATCTCTTCTAATTTTTGTCAGGAATTTTTGCTGCAAGAATGTGACAGAACAGGGAAGTCTTTTTTTTTTTCCAGCGCTTGCCAAGCTGAAAGAATGAGGTTATTTTACACGCCATACCAATAGTGTTGTAAAAGAGTAAAGGTAAACATCACAAAAGAAACAGAAAAAGAAACAATAAACTAAACAGGAATTTCTGTCACACTGCAAGTCAGTTCATGTTTGGTAGCACTACTGTAACAGGCTTTTCCGGATTCTGCAATGCAACATTACATTAATAAGCTACAAAGGGTACTTTCAAACAAACCTCATCAGCAACAGCATGTACTTTAAACTCAGAACCTAGGAGGCCTACTGGTGAAGAAATCTTTTTCCTTGTATTTGATACACAGCTTACAAAAACAAATACAGAGCCTTAAGATGATAATGCAGAACTCTGTTTATAGATGTCATACACAGCAAACAAATCACACCCACACATACCCCACCCCATACCTCCCTGCGGCTAGTGCTGTACAATAAGACTACAGGACAGCCGCCAGAGCTGGAAATTAAGAAAAGCAACACCTGCCTGCCCTGCAAGTTTCACCTCTAACTCTGGTTTCCTCTTTGAAACTTGGACTTTGCCATCCATTTCATGGGTGTGAAGCTTAATTGGCAAGCACCATTTCTTAGCTACAAGACTCTAGTATGCAAACTCACGTATGCAGTCCAAGCCCTTGTCATTAATTTATCATCCACTGACTAGGGAGCCAGTTCCCTCTGTGCACTGATAAAACCAAGTGCTGGTCCATTCTCATCTGAATTGTTTTGCCTAGTTCTTCTAGTCCATCCAGCTGTTGAAGGAACAGCTGTCTGGAGTTTAGAACAGCTTCCTCCCTACAGAAGGCAGCTTATCAATGACTTGTATATTCTCAGTGGTCTAAAACTTACACATCTAATACAAAAAGCAGACAGCCATTTCCTGTGACATTTCATTTCTCAGTCACAATCAAATGAACAGAAGAATTAGTAAGGAAGGTAACAACTTTTACCTGGGATATATGCCAAAATCTGAAACTTTTGTTAAATTTTTTGTAAGGTGATTTAAAATTAACACCTACCATTCACTTGTCCATCTTTTTAAAAGGCCTCTTAGAATCAGTTAGTCTTAGCATATGGGGTTTTCCTTCAGCTGTCCCCTGTTTTTGTACCTCTGTCTGATTTTAAACCTGGTTCTACAAATACATACTCAAAAGGAGCTTGGAAGCCTGCTAAGCCTAAGCAGCAGGTTCCCTGCATTTACAAGCACACAGCTGCTTGTTGCAAAGCTCTCAGGCCTCTTGCTCTCAATTTCATCAGCTCCAAATGTCTCGTCAAAGATCCAGAGGGTTTGTTTCAGGGGCCAGTTTGAAGCCATACCCTAACCGTTCACTGAAGACTTCTGTAGTCTACTTTTGGCGTTTTGCAGATCTTCAGGAAACACAATCATTTCAGACTGACATCGCTACCATGAAACATCCCTGTTAAAAACTGGACTATGCTGAGCGCACTGGTGACAGTCCATGGCATCCTGCTGAACTCTCAAACTGAAAGGGCTTCAAGGAGTTTGACATTTGTCTTCCTCCAGCACCAATGTCCCTCCTCACTTAAGACTAGTAGGCCCCAATGAGGTGCTACGTCTGTAGCGAGTTTGGCATAGAGATCTTTAGCAGTTGTAAACAGAAAGACTGGGTTGAAAGTAATTTCTATGGAAATTGCTAAAAGGGTCTCAGATTCCCACATAATTTTAAAGTACCTTTGGAATGTATAATTCACATGATTCTAGATTATTTATCCAAGTGTTAAATATGATGCTTTTTGGCTGTCGTGCATTTAAATTGTTAGTAAATTGAAGCAAGCACTTCCAGAATTTCACTCAGCTCGCAAGTTATCCACAACAGAAATTAAAGTTTGTCAACAATCTTGGATTTCCTGTTTACCTCACAGGGTAAAACCTTGATTACTATTATCATGGTTTGCCACTCCAGCAGTTGTGCACTGTAACAGAGGAATTACCTCTGACAAGAACAGGTCTTCCAAATCAGCATGCTTATATTTATTTTCTTACGCCTTTGAAAGATACGGTATTTGGTTGAACATAGGATCAAGAGGGTACTCTCAGCAGTCACACTCCCAGGTAGCAGCTTTACAGCAAGCTAACCAGAACGCTGCAGACACTTCACATCCTACTGCATGCTTAATGTACAAGAAACATGGACTTCTTGCCCTAGCAAGGACAATACATGCATTTGCATGGTTGAACATTCAACCATAGTACAGGAAAAGGAGCGGGGAGGCTTTTAACACAGATGAGGTTCCCAGCCATGTTCATCTGAAAGATACACAAGCACAACTTGAAAGGCAGCATCATAAAGAGTGGGAAGAAGGGGCAAGAGAGCAGAGCAGCGCTTAAACTTGCACTCTTCCAAGAGAAATGCTTGCCAAACTAGGACAGGACACCTTTCCCTTGCATTTTCAAGTACACGTTGCTTCTTATCCATCTCATGATCCTTTTGGGAATGTTAGTTTGTTTGTTTGTTTGTTTTCAAGAGAAACCCCAGAACCGGAAAAGCTTTAACACTAAGTGCTACATAAATACAATACCCCAATTAATAGATTTAATTTTGCTATAATCCAATGGAATTAACTGTATAAAACCTCTTACAGTGGTATAAAACTTTACTAAAAGTCAGATGAAGGTTCTCTGAGAGTACATTACACATTACAGCTTTGGAAGAAAGTTATAGTCTCATCTTACAGCCGTCCAGATCAGCTTGGTGATTCAACTGCAGACTAGGTCTGTGGAAAAAATGGGCAGCATTCAGTCAGATAAGTGAGCTGACCTTACACACCAAATTATCGCATGACTCTAGGATTAATACAATTAAAGATGGGAACATGCAGTTAGGGGTATGAGTCTCGTTACTTGTTTGACCAAATGATATTACTTCTGCATTAGCTAGAAGTCGACTGTGAAGTAATACACTAAATTACATACATAGTAATCTGTAACAGTTGGGTGAAAATTGCTGTAAGCAAGTTCTCCCAGACTGACACATACAGGAGCCCATTAATGAGATGTGACAGGCACAAGCATTCTCCTGGATGAAGGCATCCACAGTACATACCATTCTTTGATCATTAACCATATAATAGAAAAACACAGGTTTCCTTGCCTGTTGCAAGTAAACTGTTTCATTCCTTTACAGAAGACTGTACACTTTATACTTGCTTTTTAAAAAGAAACTACTTGAGCTCTCCCTCAAGCAGCAAGAATCAGTTCCTATTTGTCGGTCTCTAATGCTCCCTTCTTCTAGGGAGGTCACTTTAGAAGAGAGCAGTTCCAACATCAAAGTTCAGTGCATGCCACTTCTAATAACCAAAAACCAAACTGCTAAATCATCTTGTATGTTCAGAACCTATTTAAATGCAAATTGGGTACCATGTTGTCCCAGTTGCAGGTGACCACATTGTAAGAAAGCAGCTGGTTTATATTTTGTCAGGGCACCACCTGAACTACACAGAATAGAAAGCAGGTAGAACAAAGAACGGTCATGCAAGACTAGGCAAACAATGACACACCTACAATATCTACTAATAGTTGGCACTCACATGCCTCTCCAGAATAAATATATTTCACATCTATTGACACAAAGGTAAAATTCCATTACAGATCAGCCTTATGTCCTGATCTAACATTTGGCATCCATGGGATGAATATCAAATGCTCTGTCTTTGATATATTTCAGACTAAATACATAGCCTTATTTTAAGAGGCCTGACTGAATTTGATACTTCCTTATTCAATGCTATGACAATATCCCTGTGACACTGAATTCTGGAAATCATTTCATAGCGCTTAATCCTGTGAAGATGGAGGAAATCTCTGGTAACTATCTTCCACTTTCTTAGCACTAATCTGAAGAAATTTCAGTTTTACAACCCCTTCCCTGATAACTGCAAAGACACACAGTGGAAGAGAGAACGTGTGCCTCCTTTTGTGAATCCAAGGAACATTTGAAAGCTAATACCGTAATATTGACCATCTTTCTTACAGATATTATTAGATACAACAAACTCGTGAAGCTCACACACAATAAATAAAGACCCTCATTTAATAGTTTCTGTGCATAAACACAAATATTTTTTTGCTTATTTTCAAGAGCAGAAATATTTGATTCAAAGAATACAGTGAGGAAAGACATGTGAAGGACCAAATATTCTATTACACATTTTAATAAATTCAGTTTCCCTCAAGTATTTATATAAACAACATTTCTTATAATCCTCAACTAACACAGTTTATGGTGCAAGTCTGACATCTAAGACAAAGTGCAACAATCCAGTTGTTACTGAGGCAGCTCTGACCAGGTGAGTTACAAAACCGACTGAAACTGGCACATCCCTTCAGTTCACCTCTTTCCTCACTAAAGCTCATACAAAATGAAACAAGATGGATGTGAAGCAGACTTCAAATTTATTTTGAGCAAACTTCTATGACTCAAACCCACAGGAGACAAGCATGACTAAATGTCGTTAATACATATAAATAAGTAAAAAGAGCAAGTACCTTGGATTTTTATAAAGTGCTCCTTAGTTACTAGAGGTACACCATAACAGAATACATAACAGAAAAGTTTCATTTCTAAGATAGCTAAATCAGCATAATGCCCACCACATGTACACAAATTCTGATCAAATCCTGAATTCACACTAACACCCAATAAAATGGAATTTGTCCCTAATTTAGGTAGTTAAGCTTTTGTACACTATCAAAGTTTGTAACTTTCTTAAACAAAAAAACACTAGAGAAGTCAATTCTCATTTTTTTGCTAACAAAAATATACCATTACTACTTAACATTTTACAAATATATCCCTAATTTAAGTAATTTACCAGAGATTAAATAAATCTGTGAAATCTATTGCACAGCTGAATAAGCCCATCTCATCTTTCCTACGTCAACTCACATCTCTCAGTTATAATTACCGTCTTAAATTCAGAGACAGATGTCTAACACTTAAAATACCTATAAAAATTTATGAGGATCATACATTATTCATGCTTGCAAAATAAGGGCATACACTTATTCTTGAAATCATAGTAAGTCAGTGTCATTCTAAGATGCTGTACCAAATACAGTATTATAATTTATCCCCGGTTCTACGGGACTTGAAGCAAGCTGCCAAGTACATCTGTATTAATATCCATGATGTCTTCTCTGTTCATTTCAAAGACAAATTTTGACCACAGACCCTAAAACTGTTGGAAATCTGCTAGATAAGGCATAATGTCTGACATATTTTGAGTCTTGTTTGATCAGGTCCAATCTAGTTTTTCCATCTCTGTCTTTCCATTCAGTTTTTCCATTACTAACTACTTCCACCTCCACACTATTCCCAAAAGGATATATTTTTTCCCTTTCTTCTTTTCCTCTTTTTTCCTCTTTTTTTTAAAAACATTAATAAGGCTTAGTAACTTCTGGTCAGACGACTAATTTGCTGAAAACAAAGCCTCTTTCTTCCAGCTTTCTTCCTAGAGATCAAAACAACACACAATCAGAAGGCTGAGGGGCACCCTCATGGCAGTCTACACCTTCCTCACGGGGGGCAGCGAAGCGGGAGCTGCTGATCTCCTCTCTCTGGTGACCAGCGACAGGACACGAGGAAACAGAACAAAGCTGCGTCAGGGGAAGTTCAGGTTGGACACTAGGAAAAGGCTCTTCACCGAGGGTGGTCGGTCCCTGGAACAGGCTCCCAGGGAAGTGGTCATGGCACCAAATCTGTCAGAGTTCAAGGAGCATCTACACGACGCTCTTAGTCATGTGGTTTAGCTTCAGGTGGTCCTACGAGGAGCAGGGAGTTGGTCTTGATGGTCCTGATGGATCCCTGACAACTCAAGATATTCTGTGATTCTACGAACATACACGGTTCACTTGAACCCAAAAAAATTTCTCTTGGCTACTTCTCCAAGAATTAGTATGGGTTCATTATCACCTCACTTACGTGCCATAGTTCAAGAAAATCTGCACAACCTGCACAACTTAAAAGTTCTTGAAGCTGCTAATAATGATAAAAATGTATCAATCATTGCTGTGCAAAGCTGCTTTCTCTAGACAATTCTATATTTTCAATCAAAGCTAAAAACATTTTCCTACTTTGGATAATACTAAATATACAGATGAACAACATAACAACACAACAACTTGTGCTTAAATATTGTTTCTTTAACTTTCAGAAATAAAAGATGTCACAGAACTTGTAAAGCAAAGGTAGATTATCTATATCCAAGACATTAGTTGTTCTAATATGTTCAAAGTTTTCAGGTATTCAGAGATGTCAGGCTAGCCCAGTTTCATAGTTACATACATCAAGACAGTTAGTAAGTGTTGATGAAATACCACAGGGCAAAAATAATTCCAAAGTGTATAGTTGCAACCAGTCTGTTTGCTAGCAGCATGCAAATTTACACACACAGATCTCAGAAGGACAGAAAGAATATGTGGTTTGGAATGAAAGAAGCAGCAGAATCTACTGTAGCAATCTACAGAATCTACCTTATATTCACACCATGTATACATACATGCGCATACACACAGAGATATATTTATGTATAAACCCAAAATAACAGCAGAGTTGTGGCAATGCCATATTCTTGTCTCCGAAGGACAAAATCATCACAGCTTTCCCCCATCCACCAACCACAACTGTTTACACACCACAACACCTTTCCTGTTGCGCTTCCACCAATTTAGGAACAGAGCCTGTCCCTACACAGCCAACACCTTACGCCTTCCCTTATTAGTGCTAGGCACCGAAAGATCACAAATCCCACACAAATCCCTTCACCTGAGGGTGTACTGTAACTATTCCCTAAAGTAACTCTATGGAGCAAGACAGTTTCTTGCTTCAACAGAATTTATGTCAAGTTTCACCCAGAAAAAGTGTTTCTTCTTAAACATGGAAAATTTCCAGAAAAATACTGGATGAAACTTTATCTCTGTGTGAAGCTCTGAGAATTTGAATTTTAAGGTTTCCCAGCCCTGGAAAGAATAATGAGAGGTAGCAAACCCCAAATCAGGCCATTCTCTTTCAAATATCTCGCAATGATATAATCCAAACAGGTTCTGTAATAATCCAAAAGCAAAATAAATGTAAACCGAGGTCACTGTTCCCTCAAACAATCAGACACCCGGTCTTTTACCAGTCTTCAGACCAAAGCACTTTGCAAGGTGTGGGGAGAAGACTAGCACAGTAGCTCCACAAACTATGAAATGCAGCTTGGGGTTTAGTGCCAGAGAGAATACAGCTTGAGAAAGGCGTGGACACGGGGCTGTTCAGAGGCCACTCCAGCCAGGAGCAAGGTAGAGCCCAGGGGGAGGCAAGGGCTTGCCCACTGCAGTGAGGAGGCAGCACCCCACCCCAGCTCAGCCCAGCTGCTCCTCCAGGCTCTGCAGTCTCTTGAGTGTTTGCCATTAAGTCCTGCCAGCCCTGTTCCTTGCAAACAAGCTCCCAACAGGGAGTATATAGGGTATAAGACAAGAAAAATGCTTGAAAGCCACTAGAGATGTCTTCTGCTATTTCATGGCAAAATCAGGTTGGGAGGGGGAAGTAGATAAATTTTAAAAACCCACTGAAAATCTGTCAGGCCCTCTTCCTCAGAGAAGTGGACATCACCTCCTCTTTTTAACAGTTGTAGCAGCTTCTATTTTACCAGCTTGGTATTAACAGAAACGCACCTCTTCCATCTCAGCCACTGATGAGAAAGGTCAAAACCAGATTATTTAAAGAAAGAGTGGATAACAATTTCTGGGAAAAAGTCATTGCATAGACATCTAGCATTCAAAACAGATACAGCTAAAGTAAGCTGCAGCAGTGCCTGAAGCACGGAAAGCAAAAAAGATACCACTTCCTTTATCAAATGAGTCAGAACACAACAGTTTGGGGGTTTTGCTTTATTTGGTTGTTTTTTGTTGTTGGTATTTTTAAATTTTTTTACAAGAGACATCTTGAAAGCTGGATGACATCTCCTTCACTATTAAGGGCTAACCCACCTGCCCCCTTGACTAGTTCTGAAGAAAGCAACTAAGAAAGCAACACAAAATCATAGATGGGTATTGAAATAGAGAAGTAAGGACAGGACCAAGCAAGCAAAGGATCTGACGAAGGGAACTCATCAATGCACAGACATTCTTCAGTCCCAAAACTGACAACATGGGAAGTGTTGTGTTTCACTTAAAACACAAAGCACCATCTCCTCTACTCTCAGGTATGACATGGTTAACTACCCTAATACTTTTGGTATTGTTAACACAGCTGTTCCGTAGATGAAAAATTTTATCTGGCTATGGACTACACAGGAATAAATTGCAATACTTATGCAACCAAAACATTAAGAGATTTCTTCTAGAAATCAAACTGTTTCTTGAAGCAAGCACAATTTTGCCTTTTAGGTTTTACTTTTTTGTTGTATTTGATCTGTTTGGCAACTCTTTCCTAAGACATAACACATGCAACAGCAAAAACATCTGTAAGTAGACAGCTTTTCACTACCTAAAGTACTCCAGTAAATGACACTTTTTTCCTTTTTCCTGGTTTTTTTTTTTTTTATTATTATTATTTTTAGGTTCTTTGGTGGGACACAGGCACTAACAGAATGAACTATAGCTTTTTCAAGATATATGACTTGAAAAAGGGAAAATGTCTTTAGTGAATTATTCTTTTAAGATAGTCAAGCTAACAAAATCCAGAATATTGTTTGAGTTCATGACACATTACTTCAAAGGATGCTGAGGTATTAGCTTTCTCCAGGCACGTAAAGAGATGGAGAAAGCTAGAGAGGCAATATAGTTAAATACAGCATTTTTGTTACACAACATAAAAAATTTGATGATTTGCTGTGGGGTGGTAGCAAGATTTTGTTAAAAATTAAAACTTAGTTTTTTCCCCTCATAACATGCAAGATATTTAGCACTTCTGAAGTTCATGAAGTGTGCTATTCAAAGTTGGAGAAAAAACTGGAGCACAACTCTTATTCCTCTAACCAGAGGTGTGTGGTTTCAAGATGATTTAACTGTAATTTCACAGTTGTACCTCTACATGTCAAGTAATTCAATACTAATTCAATACTAATTCAATACTAAAATATAAAACCACCAATAAAGATGTATTTATTGAGAAAAAGTCTGGTTTGGGTCTTAAAAAACCTTGCTGCCTTTCAGTGTGTTTCAGTGCAGTTATTTCACAGTGAGGCTGGGGAGCGCCCTTTGATGGGAGAACACAGGGACACGCTAGGGACTCTCCCTGGGGACCCTGACACAGATCTGCAGAAGCCATGAACGTCTGTTTCATAAAAGAGCTTTCAAGTCCCCACAACACTGAAGCCCCAGCCTGCACTAGGCTTGCCCCAGCAGGCCCGGGGGCCGTTCCGCCGCCTGCCCGCTCAGCCTAAGGCAGTACTGGGAGGCCGGCGGTGCCCTGGTCCCCCCGCTGCCTGGGCCTGGAGCTCACACGACGCCAGTGACGCCTCACCCCGGCTGCGGGGCGCGGGGACGGCAGCCCCGGCTCCGGCACGCCGCGCTGCCCGCTGCC
This sequence comes from Strix uralensis, assembly GCF_047716275.1. Classification (NCBI taxonomy): domain Eukaryota; kingdom Metazoa; phylum Chordata; class Aves; order Strigiformes; family Strigidae; genus Strix; species Strix uralensis. The sequence goes on along the minus strand of NC_134012.1, from coordinate 85,759,606 downwards.
CCCGGGCCTCCCCGGCGGCCGCCCCCCTGCACCCGGCCCGCCCGGCGGGGCCGCGGCCGCACACCGCCGGAGGAAGCGCGGCCCCTCAGCGCCCGGCCCTGCTGCGCCTGCGCGCCTGCCCCGCCGCGGGCGGGCCCGCCCTCACGGCCGCCCGGAGCCGCCGCCGCGTAGCGCGTAGCGGTGCGCGGTGGCGGGCGGCGGCGATGGCGGCGGCCGGGGGTGCCGCGGCGGGCGGTGCGGTGTCCGCCCTGCGGCCGCGGCTGGCGGCGCTGGGCCGGCGGCTGGCGGCGCCCAGGGGAGCGGGCGGCGACGGTGAGAGGCCGCGGGAGGGAGAGAGGGAGCGAGGGAGCGGGGTTGGGCCGGGACGGGCCGGGTGCTGCCCGGCGTCCCCGTACCGCCCTCTGCTGCCGTCGCGCTGCGCGGCATCGGCAGCGCTGCGGGAGCGGGGCTGGGGGCGCGGGTCCCCGGCTCCGGGGCTGCTGCTGAGGGCTCCGCCTCTCCCTCCTCCAAAAAGAGACTCGCCCCTGGGGCAGTGCGGCTGGCGCGGCCCAGGCCGCCGTCCGGAGGCTCCGGCTGGAGACCTTTCTGTGGAGCAGGGCGGCTGGGGCCTCAAGCGTGTACCTGCGCCTTAGCGAGCTGCGCCTTCGGTACATGACTTCTTTACAAGAGAAGTGTGTGGAATTGGTTCTGAAACATCAGACCATAGCCATGAATGCCCTAATTTAGTCCTGAAAGGTGTAGCCTAACAGGACAACGGGCCTGTTCAAATGCTGTCTTACTCAGCTGCTCTTGCAGATACCGCAACAATGGATTTAAAACGGTACGAAGTGTAAAGGGAGAGTAAGCAAGGCTCTTGCTGAGTGCTGTTCAGTGCTAAGGAAGCGTTGTGTTCTTCCTTCAGATACCTTCTTAGCAAAGGGCTCTGCTACTCTGGATAAATTGAAGGACCTCTGTAACGAAGGGAAAGAACATCCTTCCATGCTTTTGCAGCTCTATACGCAGGTAGTACCTTTAAAGCATTAAAAACTCTCATTGTGTAGGGTATGGGAGAGGATTGGGCATAGGAAAGAGAATATAGCAGAAAGGGATTTCTGTTATTTGGGGCATCCCGTGAACATCCATGAAGTGCAGGGCTGCTTTTGTCTGGATTAGAAGAGAACTTGGAGTCGACAGTAATTGTGCTGGTACTGCAAGAACAGAATGGGTTTTGAGTTTACATTCACTGTCAACAATCTTACCATACTTTTAACTTGCAGCTTATGTGAACTAAATGTTAAAAATCACCTTAAAAATGTAATGTTTTGTAAACCATAACAAGTTTGTATGCTGCTGCACAGCATTTGATTATTTTGCTGGTAGCATTTTTACATTCTGTATCTTGTTTTCATAGGCTGTCTTAGACATTACATATTTTGAGGAAAACCAGCTTGTGGATGTAGATTTTCCGGAAGAATCTTCCTTACAAAAAGTGAAAGAACTTATTAGTATTCTTTCAGAACCGGAAGACCTAGTGAAGAAATGCAACATAAATGAAGAAGTGAGTACTAACATTATTCAGCCAGAAAATTAATTATTTCATTATCTAAAAATAAAAAACCTGAAAGAGGATAGTAGTAGTTGTATTTTTGATGGGCAGAATTTAAGATATTTTGAAAAATTTTCAAGTCTTACTTGTATTTAAACAGTGATTCCTGAAAATATTTTTTCAAATAACTTGTTGCGTGCTCAGAATTCCTCTTGCTAACATTTCATGATTCCACGTGCTTTTGGCAGTTTAAATCCAAAGTATTATGCTTGTGTCTGTGACTGTTGCTATTAAGTATAGCCTCTGAAGTTTGAGACAATATAATACTGTTTGCATGTGTGAGTGTGTATATGTGTAGTTCAGATGTTTTACTTTTGGGTTAGCCAGTTTGTTGGATTTTATTTCAGCCCATCAACATCCTTGGTGCAGAGCTGTTAGAATGTCTTTACTGGAGAAAAGGCGCCCTCTTTTATATGTATTGTCATACAGCAAAAGAAAGGAGCAAATGGCTACAAGAAAACATTACCATATTTAAAAAGGTAAAGGAGATTAAAAAGTTTTATGAGCATGTGAATACAGTTTTAAAGTTTGATTCTTCACTTTTAAAATACAACTTGGTGTTTTAAATAGGGTTTTGGGAAATTCATAGCGAGAAGTATTTCTGGCTATCATTAAATTAATCAGAACTTATCTAAAAGGTTGGGTTTTTTTTCCCTCGTTTTTTAACTGTACTCAGTGTCTTAATGATGGAGTCCATTACTTGATGAAGATGCTTAGCTTCAGATGCCCTCTTCAGCTAAATGAAGATGTCTCACTTCAGGATAAAGACGCAGCTAGATTACTCAGTGAAGGTAAAAAAAAAACAACTCCAAAACCCTCACAACCCACTCTTCTTAAAAACTACTCCACTTATGGAATGCTTTATTACATATTTTTATTTGACTTCATTTGTATTCAAAAACTGGCACTTTTTAGGGGGGGGAAAAAAAAGAGACGAGCTGGCAACTTTCCCCCCACCCTGCTTCTTTTTGACTCATGGATTTTAGGAGATGGCAGTGCTCATTTTCTCTTGTTTTTGAGTGCATTAGAGGAAAGGGAACTGAGGTCATGGGTGTTTCAAGCACAGCATGTGTGTTTTACAACCATCCATTTGTCAGTTGACAAATGGTGAAAGCACAGATACGACTGTGATGTTCGCCTGTTGGTCATCCTGTTTAGATCCAGGAGAGCACAGATAGGAACACAGAATTACTGACTTCATACAGGTAGCAGGTACGTGCAGAATTGGTTAGATTTGGCAAACTTCTTTCTGTCTCCGCTATATGTATTTTTATGTAAGTTGCATCACTGTAGTACATTTACCTGAGGATCTGAGGCTGCATCAGTGTGATGCAGGTAGGGTGATTGCAGCAGGAGGGGATTTGTAAGGTAAACCAGCTGGTGCTGAGGACATGATGTCCACGCTGTGCACACTCAGAACTCTCTCTACTCTGGCTGTGGGGAATATGGAGCATCTTGCTTAATTTCATCTGAAAGTGGCATTGCTCCAATTTAGCTCCACAGTGAAAAGCCAAGTTCAGTAACTGATGGGTAGATGTATTTAGCAGGATTTTTTTTCAGTGACCATGGACACATGTGGCTTTCTATTCAAATACTGAAGCTGCTGCTGCTTAATCTGAGTTAAGTTGATGCTCAAACAGTATTTTTTAGGCTTAAATTGTGGGAGGCACAGAAGTATCCTAAAATAATATAAATAATCGTGCCTGCGCTTAATGGATGGTAAAGAAATACTGAAATTCTGTAAGATAAATAGGCAAATGCAATTATCAGAATAATATTTATATGGCAGTCTTTGAGATTTAGGTATTATGGAGTAATGAGCAAGGTCTTGATCCAGATTGTCCTCTAGGCAGTGTCAGTCATCTCATGGTTAAAATCTGGTTTTTTTGGTGTACATCTTTAATATATATTGCCTTTTTGGAATACATGTTATATTGAATATATGAAATAATATACTGCTTTTTTGGATTTTTTTTTCCAGTGTTACTAAAAAAAATATTTGAAGTTAACAAGCCATGTACTTGCTTATAACAGAGCAATAAAGTACTTGATCTAAATTATTTTTGCAGGTATATTTAGTGACACTCACTTATTGGCAATGATGTACAGTGGAGAAATGTGCTACTGGGGGCTGCGACACGGTGGAGAAGGGAAGCAGGAAAGCCTCGAGACAGTAGCTTCCGTCTCTAACAGTGACCTGGGCTGCAGATCACAGTGCGTGTTGCTGGATTTCCGAGAAACTGGCAAGAACATGTTAACGAAGTATGTGGCTGTATGTGAGGGACCTTTAAAAGGCCAAGGGTGGAACACATCAACGGCCAAACAAATGTTGTGCTACTTCGTGAAATCCCACCACTAAAATACGCTGCTTTGGCTGTGCTGGAAGAAACCTTGTGCCCCAAGAGCACGCTTAGGGAGGCGGTCTGTGCTTCAGTGTCCCACCGTTCTTCATATCAAAATGTATACTTTTCTTGCATTAAAAACACGCATTCAAAGAACTCCTGGTATACGGGTCCAAAGTCTAATCCAGTATTTCTGGGGTGGAAAAAAAAAAAAAAAAAAGGACAAAAAGACCGTCTTGTAAACTGCCAGGCGAGGTTGACTCTTTCCCCGCCCAGCCTCTCCCGCCGGCGCCGGCGCGTTAACTCCGAGGGGCGGCGGCGGGGCTCGGCGCCATGGCGGCCGGCGGAGCGGAGGAGCGGGGCAGTTTGGAGGCCGTGGTGCGGGGTCGCCTGCGCCTCCTCCGGGAGCGCTGGACGCGGGGGATCCGCGAACGCGGCGGTACCGCCGCGTTCGCGGATCCCCCGCGTCCAGCGCTCCCGGAGGAGGCGGAGGAGGTGAGCGCCCTGCAAGCGCTGCCGGTGAGCGGGGCCCGGTCGCGGGGAACGGGGGTGGAGGGGAGGTAGGGTGTGGATAAATCTCGGCATCCCGCTTCTGGCATCTTCACTGCTTAATTCCTGAGTCGTTGAACCGCTGCTCTCGACGGTTTTCAGATCGACGTGCAGCTGAACATCATGTCGTTCCTCTCGCCCCAAGATTTGTGCCATTTGGGAAGCACGAGTTGTTACTGGAGGGCGGCTGTGCAAGATCCGTTGTTGTGGAGGTATTTTCTCCTCAGGGATCTTCCCTTTTGGACATCCGTTGATTGGAAATCACTCCCAGATGTGGAGATTTTTAATAAAGCGTTTTCAGAGGTCAGCAATAATGCGCTGTACGATTACATGGCAGCGTAAGTATCTTCATATTCTCTTACACCGCTCTCTCTACAGCAGTAATACTCAGCCCACAAGCATGTTTTATATTTACAGCAATAATGCTGTGCTGTAAGCTGCTGCTTAGGTATTGATGTGACTCAGATCCAGTGTTTATTTTGGAAATACAATTTCCTGTTGTTTGGCAGTTTGGTCAGCTCTTTCTGTTTGGAATTCAACAAGAATGTAAAACATTGTAAAAAAGTCAAAGCTTATGTTATAAAAAAGTTAAAGCTTTTTGTAATCTGCATCTCCACTGTGCCACAGAAGTACAGTCATCTCAGAAGCTGTGTGTACCTTTGATCTTGATAAAAATGTGTTCTTTGCGCTCAGTACAATGACAAATGATTTCTTATTCTAATAAAAGTACTAAGGAGTCTTCAAACTACAGCAGATAGAATGAATCTTTGGTTTTTTCATCGTACCTGGAAGACCTAGGGGAAAAAAAAAAATTTTTTTTTTGAATGTGCACAGAATAACAAGTAGTATTGATTTAGCTTTGATGGTCAAAGGCTGTAAGACAAAGACTGGTTTCAGCTAGTATAATTGAAAAGCATAGCAACACTCATAATATGTTTGGATGACTGAGAAGAACTCTTTAAGCAGATTATTCTGTAGGGTTTTTTTAAAATTTCATTCAATTCCCATAACTAATTTGCAGTAATTTTTTTTAATTTGCAGTTAAATTCTCCAGAGATGATTTCATGATACTGTTGCTTCATATAAGTGCACTAACCTCTCCAATCTCTGTACCCTTCATCCCCACTTTACAGACGGGAAGGATGGACCCTGAATTTGAAGTGCAAAATATCTCCTGATTTTGAACATCGGATTTAAATCTCTCTAGGTCTGAATACTTCAGAGCATCAGCTATGTAAAACCACCTGTCACTGGTTTCCGTTGTGTCTGTGAGCACTCAATGGTTTTGCTGATCTCAACTGAAGTGTCTCAGTTTGGGTGTAGAGGAGCACACATTTAATGTTTCCTTGAAGTGTTCTGTCCAGCAGCAGCCTACCGTGACCACAGAAGCAAAGACTGAAGCTGCTTCTCTGGGATGTCTTGTCACTTGTATGACTGTTACTTCTTTCCCTTGGTTCCCAAAGTCTTTTCATGCCTTTTAGCTTCTGCATCAAATGAGCACATAAGCTTGCAGACAGCACCTGTCTCCCTTCACAACAGGCATTCTCGGTGCCTACAAGGGAAATGGGCCTTTTCAGCACCCATTTCATAGTTAATAAACACAGCAGAGGTCTAATGAAGGTTTGAAATGCACTCAGAATTCTCATAGTTTTTATATTGTATGTGACTCATAAGCACAGATGTTATTTTACCAGTATTGTGTGTTCAGCAAGGGTGGGGGAATTTGTAATTTTATTTTATTTTGTTTTTAAAGTGAACTAAAAGATCCATAGATAGAAGTTACTAAGGTCTAAAGAGTCAGTATTTGGATTTTGAGAGGACTGATGCCTTTGCCTGCTTTGTACTGGTGCTTGAAACCATGAGTTTGGAACTTTATGATTTTTGACCCGTGCTTGAGTTGTACTGGTAACAGCCTGAGAAGTATGGGACCTAAATCAATTTATGTTGTGTGGTTAATACCTCTTTTGTATATTTTGTGTTTAATTTCTAGTTGCGTCTATTTTACACAGATATAAAAAAAGCTGTCCTCAGAGTAGAAGAACTTTGAAATCAAGCCGTCCCCGGTATGGGACTGTGACTTCCTTTTTGCAATCGCTGGTCACTCAGGCAGAACCTCGCTTTGCTATGTTTGGGCCGGGTTTGGAAGAGCTGGATGACTCTTTAGTGCAAAAGATGATGACATGCCCAGAAATTCTGCTAGTAGCTGGCCTACCCCAAAGACAAATTCATGGTAATGCTGTTTGGTTTTTGGCTTTTTTATTTCATAAACAGATAGAACATGAAAAAAAATCGGTGGGAGAAATGGAGAAAAGGGATGTTTTTTTCTCCCCTTGAAACTCAATAGCATAATGGTAAAAAACCCAACATATATTTTCTCTCTTTGTATTCAGAAAAATAAATGCAATGGACATTTGGATAAAATTACAGCTGTAGTGAATTTATGACTAAATTTGCACCATGTCAAAGTGGTCACTTTGCTCCTCATATTTCTATTTTGATACTAAATTCCATGTCACACCTGCTGTCATAATGGATAAATGCAGACAGAACGAACTTTAGATACTGCTTGCAGTAAGTGGCTAAAAACACCTGTGTTTTTATACAGGAAGTCAAGACTGGTCATTTATATCATTCAGTCTGGTGGTGTCAAATGTGTAAATTACATTTAGAAGAGTTAGAGGAGCAGGGAAAGGATTTTTTTTCAATGTTTAAAAACATTTATTACCTTTTAACTAATGTTTGTTTCAGCCCAGCAGAATTAGAATAATTAAATTGTATTTACAGAAAGTGTGAAAATATGATTTCTTAGTGTTATCTTTTTTCTCTTATGTCATTTTCAGTGCAGCTTGTCATAAACACACTAGAGTCTTCGCTATGCCAGTTTCTAATAAATACAAGTCTTGTTCCTCTCTGACTTGGATTTCTAGGTTCCAGTCTAAGTATCAGAACTATGGAAATGCCTTGTTTTCTTTTAATACTGTTGAATTGATTTTAATTAAATTAATAGTCTGATCAATTGGAGCATGTATAAAATTTCATTGTAAAAGAATAAATCTGCTACCCCTAACAGGAACACCTAGGCTTGGATATATCCATTGTATAACAACACTGGAATTTTCAGCCTATCACTTACTTGTATTCAGTAACCAGATAGTTGTAATCTCATATATTCATTTTTTCCACGTAGGAATTGGATCAGGAGTCAGTTTTCAGTTTAATAACAATCAAAAATTCAATATTCTGACATTGTATTCAACCACCAGGTAAGATTTGTTTTCCACAAAAAAAAAAAAAAACAGTTTCTTGGTTATTTCATACTTTTCTTCATGTTTTTGTCATGTGTTTTTTTAATTTGTGCATTCACATGCATGGATATCCCTTTTCAACTGAAGCTTCAGTGCATATCTTCACTTTTTCTTTCTCCAACTGCTAAATTTTCACATGGAAGTAATAAACCTTTTCCAAACCTTATACATAGGAAGTGTGTATGACGGGTAACAGGTTTTTCTGTCCTTCTTGATACCTTGATTGATTCCCTTTTGAAACACTATATAAATTCATCCTGGGGTGTATTTTCACATACATCTTGCAGATTGCTAGTCATCTGTGTACGTACACTAGAAAAGAGGGGGGTGTGGGAGGGGTTGGTGGGAAATGAAACACTTCTGCTGACTCAGGCCATTCTCCTGTCCCTTTCCTGCCCTTTCCTGTGCTGCCTAGACTCAAAATTGAGTTTTTGCATTCTCGATTAAACTGACTATTGAAATAATAAAATATCTTTCAGTGTGGAAAGGAGGAGAGCAAGGGAAGAGCAAGCTGTTGCTGTGAATAAGATGTTCTACCAAGAAAACAGCATAGTAGGGAATCAGCAAGCCGTGCACTACAGTGTAATAGCTCAAGTGAAAAAGGTGTGCGAAGTAGTTGATGGATTCATTTATGTTGCTAATGCAGAAGCTCATAAAAGTAAGGGATTTCTCTTTATTTATTCATATTTTGTGAATGATTCGACTGTCATAAAAGATTGCAAAGAATATGCAATACATCAAAATCCACATTCTGATTCTTTCAAAATCTGCTTCATTAGTGCTATTTATTCATGGCTTACCCAGTCGAAGAGGTCCCCTGTCCTAGACACTCTTCCTCATCTCCCTTTGACGGGTTACGGCCCCTTCTTTCATTTATGGCGGGTACTGATATGGTTGCTGTCTAAGCTACATGTGGGAAATGATCCGGATTTAAAAAAAACCAAAACCCTGGGCATGGGTAGAAGAAGCCTGAAATGCATTGGTGGTGGTGCAATAGCCTGGAAACAGAACCTTCACCAGGAAAACTGCAGTAAAAGATGCAATTAGTCCAAATCAGGATAGTTCAATCAGGGGATAATGCAAATACCTATTATGGTAATTATCTTTATGGTCATCAACTTTAAATGAAGGGAAGTGTCTAGCTCAGAAAAGAAAAGGGTAAAAAAAAATGTGAAGGGATATACTAAAGAGAAAGGTATGGTCGGTAGGGAAGGGCTGCTGATGGTACAGCGTGAGTGTTTCTTAAAGGCTTGTTGCAATTTTGATCTCTGTGAAGTACTTGGAAAATGCTCTGATGTTAAGGACTGGAATAGGCTACCTGTAAAATCTACAGAGATCTTTTAATAACATCTTAAGTGTGACGTGAACATCTGTGTGACATGAATGCAGATGATCCAGCCTTGTGATAAGCGGAAATAGTTAATTTGGCCATGTCCCTTCCAGCCCTCTGTTTCCTCACCTCTGAAATCTTAAATATTTGAAAAGTAAAAAAAATAAATTTCACTTTGGGATTTGCATATGTTTAATATATATTAATGATTGTTTCATAGAGCATGATCGTCAAGAGGAACTAGCTCGTATTTTGGCAATGATTGATCCAGCCCTTGGGCCTCCAAACAGACCTCTGCTAGTTTTGTCTTGTGTCTCTCACGTTGGTGTGAAAAGAATTCCATGTGTTTACGTGGCGCATCAGTTGCAACTCAATCTGCTACGTCAGCCCTGGATGGTACTTGCTTTTAAACCTTTATTTTCTATTTCTCTGTGGCTTAAATTTAATTCAGGGTTATGGTAGTTCCTGAGCTGTACCTACCTAAGCAAGTGTGCAGCTTTCAACACTAGTACGTGAGCTCTTCACTGAAGTGGAGAATTTAGTTTCTCCACTCCTCTAAGATGAAGCATTAGCCTATCTGAACATAGGGGAGCTTGAGTGGCTTGCCCAGGAGCACACAAGAAACTTCAGATAGAGCCAGAATGTCAGGAAGGACAAAATGCTGGTCTTGAAGGTTTGAGTAAGGAAGCTTCAGTTAATTTAGATCTATTTCCTGAGTCATGACCCACAGCCCTGGACACAAATAGATTTTTCTGCTGTTTTCAGGAGACTATTAATTGTTACTCACTTGACATGATGGATTGAGTTTTTGACAGTTTTTTACGTGGCACATGAGATCCTGAACCTGTTCTTTTATGCTTGTCAAGCACGGTATATATCAGTATGGTCAGTCACACGTTATTTTTGGCAATACTGCATAGCCCAAGAATAATACTTAATCAGAAAAAACAAAATCCTGATTTGAGATAAGGCCTTTGTTTTCATAAGGAAAAAGTTTACAGGGTTTTTTAAAAACATACCATTTATAATTGCCACTTTATAATACGTTACAAAATCTAAGAATTGGTAATATGCATTGAATTCTAAACGCAGCAGCATTCTGCTTTAAGAGTTACAAGAAGAATTTTCAAGTAGATTCTCATCTGTAAAGTAAGTATAATGTTCCAGAATAGCTAGGCAATGATTGAGATAAAATTCACCTTGATACTAAAAGGCTTTCCTAGTAGCTCTTAGGATTCATTTTGTAAAGAGTAGTGTTTTATTTTTTGTACCTTACTCTTAAGAAACCTTCTCTGTCTAAGGGACCTTTAAACCAGTGATAAAGATTTAGATTTGATACGAGTATTTCTGTCTTTAAGGATAGACATCGAGTGATGCTAAAATGCTGTTAGATCCTGTTACCTGTATCTCTAATACATTAGCTTTTTTTGTTTTTACAGGTGCAGGACACTGTAGCTGCAACTTTAGATGGATTGTTAAATGGAATTGAGTGGCTCCTGGAAGAAGCAAATTGTAAAAATGCACAGTAGTGTAAATGTGCATTGTTTTACTGTATAGAGACTTTGGTGTTTTGCAGTTAGAGGAAGTGAGAATCTTGTCCTGACAGAACACTGTCTGAAGGAGGATGTAAAAGGCAAACCTGCATATATTTCACTGCACATACTTTAATAATTAACATTCTTCCAACTGTAGTCCTGAATTAGAAGTACAAGTAGGATTGCCTAGATTGCAGCAGCCAATAAAGAAGTCTGGGGGGACAATCTGGGTGTTTCGATTTTTTTCTTTCTTTCAAGCTGGGGCCTTTAGGGCACGATCTTTTCTCACTATATGTGATAATCTAATCTCTTCTCTAAATATACCTAACACTAGCTTAGTTTATCAGCACAGCCCTATGGCATGCATCACACATTTAGTAAGTATATTCAGTGGAGATCTTGACAATGATGGTTCCCAACCAAAGAAAATGTACTGTATGCTATACAGTAGTAAGTTGACAGAAAGACAGTATGTGCTTCAAAAGATTAAATTCCCCTGTATTTTTTCCAGAGACAATGCCTAGACAAGAAATAGCACCTGTGGAAGAATTGTCAGCCCAGAAGCAAAGAAACTACTGTGTATGAATTGGTTATTTCTTGTTTGTGATCTTACTTATTAATCAACCACTAAAGACTTCAGTATCTTCTTTTGCTTTCTGTTGCAGTGAAATTATTAGCTTGAACTGGACATACCTCTGATGTCATGAATAAATGTTGAATCATTAGTACTTCAGGACATTTATCAAATAGATAGGACCTGTCAGTTGCTCAAATAGTTGTGGCCATTTGCAGATGTGAAGTGTGCTTGGCTTGAAATTTTCTACACAGTTGCAAATATTTTTATAAAAAGGGAAACAACATTTCAGAGCTGGAATTGCATTTTCTGTATTGACGTAATTTCAGATAGTCCTAGTCTTCCACCTTTTAAATGTTCCTTTAATTATTGGATGAAAGATCACAAATTTCCCTTGGATTTCTTGCCTATGCATGTATTTGTTTTGTTCTGCTTGTTTGGTTTTTTTCCCCTCTCTCTCTCTCCATGGAAATGCAATAGTCTCACAATTTTGGTACCTAGATAAATGACTACAAGGTGCACATTCAGCTGCAACTGCCCTCAATCTGGTATATGTGTGTGATGCTCAACACAGCTATGTCAGAAACATTCCATTTGAGACTTTTTTTTAATGAACTATGACAGACACAGAAGTGTCTTTTTTTTTCATCTTTATGCACAATTAACTCAGCTTTCTAGACAATTTTGTATGTCTTCTAATCAGGTCATATGGGAGCTTCAAGGGAAAATCCATGGGAAGCTATACTATCATAATTCTGTGGTTTATCTTTTTTTTTTTTTAGTGGGATATGTGTGCTTTGCCCTTTAAAATAGAGAAGACACAAAAGATTTATGAATATCTGGGGGAAGTTCCACGCTTTGTGACTAGGTGTATGTGACTTTCCTGCTAGTCATAATAATTCCGTAATGATCTATCTGTAGAGGGTTGAATGAAGTAACGTGTTGCTATGTTAGTTACTACAAATACGTTTTTTTTATGCAAGATCCTCGTTCTGCTTTCTTCATAAGGAATAAATTATTTTTAAAATAATGATATTTACAGTCTTTCTTTGTGTGTTAAGCCCCACTGCATGTGTGCACACAAACACAATGTCTGCAGTCATGCTGTCATAGCAGGTAACAAATCATGATGTCATCATTAGTCATTAATGAACAACGTTATTGTATATTATCTCTTTAATTATCAGATATTCATTCACTGTCATTTTAAAAGGTCAAAATAATGTAGGGAACATAATTTTTCTTAACTTAAAGAACATCAGTTATATTAACTTTATGATAACATAAAGAATTAAGAATTAACAAGTTTTAAGGATGCAACCTAGGAAACAAACAGTGGGAATTAGAAGTCCGTGTAGCCACAGAGGTCCAGCATCATAGGACTTGCAGAGCTGTTGGTGGGGTAGCTTGCATGACTGAGTACTGTGGTGGATCAGTACAGGCATGGAAGATGAACGTGTGTGTGGTGCAGTGGAACAGCTGAGATGCACAGAGGTATGCTATGGAAGAGACGAGCAGCCTGCTGAGAATTCATATGCTAAATAGTTGCAGAGATGCACTGTGAATTGCATTTAGCACTACCTTTTAGATTTCACCTAAACCACTTCCTACTATTTCAATGTCTGAGTCTGCTGAGTTTAAGTCAATTAAGCATAAGAAGTATGATAAGTCAATCAAGGTTGGGACTTAAATTGTTAGAAATTCAAAATTAGTTGGATATGGAATATTAGAACATCACTAAAATGTATTTTTAAACATTTTAATATAAAAACCCCCAATTAAAAAAATTATTTGGGTTTGTATTTATCACAGTAAATGCAACTGTGATGGGTTTGTGAGAAATAAAACCATTAGGATCTGGATCCCAGAAATCTTGCTCTCCTTGGGATGAAAGATTCTAACAGTGCAAGAAAGAATATCACTTTCCTGCCTGCCGAGGCAGGATGTTTATCTAAACAGTGGTCACAAAATAAAAGGTTAAAGTGACAATACATGTGATTCATAAGAAAACTCAATTACTGAAGCTTCCCCTGAGCAGCTTTACCATAAAGAAAGTGGCTGTGGGATGCTCATTTTCAAGTCTTTGAAACTTAGAGTAGCAAAAATGCCTGCTGCTAGCTCCAAAGCGGTATGTGAGGGCACCTGCCAAACCGCAGGACAAAGGAGGCAGTAGCACCCTGACAGCGCCCCTGTAACTTGCTGGGTGTCTCGTCGTTTCTTCTGACGGATCGGCCCTGGGGGGCCACCGAGGCTCCAAGCGGGACCGACAGCGGGGATCCCTCGCTTCCCTGTAGCTTCTGCGGGGAGCTGTAGCTCGCGGGGTGTCCACTGGATGGCACTGCTGATCCACAACAGCCGCTGACGCTGCATCCCTACGCCCTTTGCCAAAATTGTTTCAAGTAATCGATTTTACTCCCTTCTCAGAGATGGTAGCAAGGAGATGCAGTTATAGAAAAGCCTACGAGAAAATCAACATGCTTTTCAAAGACTTATAGACAGGGGATATCCTGCCTCATCGTTTAATCTAGTGGGTATCAATATTGATTTTTATAGTAGGTTGAGTGTTGCAGCTAAAGAGAATACCTGTAGTTGCTGTCGGGAGGATCTATGGAAATTTGCTGCCATCATTGCAAGGTGATTGATGCTTTAGTCTATGATTTAGTTTGTCTTTTGTGCCATTGTCTTTTGTGCCATAGTGGTTCTGGATAAATTATTTTCATTATGTACAAGATTAAAGAAATAATATTATTTGGCCAATTACAGAAGGTGACATAGCTAGAGCTTGTGCCTAAATCTCAGGCCAGAGGATGTTTGCACACAGGCGGCTCTCAGTTTCCTCAGGAGGATGAAACTGCGAATCAGGAATGTAGGTAGGTGTATAGCAGAGATGTACAACAGGTAGACAGAGCAAACAACAAAACACATTGGATCTGGATACAGGGGTATATTGAAGAACCAGTGAGATTGGATTATCTCCCACACTAGCTCGCTCCCCCTCCAGCATTATGTTCTCTGTCTTTAACCTTCCCTTCCCAGAAGAGAGGACACAGCTGGCCCAGGGTCAGGCAGAAAGTCCTGTCTGTTTGTGCTGTGCAACTGCTCACAGGTACCAGCCTGGGTGTTACTGGCCAAGGTCTCCAGGCAGGTGCTCTAGCCTCTTAACTGTCTTAGTGGCCCTTTGCTGGATTCTCCCTGGTTTGTATCTCACATATTGCAGGCTTAAAATTGGACAGTGTTCCAGATCCGGATCGACAAGTCTTGGGCAGAGGGAAATGAGCACTTGTCCTCAATATAGCCCAGTATGTGGCTAGCCTTTACCACTGCATGGGCACACAGCTGAATCCAGGTTCATTGATCCACCAGGAACTCATGTCCCTTTTACTGAGCTTCTCCCAAACCAGTCAGTCCCTGACCTGCACTGATGCACACTGTGGTCCCTTCCAGACTTTGTGTCTGTCATTGCTCAACATCTGGAGGTTCCTGCAACACCTGTTGGCCCATTGAATTCACACTTGCAATATTTCTGGCTGACCTTACACATGGAGTCTAGTATCTATTTGAGCAACTGACGTCATCTACCTGGACTCGTACAAAGCATTTGACACTGCCCACACAACATCCTTGTATCTAAATTGGAGAAACATGGATTTGATGAATGGACCACTCGGTGGATAAGGAATTGACTGGATGGTCACACTCAAAGAGTTGCGGTCAACAGCTCGATGTCCAAGTGGAGAGCAGTGATGAGTGGTGTTCTTCAGGGGTTGGTGTTGGAACTGGTGCTGTTTAACATCTTTGTTGGTGACACGGACAGTGGGATTGAGTGCACCCTCAGAAAGTTTGCTGATGACACCAAGCTGTGTGGTGTGGTTGACACGCTGGAGGGAAGGGATGTGCCATCCAGAGGGACTTGGACAGGCTGGAGAGGTGGGCCCGTGCAAACTTCATGAAGTTCAACAAGACCAAGTGCAAGGTCCTGCACATGGGTGGGGGCAATCCCAAGCACAAATACAGGCTGGGTGATGAGTGGATTGAGAGCAGCCCTGCGGAGAGGACTTGGGGGTATTAGTGGATGGAAAACTGACTAGCCAGCAATGTGTGCTCGCAGCCCAGAAAGCCAACCTTATCCTGGGCTGCATCAAGAAAAGTGTGGCCAGCAGGTCGAGGGAGGGGATTCTCCTCCTCTGCTCTGCTCTTATGAGACCCCACCTGCAGTCCCTGTGTCCAGCTCTGGGGCCCCCAACCTAAGAAGGACATGGACCTGTTGAAGTAGGTTTTTTCAGCCTAGAAAAGGCTCTGGGGAGACCTTATAGTGGCCTTCCAGGACTTAAAGGGGGCTACAGGAAAGATGAGGAGAAACTCTTTCTCAGGGAGTGTAGTGATAGAACAAGGGGTAATGGTTTTAAACTGAAAGAGGGTAGACCTAGATTAGATATAAAGAAGAAATTCTTCACTGTGAGGGTGGTGAGACACTGGAACAGGTTGCCCAGAGAAGCTGTGGCTGCCCCCTCCCTGGAAGTGTTCAAGGTCAGGTTGGACAGAGCTTTGAGCAACCTGGTCTAGTGGAAGGTGACCCTGCCCACGGCAGGGGGGTTGGAACGAGATGATCTTTAAGGTCCCTTCCAACCCAAATCATTCTATGATCCTATGTTCTCTGAGAACACTGGCCCTGCACATAACAGCATGCAGAATCAGTCACCTGATGTGAGAGAAAAAAGGCATTCAGTCTTCTCCTGAAGTCTGAAATCAATCAAGCCATCTGCTCCATCAAAAAAGTTGAACAATACTAGTCTTAGAGCCTCAAAATAAATTCCTCCATAGTTTCGCAAACTGATGGGCGACAAGAGCTGTGAGTACGAGAGGCTGCTATTGTCACACAAGTACAGTTCACCAAGCTCTGAAAAGTGTTGTGTTATGAAATAATCCTGGTGAAAACCCAGAAACACCTACTGTATTCATTAAATTATTTAATACTACTCTCTGCAAAATGATAACAATAAAATAAACTCTTCTGTTTGTTTTCAGGAATGACAATCAAGGAACTGAGATAGGTAGAGAAGGACTGAGGGCTGTATTTCTTAATAAATAATGTTTTATTGATAAAGTGATATCATTTTCGTGTGGCATCTTTCATATCTTCTCCACAGACTTGAATTATGAAGGCAATTCCACAGCCTGATGTCAGGGGAGACATGTTCCACTAATGTGAACTTATAAAGACTACTCTCCAAGAACAAAACCAAGACTTTTTCTCTACTTTGAATCAAATCCAGCTTATTGTCTCTTATAAAATTTTTCTATAATGTTTCCTAAACAGATGAATCTAGAAACAACAGCTGCTTAGAACTTTCACGTGTGAGACTTATAGTATTCACAGCCAATTACCTTTGAAATTCAGCTGGCTTCATCTTAAATTATTTTGAGATTTAAAAAAATGTCTATACTTTAGTTCATATGAAAACAGTAGTTTCAGTTTGACCTGCACGTGCTATACATTAAATTCTATGGGATAAATTATTTTAAATTTTGTCATGAATCTGAATCACAGGGATTTAAGTAAACGAGTTACCTGGTGTACTGGGTCTGACTGAGCCGGAATTGGTTTTCCCCTGTAGCAGCCCTCATGGTGCTGTGTTTTATGCTGGGAGCTGACAGGGTGTTGATAGCACAGTGGTGTTGTGGCTACTGCTGAGTAGTGCTTACACAGCACCAAGGCTCTTTCCAACATTTCCCCCCCCACAGTGGGACGGGGTGGGCAAGATCTTGGGAGGGGACACAACCAGGACAGCTGACCCGAACTGACCAAAGGGATATTCCAGACCATATGACGTCTGCTCAGTATAAAGCTGGGAGAAAGGAGGAAGGGGGTGGGGTCACCCTTGGTCCTCTGAGGCAACCACTACGCGTATTGGAGCCCTGCTTCCTGAGAAGGCCCGACATCGCCTGTTCATGGGAAGTAGAGAATAAATCTGTTTTCTTTTTTTTGCTTCCATGCGCGGACCTTTGCTCCACTTTGCTTATATTAAAACTGCTTTTGTTTTACCAACAAGGGTTGTGGGTTGGTTTTTTTTTCCTATCTTATTTTCTTTCCCCTCTTTGCCCTGTTGAGAAAAAAAGGGGAAGCGGGGGGGGAAGTGATAGAGCAACTTGGTGGCTACCTGGCATTTAGCCAGGGTCAAACCACCACACCTGGGAATCCCCTTTTCAGAATATAACCTTTATTCATCTGATGTCCAAGCCTTGCACTGTATAGTGTAAGGTTGCACTGAAACAGCTACACATTATGCCTCTTTTAAAAAGCACAAGCTATTTGCAAGACAATAAATGCAAATTACAAGTTTAGCTAACAGAAATGTTAAAAAAATCCTGTTTTTTCCAAAATTAGAGACTCAAATTTTGTAAAAACATAAATTATTGAGAGCAAAGAACCTAATTACCTGATTACTGCTACATTCATATAAAATAAGTGAGGCAACTCTGAGTATAATCAACATGTGGTTGAATTGTGCACTTGAATTCAAGCATCTTTCAGTCTCTTGTTGAAAAGAATTGCTGCTGAGCCAATATCAATATCGTTCTTTTCAGCTGGTAGATTTGAGTTGCTTTTGGACTCACCAAAACAAAAAAACTTCTACCAAATATTTATGATTCTCAACTGGCTTTACACTACAGGAAGTGAGTGGATATAAATCAGCAGGTGTACAGACACACGAGACATTTTTCCCCTAGCAGTTCTCTGATCACTTGTTCCAGTCATAAGTAGCTAATAATTTAGAAATAAACTGAAAATTAAATAAATTAAAGGAATTACTGGTGTAAAGGTTTTTCAGAGTGTCTTTGTATGCCTGAGTGTGACTGAGAGTGAAATAGTTTGAGGGGCCCTCAAGTTAAAAGGAGGCATTGGAAACTGCTGCTACAGTAACCAACAAGATTCATGGTAGGCAGCCAAAATCACCAATAATGGAAAATTCTGGCTACCATCCAAAACCCTGATATTGATATTTCCACAGTGCCCATTGTCTATGGGCATCCCAACTGCCACCTGAGTCACCCCCTCAAGTCTCATATGCTGAGTGTAAGACTCACAGTCAGCTCCTGCCTCACTTTTCCCCAGGGGTATCCATGTGTCTCTGGTCTGTAAGCAGTTAGCAGTTTCCTTCCTGCTCTGTTATTCTGTGCACCTAGTTCATTTAATTGGCCTAACCTGTGATTTGCCAAGCAGATGATTCTGAAATCAGGAGTAGAAGAAAATGCAGAACCGTGCTTGATCTGGAGCCTGCAGCCCATATGAGATTCTGCACTCAGAGGTGCAGCCATATGCCGGGAACCCTCTCCTGATCCTAATCACACCCCAGGTGTATAAATTTACCCCATATTTGGGTACACAGAATTGTATACACTGGGAGAAATGGAGGTCTTAGAATATTTGAGCCGCATCCACAGAATTTCAATTCTTATGGCATGACATGCAGTGAAATTCCTGGTGAATATGCTGCTTGGATATTTCTGTGCATTTATATGTTTCTAGTTTGATTTGGTTTTGTGCACATCAAAGTGGAATGGAGATATTTGGATACTGGAATATCAGTGTTGTCACATGATTACCTGCAATAGCAGAAAGGTCGGGCTGCTCCAGGGAGGCACTTGCAACATACCCAGGGGTTGTCAGGCTGCATATTTATCTGAGTGCAGGTACAAGTTGACATGATGATTAGGGCACCAATCCTCAGAATGGATTTCTTGTTCCTGAAAACTCTGTGAAATATCTAAACAGACTGTGTATATTTGAAAGTTGTCTACAATTAGAGAGTGAATTCAGAAAAAAAATGCTATTCTTGAATAACTGCAAGTAGGGCCACTCTTATGCCAAAATAAGAACACTTTGTTCATTCAAAGTGGGTTAAACTACACCAGAAGGACATACACCTGTCCTGGGAAAAGAGCATCAGCACACTGGATTTATACTCAGGGATAAAATGTTGTTAAAGAGTTCCAGAGTAACCTTACAGAAGGTAAGGTTTAAATTATAATGTCCTGTAAGATAAACAAATTCTGTGTTTCCAAAATATAAATACAGTGTTTTAAATCTTTGAATTCAGTATTTTTATTTCTTCCTGGATCATTGTTTGACACACTGTGATCACAGGGGCTCTGTGAAGAACACCTCCTGGCCTCAGTAATCTGTGGACCATGCTTGCACTGTACTTCAGCTGCAGCACATCCCAATGAGATGCACCGCCGCACAGTTTGAACCTTGACAGCCCTGTATAGTTGCTTATTGCCAGGACAGTGCATTGTGAATTGTATGTTTGTGGACCCAGGTCAAGAAGGCACAGCTCACACAATTCATCCAGGGTGACAGCAAGCCATAACACTCAGTAATATGGGCTTATTTCCTCTGAGGTGCCAGTGCGCTGGACCACACTAAACCCTAAAACTTAGTCCCAGTCATATTGATAGTAAGCTGGAACCAGTTCCTACACAGAGCATAGATATAGCCTGAATCCACTAAAATCATGTTCCTGCTGGCTCAAGTTAAGAGCGTATTGCAATCCTGTAACTCGTGGCTCTAGATCAAGGCATCACTAAATAGCCCACCCTGTACTTATCACCAAGGTTTCTAAACATTTTCATCATACAACTGGGTTCATCAAACAAGGGTTATTTAAGTAGGTTATTGTTGAGAGTATCTAAAGTTAGGGACCCAAAGTTCCTATACAGAGAGAGAGAAAGAGATACATATCCCCAGAGAGCGTTTTGGAGGTTCTGTATTACTTTAGCGCATTGCAACAATACTGCTCCCATAGAATTTTGTTTATGATATTTAAATCTTTTTTGTTTTATCTGGGACAGCCTGATAGTCTTGTATAAAAAAGTGTCCAGCTAATACTCTGCTTTTGTCTGGACACTGGCAATATCATGTCTTGCTTCTTGCTATCAATCACACACAGAGGTCACAGGGCCATTCCCTCTGGGAAATTACCCCATTGTTTGCAGAATAACAAGAGCTTCCTGTACAGACTGTTTATTTTAAAGTCTAGGATATCAGAGTGCATTTCTGCCATAAATGTGATAGGGTCAGTGCTATTACTCCTTTAATATGTTTAATATGCTCTAGAATCTGACTACAGATACCAATGCACACAGCATGGGTAACAAACAGCTTGAAGCCATGATGAAACAGGAAAATTACGATGTAGTGGCTATTACAGAAACATGATGGGAAGTCTGCCATGACTGGAGTGTGCCAGCTGATAGCTACAAGCTCTTTAGGAGGGATAGACAAAGAAGGAGAGGCGGTGGGGTGGTGCTGTATGTTAGGGACTGTTATGATTGCTTTGAGTACAAGTGTAGTGAAGACAGGGTGGAGTGTCTTTGCATTAGAATCAGGGGGAAGGCCAACAGGGCAGATGGTGTAGTAGGAGTCTACTATAGGCCACCCACCCAGGACAGAGAGGTGGATGAAATATTCTATAGGCATTTAGGAGAAATCTCATGATCGCTTACCCTTGTTCTTGTGGGAGACTAACTTCCCAGACATCTGCTGGAAATACAACACAGCAGAGCGGGACCAGTCCCAGAGATTCCTGGAATGTGTGGGAGACAACTTCCTGACACAGCTGGTGAATGAACCAACCAGAGAAGGTGCCCGGCTGGATCTCCTCTTTGTGAACACAGAAGGACTGGTGGATGATGTGGCAGTCGGAGGATGACTAGGGCACAGCGATCATGAAATAATAGAGTTCTCTATTCTTGAGAGGCCAGGAGAGGGGGAAGCAGAACTGACATCCTGGACTTCCAAAGGGCTGACTTTGTCTTGTTTAGGCACCTGCTTGACAGGATCTCTTGAGAGACAGTCTGAAGGGTATAGGGGTCAAGGAAGGCTGGGCACTCTTTAAGAAGAAAGTCTTAATACCTCAGGAGCAGGCGGTTCCCAGGTGCTGTAAGAGAAGCCGGCGGCAGAGAAAACCACCCTGGCTGAACAGGGAGCTTTGGCTGCAACTCAGGGAGAAAAGGAAAGTTTACGGCCTTTGGAAGAAGGGGCTAGCCACTCACAGTGATTACAAAGAGGCTGTGAGGCTATGCAGGGCAGAAATCAGGAGGTCTAAAGCCCAGCTGGAAATTACCCTGGCTTCAGCAATCAAGGACAACAAGAAATGTTTCTATAAGTACATCAGTAGCAAAAGAAAGACCAGGGAGAGTATCCATCCCCTGCTAGACACAGAAAGAAACATGGTAACAAGTGACGAGGAGAAGGCTGAGGTGCTTAATGCCTTCTTTGCCTCAGTCTATAATAACAAGACTAGTTGTACTGAGGGAATCCAGCCTCCTCAGCCAGAGGTCAGAGACTGGGAGAACGACCCCTCTGCAATCCAGGAGACAGTGACCTACTGCATCACATAGACACACACAAGTCTATGGGACCGGATGGGATACACCCGAGGGTGCTGAAGGAGCTGGCTGGGGTGCTCGCCAAGTAGCATTCCATCATTTACCAGCAGTCCTGGCTGACCAGGGAGGTCCCAACAGATTGGAAACTGGCCAGTGTGACGCCCATATATAAGAAGGGTTGGAAGGATGATGCTGGAAATTACAGGCCTGTCAGCTTGTCATTGGTGCCCGGAAAGGCTGATGGAGCAGCTCATCCAGAGTACCATCACACAACACATGCGGGACAACCAGATGATCAGGCCCAGTCAGCATGGGTTTATGAAAGGCAGGTCCTGCTTGACAAACCTGATCTCCTTCTACAACAGGCTGACCTGCTTATTGGATGAGGAAAAGGCTGTGGATGTTGTCTACCTTGACTTTAATGAGGCCTTTGACACTGTTTCCCACAGCATTCTCCTGGCAAAACTGGCTGCTTGTGGCTTGGATGGGCACACGCTTTGCTGGGTAAAAAACTGGCTGGATGGACGGGCCCAAAGAGTTGTGGTGAATGGAGTTAAATGTGGTTGGCGGCCGGTCACGAGTGGTGTCCCCCAGGGCTTGGTTTTGGGGCCACTCCTGTTTAACATCTTTATCAATGATCTAGACGAGAGGATCGAGTGCACCCTCAGTAAGTTTGCAGACGACACCAAGTTGGGTGGGAGTGTTGATCTGCTCGAGGGTAGGGAGGCTCTGCAGAGAGATCTGGACAGGCTGGAGTGATGGGCTAAGGCCAACTGGAGGAGTTTCAATAAGGCCAAATGCCGGGTGCTGCACTTGGGCCACAACAACCCCCAGCAGCACTACAGGCTTGGGGAGGAGTGGCTGGAGAGCTGCCAGTCAGAGAGGGACCTGGGGGTGTTGATTGACAGCCGGCTGAACATGAGCCAGCAGTGTGCCCAGGTGGCCAAGAAGGCCAATGGCATCCTGGCTTGTATCAGAAATAGTGTGGCCAGCAGGGACAGGGAAGTGATCTTACCCCTGCACTCGGCACTGGTGAGGCCGCACCTCGATTCCTGTGTTCAGTTTTGGGTCCCTCACTACAAAAAGGACATTGAATTACTCGAGCGTGTCCAGAGAAGGGCAACGAAGCTGGTGAAGGGTCTGGAGCACAGGTCGTACGAGGAGCGGCTGAGGGAACTGGGGTTGTTTAGTGTGGAGAAGAGGAGGCTGAGGGGAGACCTCATCGCCCTCTACAACTACCTGAAAGGAGATTGCAGAGAGCTGGGGATGAGTCTCTTTAACCAAGTAATAAGTGATAGGACAAGAGGTAATGGCCTCAAGTTGCACCAGGGAAGGTTTAGACTGGATATTAGGAAGCATTTCTTTCCAGAACGGGTAGTTAGGCGTTGGAATGTGCTGCCCAGGGAGGTGGTGGAGTCCCCATCCCTGGAGGTGTTCAAGAGGTGGGTTGACATAGCGCTTGGGGATATAGTGTAGTTAGGATATGGTGTAGTCAGTGCTAGGTTAACATTTGGACTAGATGATCTTCAAGGTCCTTTCCAACCTAGATGATTCTGTTATTCTGCGATACACATTGAGATCCTGCAAGTACCACATATGTGGCAATGTTCGTCGAAGTCAATGTACTCACATGCCTGAAATTTATCATGTGAGTCTTTGCAAAATGAGTGTCTTGCTTTTTCTTTAGAAATTTTAAAGGAGATATATATATCTAGATATAATAATACATTAAATTTGTTTCTTATTTATTTGAAGTATTCTAGTCAGACTGATTTTGAAGCTCTAGGTTGACTTGATTGTACATATATCTCGGCTGCTTTCATTGTCAGAAACTGAGGACTGCAATTTATCTGGTCCTGTGCTTACCACTTCCCCTCTGTACAGAGCAAGAATCACGCTTTGCTTACTTTCGGGTTACTGCAGTGATTTTCCCTCATTTAGCGACATGTTACAGTCCTGTGGTTCAGTTGGTTACAGGCATAATTCAGTCTATAGCATAGTGAAGAATCTTTCTGACAAGGGGAGGCTAGAATAACTCAGTTTCATAATTAAACAAAAGTGAATTAGCAGTATCATTTTCTGCCAGAGAAATAGACACCAAGCAGTATTAGTGAGGGAAGAAATATACTGAAGTCACTAGGTAACATTCAATTTGATTCGGGAGACAAATGCATTTTTATTGATCTCTGCATGGACCCCTTTTCTAGTAACCACCATTCTCCTATTCCTTCCTTCCACCTGTGCTTGCAAAGGGTTTGAGCAGAATGGACAGAATTCTCCAAATCCTCAACATGTGTACCATTCCAGCATTCAACGCCCGTACATTGCACCTGACCTCACAACTCCTCTGACTTTCTCCTTTCCCCCACCAGACCTAATCCTGGCCTTCCAATTCCAGGGTGAACTTTGGTTCTCCATTCTGATTCTCTTCTGTCTCTGTACAGAGTCTAGCTGACTTTTCAATACCAAGGTGAGTGAAATCCAACAGCACTTGAACTGCCAGTCCCAATTCCCTCTCCCTCCTTCCTCAGATATCCTGGTTGTTTTCCAGTTCTCATAGTTGCACTTTAGCTTGAGCTCTCACTTCTTACCATTACCTGTACTTCTCAAAATGGCACCTTCCCTGGACTTTCCAGACTTCCCAGTCTTCTTTTTCTTCTCTGACTGCTCACCACATCTCTGTCTGTTTCTTCATTATGTCTTAGTGATTTACATAAGGTCATCTGAATGGCCATAGTGGGTCAGTCCACCATCTCTAGCTGACAGATACATCATCTACGGGGACTGGACATGAAATGTACTTTCCTTGCCCGCAGGAAAGGGGGTCTGAAGCAGTCATGATATCTTTGCATTTATTAACACTATAATTTCTCCTCCTTGCCCTTTTTTATGTGGCTGTCTCCTTTCTTTTTACATGTTTTTGAAGCCAAGGTCATCTATCATCTCTTTATCTAGGTGAATCATGGTATCTCTTTATCAAAGTGTCTGGATCCAGATTTTATTTTTATTTCTGCAGCACCTACTGTTCTCAGCCAGAGACATGGGAGCCATTTGTGAAAGGAACTGTTCAAACACGAAGCAGAAAGATAGATGGTACTCCAGTGCACTCACCATTTAATTATAAGATGAGAAACACAGGTGGATAAAAGTAAGTGGGAGTGTTTGGAGAGGATGAGAGTGGATGGCTCTGCACAATGATACAGGCATCACAGTAAAATAAAGTTTTAAAGACATTTTTCTCTATTTACCCACTTTCTTTCTGATATTGCTTTAGGTAAAGAGTCATCTTACTGTTAGGTAAACAGTAAAACAGTTTTAAAGACATTTTTCTTTGTTTACCCACTTCCTTGCTAATATTACCTTAGGTAAACAGTCATCTTCCCTGTGCTTCAGGATTGTTCATCTGCTTGTTATCTTCATGGTGTTTTCTTTCTCTTGTCTGCAAAACCAGATTGTGTAAACTTTCACTGCTGCTTCTTTCATTTTGTTACGAAGAATCAAAGATTCTTTTTCCTGTTCACATCACTAAATCAGGGGGAGTGAAAAGAAGTAAGAAAAATCTATCACTTAAGAAATCTTGCTTATGTTTGATAACTGAAGAATATCTTTAGAAATGTTCTATCTGAATAGCCCTTTTACAAATTTTAAGTCCCATTCTTTCAATGATCATCAGTTTTACATACTACATGAGGAGAACCTTTTCATGTTTTGCCATTGAAAAGTGCTCATGGGTTTCTGGACAATTCAACAGTCTGTTGGCTAATAGGCAATAATAAAAACTTAAACTGGAAACATGAGCTGGAGGCTGGGAGAGAAACTGGATGGTCTAGACATGTTTTTTGTGGTGCTGCTCTCAGACCTACTGAATTCTTAGAATATAAAAGGCAAACAAAATCAGACATATTTCAATGCATGTCTTATCAGATTCTTCCCTCTTAGACCAGAATCAACTCTCATAAAAATATCAGACTGACAGTCTCTTACTCTCTGTTTGCTCCTTAACTAAAAAGTCAGGAAATAAATTCTCATTTCCAGAAAAGTCTGTGAGCTATTTTTAACAGTTGTACCAAATGCACTATTTTTGTGTGAAAATATGCAACTTTAGCTCTTTCTTGAATGCAAGTACTTTGTACTGCTAAAAATAGCTGTGATACTCCTCATGAAAACTACCCAGTAAAGAAAGTTACAAATTCGTTCTTATAAGCAAGCACGCATGAATTTGTGCTTTTGCAGTTTTTTCCATTTATTTTCTTAAATCCAGAAAAAGACTGAATAAGTGGTTTTGGTTTTGGTCATTTTCCCTGAAACTAACCAAAGAAAAGTGTGCAGAAAATATTGGAAAATGAATTTTAGATATGTGGTAACAATTTCTCCAATTGTCTGCAGGCATGGTGATACAAAGAATATGTATATTCACAACTATGTATGGAAAATGGAGTATGGAAATGTTGGGGCAATCTATAATAGCAGACAGCACATCTCAAAGTGACGGTCAATAGCCAGACATCGACAGGCCTAAAGTTCTATCCTTCTAACAGGTTTCTACACAAAATCCTCAATATTTCTCTCTTTATGACGATGAAGAAGACTATCACTGCTGCCTAATTAGTTCTCTGCCTGCTGGAGAAATGACAGTGGACGAGCTTGTCACTGGGAGAAGAGCAGAAAGCACTGAACCACACAGCTGCCACTGCGGTGACATGGAGCCATGTTGCAAAGCGAATACTAATAAGCCTGAACAGTACACGCTGGAGAAAGGAAGACTTTGTATTTCACAGTGTACCATAAAAAACAGCTCCGGCCCTTAAGAGAGATTATTAACAGTATGATAAGAGGTAATTCAATACCAGCTCTGCAGGGCTCATACCATATTTTCCTCCATTTCCTAGAACTAAAAAAGGAACTTAAACAGTTTGAAATTGATATGCTTACTATTAAATGTGAAAACATCAGAGAGAGCAGCAATGCTGGGAACATTTTGTATTTTTTACTCAAGTACAGCTGCTCCTATGTGACTAGTGGCAGAATCTACCATAAAAATAGATTTAACTACTTTATGAATGCTTACTATTTCATGTTGATTACTGGTGGTTTAAGCCAAAAGTTGGACCCATTCCACCAGACCAATTAGTATTATTAGAGCCTAGAACTAGCTGTGAGTAAAACTTACTACAGAGTTCCAAACAAATAAAGAGGTTTTTTTCCCTTTTTTCTTCCCATACATGCAGATAGGTTAGGCAAGTGTGTTAATTCCAACTGTTATAATACTGTTTAGGTGATTTGGAAAGGATACAAATAAGATGAACTGGAAGACAGAAGGGGGAAAATAAGTTAGTCAACTTTTCTCATGGAGGAGGAAGAACTAAAGGAATATCCTACCTCCAGCAGGACATTTGTTGGTTGGCTGGTTGGTTTGTTTGTTTGTTTCAGATGTTGTTGTTCTATAATTTTGTTCTTAGCTTTTAGGTGTGGAGGTGCCCTGCAGCATTATTAATGGGAAAGAAAATGCCTACCTACATTAGGCAAGAGGCCTGGTGGCATTCTGCTCTCTCAAGGGCACCCTCGTTTCATGTCTTTGGATCCATAAAGAAACCCATTACCTGAATGTTAAGAGTCAATGCACCAAGAATTGTTGTTACTGATTTCATGTGCATTATTAAATATTTCTCTACATTCTTCTCATGTAGCTTTATCCCTTCTAACAGTCACTAACATGTCCATGTCCATGTCCCTAAATAACTAAGGACCTGTAGTGGATGTCTGTGAAATCTAGTCATTTAAGAAGAATACTCAGTGTTTCAGTCCTGAGTCTTAACTAAATCACACCTGCTGTAAACTCAGCACATTATATGGGAACACTGCAACAGCAACCAGCTGTAATTTAATACTAACATTGTAAATAGGCTACTTGACCTGAGACAATGCTGTAAAGTCCATTCACACTCATGTTTCCTGAAGCACAACTACACCAAACAAACTTAATAATCTGAACAATATAAATTCAATGAATAATCACCTCAATCTATTTCTCAAGGTCTTCACTACCAGTAGGATGAAAAAGGAAGAGATTAAGTGGAAAACATGGGTTTTAGCTTTAAGCTAGGTAAGATCATGAGTCTGCAATGCCTTCCATGTGTAAAATATTTTCAGATTTATTTGTAAAACAAATTCATACTTCTGTCTCCATTTATTTTTTTAAACCTTGGGCAAAGATATGTTTGAAATTGTTGAGTCACAAAATGTGATTACTAGAATATCAGGGTATGACACAACAGAATCATGTTGCCCTAACAGAAGGACAGACTGAGAACCACAAGAAATCTACATCACTGCACCTGGTTGAATCCAGTGATATTTTCTTCATGCAGTGTCATGTAGGTATCTGAGCTCACTCAGAAGTAGCTGAGGCATTTCTGAAATGGCATGGCATGGCATGACTCTGCATGTCTCCTACAGTTCTCAGTTCACATACATATCTCTAGGGCTGCAAGTACAGATGGCTGTATGACAAGAATTCATAGCACTTGATTAAATGCTTGAACTAAACCTCTCTTTCAATGAGAGCTTTGGGCTTTTCTCTCAGGAGGTGGAAATCTCAGCTCAAACCAGGCATTCAGTCAGGCAGAGAAGGAGCTAGAAATTCTGTCTCTTCTGAAGACTTAATGTAAGATCTGTACCGTGTAAAAGACAGCAGCACCATTGATGCAACTGCCAGTTCCTCATCTACACTTCTTTAATTGCAGCTTAAACATTTGAAATATTAGGTTATGGAAATTGTAATTTTTATTTTTATTTTTTTCCATCCTGGACATTTCTGCCTTGTTTTTTTCCTTTGGCAGATACTATTCACTGAATTCAGTCATTATTGAGACTGACAAAATGGTTGTCAAATAAACTATGCCTAAAAACCAGTTACAAATAAAAACCTTTTTGGCTAGCCATGCTTGTCTGGCAACATGAGACAGATTTCTCTAAACGAACTGTAGTATTCACGATGGGTCTTGCAAACAATTGAAAAATCTAGACATGCATGAAATAAGGTATTTCAAGTGCATCACCAGCATATATATGTGACAAACAGCAGTCCTTAAAGCAGTGATACCCAGCAACACTGAGAAGGCAGAGAAATACTTCCCAATGGAAAGGGCTAAATGGGACCAAAGAACAAGAGTCTGGGGCTCAGAATTTGAGAACTCTTTTGTATATACTGGAGAGACTTGCAAGGAGGAGAACAAGTTCTTTAGTTCAATAGTTTGTGGTGATGACACATGTCCCAAAATGAGAAAGCATATTGCTGATCCTCAACAGCCTGCAGGGACTTTTCCCCACTGCAACAAAGTAGCCTGAGGTAGGGCAACTGTCTGCAAGGCTAAACCACAGCAAAAGGAACGCGAAACTCATGACACCAAAGGGAGAATAATCAAGAGAAACTCTGATTTTGCCACTGAGTGGGAAGACTGTCTTGAGTTCTGTTTCTTGCTCCCAGAACTCACTTATTCATCAGCTCGTAAGTGGAAAACACACATGTGGTTCCCCCAGAGATGAGAAACCGTATTCTTTCTTTAATCATCTTACCAGCCAGAAGAGTAAGTCAGTCACAGGGTTCTTGCATTTCTGGCTGGGTATTGGTGTTTCCCTGCTTTCAGTCTGATGAGGAAACACTCTCAGGCACTGTCATGCCAAGCTGAAGGGACCTTGATCCTTAATCTGTTTCCTTTGCAAGTCTTTTACCTCTAAGCTACTTTGGAAAAGTCCTGTCAACCTTCTCTTTCATTTGTGTTTTCTGTTTGAATGGGGTATGGTCTGATGTCATGTAAGAGGGGATGTAGGTAAAGTATTTCTTAATTGCAACAGAACTTAGACACAATGGATTTCAGACAACTTTGACAATTAAGTAATGCTTGACAGTGGTTAGTCTGTTTGGCACCTCTAAGAAAGTCCCAACTGTGACACCTGAGCGTGGTCTAAGTTTGCTTATGGTAGCATAGAAAGTCTGTAGAGGAGCAAGATGAGCAATGAATTGAACCCACACTAAAGAGTTCAGTGGCAGTTTTAAGTTGTCAGTTGAAATTTAGGTAACTCATTGAACAGCTGGAGACAGTACGTAAAGTAAAAATGTGAATGACAGATTGGACTCTCTCCCTGTAGAGAAAGTAGGTATCAACCCATAATGAAACTTTTCTTAGCTGCAAAGGAGATATAAACACACACAATAAGAATTATATTACGAGTGCTCATATTATGTAAAATCCTGATGCCAGCTGGTGTTCAAATTACTGAAAAATCATCTTTGTCAGTTTCAGAGACAGAAGATCAGTGTTATGTGAATAATATGAGTCCAAATCTTTGGTGTCAGCAAGGTTTTTTCCCTCAGCAGCAGCATCCTGAACTGCCTTTCTATCCATTTTTCTAACCACACTAATTAAACTTCAGAACCTGATTCCATGTCCTCATCTGTGCAGCTACCTTAGCCAAATGGGGAAATGCTGTACTAAGTAAATGACAGAAGAAAGCACACTTCACTGGAAGAGGATCTCAGACCTTCTGACCCAGGGGGCCCATGACAGACAACCCAGAACAGGAGGTGGAGCTGGCCATGGAGAGGAGAGGGACATGGGTGAACAGCTCAGTGATACCTGCTTAACAGTTCAAAGGGAATAACCTTGTGTTGAGACAATCTTTACCACCTGAACCAAAAGTTAAACAAAACCCTGAAACAACAATTAAAAAACCCCAACAAAACCTGTTACTCTCTCACTCACAAAAGGAAAAAAACCACAGCATACTTTCTTTGCTTTGTTATGCTTATGGCTTCTGCCAGAGGGACTAGGAAATGACTATCATCCTCATTTGACTTGCATGTTAGGCTACAAAGCTTAAGGAGTGAGAAAAATGTAAATACAGAAGGGGGAGCTTGCACAGAGTATGGGCACCTTCAGAAAGGCAAAGTTGTTGGCTTTGTTGAGTGTCAAAGTAATGCGACTAGAGAGCAGAGGAGTCTGGTTTTCATCTCTTTTGTCTCCTCTTCATAGGCCTCTCTGCTTGCCTTCAAATGGCACCTAAGGAGGGTGAGAGGAATGGAAAGGGAGGGAGGTGAATCTCGGCTCTTTGTACTAACAAGGAATAAGAAAATTGAAAGATTCAGCTGCACCATTTGATCTTCCTGGCAGTGAGGTTCATGCAAGATTCACCTCTGGTGATATTACTCTTTTCTCTATGACAGTAGAGGCTGTGGAGCTGTTTGTTGCACACAAAACTAAAATAAGTTGAACTAATTTGTAGAAAGACTGTGTAGGCTCTTTTGTGTCAGCAGTGTGCCCTTGCAGTGAAGAAGGCTACCTGTATACTGGGCTGCACTGCAAGACAGGAGCCTGCAGGCTGAGCGAAGTGATGTGTCCCTCCTGTGCCACATTTGGAAGACCACTTCTGAAGC
This sequence comes from Strix uralensis, assembly GCF_047716275.1. Taxonomy (NCBI): domain Eukaryota; kingdom Metazoa; phylum Chordata; class Aves; order Strigiformes; family Strigidae; genus Strix; species Strix uralensis. Next base: position 85,728,561 of record NC_134012.1, on the reverse strand, counting down.
ACCACATCTGGTTTGGGGGCACTGGTCCCAGAGGTGATGGTGAACTGGGGAGCAGCAAAATCCCATTCACTGGATTAAGAGACAGTCAGAGCCTGAATCTATAGAGCCATTGTAATCTGTTGTAGTAACACAGAAGAGTATGGACCCCTCAGTGGAGTTGGTTTAAAATGATTATGTCATAGATCTTTTACTAACTGCAATATTTAAAGCCATAATTTTGCTTGTAAGATAGTTCTTGAGGCTGCTCTGCATTTACCTGGTACAAAGCAAGAGGAGAAGACCAATAAAACATTCTCACTATAAAGCTGTGAAATACATCTCAGCAATATCTCAAATCATCCAGACCCAATGTTCCCTTCTTGTTCCTTCTTCCTCCAGTGAGAGCTGTGTGCCAGGGTACGTGTCCCCCATCCTAGCTGAGTGTTTCTGCTACATTCACTTACATTTGCTTAAACCAGTCATGAAGGTCTATAAAACACCTCTTAAGGGGGAAGAGCAGTGCCACTTGTGTTCCTTCTTTGATGGAGTACTTGTCAGATCATATGGGTATCAGAAAGTCAGAGGGCTCCCATGAAGCTCAAACTTACATCCAACACAAGTGTGTGAGATGAGGCAACAGAAATCAGCTGACAACCAGTTTGGTCCCAGGTGTGCTGCTTTCTGACGAATGTAAATATATTCAGGGTTTGGAGTAGGCTGGGTGGGTAGTAGTGCCTTCTCAGGATGGAAGAGGTCTTGATAGGTGTGTTAGCAAATAAGATTTATTAATTCACTAGTTCATATCATTTAGCTTTAACACAGCACTGTCTCTGAAATACATGATGGGGATCAAATATTGGGCTAAGCTCTTTGCTGTATAAAATAATGACAATGCCTTGTGGAATTCCATAAGCTTAAAAGTATCTCTGTACCTGTCAGTAAGTTCATAGGAAAGTGCTTCCTCGACCAAAGAAAGCTGTAGTGTCTTAGGGTTGTACTTGATCTAGTACAATCATTGCTATAATAACTGAAAATTGGTGGTAGTGTTTCTTCCATAGAAACTGGGTACAACATTTCATTTGGTATTTGGGCCACTGCAGATGGAATTATTCTCCTACACACAGAAATGTGGTTTTCATTTTCTGAAGTGAAATGGAAGGTGGTATAAACCATTCATTTAAATAAATTGTATGCATATACTAATATACTCTAAGGCACTTGATGCTTAACATTCCTCTTTGGACAGATATGTACATATGTCAATGTGACTGCTTATTATTTTAGCTAATTCCATAATTTTCACAGGTTATTTTTCAGTTATCTAATATTTTTTCAAGGAAGACAAGATCTTTAACACTGCAATACCTGCATTTACTGATATTGTAACAGGATATTGAAGGCATAATTGGTGGATTGCCTCAGAAACCTACATCTCTAACTGGCATTACTAGGAAACTTTGACTTTTAAAATTCAGTATTATCTTCTAGGGGAAAAAAAAACTTATGAAGTTGTGAAGGCATCAAAGTAATAACACCTTAAGGGACAAACTTTTCATCTGTGTTCCTGGATCCAAGAGATTAATTACTTCAAAACCTCAGCTGTGATAAACAACATTTTATTAGTACTAAAGGACTTGTGACATTTTCCACCAGGTAGGAAAATTTGGTTTGGTTTTTGTTCCTTCCCCTCTAATCCAATGAACCTATTCTCTCTGGATATATTTATTTTTTATTCTGGCACCAGATGGATGTTCAGTCTGTGTTATAAACCCACTCACTTTGTACACTCTCCTTCAGCATTGAAATCTGAAAGTTATCCACCCTACAATTCACCTCTCATTATCAGTGAGAGCACAAGCTGGCTAGCTAATACCTTTGGAAAATTTCAGGCTCATTTTACCTAATTCATACAAAATAGGCTATCTCTGTGAAATAGCTTTTTTCTAGTGCTTTTTAAATTACAAATCACTGAAAAATACTGGGACTGCCTTGCACTGACATACTAAATTTCTTCAAAGTCTGTTAGAGATTGCTATAATTACTGGTGGTGAGGGGTTGTGCTTATTATTTTTCAGTATTTTTTAAAAAAAATATTTACAATACAGGAAGTAAATTTTTTGTGTCTTCACACATTTGTTGTCTTTTACAAAAAGAAACAGAGGGAGCTTTTTTGTCACAGATCTGCCATTGGACCTAACTTCTGATCCAAAGGAAATCTTGCAAATAAAAGACAGTATCATTGCCAGGGTTTATTCGATAAACTAACTATTCATGTTAAAGTGATTTCAATTCTTTAAATATTATCAAGTGTGCATGTGACTGTAGGGATATCTGGGACATACACTAAATTGCTAATGTTAGCGTTATACATTATACATAGTATTATACATAACACACCCTCAGAAATAACTAAAAAAAAAAAAAAAAAAAAAAAAGGCAGAGAAGACCCAGAAGGAAATATTTGAATACAATAAAAAATGTTCAGTGAAATTCATTGGGTGAATATGTCTTGTTTTGCAACATTGGATAAACAATAAATGGATTAGCAAAAACCACCAAAACTGGCAGAAGTGCATGTAAAAGAGAAAGAGAAAATATTACTAGAATGAATATTCTATGATAAATATGTTTAGAAGATAAATACATAATTTAAAAAAAAACCACCTATCTTGCATTTACGGCTTCTAAGAAGACACCAGTAGAAGACCTAATGCAGTAAGATCTTGAGTTCAATCACTGCTGGCCAGGAAGGAGATTCCAGTTTTATAAAGCTTGAGAATATCTCAACTTTATATAAAAGTTTATTCTCTACATTCAGTTTGCATGTGTAAAGAGAGAAGAATTTGCCTTTGATTTTTTTCATAGGAGGAAGTTAGTAGAAATGTAAGCAAAAGTAAAGAGTTGGAAACAAAATAGAAATTTAATTCATTAACCTATGCAGTCCTTGGTCTCAGTTTTGGGAACGGGAATACATGTACTTAACCAACCAAGATTTCATCACTTCAGTATTTCAGAACCTTCTCTATGTCCATTTCACATTTAGAAGCACTTTTACAAAGCTGTAACAAATTTTGTACTCAGATGCTCATTTTGCTCTTTTGTGAGAAGTTTACTACTGATCATATTTAAGCCAGTACATTTATTCTTACTTTAGAAGCCTAGCTAACAATATTCATCAACCTCTGTGTAGATATATCATGCTTTACAAAATGAAACATCTATTGAAAATGAGTTCCTGTATATTGTATGTAATAAGTATTTTGCCTAAATATTCTCAGTCAGATATTCTGAATCTCTGCCAAACCTCCAGGAGGCCCTGGTGAGCCATTATCTTTTCTCTTTAAGATTAATTTGCTATGTTACCTCCTTTTTTCTTTTTCAAACACATCGGGATGTTAACAGCCATATGAACCATGGAGCTTGCTGTCACAGGAAATTAATATAATGATTAATATAATGCTGTCACTAGAAATTAATATTTATATATTAATATATTAACCAATATATTCTTGTTTCAAATAATTGAATATATAGAGAGGAATCATTTACCTAGGGTAATCATAACTGGAGACAAATGTCAGATCTAAGAAGATCCACATTTCTGAGTTTAAATCAGTCTGAGAGGTTAGAATGAGATTCATGCAGGTTATATTGCTTTCGTAGTTTGATATTCTTTCAGTCTTTTGGCACAATACCTGTTTTCTGCTGATATATGCAGGAAAACAAACTAGATGTTTGGATCAGTTCCTGAATGGAAAGTTCAAAATGCAAAAACATCTTTCTTCCTTTAAGATAGTGGGAAATTATCTTGAAGTTTAGTGTAGACTTATCTGAGGCAGACAATTTTGTCTAAATCAGCCCTTCTAAGTTCTATGTATTTATGGTAAGATCAGTATCCAAGATAGCTAACTTAGAGCGCGGCGAACAGGGCGTGGCACGTCAGAAGGGTGAGGCGTGTCAGTTTGCACAGCAGTTAGCGCAGGCAGGGCGAGTGGACAGGGTGCAGTCTATATCCGGTGTCTAGAACTTATCTGAGCTAGTTTCATCTTATCGTCCTCCACAAGTAGACTGAACCATGGTCTCCACTCGGGTCAAAACCATCACCAGAAAGAATGTGGTGACCCAGATGGAGCTGCCACACAAACATGCAGCGGTCCAGGTCCTGGGCTGCAGGGAGTGTCTGAGCCTGTCAGTCCTGTTGGAAGGCAGCAGTGATAACACCTGTGTGCGCTGTGATCAGCTGGATGACCTGCTCAGCCTGGTGGTGGAACTCAAAGAAGAGATCAAGAGATTAAGAAGTATTAGGGAGTGTGAAAGGGAGATTGATTGGTGGAATAACACCCTAGCACCCCTAAAGCAACAGGAGCAAATGGAGGCTCCAAACAAGGCAGGCAATCCCTCATCCTCTTACTATCAGGCAGAAGGAGGGGACCTAAGAGATGGGGGAGACTGGAAACAGGTCCCCGCTCAGGGAGGCAGACAAATCCTCTCCCGACTTCCCTCACCCTCCGTGGTGTCCCTTCACAATAGATTCGGGGCCCTGTAACTTTTGACTGAAGAAGAGAAGGAGGAAGGAAATGTGACAAACAAGGAGGAAGACCAAGGTCCACCAAGGCCAGGTCATTCTAGACCAGGTATTAAAACCAGTTCTAAAAAGAACCCCAGAACAGTCATTGTAGTGGGTGACTCCATTCTGAGGGATGTCGAAGGCCCCATATGCAGACTGGACCCACTTCATAGGGAAGTCTGCTGCCTCCCTGGGGCCCACGTCAAGGACCTCACGGCAAAAGTCCCCGCTCTAGTGAGACCCAAGGACTACTACCCTCTCCTGGTTTTTCAGGTAAGTAGTGATGACATTACTAGGAAAAGTCCTAAAGCAATGAAGAGAGATTTCAGGTCCTTGGGGAAAGTGATTAAGGGGTCGGAGGCACAAATTGTGTGCTCCATCCCTTCAGTTGGGTGGATGGATGAAGAAGAATACCGGAGAACTCAACAGATGAACTTGTGGCTCCAAGACTGGTGCTACCGTCAGGGCTTTGGATTTTTCAATCATGGGTTGGTATACAGGGCACCAGACCATTTGGCATTAGATGGAATGCACCTGTCCCAGAGGGGGAAGAGGATCTTGGGGTAGGAGTTAGCTGGGCTCATTGACAGAGCTTTAAACTAGATTTGAAGGGGGAAAGGGGGAAAACATCAGCCCATCTGAAGTGCATGTATACCAATGCACACAGCATGAGTAACAAACAGGAAGAGCTTGAAGCCATGATGAAACAGGAAAATTATGATGTTGTGGCTATTACGGAAACATGGTGGGATGTCTCCCATGACTGGAGTGCGCCTGATGAGGGCTACAAGCTCTTTAGAAGGGATAGACAAGAAAGGAGAAGCTGTGGGGTGGCGCTGTGTGTTAGGGACTGTTATGATTGCGTTGAGTACAAGTGTAGCGAAGACAGGGTGGAGTGTCTTTGCGTTAGAATCAGGGGGAAGGCCAACAGGGCAGATGTTGTAGTAGGAGTCTACTATAGGGCACCCACCCAGGACAGAGAGGTGGATGAAATATTCTATAGGCATTTAGGAGAAATCTCATGATCGCTTACCCTTGTTCTTGTGGGAGACTTTAACTTCCCAGACATCTGCTGGAAATACAACACAGCAGAGCGGAACCAGTCCTGGAGATTCCTGGAATGTGTGGGAGACAACTTCCTGACACAGCTGGTGAATGAACCAACCAGAGAAGCTGCCCTGCTGGATCTCCTCTTTGTGAACACAGAAGGACTGGTGGATGATGTGGCAGTCGGAGGATGACTAGGGCACAGCGATCATGAAATAATAGAGTTCTCTATTCTTGAGAGGCCAGGAGAGGGGGAAGCAGAACTGACATTCTGGATTTCAAAAGGGCTGACTTTGTCTTGTTGAGGCACCTGCTTGACAGGATCCCTTGGGAGACGATCCTGAAGGGTATAGGGGTCCAAGAAGGCTGGGCACTCTTTAATAAGGAAGTGTTAATGGCTCAGGAACAGGCAGTCCCCAGGAGCTGTAAGAGAAGCTGGCGGCAGAGAAGACCACCCTGGCTGAACAGGGAGCTTTGGCTGCAACTCAGGGAGAAAAGGAAAGTTTACGGACTTTGGAAGAAGGGGCTAGCCACTCACAGTGATTACAAAGAGGCTGTGAGGCTATGCAGGGCAGAAATCAGGAGGTCTAAAGCCCAGCTGGAAATTACCCTGGCTTCAGCAATCAAGGATAACAAGAAATGTTTCTATAAGTACATCAGTAGCAAAAGAAAGACCAGGGAGAGTATCCATCCCCTGCTAGACACAGAAAGAAACATGGTAACAAGTGATGAGGAAAAGGCTGAGGTGCTTAATGCCTTCTTTGCCTCAGTCTTTAATAACAAAACCAGCTATATTGAGGGAATCCAGCCTCCTCAGCCAGAGGTCAGAGACTGGGAGAACGACCCCTCCGCATTCCAGGAGGAGATAGTCAGTGACCTACTGCATCACATAGACACACACAAGTCTATGGGACCTGATGGGATACACCTGAGGGTGCTGAAGGAGCTGGCTGGGGTGCTCGCCAAGCCGCTTTCCATCACTTACCAGCAGTCCTGGCTGACCGGGGAGGTCCCCACAGTTTGGAAATTGGCCAATGTGACGTCCATATATAGGAAGGGTAGGAAGGATGATCCGGGAAATTACAGGCCTGTCAGCTTGACGTCGGTCCCCGGGAATCTGATGGAGCAGCTCATCCAGAGTACCATCATACAACACATGTGGGACAACCAGATGATCAGGCCCAGTCAGCATGGGGTTATGAAAGGCAGGTCCTGCTTGACAAACCTGATCTCCTTCTACGACAGGCTGACCTGCTTATTGGATGAGGGAAAGGCTGAGGATGTTGTTTACCTTGACTTCAATAAGGCCTTTGACACCGTTTCCCACAGCATTCTCCTGGTGAAACTGGCTGCTCGTGGCTTGGATGGGCACACGCTTTGCTGGGTAAAAAACTGGCTGGATGGCTGGGCCCAAAGAGTTGTGGTGAACGGAGTTAAATCCAGTTGGCAGCCGGTCACGGGTGGTGTCCCCCAGGGCTTGGTTTTGGGGCCACTCCTGTTTAACATCTTTATCAATGATCTAGACGAGAGGATCAAGCGCACCCTCAGTAAGTTTTCAGATGACATCAAGTTGGGTGGGAGTGTTGATCTGCTCGAGGGTAGGGAGGCTCTGCAGAGAGACCTGGACAGGCTGGAGTGATGGGCTAAGGCCAACTGGAGGAGTTTCAATAAGGCCAAATGCCGGGTGCTGCACTTGGGCCACAACAACCCCCAGCAGCGCTACAGGCTTGGGGAGCAGTGGCTGGAGAGCTGCCAGTCAGAGAGGGACCTGGGGGTGTTGATTGACAGCCGGCTGAACATGAGCCAGCAGTGTGCCCAGGTGGCCAAGAAGGCCAATGGCATCCTGGCTTGTATCAGAAATAGCGTGGCCAGCAGGGACAGGGAAGTGATCTTACCCCTGTACTCGGCACTGGTGAGGCCACACCTCGATTCCTGTGTTCAGTTTTGGGTCCCTCACTACAAAAGGACATTGAATGACTCGAGCGTGTCCAGAGAAGGGCAACGAAGCTGGTGAAGGGTCTGGAGCACAGGTCGTACGAGGAGCGGCTGAGGGAACTGGGGTTGTTTAGTGTGGAGAAGAGGAGGCTGAGGGGAGACCTCATTGCCCTTTACAACTACTTGAAAGGAGGTTGCAGAGAACTGGGGTTGAACTTCTTTAACCAAGTAATAAGTGATAGGACAAGAGGGAATGGCCTCAAGTTGCACCAGGGAAGGTTTAGACTGGATATTAGGAAGCATTTCTTTCCAGAACGGGTTGTTAGGTGTTGGAATGTGCTGCCCAGGGAGGTGGTGGAGTCCCCATCCCTGGAGGTGTTCAAGAGGTGGGTTGACATAGCGCTGAGTGATATGGAGTAGTTGGGATCCGTCAGTGCTAGATTAACGGTTGGACTAGATGATCTTCAAGGTCCCTTCCAACCTAGATGATTCTGTGATTCTGTAGAGAAGGTCAGGAATTTCTCCATTGTTCCATGGCCACTGCTTTAACTGCCATATGGACATACTCAGGTGCCTGGACCCAGATTCGTAACCAGCATGATAAACAATGAGCAAATAGCTTTAAGGGAAGTTCCTCTCAAACCATTTCTAATAAAAAAGTTGAAGCAGCAAATTCTCCAATAAAGGACATACTTGAAGGTGAGAACAAACTTGGATGGCTTATGCTTTGAATTGATGTCATTAAAGGAAAGGTTAATATGGTGATTATTGTCATTAACTTTTTTTTACCCTTTCTTCTTAGTATTTTTATTTGTCTACTTCTGGTTGGAGTCTGGAATTGCCCTATCTTTCCGTTCCTCTTAAAGATGAAAGATTCTTTTGTTCTTTTTTGCAACTAAAAGTTTCCAAGCAGTGTAGAAAATACCTTAAATAGCTCCTTTTTTGTTTCAGCTTACAGGAACCTCTTTATTTTTATTGGCAATCTTCTGAGTCAGATCAGGTAATTCTCTAGAAAAAGAAACAAGGAAGGAAGCTTTTACTATGCAGTATCTGCCTTCAAACTCCCCTCTTCTCAGCAAACATTAGAAAGTACTGATTTGATGGTCAATCAGCATGCCTTTTACTCTTCTCTGACTCATTCTGTCTCTTCAGAATGCTTTGAAAAACAAAGTATAGATTGATGAAGTCTGTGCAATCTTGGACTGCAATTAGGTGCACTTAATGGAACAGAAAGAGTATCCTGCTGTCATGTTAAAAGGCTAGGTACTTACTTTCTGTTTTAAATCTCTTTGATTAATTCAAAGGATTTCAATTGCAGATCAGATGCTATAATTCAATTGAAATGACATGTTATCTATTTTTTCATTTCAATGGCATTGCAGTTTGCTCTTTGCATATTAAAAATACAGAAGGTTTTTGGGTTGATTTTCAGCACCTGGGATTTTTGGTTCCTCACATTGTTCTATTAAAATAATCCAGTTGGGTAATGCATTTGCAGTAGTAGTAGGTTTCCTAACCCTACACCAAGGAACACTGCACAATGTTCTACACAGGCAGCAAAAATGGCAGATTGAATTGAGTAATAACTTCTGGCAGGATGGCTGCAGTCAGTACTGGACAGGAGCAACAACCTGTTTGCTCAGCCTGACAACAAACAGAACAACATGTCTGACTTGAGTCTGAGATTTTTGGGTGGCCTATTTTAGAAAATCAAATTAAATGTTTTTTGTCACTATCTTCTCCTAATCTCTCATCTGCTATGGCTTTAGGGCTTCACCTCTTAAAACAACCTCAGTTCAGCAAGATGCTCAGCAATCCTGTGCTCTTGCCTAATTTTGCAGAATGCTTTGTCTTCAACAGGACTCTGTTGAAGACAGCCTCTCTGGTGGCTAAAACTTTAGTCATGTTTTCAAATGGTAGGTTAACTTGCAATGCTCTGAATATGGTGGAAAGGACCCCAAGCCTTCATTCATGCCAGGTATCATGATGCTATGCAGCTCACTGCCTAATTGGGCAGTAGAACTTTTGTTTTATTTGTTGTTTTCAGATTGGTACAGTGAGCTGCAATGATTTTTCAGATTTTCTTCAACTACAGAAAGCACTTACCTAACCCAGCCACAGTAAGAAGCAGTCCCCTGTAGAGAGATACCGTTCGGTTTACACGTCATCTCAGAGGAGTTTTTTCATTCCTGTTACCTGAATGCAGCATTGCAGGACTTCACAGAAAATAGGCTGTTTTGATATGGCATATTTATTTCATAAAATAGGAAGTCACAGTGGTTTTATACACATTTGTCTGTACTTGGTCTTATGGAAGAGCATGCCAGAGGTTTCATTTGGTAACATTTTCTTTTTAATATGGATTATTTGACAAAAACCAAACACTGTGAGGGACTAGCAGGTGAGACTACTAAAATGAGCTTGCTCTCCAGGTGCTAATATTGTCAAGCTAATAAAAAGATGTCATAATTAGTAAACTCTTGAGTAGAGCCCTAGGAGCTGCCCTGCAGTTGCTTTTTCATCCTTTTATGCAGCGCTATGGCTCTTTAAGCCAAGATGCTCACATTAATTCCATCTACAGTGGTGACTTCACAAAACATTTCCATTACTTTCCTTCACTGTCTTTACCTTGAAACTTCGCTAAGCTTCAAAGTTACAGGAATAGTTTTGCCTAGGCAGATGCTTGGAGGTTATTTGCACAATTTTACAAGAAAAATCTACATTTTTAGGAATCATAGAATCATTTAGATTGGAAAAGACCTTTAAGGTCATGGAGTCCAACCTTAAACCTAACACTACCAAGTCCACCTCTAAACCATGTCCCTAAGTGCCACATTAAATACCTCTGGGGTGGTGACTCCCCCACATCCCTGGGCAGCCTGTTCCAATGCTTGACAACCCTTTCAGTGAATAAATTGTTCCTAATATCCAATCTAAAACTCCCATGGTGCAATCTGAGGCCATTTCCTCTCATCCTATCACTTGTTACTTGGGAGAAGAGACTGACCCCCACCTCGCTACAACCTCCTTTCAGATAGTTGTAGAGAGCAATAACATCTCTGCTGAGCCTCCTTTTCTCCAGGTTAAACAGTCCAAGTTCCCTCAGCCGCTCCTGGTAAGACTTGTCCTCTAGACCCTTCACCAGCTTCGTTGCCTTTCTTTGGACACTCTCCAGCACCTCAATGTCTTTCTCGTAGTGAGGGGCCCAAAACGGAACACAGTCTTCAAGGTCTGGCTTCACCAGTGCCGAGTACAGAGGGATGATCTTTTCCTAGTCCTGCTGGCCACACTATTTCTGATACAGGACAGGATGCTGTTGGCCTTCCTGGTCACCTGGGCACACTGCTGGCTGAATATGAAGCAAGGCTATTGTTTATTTATTTGGCATTTTGCTTAATATACTTTCCATTTGAAGAATAACTCAACTCTGACTATCAAGAGAGATAACCTGAAATGCCTTTCAGGATAACTCAAGTTTCTTTCTTAAAGTCTTGAATCCTCCCGTCCTAGGTCCTAGAGATCTTCATGTAGAAAGCTTTTTTAATAAGATAACATGTCATAACAAGTAAGAAAGATTCACGTAACATGTGTGCTTTCTTTTCTGTCCTGTAGAAAAGTCCAGATCTCTCAGTGGAAGTTTGCGGAGCAGCTCATGTGTTTATGAGCCAGGCTTTTTATGGTCTGTTTCTAATGTTATAGAAACTCCTACATACTGTGTGTCCCCTTCCTTGGTGAGAGATTCTCAGAGTTCCTATCTGAGGTTAACCTTACCATACAATTTTCAGAATTTATATTCCTATTAAGTTCCTAAATGAATTCATGCTGATTTGAGCGCTATTATTTTTGCATTATTACAAAGCTATATAAAACCTTTTAAATGTGTCACCATACACACATCTTAAAAGTATTAATAATTTTCACTTCACATTAAAATTACCACGTTTACACATTAAAATTATCAGGTTATCTCTGAGACCTATGAGTTAGAATACTTGCATAACTCTTTCTCTCCTCCTACCAATCACAGAATCCTTTTAGCTGTTAGGACAGCTTGTGGTGTACATAGTCAGCACTTCTCCACCCAAGGGCAGGAAAGACAGAGCAGCTGTAACCCCGAACTGCCTCTTTTTAACAGTGCAGTGTCAGTAGTTTTCTCCTTATTGTTCTCAGTGATTTGTTCTCTATTGCTAAGCTGGTAAAGCTGGAGGAACTCCTCTCGTTCATTTTCACATGTGCTTTCAGATAATTTCTCAGTCTTATACTCTCCCTCCAGTGATCAATCTGTCCTTGGAAGAAGGGTGTTTCAAGGGCTTCAAGTATTTTAAAGTTCTCTTCATATGGAGGTTACCAATACTAGTTAAATTTCCCAGCTGAACACTGGAGAAAAAGACCAAAACTGGCCCTGGTGCTACTTTCAGCAACATCCACATCATCTATATCTAATCTAAAAAAAACAGTGGAACTCAATGGGGATAGCTGGTAAATATTGTAAATGTGACTTATTCCTTACTGGAACAAAAATTATCTTGGTGCTCGTGAGGTGATGCATAGTCCACTTTTGGTCAGAAGTGGTCAGGTATGTGATAATTATTCCCAGGCACCCTCTTCCATGACTTGTATTTTAAGGTGGAGACTTTGAGAACCCCAATGACAAAAGTCCCTACAGTGAATGGGGAAGGGAACAATAAACAGCCATGGTCTGGGTGTGAAAGAGTTTGGATTCATGACTTCCATTAAGTATCAGCTGTTGTTACAGAAAAGAAGCCTGTTGGGCTCTTCAGAGATTTTTGCTGGTTTTTTAAGCATAGAAACTTATTTATGTATAAATAAAGACACAAAATTTTATTTAATCTGATTTGAAAAAATCATATGTGTCTGTGCATCTCCATATACACTGTGTTCTTGGTAGTTAAATGTCACAGAGATACAGCAATAAGTCATTTATATTGAAAAGTATTGAGGTTAGATTGTTGTTAATATTAGGTTATTCAAATCAAAATGAAAGTGAAGGCTTGGAGAAAGGTCTTGTAATAATGACTAGGTACTAAAAAGTAAATTAAATTCATTAACTGTAGAGTTAAAATGATATATATGGTGAAAAATAAACCTCACTTCATATGTGCAGTGTAGACTCTGTGATGGCTCCTTTTCCTTCCACAGTCATATTCATTGAATGAGCATCCTTACTTGTATAATCTACTTTAAGAGGTTAAGAGCATTTAGCAATCTCTTGCTTTCTCTTTAGAACAGGAAGTTTTCCAACTAACATTTAGTAGTTCAAGCATTTTGCAGCTCTGCAACAAACCTACTGAAATACTTAAAATTTTTTTGTGGCTAAAATAGGAACTTCACTTAGAAAACAACCAATGCTTACTTGTTTCGTAAATAGTCATAGCAGGCTTCTCCAAATGCTTTTGCTGGTTTTAAGTATCAATGAATGCTACTAGTCATCTCTTCAGTGTGGGTGAAATTCTGACCTTACTCAGAGGATTTTGCGACTGCTTTTCCTAGAGACAAAATGTCATATTTTGCTTTCAGATGAGTTCACTAATCTTGGTTCTGCATCCAGACAGTTCCAGTCACTATTATGAAATTACTTCACTTAGTGTTTCAGGACTGGGCATGGTTGGTTTTTTTAATCAGTGCAGAAACTGCAGAAAAATTTGCAGGAAGTTAAACTTTTGGAAGAGAATTGTTAGGATGCAAAATGTCACAACTCTTATTCTTACATACCAATTAATTATAAGGCCATCTTACTAAAAAAGCTAATCTTGTAATGTAAAGTGCAACCTCTATTTCATATTGAGAATATTTGCAGGTATATGTAGTTAGATATTCCAAGCTGTTTCCATATGTTAAATGAAAATTTATAGTTGCACAACTATGAGTAAAAGTAAAAGCAATAGAGTGAGTGTCTGGGAGAGTTCTCATTTTAATTCTATTTGTACCAACTTTACTTATGTAATGCAAAGGTCCTGGATGAAGTTAGAAGTTCAGTTGAAGTGGCTGTTGTGGATTTTCTATCACAAATAATTTACCACCAGAACAACTTTCAAAGAGTAGGAAAATTAAAGTATTAACCCCAGTAATCTCCAAGTGCTTCTTAATCATAAAAGTCTGTCTAGCTTCTCACAGTGTATTTTCCTGACTGCTGATTCATTAAATTGTGTTGCACATGAACAAAAACAAAACATTGACAAATTTCAGTGAGAGATTAAAATTATTTGTCCAAGTTCATTAGTACTTAACAAGAATCTGTATATCTACTTTTTTCCTCATGCATGGAACACTGAATATATCCTACCTATTCTTCAAGCTGTTTTGTTTTTACCAAGTAGTAAGGTGCCATATGAACTGTTGTACAGGTATTTAGTTATGTACATATTCATGACTCTCCTAATGTGATTGTAACTTAAAGCTTCTGTTACTGTTTATTCAGAATAATTGAAAACTCAGAGAAGGTAAGACGGTAGTCAAAAAAAACCCTCAAACATCCTCCCTCCCCCTGAAAAAAAACCCCAAACCCCAATATTTTTTCCTTTCTGTATTGACTGTGTTAGAAGTAGTAGGGAAGATTACATCAGAATCCTTCTCTAGAGAGACTCACCAGAGAAACTCTCTCAAACTGAAGTGCTGGAGAAAAGGCAATGGACATAGGGACAAAATGAGCAATAAGTAGAAGCCCTCAGATAATTTCTCCCGGTTCTAAAAGAATTCGGGATTTAAAATGACTGAATTGCTAACAGGACTGTATGTCCTTGATTGTTTTGGGACCCAGAGCTCCAATTGGAAGTATGTCACAAAGACTGGATGAGGCTGAGATTGTAAATCAGTGCTGCTCTGTTTTGCTGATTAAGAATACCAATTAGACTTGGACACCAGAGTGAAAAGAGTAGGTGTATTTTACTGGTGATAACCAAGTAATGTAACAGCGTAATACAGAAAACATGCAGTAAGAAAAAAGCAGAATAGTGCACTTAAAGCAACAAACAGGAAAATACAGGGTAATGTATCAAATCATTACTACCTGAGGGAGAGAATAGTGATTAAGAGAGATCCATCACCACTTGCACACGTTACCATCATCCAGACCCGCAGTCGCTGGGCAGCCCCGGTTACAGCGAGGATTTGCAGAGCCTGTCCCTGCAAGTGGGAAATCCTACGCGGTGCGTCCACCCGTAGGTGAGGCTTCCAAAGTCGCTGCAAATGGGCCCAGACTTATATACCAGAGATCAACAAGCCAGAATAACTGGCACCTTTGTTTTGAGTGGAAAATTTCTGGTTTCATTCTCCTGTTGGATTCCACCCAAAGCCTGGCCAGGGCTCGGGGAGGGGGGGCGGGGGGCAGAAACCAAGGGACTTTCTAACAAGGCCAAATATTCGGGTTCTCAGCCCTGAACAAGGCTGCGAAAGGAAAGTTGGATACATTCTCTCCTCACTACTGATTATACTTTGTCTAAGCTGCATCTTTCACTAGCGAGTTTACATATTTTATTAATGACTACATGCTAAGTTAGCAGCTTCAGCTTGGGGCCTGTTGTTCAGGCTGCAGTATTTCAATGCTTTAGCACTTTTTACACCAGCATAAGTGGGTTGTTATAACTTAGTACAATACCTACTAGCACAATGGTTATCAGTTATAAAATATACAGGATTCATCTATAGGTCAACTCTGGCTTGGGCCTGTTGTCCAAGCCTTAGCACTTCATGCTCCTACTCCTGTTTTATCAGAGAATAAATACAGAAATTGTACCTTCACTGAAATTATTTAGTCATTTTGCTATTAAGGAGAAAAAAGAAAGCATACATAAGACTTTGAAAATCTGGTATGGTGCCAGCAGAATCAACTTGTGCAACAAAATTACCTTAATTGGGGAAATAATGTACTGATTTACGTTGTTACTCCTGTTTTGAATGTTGTGGCAATATTGCATTGTCAGGAGGAACAAAATGTTCCTGAATTTATATATAGCCCTGTGCAAACAAGTATTTAATTTAACCAGCAAAACAATATATGAAGTGGTTTGTTTATTCAAGGAAAAGATATAACTTGACTTTTGATGAGGAGACCCTGCATGTCTAATCTGAAAAGGGCATTTGAAAGCTTTAGTTCTTTGTTGGTGAACACCTAGAGAAATATTAGCTTTTAGGCGAATGCACTTTTTTCCAGTGTTGTAGTCCTAGAACCATTTAACACATCTGCAGAGCACAGGGCTTGAGTGAAGCCCTTGAGCAACTTCCTGGCCCCCAACTCTAGGAGTCCAGGAAAATCTTTCTGCAAAAGAGGAAAGGAAAAGGGCAGTACTGTGTCCTCAGTCTAACACGTACTGAGGTAAGACTGCCTGAAGCAGAGTAGAGGGACTTCCAGGGAGAATCTGTTTAGTGAGTTAGAGTGGCCTGTATCATTCATTTGTTTACGAGAGACAATCTGAAGGAAAAGGGGTTTTTTTATGTCTTAGAAGGAAAGGCCTAACCAGTTGAGGACCAGACAGGAGAGGTAACACTTCCACAATGCTGGTGAGGACTGGGTATTGTATTCGTAATACTGAGTGTGTTTTTGTAAGGGGGCAACTTACACCTTTTCTTGTGTGAAAAGGATCAATATTTGCAACATTTTGAGCTGAGCTAGGGATGGTTTAGAACAACATTAGTTGCATGGTTATGCGTAAATAGTTTCCTCAAAATGTGGTGTCTGAAAAAGCACAAGTCTTGTTTGGAAATAAGTATGAAGCAATACTGGTTGCCTCTCCAGGCTGTTCGGGGGGGGTCAAACTTTCCATAATTAATAAAGCATGGTAGTGTCAGGACAAAGACTGGAAGGTCTTGAAATGAAGACAGAAGATAAGAAGCTTGTCTTGCTAGTTGTGGTAAATCTGTATGAGAAGTTCATATCATTTTCTGCATGTTCTGAAGCTATTTTCTTATCATCTTGATTTTTTGCTTTACTAGAAGCATTGTGGGTAGATATTAGCAGGACAAGAATTGTCTGTCATGGTCAGAAAAGAGTATATAGCAGTAATCAGGGTGTATGGTGACCATGCACAGGCTTCATGCTCATCTAAGCAGTTAAAGTCCTTTTTTTAGAGTGTAATTGTAAAGTAGCATGGGGAAAGTGTATGTAAATGTTTAGTTATCTTGAGGTAAACCTCTGCGTTTTGACTTTCAATCATGCTGGAGAATGTAATATTTTTGTGGTATTAGTGATAATATGAAAAATCAGAGGTGTTACAGTAATTCTAATGTTCCATGGTTTGGTGGAACCACTTCTTGAGAAAACCCATATTCCAGCAGCCAGGAATCAGAAATGAATTTCTGTTTCTTTACAGCTTACCTGTAGCCCTAAACCCCTCTTCTTTTAGGTGATTTTCCCAAATTAGTAGAAATCAGGCACCTAAGTCAAAAATAAAGCAGTTCATTTCAGGAATAAAGAGCCAAAGGCATTAAAACTTGCAAAGTGCTCAGCTATGACAGCAGTATGAACTCTGTTGATGTCAAAGATGAAGATATGTTACATCTCTGGCATCTGGTTTCATCTCCCCTTACCTGTACCTTTTGTATCTTCCATCTTGGAAAAAACGTAGACTTTAAAACGAAGAGGGACTTTTGTAAGCCAGCTGTCTACCTATTTGAATTGTTGCTTGTCTCAGTTTTTAGTTACTGCCATTGACCTACCTCTAGATGGCATACCAAAAAATTAACTTTTTCACTTATTCTTTTTTAATATTAGATCAGTATTAAAGCAGCAGGAAACAACAGATCTTGTAGGATTTGAAGCAGTTCACAGAATATCTATTTAGCTTCAAATCTCCAGTCTCTGTTCATCCCTTATACTCACTGATCATATGTGTATTATTTCTCAGACTCTTTTAGTTCTTCAGTCTTTTGTCCTCAGTCCTTTGGAATTCATCTTGGGATATCTTGGATTGTCCCTGTGGTTGTGACTTGCTAAATGAGATATGCAAGATCTTCCTTACACTTCCTCTGGAAGAGAGCAAATTTTTACCTTGTCAGATAACTTAGTTTTCAATAAAATAAATCAAAGTTATCATCCAGGTACAATACGTAGTCCAGAACTTTTTAGTCAATGTAACTTTCTTGTCCTCCATATTTGAATAGCTCTGACATTACAAAATGGAGTCCATTTTTCTCTGGAAACATCAGCACTTTGTTTACTGCCTGATAATGCTGTGACATATCTTATAGTAAGGAATCACAGAAAGAAAGATGCAGGGAAGATCCTATTTTCTATTAATTCTCACATAATTGAAGAAAGGTTGGGATTGGAAGGTCATTTTAATCATGTACAATACAAACAATACATACAGAAGCAGTTGCATGTTCTATGGGGTTAAAATTTGTCACAGAACATAATAGGTTGTCTGGACTGGCTTTGTCTGATACTGCTTTATACTTTTCTGTGTCTCATAAGGTGGTCAGGTGGGAGATATCATTGTGTTTCATGTACATAGTAACTCCACGTCCATTTGCAAATACACATTGAAGCCGACTAACTATATTCAAACATGTCAACTCACAGAGGCAAGCACCTGGCTTGTCTGGGAGAAGAGATTTTTTCCTCTCATGGTGTTTGTTTTCTTCTGCAGAACTTTGCTTTCCTTTTTCATCCACACAGTAAGCAACTGACTGTTGCTTGTTTCCTTCACACCTTTATCACAAGCAACAGTTGAACATCTCATTTCATTTTCCAGTCTGAGTCTCAGAACAAAGACTGGTCTGTGCCAGTGTCTCGCTTTCACATATTCTTCCTTGTGTCTACTGTAGCTTGCCCATAACCTAAAATAACATGATTCTATCACTGCCTACAGAACTAGAAGCAAAATAGATGTTATCTGTTTGAGAGTTTGTTAAGCCTTTATGTTTCTGAAGTCCATGGCCTTTGATGGGGCCACAGCATTAGAGGACTGAAGAGAACATGTTGTTTTGAAAGGAAGATCCTGTAAACAGGGAATCAGCAGTCTCTCATCATTTCTTTCTTGTTCCCAGTTCATGCATTTATTACTGGAATTAGCTTACAAGAAAAACTCATTAAGCCTCTTCTCCTTACTAAGGAGAAAGCCTGTAGGGACAGGAAGCGTGGTTTTCAATAGAAAACACTTAGTTTCAGTAATGAATGTTAGCAACATCAGAACACACAATGACCTGAGTGATATTTTAAATGAAACAACAAAACCAGCTTGGGACATCGGTCGAGTAGAGTACATCCTCAGAACAGACAACATATTTTGAAAGGTAGAATTTTTCTGAATTTTAAGGTTGGGGTTTTTTGGAGGAAAATCTGAACTGCATGTTGGGTTTCTCTCTTTTATCATTTGATCTTTCCATTGATACTACCAAGTAGCTAAATTTCATAAACTCTAAGTATCTCCTTGGTCATTCTTTGCAGACGTCATAGGGGACATGGTTCTTCTAGAAGAATTAAATGCCCTCATGGCCAACAGCAAACACTGTGTGTTACCGGAAATAACAAAAAATGGTTGTAGGAGAAGCAGAACAAATGGTTCCATTCACAGCTGTAAATTTGACGTGAAATATATTTGAGAAAAGACCTTAAGCATCAGTTTGAATATGATGATTCCAGCATGGAAGCTACATATCATACTTGATGTGAGTTAAAGTTGTTCTCTGCATAGCTTTTAAATAAAGATTACAGAAAACCTGAGCACAGCTGAACAAAGATCTCATATGAATTTCTTCTAGAAAGAAATATAAGAAATAATGCACAGCTTTTTGGCTAAAACATTCTGCTCTTGCTTTCCCTTCAGTTTTTGTTTTGTCATTTGGGTACAAGAGAACTTCAGAAGAAAAATTATTGTGTTTTTTCCCCGTAGGATCCTTCTTGCCATGACTGATAAGTTTAGCTGCCTCTTCACCCTAAGGGTTCCACCTTTACAACCAGCTTCCTTTCTCCACCTCTTTGTTACTGTTGTTTTAACATAGTATTATGAGGAAAATATGAAAAAAGAGGACAATAATACTTAAAAAATGGGGAAACATTAGAATTCAGAATTCCTACTTTTTATCTCGATTTCTCTGAGGTGGTTCATGGAGAAATTCAGCAGAAAACTGTATGCAAAAAGGCTTTCTCAGACTGCAGTTGTATCTGTTATACCTAAAGTATTGCCTCCCTTGTGCCATTTTGTGGACATGCTGTGGACAGCAACTGAAGCAAATAACATTCTCAAAGTGGCAGGTGAAAATTGGGAGCTTTAAATCCCAAATTTCTCACACAGGAACAGCATATTCATATGGATTTAGAAAGGGAACTAAAACTAAAACATCTTAATCACTGTTCTGCCACTGAATGACTGCAAAATTGTCAGGCAAGCCACTAAGCCTTAGTGTTCCCCTTTCTCGACCAAATTCGGTAGTATTACCTTTAGATTTTAGAACAGCCTTAAAATAACCTAAAGGTTACTTATGTTTTAGCTGCAGATCAATAGGATTTTTGCTATTATTTGATGGAAGTAGAGATTCTCCCTAGGAAAACAGAAAATCTGTGGGAATAGAAAACTAGCGAAACCAAGTGTTATTTATCTCTTAGCAGGCTGTTGTGGTTTGAACTCCGCCAGCAGCCAATCACCACATGGCCAACCGTTCACCTCCCCCCTCCCTGGTGAAATAGGGGAGGGACAAAAGAAGAAATTTATAGGTTGAATAAAAACAAATTTACTAATAATAGCAAAAAACAACAGTAACAATAGTAAGTCCAAAACAGGTAAAATGCAGCAGTGACTTACTGAGCGCGGCGACAGGTACGCAGCCCGCTCCCCCACAGCAGCAATCTGACCACACCAGAAAATCTCACCACACTGACCCTGAAACCGAAAATGGAGCATGAGAGAGAGCACGCGTCTGCCTATACACTGAGCATGATGTCACATGATATGGAATACTTCAATGATCAATCCGGACCTGGCCCTCTAGCTGTGTTCCCTCTCAGCCCAAGGCAAGTTAACTCTATCCTGGCTGAAACCAGGACACAGGCTCTGTGAGGTGAATGGTTCAAAAGATATAGCACTAGGTACTGCCACTTAATAAGCATTGAGACTTAATTTGTAATTCTGGACCTTAGGATAAAGACTACCCCAAACCAGCCCTCTTTTAAACTGTTTTTTGCATCTAATTTCCTACCAGCTGACTGATGCCATTTCCTACTCTTCACTAAATTCCTACAAAATGTCAGGACTCCCCTGCATCTACATTCAAGGGCTTAGGCATGCCACAGATGTGACAACTAACCTCCTTTTTAACTTTAGTATTTCTGTTAAGTTGCAACAAAAGCAAAACTACTCTTTACTCCTGGAACCACATTAAGAGTTCAGCATAGAAAAAAGTCCCTTAAACTGTTCTCTGGAGTCTGAAAGCCTGGTTCTTCCATGTTTTTGTCAGCAGGAGGGAACCTGCAGAATAACAACTGGAGAGTCCCCCAAGAGAGAGCCAAACAGCGAGGAGGAACTTTTATTAGTGCGCAAGTGCTAAGACATATATATGTCTCCTAATCTCAGGACAAGTTATCATTTTGACCAACTAAAATCTTCAGTGGGTGTAACATCCTGTTGTTAGAATCTAGAAATACTTTGGCTTCAGTAGCAATTACTCCATTAAATGTGTTGCAGTTAACCTGTTCTAAAGAATTTAGATTTGTAGAGATGTGGTGTTACAGCAAGTATTGCGAAGAGATGCACAATTCAATAGTAATACCATGACAGACTATACTCTGTGACATGTTTCTCTTCCTCAAATAATTTAGGAAGGCAATGGTAGTTTCGTTTAGATGGGTAGAATGCTTCAATGAAAAAAAAATCAGTTTAGAATTGATTGTAGTACCTTCTAGCTGTGCTTCGTTTTCTCAGAAAACAATACAAAATAGTCACTTCATTTTGGACTGCTAAGAAAAAAGTTATGAATCCTAAGATGCTTGCTACAGCACGCTTCTATCCTCCCATGTCTATATCTGCTTGTACCTCAAATTTTTGCTGTATTGATGTGTAAGTACTTCTCAGTGGGATGTTTTCAACATCATTTGGGGAAGCAGGGGAGAAGAGTATGTGTATGCTTTCAGAATTGAAATCATACATTTTTCTTGATGCAAGACTGAAGATCCAGAGTGATACAATATCCATGCAAATCAAAGGAATTGCAGTTATTTTCAGACATAGAAAGCAACTCTAAAATATTGTATAAACTTCTTATGCTTAGTTTTATTTCGTTTTTTCTCAGAAGCCTGAGCCTTCAGAATATTGAAGCAAAGGTTTCCTATTGTAACCAGACCTATGTCTTTGGCTGCATAGACTTTGGTAATTTTAAAGAAATTTCTGAGGACATAAGTCATAAAAGGAACTACATTTCATTGTGAGCAGATGAAGACTAACTGATATTGCATGTATTTTTTTTTTAAATTTTAGAATATTGCAACGCAACACCCACCCACCCCCCAGAATAAAAGAATAAAATCAAGCTATTTCTCTAGGTATTAAGGGATTGGAGTTATCATTTTATTCTCATTAGTAAATATATCAAAAAGGGAAAAGACGTTAATACATGGTGTTGTAGTTGAAGCTGCAATAATGCCTCAAGGATTGTGTATGGAAATGTGATAATATGTACTAGTTGTATCTTTTACTGGGAGTCATTAACAGGTTATACACTGTTTGAGCAGAATCACAGAGAGTGTATGTTATTTGTTTGATTGTTACAATATGCAGATTAGTAAAAACTAATTAAATTGTGGCATATAAATCTATGCATAAGTCATTTTATCATAACATACTTCAACAAGTCTTGGTTTATTGTGAAATATTAGTGTTGGGTTTCAGATTTCCTCTGAAAATTTTTCTTTTGAGGTTTGTTAGGTGAAAGGTGTCATGTTTCTCTTACAGTTTTCAAGCTGAAATCTTATCCAAATCTTTGTTACATTAGCTTGGGGAAAACAGCACAACTCTATTATCTAATATTATTTTGTACAATTTATTTAAAAAAACAGTATATAATTTTACTGCCATTATTAAGAAAGCAAGACAAAAGAAACAGAATTATTGTAGATGTGCTGGAAATCAGTACCCATAGAAGAATTTAATTTTAGAGAGAGCAAAATGGTTACATGTGCAGAAAGCTTTGAGACTAAATCATAGAATGATTTGGGCTGTAAGGGATCTTAAAGACCTTCTAGTTCAAACCCCCTGCCAGGGACACGTTCCACTAAATCAGGTTGCTCAAAGTCCCGTCCAACCTGGCCTTGAACACTTCCAGGGAGGGGGCAGCCACAGCTTCTCTGGGCAACATCTTCCAGTGTCTCACCATCCTTACGTTAAAGAATTTCTTCTTTTTATCTATCCTAAATCTACCCACTTTCAGTGTAAAACCATTACTCCTCATTTTATCCCTACATTATCTGAGAAAGTGTCTCTTCTCATCTTTCCTGTAGCCCTCTTTAAGTACTGGATGGGCGCTCTAAGTTCTCCCTGGAGCCTTCTCTTCTCCAGGCTGAACAACCCCAACTCTCTCAGCCTGTCCTCACAGGGGAGGTCCTCCAGCCCCCTGATCATCTTCATGACCTCCTCTGGACCCTCTTGAGTACGTCCATGTCCTTCTTATGTTGGGGGCTCCAGAGCTGGACACAGTACTTCAGGTGGGGTCTCACAAGAGAGTAGCAGAGGGAGAGAATCACCTCCCTTAATCTGCTGACTATGCTTCTCTTGAGGCAGCCCCGGACAAGGTTGGCTTTCTGGGCTGCAAGAGCACATTGCTGGTTCATATCCAGTTTTCCATCCACCAATACCCTGAAGTTCCTCTCACAGGGCTGCTCTCAATCCACTCATCACCCAGCCCATATTTGTGCTTAGGATTGCCCCAACCCATGTGCAGGATCTTGCACTTGGCCTTGTTGAACTTCATGAGGTTTGCACAGGCCCTCCTCTCAAACTTATCAAGGTCTCTCTGGATGGCACATCCTTTCCCTCCAGCCTATCAGCTGTACTGCACAACTACTATCACCTAAATGTAATGGCTGTGTTTCTGCTTCTCCGTCCTGCACCTTTCCCACACATCTGTCTTGGTTTTGTTATTAAATGAACATGACCATTATGTATGGGATGTATTCTAGATTGCTGTTGGGGCATTTGTTATGTACTCACAGATGTTACACACACCCATGCAGAATGTAGGGTAGGCCAAGGACTGAGGACTGTGCCTGGTTACAGGTCCTATGTTACATGTACATGTCCTATGTTACATTCCTACCTTTTAGGGAATGCCCTATTTTTAAGACGCCATGGTAGTGCAGTGCAAGGTGCTCTAAAATATGGACTTAGGGAGCAGTCACTGAATTCCTGTGTGTCAGGGATTGTAATTGCTGTAGTACTAGAAAGAGAGCACGATACATACTGTTTGGTTTGCCAAGGCCTTTGGGACTTTGTAGAAAGAACAGACCCAAGAATTGCAAAGAGATCAGGTTCTGATTTCGGTTTCACTACACCAGTGCGGCAGTCCTTGGTTGAATTTGATACAAAGGAGATCAGATTCTGGCCGGTATTATTTGAAAACCATAACAATATAATTTCATGGCAGGAATGAGAATTTGGGGGGAAATTATGGTGATCTCACTGAAACATAACAATTTCACTGACTGTTTTTGTTCAGTCTTACCTTCTGATAATAGAAATAGGAAAATTGCTGTGGTTTTTCTCCATTTCTCTCTAGCATTTTTTTGAGAAACTGTCTAGCTGTCAGTGTAACTCGAGATAAGGCAAAGTTAAGGACAGAATATAAGAGACTGCACTTCAAAGAAAAAAAAATTGTGAGATTGCTAGTCTTCAGTAGCTAAACAACATTTGGGAGTCTGAATACCAGGTATTGCTCTGTAGAAGAGCAAAGACACAAATTCCAGCCCAGTGCCTTGTTCCTTAATAGTTAGGTTTCCAAATTTAAAAAGTTCAATGTCTGTACTATGTCGTATGAAGTCTTGTCATCTTACACACTCCTCTATAACAGAAGAATCAAATCTACTGTCTTTGCTTTACACAGTTGGGAGATGAAGGATGAGTAGACACTATTCCTTATATTTAACCTCTTTCCCTCCCTAATATAAGATGGGAGGGCACAGTCCTTCTATCCCATTATTGAGCCATCCTTAGTACAATGGTGATTAGTTGAAGATATTCAAGCTTGTATAGGCATCTGAGACCTGGGCAATGAAAGGGAAGAAATATCTTCAAGGCACAAGAGTTTTGAGATGGCAGCTTAGAGAAAGTTTTTGATTATTTAGGAGGAAATTAAAATGACATTTGAAATTATTCTGTCTTCACTAAGCTGAGCAAATGAGCAGAGTGACAGAACGCAGGATCAGTTTTGTATCTCTTGGATGGCCACCTGTGTAACAATGAACGTTTCTGGCTGATATTTAAGGAATCACAGAATCATCTAGGTTGGAAGGGACCTTGAAGATCATCTAGTCCAACCATTAACCTAGCACTGACAGATCCCAACTACACCATATCCCTAAGTGCTATGTCAACCTGACTCTTAAACACCTCCAGGGATGGGGACTCCACCACTTCCCTGGGCAGCTCATTCCAACGCCTAACAACCCGTTCTGTAAAGAAATGCTTCCTAATATCCAGTCTAAACCTTCCCTGGTGCAACTTGAGGCCATTCCCTCTTGTCCTATCACTTATTACTTGGTTAAAGAGACTCATCCCCAGCTTTCTGCAACCTCCTCTCAGGTAGTTGTAGAGGGCAATGAGGTCTCCCCTCAGCCTCCTCTTCTCCACACTAAACAACCCCAGTTCCCTCAGCTGCTCCTCGTACGACATGTGCTCCAGACTCTTCACCAGCTTCGTTGCTATTCTCTGGACACGCTCGAGTCATTCAATGTCCTTTTTGTAGTGAGGGGCCCAGAACTGAACACAGGAATCAAGGTGCGGCCTCACCAGTGCCGAGTACAGGGGCAAGATCCTTCCCTGTCCCTGCTGGCCACGCTATTTCTGATGCAAGCCAGGATACCATTGGCCTTCTTGGCCACCTGGGCACACTGCTGGCTCATGTTCAGCCGGCTGTCAATCAACACCCCCAGGTCCCTCTCTGACTGGCAGCTCTCCAGCCACTCCTCCCCAAGCCTGTAGCGCTGCTGGGGGTTGTTGTGGCCCAAGTGCAGCACCCGGCATTTGGCCTTATTGAAACTCCTACAGTTGGCCTTAGCCCATCGCTCCAGCCTGTCCAGGTCTCTCTGCAGAGCCTCCCTACCCTTGAGCAGATCAACACTCCCACCCAACTTGGTGTCGTCTGCAAACTTACTGAGGGTGCACTCGATCCTCTCGTCTAGATCATCAATAAAGATGTTAAACAGGAGTGGCCCCAAAACCAAGCCCTGGGGGACACCACTCGTGACCGGCCGCCAACCACATTTAACTCCATTCACCACAACTCTTTGGGCCCGTCCATCCAGCCAGTTTTTTACCCTTCAAAGCGTGTGATCATCCAAGCCTCGAGCAGCCAGTTTTGCCAGGAGAATGCTGTGGGAAACGGTGTCAAAGGCCTTACTGAAGTCAAGGTAAACAACATCCACAGTCTTTCCCTCATCCAATAAGCAGGTCAGCCTGTTGTAGAAGGAGATCAGGTTTGTCAAGCAGGACCTGCCTTTCAGGAACCATAGTAGAGGTAGAAAGCAAATGCATACCACTTACCCAATAAATAAATATAAACCCCTGAGAAAAGGCAAAAGGATGCTGGCATAACTAAATGTCAACATAAAGGAAAAAGTGTTATCAAATGCAAAAAGGTATCTTTCAGAAAGCTCAAACAACATTGGAAGTTTTTGTTAATTAAACGTAAAACAGAATAAGCAAGAAAGAGAGAGGAACAACTAGCAAAAGGCAGAAACTAAAACTCAAGTCTGATGTGAAAACCTTTTTTCAAATGCATCAGGAGGACGTAGCCTTCTAGGCAGTATGCTAGGTCAATAGGTACCACCATGTGAATAGAACACTCAGAGAAGGTAAGCATCTATCAGAAAAACTAAATGAGGTTTTTGTCCAATGCACATGAGCTTCAAGAGGTTAGTATGCTGCAATTCTTTTGAGGAGGACTACATCAGTATTTCACTCAAAGTGAAGTGTTACTGGAAGAAATTGTGGAACAAACAGAAACTGAACTACAGAAGATTGCCAGAAGCAGACAGTATTTATGAGGAAAAGTTCAGCTCAAAGATGAAATCTCTGAACTAGTTAACTGGAGTGGGTAGCCACATGTTTAAAAATCCCTTATACTTCAGGACTCAAAGGTCTCAGATGTGACAGTAATTTTAGAAAAGGCTGTATGTCAGATTTAGGGGAACTAAAACCTACTAATCCTGGTATCTGTAACAGGCAAATTAGTAGAAAACTGTAATAAAGAATAATTCCTGGATACATGGATAAATGTGAGGAGAGGAGTAATTGCCTGGAGGCATTAGGAATCTTGAGCCACAGGAGCAAGATCTGCTCAATCTAATCTACCCGCACCTTGAAGAGATGTTCTTTGATCTCCCTTACCACAGGGTCCTAAAAAAACTGCCATTGAATAAAAACAAAGTTCTTTTCAGGGATAGAGACAAGAAAGAAGCTAGATGAGAATAATCAGTAGCAGTTTTAGAAGTGACTGTATCCCCCATCTAAAAAACCCAGTCTAGTAGGACTAGCAAAAATACAATGAAGGATGTGACAAGGTTGATAAGAATATGAAATGGTTTACATTTCAGTAATTACTCATTAAACCAAAGACCCTCCAGACCACAACAGAAAGTGCTGACAGGAGATACAATAAAGGTGTGTTAGATGAAAGTATCTTGGAGATGATGCAAAATAATTGATTGATAGGATCTTTTTGTATACAAGAGTGTAAGTCCTCAAATTAAGTTAATAGAAGCCAGGTTCAAGAGATATGATGATGAGGCTCCTCATACACCATACTGGTGACCTGAGGATCCCCTACTTCAGGGGGTTATTGTGAGTACCAGAAGGTTTAGGGCAGACAACATATGTTCATGGGACAGAAATCTTCTGAGAATTGCTAAATATATTTGCCCCGAGGGTCCCTGAGCTGCAAGTTGTTGGAGGCTGGGTGATTGGAGCATTTTGAAAGTATCACTATCTGCTTACACTACTTTTGTATTCACTTTTAGGCATCTGCTTGGGCTCCTATTCAAGACTGAGTATTGGACTTGACAACCTGACCCATTATAGCGATGTTCAGTCTTTCTTCCTACAGCTTATAGCTGGCTGCTTCCATTTGCATCTCTTCCAGAAACCACTTATCCTACTCTGCCCAGACGTAATACTTGACTTCAGATTCATCAGACTGTTTTATGATCTAATGTGGCAAGGAACAAGCAGAAGTCTGGCGGTGCACCCTGTGGAGCCCTCTCTGTAGCAGACTTAGTTCAGTGACCACTGAGAAGGAATTGTAACCCCGAGTTTATTGTTTCCTAATCACTAAGGTTTGTTTATCAACCTTTTCTCTTGCATCTCTATAATACATCACCTAGTTAGTTAATAACTCTGCTCACATGCTAAGCATGCATGGCCATTAGTGTCACTCATCCAGTCTGTGGTAAATGTTACATTAAGATCTTTTCTGGTTTCTGCCTTTGTTGAGCAATACTGTTTCCATAGGTGATATAAGTCAGATCAAAGGTGTCCTGCTGTGATTAAGCAAGGCTCTGCAGCCTGATTCATTTGTTACCTCAAAATCATTCTATCAGCTTTAAGCAGCTGACCATATAGGCACTTACTGTCTCTTCAGATAATGTATATGTTTTCCAAGATATCTATTGGTTATCACCTAATTGTGTCATGTCTGAGCTAGTCAAAATTGCTGTTTTTTCACACATGCATAAGTGTTATGATGCTTTGAATGCCAGCTTTCATGTATTTAATGCCACTTGGCCTTGATCTTTATAGCATTGCTTTCTGTCTGAACAGTGGTGAATGAACAGCTAACACTGAGAAAGCCTAAAGTGCTTAGTATGAATTACCCATCAGATAAGAATGTGCCGCTGAGCAGAAAAACATGAGGTAAATTCTCACACATTAGAGATACTATTAGAAGGAGGAGGGACAAGGCCGTGCCATATAATTCTGTTCCGTATGATATCAGTTTTATTCTGGGACTGTGATATTTCACCATTCATTATTTTCATCAGTATTTCTGGTGCCTCTTTAGTCATGTGTTTATAAGCTGGAGCTAATAAGTGCTATGGTTCTTACAGCAGTGTGAAAACAAAATTAAGCTCTACTTTTTTTCAGTTTTCCTTGTGTGCTATTGAATTCAGAGAAATTCTTTGTCCAAAAAGTGGATTATGTTTTTGCATGTGAATTGTCATGGCACCAGACAGGTTGGCAGCTCCACAGGGGTGCAAAGGCTCCCTAGGATGGCAGGGCAGGGTGGTGGCAGCCATGCCTTATCCCAGCAGCCAGCCAGGGAGCTGGGCAGCCCCAGTCCAGGGCATCAGGCACTTTCCTGGGTACAGGGAAGGGCTGAGGCTGGGCCAGGATGTTGGCCTGCAGGTAGGGGTCCATTCAGCAAGGCCCACAGACAGGCAGGAGCATGGACTGGTGGCTCTGGGCTGGGTGAAATGGGCTCTTGGGCTATGGTCAGGGATGGGGGAGGCCCTGGAGGATGCTGGACTGGGATGTAAGGCCTGCTGGTGCCCTCAGGACCCTGACATGCATTGGAAGTCAGTCAGAAAAACAAATTCACACAACACTGGGATATAATTGTGTTTTGAAATGTAGTGACTTTGGGAGAATACTCATACTGATGTGTTCATCCCTCTTATGGGTCAAATGTATTGTAGATTTGGACAAAATATTATGTCAACTTTATTTGCCAGAAGTTACTTAAAATGCTTCATGGGGTTTTTTGCCAAACTGTGTCAGTTGGAAACATTTTTTCCTGGCATTAATGCTAATGTTTATGGTATTATAACCCCTAAGCAATTGCATAAATATAATATAAAGTCATCTGTGTAATATGAGCTCCTGGCTGTGTTCCTTTATGTGTTTAAACCATCAGGTTATTAAATACGGGTCTCTGTATATCCTGGCGAAGCTGATATGTTTTTAGTAAAATTCTTAAATATTTGTTGCTCCAAAATTTGGAATAGAATTAAGCTGTTTGTTAGAAAATTCATCAAGGACATGGTTCATCCAGGTTATGTATCATGTGCCTATAAGTGTTTAATTTTTTACACAACAATATCAACAGGAGAGAGTGTAAATGTTGAAAGTCAACAGCATTTGACATCAAATCAAACTAGAGGGCACTGCTCTACAGGGTGCACTGTCACCTGAACTTGTCCATAGCCTCATTACATCTGGAGACACTGGCCATGGCCACCATGAAGCCAATTCTGTGACCTCACTGAACAGGCTGTAATGGTGCAACATCAAAAATAAAATAAAAATTTAAAAAAAAATAGCAAAGCAGGTGATAGGATCAATGGTGAGGATTCAGTTTGCTATCACTGATAAAAGGTCATTTGTCTTAAGAACATGACTTTAGTTGTTGTGGATCAGGGAGGCTGTATCAATCATAATTAACTGTATTTGGGTGCAGACGTCCATGTCAGATGGAAGATCATGATTAACAAGGGTATTCTCCAACTTTTTGAAACTAATCTTTGAGGTGGGTTGGAGGCCACAATCAGTGTCACTGATATGTGGTAGTTCACTGTGGAGGCTATTACAAATTTTCATTCTGGCAGCTTTTTAACCTCTTGTGAACAGGTGAAGACAGATTGGATCTAGTGTCACAAAGAGAAGCAACTCTTAGTTTAGTCACCGCTGGTCAGTGGTGTGTGTAGTGTGTGGGCAGTAGAAGCACCACAGAAGTAGACTGTATATGAGTCTGGTTTAGTTGCATTCAGCGAATGATGCCGTCTGCTGCAGTATTCAGATAGTGTGGCAGTGCCAACATTTAAGGTAACATGTAGGTCAGAGAATGACTGAACTCCGATACTAAGGAATGTTTAATCTGCAGCTTCTGTAGAGACAAGGCCAGATCTTCATCAGCTATCTGTTTTCTAGATGTTTTCGACAGATTGTCTGCATGCATCATAGATGGCTCTTAGATCTCAGAATCACAGAATCACAGAATCATCTAGGTTGGAAAGGACCTTGAAGATCACCTAGTCCAACTGTTAACCTAGCATTGGCAGTTTCCAAATACACCATATCCCCAAGCGCTATGTCGACCTGACTCTTGAACACCTCCAGGGATGGGGACTCCACCACTTCCCTGGGCAGCTCATTCCAATGCGTAACAACCCGTTCTGGAAAGAAATGCTTCCTAATATCCAGTCTAAACCTTCCCTGGTGCAACTTGAGGCCATTACCTCTTGTCTTACCACTCGTTACTTGGTTAAAGAGACTCATCCCCAGCTCTCTGCAACCTCCTCTCAGGTAGTTGTAGAGGGCGATGAGGTCTCCCCTCAGTCTCCTCTTCTCCAGACTAAACAACCCCAGTTCCCTCAGCTGCTCCTCGTACGACATGTGCTCCAGACCCTTCACCAGCTTTGTTGCCCTTCTCTGGACACGCTTGAGTAATTCAATGTCCTTTTTGTAGTGAGGGGCCCAAAACTGAACACAGGAATCGAGGTGCGGCCTCACCAGTGCCGAGTACAGGGATAAGATCACTTCCCTGTCCCTGCTGGCCACGCTATTTCTGATGCAAGCCAGGATACCATTGGCCTTCTTGGCCACCTGGGCACACTGCTGGCTCATGTTCAGCCGGCTGTCAATCAACACCCCCAGGTCCCTCTCTGACTGGCAGCTCTCCAGCCACTCCTCCCCAAGCCTGTAGCGCTGCTGGGGGTTGTTGTGGCCCAAGTGCAGCACCCGGCATTTGGCCTTATTGAAACTCCTACAGTTGGCCTTAGCCCATCGCTCCAGCCTGTCCAGGTCTCTCTGCAGAGCCTCCCTACCCTCGAGCACATCAACACTCCCACCCAACCTGGTGTCATCTGCAAACTTACTGAGGGTGCACTCGATCCCCTCGTCTAGATCATCATATGTACTGCTGAGGTTAGGTTTTAATTTTGTTGTTGCTGCTCTTGATAGCTGTTTTTATATAAATTGTTGGTGTGAAAAACCAGTCATGGATAATGCATCCTCCATGGATCTCACTGTGTTCCTCTATGTTTTTCTCCGGTGGTACATTCTGGAAGATGGGACTCTGCTGTGTTATGTACACGCAGCAGTGATATCTTTTCTCATCTGCTGCATTTTACAGCTCTTCCCTGGCTTTGGAAAGGCACTCCCAAGATTTTTTTGAAGTTTTTCCTGTATGGTAATCCAAGTGAAGGTCTGGACTGGGAAAATGCAAGAGTATAGGCCAACTTACATCAAGATTTTCTGGAAAGCCACTGACATATACAATGTAGGGCTGGATTTTACATCATTTAATTTTTTTGCACTTGTGACACTGAAGAGTTCTAAGTAGTTCAAAAATGTCTGAGCATACTCTTTCCTCAGATATTTTGTCAGCTGCTTGGTAGGGTACTACTAGATACACTTTGTTTTCTCTGAGAGAATAGGACCCACGTCCTTGTATATATTTTGGATTGAACAAGCCCAACCTCTTTTTTCCACTTTTTATTTCGTTTTGTGGGTTCTTTTCATTGAACAGTCCCCACCTTAGAAGTAGGTAGACCTGAACTGAAAATCTGGGAGGAGAGGGCAAGAGAGGAGAGCTCCAAACCAGCTGAGGGCTAGAAACCGTCTGGCAGAGCTGAAGCTCCCATTGTCCTTCAGCAAACAAGCATACTGCAGCGCTCTCAGTGCATGTATCCCTCATGATCTTAAATTGTTCTTTCTGTATTATTAGTGAATATTTCTCCTAGGATATTGTCTTGGGAAGTGATCATTAGATAACAACTGTCCCGTGTCCAGCTTCTTTGCTACAATGAAAAAAAAGCACAAAAAAGCGTAATTATTTGCTTCTGGATAATTCAGTATAAGAGTTGTTTATAAAGCAACAGCCTGGGACACAATTGTTAATCAGAGTATGTGAGGGGTATTCTGAAAAATTGTCTGGGAAGAGTGTAATTCTGTTTCTAATTCTGCTGCACTCTTGCTTGTTCTGCTGTGGTTCATCTGCTACTTGGACAACTTTGTACAGAGCATAAATTATTGCAGTGTTGGGTCTTCCCTTAAATTAGATCAGTGAAATACTTAAGCATAAAGAAATCAGATTTAAATTCACTTAGCAATTTTCCCTCATTCATAGCATGAAGGTCAGCTTAGTTAGAAGGGAAAAGAGGCTCAGGCAGCCAGGAAGAGTCAGGAACTGGCAGTTTTTGGCAGCTAGAGCCATTTGGAAAATCTCTGTGACTGCTACTTAGGGATCTTCCTTCTAGGACAAATACGTGAGACCTAATCCACAGAAGATATTAAAATTCTGAGCAACCAGTACTTTTCTGAATGCTGAAGGCTTGAGTGGGATCTGTAAAATGGTTGCTGTATATTTTAGATAACTACCAAGTTGCTGGGTTTTCCCCTCTGCGAAGTCTTATGTGCCTGAGTGACACTTTGGACTCCTTTACTGGCTGATCACCATACATCAATTAAATTTGATCATTTAAATGATCTGAGATAGCCTTGAACTTCATAAGCACCTCTGTTACACTAAGCCATCTATAATCTGCCAGGTTATGAATAGTTTTTGGGGAAGCCCTTTCAAAAGTGATTTACCAGACTACAGATGTGGTTTTTTGCCCACACCTAATCTGATTCTCCCATGACTGGTGGTTGGCATACACTTGGTGCTTTGGGCACCAAATGTCCTCTTCTCAATTAACAAATTAGCTCACCAATTTCTTTTCCCATCTCCTTTTATTAATCCCCTCATCATTCCCCTCTTCCCCCCACCATTTATCAGGTTAATGTATCTTACTGTCCTTACTTCTAACAAGGGTCCCTTCTGCCAGAAAACTGAGAAACTCAGTCTCTGGACACAATTTCTGGCATTTCATCTAGATTTATTTTGTAATTTTTCTGGGAAATGTAGCCTTCTGGATTTTAAAGAATCTTCTGGATTCAGAAGCTGGTACTGGAAAGACTTGTATTACATCCCTCACTATACCCTGCACTCAGGAATGTAATTTCTTAATTTACTTTAATCTGGTTGTATTCAAATGTCTTTGTTAAGATTCCAGAGAATTTTATTGACAATTTATTTTTGTGTCCTTTTTTGCCAGAAGTTTAATGCTGCCTCAACAGTTTTTAGAGAGAGAGATGGGAAGCTCTCTTTAGCTGAAATTTTGCACAACAGTTCAATTTTTCATATCAGATCAATTTTCACTGATCTCAAAACCAATCTTCCTTTTATCATTAACTGCATGTTATTTTTATTAGTGATTCACCACAAACAAAGATTGCCCACATTTGCAGTTGTAGTTAATTCTAGACCCACTGTCAACATTTTGCCAGACTGTTTGTTTTGTCTGCTTCAGTTTAATGTTTCACTTAGATGAAGCAAATAAACCTTTGCTCTGTCTTTCCAACTCATCAGTCTTCAATTCATTGTAATATATATTAATAAGTGATGAATGTACTTGCATTTTATCTTTTAATATAGAGAATTCTGATTATAAAACCATAAACTTCATTTTCATTCTATTGTCTACGTATAAACAGAAATAACTTCGTCTACTTTTTGTCATGCTGTTAGCAACTGGGTTTAGATCTGATTGAATACTCCAGTTGCCGCTGTTTCATACCATGCCTAGGGAATTTAGTATTCAGACACAGCCATGCTGGGCATCAGTTAATGACTTAATTGACAATACAGCTAAACTGAAGGGAATGTTCTACCTGGCAAAAAACATGAGGAGAACATGGAGGAAATACATTTTAGGAAGCAAAGAAAGACAGCGTGAAAAGAGAGTATTAGGTAGAGAAGGAAGCACTAAACAATAAAGGATAGTCTTTAGCCATTAACGTTTATAAATAACATTGTAGTCTGGAACGAACATTTGGTTCATCCAGGCTGTGTTGACACATGGCCCTGGTACCTTCTGCCTACACTATCTCTACAGATGCGCTCTGAACAGCTACTCTCAGACACCTTTTTCTAGGCTGCTGGAGAATGTTTGGCAGCACCTTGAGATGACAATGGTCTCTTATGTATCAAATTTTGGTGGCATCTTTCTATTCCTGTGGAAATACCAGTGTGATGGACACACTTTGCTATGATTTACATGTCTTTTGCATCAAAAGAAATTGTATCCTATTGATCACATCTGTGATGTACTAACAACTGGTAGTACAAATCAGTTCCTTTCAGATAAAAGGAGTTTGATAGCTGCTGCTGAAATATATTTGTAGTCTAACAGAGTTTATTTTGGGATTATTTTATAAGCATTCATGGGAAAACTTCTGTGAGTCATCACTTTGAGAAACCTTTGCAATATTAACATTTGCCAATGACTTTCCCTTATAGGGGCCCTAGGATTGTTTCGTCCTTTCCAAATTACTGCAAAATTTAATTCCCTTTGCATTTTGCAGCGGAATGTGGTTGCTAATTTCAGATATGCCTCACTTCAACTTCCTAAAATAATAACCTATAACAGGAAATAACTTATTTAAAAGGGTTAAATAAATTAAAATATTATTTTAACAGTTGCAATAATATATTTTTATAGGAGTGGTAAGATTGGAAAACCAAGTGCTGAAAAAATTTGAGAGTGCCAAAATTTCAAGTTATTCAGTCAATGTTATCTTGACAGCAGAGTATATCCTGTGGTCTTTCTGATAAAGATATAGTTAAATTTAACCTTTACACTTGACAATGAAGAGGAGAATTAAAGCTTTGTTTTTGTTCTCTTCTTCCCAAATACTAACCAACTAACACTGGAAGAGCAAGACTTATGACTAGAATATCTTTATTTCCAAATGTGGATTTTAAAAAAATGTTTGTGATTTTGTGGTAAATGATTCTTGGGTAGTCCTGTCCCATGTCTCTCCTCCACACCGCTCCCCTCTACCCACCTCCATGCTCCCTGGAAAAAAATTACAAAGAAGAAAACTTCACAGCTGATCAAGCTTGGTGATTTAATACTACTGCCAATTTTGTCAGCAAAACATGAATTCCATGAATTGGAACTGTCTTTTAGGAGGTATGCAAACACTTCACAGTTTCTAGAGAAGCTTTCTCAGAACTTTCAGGAATCCTTGACTAAATGTTCAGTTAGAATTAAACCAGGTACATTTCTTTGATGTTATGTATATCGAAAAATATACTGAAATATTTCGGAAATACAGATTGGTGGGAAGGGAATATGTATGTCTTATATTGTGAGTAACCTACTCAGACCCTTTAAGCTATCAGCTTGTTCAGAAAACGTAAATTTTTTTTTTATGAGTCATTTTACATGTGCACTTCATATTATGCACTATTTAATGCCTTGATGAATTATTATTAACAATAGAACTCTCAGACATGAATCAGCACTTTTCATACATTATGTCATCTTTTACAGCTCTTCACCCAGCACAGAAGATACATTTTCAAAGTGTCTTTGGATAAAAGTTGAAAATGAACACAGAAATTACACATATTTTTAAAAGTTAAATCAAACATAGAATGAAAATTAACTAGCATTGTCTGTACAGAAAAGAGAATTCAAAAGGTACCTGTTTTCTTTTAGGTGAATCATATAACATGAGCCAGTTCACATAATATGAGCATATAATTAAAGAAATACATTCCAAAAGAGTAAAAGCTGATAGGTACGCAGGTGATCCAACCAAGGTAACCTGAGGTGAGTAACCGAATTTCAATCCATTAGTCTCATAAATGATAAAATTGCCCTACAGATAAATCTGTTTAGTGTGCACGCATTACTAACACTGTATAGCCCTCCATTGTATCTTTGAGATTTAGAGATTACAAGCAGTGATATTTGTCTTCTGATAAGTAGTGAGAGGTATAACTTTGTGCAATTGCCAAAGTGTGAGTCAACGGTTTAAAGAAGCTGAGATACTGAACTTTGCACATGATTACTGCTGTTTCCCAGCCTTGGAGTTGCAGTCTGACAAGAGAATAACTGGGACATTGGCCTTTTTACAGAAGCAGCATGCCTCCATGGCAGTAAATAATAACTACAGAAATAATAACTACAGAAATAATTATTTCCTTACCAGATAAAGAGAATTTTCTGCTAGATTTGGTGCTTCAACATGGCTATTGACCGTATTGACAGTATTTATATTGCTAAATAAAACTGTCAGGGAGCAAAACTGAGCACTGGACCACTGATGGGTCCCCATTACTCAGTTGTTAGCAAACAACCCAGTACATTTATGGTTGTGCCAACCAGTCTTTGACTATCCTGTCTGTTCACTGACCTATGCCAACCAGTCTAGGCACAGCTAAAAGGGTAGCATGCACCATGACCATGCTCAGTAAGCAGTACGGAAACAGATGCACTGCATTGTCCTCCAACACCGTCCCTGCATCTTCAGATACTCATGTGCTCTCATGCCATTCTCTTGGGCATTCATCATATCCTCCGGACTCCAGCTTCCTGTTATGAAAACACCACTCTGACAAGTTGCAAAACAACCCTAATTTCTTCAGGCACTTTGAATTGAAAATAATAGCAATAATATCTCAGGATACCACATATGGCTTCAAAGAACCGTAAGGACTGGTATGTGCCTCCTATCACAGGGTCAGAATATGGTTCCTTTTGGTTATATCCTGACCATATACAGTCTGATTTTTGTGAGTTTGGCAGTTGCTGACTTCTCTGACACATGCATTTGTGCAGCAGAGTGCTGAGAGGTCACTTTTGCAACAGGTAGTTGTACTGCTCTGCTGGAGTCACTACTATTGACTAAGAATGACTCCCCCTGCCCAGGCCCCAGCTGAACATTGTAATAGTCCAGAGTGTTCAATACACAGAAGTAAGTAAATAAAAATACTGGAGTATTAAGAGTATTCACACTGGATGATTTAAGTATCTGACTCCAATAGAGTTTGTAGCACCTGACCTTACTAACCTTTGTCTCTTACATGTTGTCAATAGAGAGATGCACTTCTATAAAGCAACCTGGACAACCTATGTTAAAAACTTAAGAGGATTTAGCTTCCAGCTATTGTTTGCAGGTGGCAAACACTGAAGAACGTATTTGCAAGCAGGTTTGCTAAGACTGAAATTAAATTCTTTACCTAGAACTCAAAAATGGTAACAGACATTTATTGGAAAGAGTCTATGTACGTCTCATTTTCTCAATAATTATTATCATAGATTTGTAAGGAGAATTCAGTTAGGGATGTGTCTGTGCTTGTCCGTTGTAGTCTGTCACTTATCGTTTGGAATTTAATCCTTCTGTCAACCTAAGTGTGTCCCACTTTTTAAGGCTTACCCTACACTTCCTATGGCACACGTTCTCTCATTGCCATATGGGTCCCTAAAACTAAAGGCACATATGATGGTGATGATGATAGTTCCAAGAATCCAGGTGGTATAGAATGTGTTATGTATGAGGAATGGTTCTTATTTTATCTGCTGGACAATTTAAAGTTATACAGGCATCTGTCACAGGAGCTCACTATAGCATTCCTCTTTCTTTCTAGGCTTGGCCTTCTGGCTGCTTGTTCTCCATGCATCCCTGTGTGTTGTGTGCACATGTCTCACTCTATAGTTTTACAACTTCTTATCTACAAGTCCAAATTGCCAAAATTCTTTGCATTCCTATGGAAAACTCAAAAAAAGATTAATCTGAGAGGGAGGAAAAAAAATTAGCAAGTCTGCACTGTAAGACGTTTTAAGGCTAGCATAAGACCCAGTACAAACTGATAAAAAATATTTTTTTAATTTTGTTTAGACATTTTTAGTGCTTCACGTAAGTTCAGTCTCTAAGATTTTAATTAAAGATTCTTTAAATATTTGCATACTCTAGCAACTGGAGAACAACTGTGAAGGATGAAATAAAATACCTGGAAAGAAACAAAAATTCTGCAAACATTTTTTTACCATTACACTTATAAAGTACACAATACCAGTCTACTTTAGCAAGGATGGGCAATGTGGGTTCATAAAGCAGAACACTATCCATGTGCCCAGCTGCAATACATTTACAAATTTAATAAATGTAGGGTACATGACCTTTTTAAGTGATTCAATGTGTTAGTTAAAATTTTCAAAAGTGCCAAAGGGCCAGATTTGCATGGATATTTAATTTCTAAAGTTATAAAGATTTTAGAAATATTTATTTGTGTCCTTAGGCAACTGTAGGCAGAAGCTTTGCACTGATGAGGCTTATCTAACACGCTGATGAAAGTGAGACTCAGGTGATACAAGTTCTTTGCACATATGTATGTTACAGTATAATTATTCCCATGAAATATGGCAGAAGATAGTAAACAAAAGGTGGAGCCGAAGGGCAAGCTAGAAAGTGAGTGAAGTATCTGCAGTGATGACACAAAGATCAGAAGGAAGGGCCGGTCTGAATATCCATTTTCATTTATCATTTGAGTGTGGGAGTGTGCTGAGTCACTGAACTAGAGGGGAAGTGGTAATGCATCACACAGGCATATAATCCTTTTATTGGATCTAGTTTTGTGTTCAGGCAATTAGCACATCCCTGTTGAAACCTGAGGCACTTTCTAAGGTACGTACTTTCTTATTGATCAAATTTATTTCCATTAACTTGATAATGTTTTAAAAGTTTCTTGCTAGGTGATGTACCCACTAATGTTTTTGCTAGTGAAGTACTGAAGAATAGTGTGTTTTTCTTTTGCTCTGCAAAGCTTCCCAGCAGACTGTAAACTGCAAATGATTTTATATGGCAACAAGAATATTGTTCCCAAGTGAATATCATTGCAGGATTGCTATGAGTCAAATTCTATTGCATTTTAATAGTAATTTTACTAGTTATTTGACTCTTTGGAATTTAGTTCTGCACAGAACAATGTTGTTAACTGTTTTGTTTCTTGGAAGATTGACATGCCAGATATAGTAATCTCTTCATGTTGAAGAGCATTAATCTCTTATTAAGTGTTATATGAATTTGAGATGAGCAACAATTTTGAAATCTTGAGAAGACAAAGCAACTCCTGTGAGCATCCTGTAGCCAACAAAAATTTTTCAAGTCCAACTATATAAATCCAGGTTAACACAGTTCTTACTTGCAGGAGCTGCTGAAGTCAAATCGGTGCTGTTACGAAAGCATGGCTAATGAGCAGCTGATCGGTGCAAAAGTGCTTAGAAAAAACATGTTCCTGTCAGTTAAAACCACAAGATTAAGGGAAAATTTAGGTTTGAAGGAATCATCTAATTTAGCTACCTGCTCATGTTGAAATTCACAGAATCACAGAATCATCCAGGTTGGAAAAGACCTTGAAGATCATCCAGTCCAACCATTAGCCTAACATTGACTGTTCCCAAATACACCATATCCCTAAGTGCTCTGTCAAACCAACTCTTAAACACCTCCAGGGATGGGGACTCCACTACCTCCCTGGGCAGCACATTCCAATGCCTAACAACCCGTTCTGGAAAGAAATGCTTCCTAATATCCAGTCTAAACCTTCCCTGGTGCAACTTGAGGCCATTCCCTCTTGTCCTATCACTTATTACTTGATTAAAGAAGCTCAACCCCTGTTCTCTGCAACCTCCTTTCAAGTAGTTGTAAAGGGCGATGAGGTCTCCCCTCAGCCTCCTCTTCTCCACACTAAACAACCCCAGTTCCCTCAGCCGCTCCTCGTACGACATGTGCTCCAGACCCTTCACCAGCTTCGTTGCCCTTCTCTGGACACGCTCGAGCAATTCAATGTCCTTTTTGTAGTGAGGGGCCCAAAACTGAACACAGGAATCGAGGTGCGGCCTCACCAGTGCCGAGTACAGGGGCAAGATCACTTCCCTGTCCCTGCTGGCCACGCTATTTCTGATGCAAGCTAGGATACCATTGGCCTTCTTGGCCACCTGGCAGAATCGGATCAAGTTGATCAGGGCCTTGTCCCAAGAGTATTGTGGAAATCTGGAATGATGGAGATTGAACAGTCTCTTGGGCACCTGTTCAGTGCTTAACCACCCTTATTGCAAAAGGTTGTGTTTTTTGCCTCTTGCCCTACTTCTGTGTACCTCTGAGAGGAGTCTGGCTTGATCTTCACTAAAACTTATGACAAGCTGGAGACAGAAGTTAAATCCTCTCAAGCCTTCTTTTATCCAGTGTGAACAAGCTCAGGTCCTGCAGCCTGTCTTCATACATCACATACTTCATAATTTTAACCATCTTTGTGTTTTTTTAATGTATTCACTCAAATTTGACAGTGTCTATCTTGTACTGGGGGACCAAAACATGGCTCTCAGCCTGGTGACACTAGCATAATTTTGTGTCTTTTGATCATGGGTTTGTCTACATAACACCAGGCCTGCCAGTGGCAGATGGGGTACACCCGTCTCAAAGGTGGAAAAGGATCTTTGTGGAAGAGTTAGCAGGGTTTACTGAAAGAGCTTTAAACTAGATTTGAAGAGGGAAAGGATAAAACCAGGGTCACTGGATATAAGCCTGTGGGTGGCTTGCCAAAGATCATGGGATGGTGTGCTAGGGATGTCTTTTGATCTGCCATCTCAGTGGAAATAAGAGATGGAGCTCCATGCAGCAGCAAAGATGCAAGGGTTATTGATGTGTTTAGAAACCATGGAAGCACCTAATAATGATCATGTAGGAACTGGAGCTTCTCCCTCAAAAAAGGTGATGGTATCAATAGGCCAACTGAAGTGCATCTACACCAGTGCACACATCATGGGCAACAGGAGGAGTTGGAAGCCATTGTGCAGCTGAGAAACTATGATGTAATTGCAATCACAGAAATGGGGGGGGTGGCTCACACAATTGGAGTGCTGCAATGGATGGCTATAAACTCTTCAGA
This sequence comes from Strix uralensis, assembly GCF_047716275.1. Lineage (NCBI taxonomy): Eukaryota > Metazoa > Chordata > Aves > Strigiformes > Strigidae > Strix > Strix uralensis. The sequence continues at coordinate 85,687,097 of NC_134012.1, read as the reverse complement.
AGGGATAGGCAAGGAAGGAGAGTGGGTGGGAGAGCTCTGTGTGTTAGGGAGTGTTTTGATTGTCTAGAGCTTGATGATGGTGATGAAAGGGTTGAGTGTTTATGGGTAAGAATCAGGGGAAAGACCAACAAGCCAGATATCATGCTGGGAGTCTGTTATCGACCACCCAATCAGAATGAAGAGGCAGATTAAATATTCTATAAGCAGCTGGCAGAAGTCTCACAATCTCTAGCCCTTGTTTTTGTGGGGGACTTCAGCTTACCAGATGTCTGCTGGAAATACAATACAATACAATACAATACAATACAATACAATACAATACAATACAATACAATACAATACAAAAGAGAACAATCTTGTAGGTTCCTGGAGTATGTGGAAGACAATCTCTTGATACAGCTGGTGAGGGAACCAGTGACGGAAGGCACCCCGCTGGATCTGTTGTTTGTGAACATAGAAGTTACTTGTGGGTGATGTGATGGTTGGAGACTGCCTTGGGCACAGTGATCATGAAATGATAGCTTCCAATTCTCGGAGAAGGAGAGGAGGTTAGCAGAACTGCTACCTTGGACTTCTGGAGGGCAAAATTTGGCCTATATAGGAACCTGGTTGACAGAGTCCCTCAGGAGGCAGTTCTGAAGGGCAAGGGAGTCCAGGAAGGCTGGATATTCTTCAAGAAGCAAATCTTAAAGGCACAGGAGCAGGCCATCCCCATGTGCTGAAAGGTGAGCCAGTGGGGAAGACCAGCCTGGCTGAACAGAGAGCTTTGGCTGGAACTCAGGAGAAAAAAGAGAGTTTATGACCTTTAGAAGAAGGGGCAGGCAGCTCAGGAGGTCTACAAGGATGTTGTAAGGTTATGCAGGGAGAAAATGAGAAGGGCCGAAGTCTAACTAGAACTTAATAAAAGGCAATGAAAATGTTTCTGTAAATACATTAACAACAGAAGGAGGGCTAAGGAGAATCTCCATCCTTTAGTGGATGAAGGAGGAAACATCCTGATAAAGGATGAGGAGAAGGCTGAGGTACTTAATGCCTTCTTTGCCTCAGTCTTTAATAGTAAGACCAATTGTTCTCAGGGTACGAACCCCCCTGAGCTGGAAGACAGGGATGGGGAGCACAATGAAGCCCCCATAATCCAAGGGGAAATGGTCAGCAACATGCTACAACACTGAGACACACACAGATCTATGAGGATGGCAGGGATCCACCCAAGGGTACTGAGGGAGCTGGCAGAAGTGCTCACCAAGCCACTTTCCATCATTTATCAGCAGTCCTGGCTAACTGGGGAGATTCCAGTTGACTGGAGGTTAGTAAATGTGACATCCACCTACAAGAAGGGCTGGAAGGAGGATCCCAGGGAACTACAGGCCTGTCAGTCTGACCTCGGTGCTAGGGAAGGTTAGGGAGCAGATCATCTTGAATGCCGTCACATTTACAGGAGAACCAGGTGATCAGGTCCAGTCAACATGGGTTTATGAAAGGCAGGTCCTGCTTGAATAACCTGATCTCCTATGATAAGGTGATCTGCTTAGTGGATGAGGGAAAGGTTGTGATTGTTGTTTGCCTAGACTTTAGTAAAACCTTTATCATAGAATCAGAGAATCATAGAAACATTCAGGTTGGAAAAGACCCTTTGGCCAGCAGGGACAGGGAAGTGATCTTACCCCTGTACTCGGCACTGGTGAGGCCGCACCTCGATTCCTGTGTTCAGTTTTGGGCCCCTCACTACAAAAAGGACATTGAATTACTCGAACATGTCCAAAGAAGGGCAACGAAGCTGGTGAAGGGTCTGGAGCACATGTCGTACGAGGAGCAGCTGAGGGAACTGGGGTTGTTTAGTGTGGAGAAGAGGAGGCTGAGGGGAGACCTCATCGCCCTCTACAACTACCTGAGAGGAGGTTGCAGAGAGCTGGGGATGAGTCTCTTTAACCAAGTAATGAGCGATAGGACAAGAGGTAATGGCCTCAAGTTGTACCAGGGAAGGTTTAGACTGGATATTAGGAAGCATTTCTTTCCAGAATGGGTTGTTAGGCATTGGAATGGGCTGCCCAGGGAGGTAGTGGAGTCCCCATCCCTGGAGGTGTTTAAGAGTTGCGTTGACACAGCGCTTAGGGATATGATGTAGTTGGGAACTGTTAATGTTGGGTTGATGGTTGGGCTGGATGATCTTCAAGGTCTTTTCCAACCTAGATGATTCTGTGATTCTGTGATTCTGTGATTCTGAGTCCAGCCAGAGTCAGCCCTACTCTACAAAGTTCTCCCCTACACCATATCCCCCAGCATCTCATCTAAATGACCCTTAAACACATCCAGGGATAGTGATTCCACCACCTCCCTGGGAAGCCTATTCCACTGCCTAACCACTCTTTCTGTGAAAAATTTTTTCCTAAAGTCCAGTCTAAACCTCCCCTGTTGGAGTTTAAAGCCATTCCCCCTTGTTCTGTCACTAATCACCTGTAAGAAGAGACCGGCACCAACCTATCTACAATGTCCTTTCAGGTAGCTGTAGAGGGTGATGAGGTCTCCCCTCAGCCTTCTCTTCCTCAAACTAAAGTCCCACTCCCTCAATTGCTCCTCATAGGATTTATTCTCCAGGCCCTTCACCAGCTTCGTTGCCCTCCTCTGCACTCACTCCAGCACCTCGATATCCCTCTCGTATTGAGGTGCCCAAAACTGGACACAATACCCCAGGTGTGGCTTCACCAGTGCAGAGTACAGGGGGACTATCACCTCCCTACTTCTGCTGGTCACACTATTTCTAATACAAGCCAGGATGCTCATTGGCTTTCTTGGCCACCTGGGCACACTGTTGGCTCATGTTCAGCTGCTTGTCAATTAGAACCCCCAGATCCTTCTCTTCCACACAGCTCTCCAGCCACACCTCCCCAAGCCTGTAGCGATGCAAGGGGTTGTTGTGGCCCAAGTGCAGGACCTGGCACTTGGCCTTGTGGAAGCTCATCCCGTTAATGTCGGCCCACCGATCCAATCTATCCAAGTGTCTCTGTAGTGCCTCCTTATCTTCATGCAGATCGACACTCCTGCTTAACTTGGTGTCATCTGCAAACTTACTGATGATACACTCTATGTCCTTATCAAGATCATCAATAAAGATGTTGAACAGAAATGGTCCCAACACCGAGCCCTGAGGAACACCACTTGTGACCAGTCGCCAGCTGGATTTAGCTCCATTGACCACCACTCTCTGGGACCGTCCATCCAGCCAGTGCTTGACCCAGCAGACCGTTCGCTCATCCAGGCCATGAGCAGCCAGTTTTTCTATGAGAATTCTATGGGGAACTGTGTCAAATGCTTTTCAAAAATCCAGGTAGATAATATCAACAGCTTTTCCCTTGTCCAATAGTCGGGTCATCTTGTCATCGAAGGAGATCAGGTTTGTCAGGCAGGAGCTGCCTTTCATAAACCCATGCTGACTAGGCCTGGTCCCCCAGTTGTCCATTATCTGACTTTTAATGGCCCTCGAGATGACCTGCTCCATGACCTTCCCTAGCACCGAGGTCAGACTGACAGGTCTATAGTTTCCTGGATCCTCCTTTCTGCCTCTCTTGTAGATGGGTGTCACATTTGCCACCCTCCAGTCCAATGGCACCTCCCCAGTTAGCCATGATTTCAGGTAAATCATGGAAAGCGGCTTGGCGAGCACATCTGCCAACTCTTTCAGCACCCTTGGGTGTAACCCGTCTGGTCCCACAGACTTGTGTGCATCCAAGTGGTGTAGCAGGTCTCTGACCGCCTCCTCTTCAACTGTGTTGACCTCAGTCTGCTTCCCCTCCCCATCTCCCACTCATGAGGCTGGGTGTCCAGGGAACAGCCAGTTCCACTGCTAAAGACTGAGGCAAAGTAGGCGTTGAGCGCCTCAGCCTTTTCCTCATCCTTAGTTACCACGTTTCCCTCTGCATCCAATAAAGGGGGGAGATTTTCCCTAATCCTCCTTTTGTTGTTAATGAATTTATAGAAACATTTTTTATTATCCTTAACAGCTGTAGCCATGTTGAGCTCTAGCTACGCTTTGGCTCTCCTAATGTTCTCCCTGCATAACTTCACTACATCTTTATAGTCTTCATGAGAGACCTGACCCCTCTTCCAAAGGTCGTAGATTCTCCTTTTGTTCTTGAGATCCAGCCAAAGGTCCCTGTTTAGCCAGGCCGGTCTCCTTCCCTGCCGGCTTGTTTTTCGGCACACGGGAACAGCCTGCTCCTGTGCCTTTAAGACTTCGCTCTTGAAGTATGTCCAGCCTTCCTGGACTCCCATATCCTTCAAGGCAGCCTCCCAAGGGATTTTGTTAATCAGTCTTTTGAACAGGTCAAAGTTTGCCCTCCGGAAGTCTAAGGTGGCAGTTTTACTAACCCCTCTCTTTGTTTCTCCAAGGATCGAAAACTCAATCATCTCATGATCACTGCACCCCAGATGCCCTCCAACCTTTACTTCCCCCACGAGCTCTTCCCTGTTCACAAGAAGCAGGTCCAGGAGGGCACCTTCCCTGGTCTGCTCACTCACCAGCTGCGTGAGGAAGTTATCCTCCACACATTCCAGGAACCTCCTGGATTGTTCCCTCTCTGCTGTGTTGTGACCCCAGCAGATACCCGGGAGGTTAAAGTCCCCCACAAGAACAACAGCAAGTGACCATGAGATTTCTCCCAACTGTTTATAGAAAGCTTCATCCACCTCACTGCTTTGGTTGGGGGGTCTATAGCAGACTCCCACAGCAAGATCCGCTTTATTGGTCCTTAACCTAATCTAAACACTCTCAACCCCGTTATAACTACACTTGATTTCTGAGCTATCATAGCATTCTCTAACATACAGGGCCACCCCACCACCTCTCCTTCCCTGTCTGTCCCTCCTGAAGAGCTTGTAGCCATCGATTGCAGCACTTCAGTCGTGTGAGGCATCCCACCACGTTTCTGTGATAGCTACTATGTCATAGTTCTCGTGCTGCATCATGGCTTCAAGCTCCTCTTGTTTGTTGTTCATACTGCATGCATTGGTATAGATGCACTTGAGATGAGATAATGAATCCAACACCTTTTTGTGAGTGTGGGCCCCATTCCCTACCAGACCCTTCTCAGGTGCTTCCACCTAAACATCTTTCCCTTCTCTCAAATGAAGTGGCAGAGGGAGAGCCCTCACCAGTCCACCATCCTTCAAGCTTTGGCATGCTTCCTTTGAGCTTATTCCTAACAGGCCCAGTTATCTCCCCGTCCCCCTCATATCTAGTTTAAAGCCCTGTTAATAAGCTCTGCTAACTCCTGCCCCAGAATCCTTTTCCCTCTCTGGGACAGCTGCATCCCACCTGTCTCATTTGTCCCCAGCAGACCAGGTGCCTTATAAACCTCGCTATGATCGAAGAACGCAATGTTCCGACAGTGGCACCAGTCTCTGAGCCACGTGTTAATCAGATATCTTTTCCACCCTCTCTCAGTGGTTTTCCCTTCCACTTGAGGGATTGATGAAAACACGACCTGAGCTCTCGAGTCTTCAGTTAGCTACCCCAGTGCCTTGAAGTCCTTTTTGAGTGACTTAAGACTTGTCTCTATCACCTCATCATTACCTGCCTGGATAACGAACAAGGGGTAGTAATCAGAGGGCTTTGACACTGTTTCCCCCATCATTCTTCTGGAGAAACTGGCTGTTCATGGCTTGGACAGGCACACTGGGTAAAAGACTGGTTGGGTGGCCAGGCCTAAAGAGTAATGGTGGATGGAGTTAAATCCAGTTGGTGGCTGGTCACAAGTGGTGTTCCCCAGGGCTCAGTATTGAGGTCAGTTCTGTTTAATACCTTTGATCAATGATCTAGATGAGGGGATCGAGTGCACCCTCAGTAAGTTTGCAGACAACACCAAGTTGGGTGGGACTGTTGATCTGCTTGAGGGTGGGAAATCTCCACAGAGGAATCTGGACAGATTGGATCGATGGGCCAAGGCCAATCATATGAGGTTCAACAAGGCTGAGTGCTGAGTCCTGCACCTGGGTCACAACAATCCCATGTGAATCTACAGGTGTGGAGAAGAGTGGCTGGAAAGGTGCCTGGTGGAAAAGGACCCTGGGGTGTTGGTCAACAGCCAACTGAATATGAACCAGCAGTGTGCCCAGGTGGCCAAGAAGACCAATAGCATCCTGGCTTGTAGTGTGGCCACCAGGATTAGGAAAGTGATCATCCTTCTGTACTCAGCACTGGTGAAGCCAGACCTTGAAGACTGTGTTCAGTTTTGGGCCCCTCACTACGAGAAAGACATTGAGGTGCTGGAGAGTGTCCAAAGAAGTGCAACAGAGCTGGTGAAGGGTCTAGAGGACAAGTCTTACGAGGAGTGGTTGAAGGAACTGGGACTGTTTAACCCAGAGAAAAGGAGGCTTGGCAGAGATGTTATTGCTTTCTACAACTATCTGAAAGGAGCTTGTAGCGAGGTGGGGGTCAGTCTCTTCTCCCAAGTAACAAGTGATAGGATGAGAGGAAATGGCCTCAGATTGCACCATGGGAGTTTTAGATTGGATATTAGGAACAATTTATTCACTGAAAGGGTTGTCAAGCGTTTCTGGCTGCCCAGGGAAGTGGAGTCACCATCTCTGGAGGTATTTAAAAGATGTATAGATGTGATACTTAGGGACATGGCTTAGTGGTAGACTTGGCAATGTTAGGTTTAAGGTTGGACTCCATGATCTTAAAGGTCTTTTCCAAATTAAATGATTCTATGGTTCTATGAAAATTGCATGCAACTCCATTTAGTCTTATAAGAAGAAAGGGTAATTGCTTCCCTCAATCTGCTGGATGCACTTGCTAATGCAGCTCAGTACTTTATCAGCCTCTTGTTGCCTCAAGGGTGCCTTGATGAGCCATGTGTAGCTTGTGCACTGAGACTGCCAGGTCTTTTCCCGCAGAGAAGTCCCCACTTGGTGAGTCCCCAGCCTGCACAGGGTTATTCTGTACCAGGTCCAGAACTTTCCATTTGCCTTTATCGAATTTCATGAGGTTTCTGCTAGCCCAGTCCTCCAGCCTGCCAAGCTCCATCTGAGTGGCAGCCCTGCTGTTCAGTGTTGTCTTCCTAAAGGTGTAGGAATTTACGATTTGGCCATGCTAAATCTATGTTGGCTGTTACTAATTACTTTCTTGTCCTCCATGAACGTGTAAATGGCTTCCATGAAGATTTACTCCATAGTTTTCCAAGGGCCTATGGTAAAGCTGACAAATCTAGTGCCCTTTCTGGAACTTTTTTTAAAGATGGATGTAATTTTTGCCTTTTTCCAGTCACTGTGAACCCTCTATTCCAATTTCTAGGGCTTTTCAAAGGTAATGGAGAGTGGCTGTTTAATAACATTGAGACTTTTCTGCTGAAACAAAATTCTTGTTTTGCCATCACCTGTAGATAAAGTTTAAAGTTGTAAATTATGCATGAAAAAATCGTACATTTATACCATAGCACATAAAGAAGCAAGGTATGGAGATCAGAAGCAACACAGTGGAAATGGAAGAAAGCTCAGGGTGGTTAAGGGTTAGATTTTCAGTCTGTGTCTCAAGAATACTCTTGTCTCTACCTCCTTCATCATCCCTCTAGCAGCAGCCTAAGACAAGCTCTTCTCCACACACAATAGCTACTCCACTTTCTTCCTTGTGCAAATAACTCCCTCAGAGAGTCCTAGAGAGAAGCTGACATCAGGACTGTTGCTACTTGATTCAGAGTTGAGCTGCTGCTTTTCACACCAAGGGGCAGGAACTAGTAGGAATGGCCAAAAGAGGAGCCTGGGAGGAGCATGCACCAGCAGCAACAGCTGGGAAGGGACTTTCTCATCAGTGGTATCCCCTGCCTCTCACCCTTTGGTTCAAGAGCAGCATCAGCCCAACTTTCTGGGATGTGCCGCCATTGCCAGGGAGTGGAGAAAGAAGATGTGTTCAGGTGTTTGTGCAGTGTTTTCCCATGAAACAGCTGTTTCCCATCTCTTACAAGGAAAAGAGTAGGCAAGATGGAAATGGTTTGGGCCAGAATGATACACCAAAATTCAGTCACAGGCTACCTTCATCAAATGGAAAGAACTAAGGAAGGATTTTCAAGGGATTTTGGAAAGGTTAAAACTGCTGTAGAAACTGCATAACACATTGCTAGGATTATGTGAACTCACATAACTCTAGAGGTATACAGCACACATTGGCGCTCGTGCTCTGTTACCTTGTTAATCATGGAGAGGAATAGCTACTTCTCAAGTACAGTTCTTCAAAGGTACATTCCTAAGGTAGTCACATGAATCACTAACTGTAGGTGTCTGTTTCCAGGAATCTGCGTTATGTGAACCAGGAACCATTTCAATATTTACACTTTTAAAATAAAATTATGCCATTTTTTAATGATGAAAAAGGCCAGGAATTTGAATATGATCTTCATTAAATGCTTTTAAGGGTACAATTTCAGAATTAGATTAAGCTGAAGCTTTTTTAGAAGTGACTGTAAGTCCACCTGAACATTGCTGCCAGCCCAAGGGAATGCAGAAACTTCCCTTTCTGGTGGAAGCACACTCAGATTCAGTTAAACAAGGTTTGCATCACATCATGAATATTTATTTCTGCTGAATTGTTGCAGCTTTTATAATTGTGTTTATGATGTACTGAGCAAACATATTTCATACTTAATAAAATTTCTGATCAGGCTTTTGGAACCCAGTGTGGAAAAGAGTAAAGCTCATAACTGTGTTAGAGTTATGCATGGATTTCTGTGGGCTTCCTCACCTAGCCTCAGATACTTTGCATCACCTTCTTAGACACTTTTAGTCATAATTTTTTCAGACATACTAGTTATTCTGCATATAAAGTATAGAAAGTGTGTAACCCAAATGTTTGAGCTTTCCCAAAGCTTTCTGTTTGTAATATTAAATAAACTTTGAATTAAATTATTCTTTTTTTTTTTTTAAGTGAGCCGTCTTAAACACGAGCAAGGCTTGAAGAGCAAATAAAAAAACAGGAGTTGCAATACGAAAGCTATATTCATTCTTAAGAATGTCTTCACAGTTTAAACCTTAAACGTCTAATGTTTCTCATCAGACCAGGGAGTCTTAAACAAACTCATTGAGACAAAGGCAAGAGCGTCGTAGTAGCAGCCCTTTCATATTACCTACAATTTGGATTATCTGGTTGCTCTGTCTTTTTAATGAACAAGAAGCTGAGGGCAAGAGACATGATACTTTGTTTGCAGCGTAATGTGCATCTTGAAAATAAGCATGGTATTCAATATTGTGAACCAAGAAACACCTTACTTGGGGAGCAGCAAAAAAAATCACAGAATCATCTAGGTTGGAAAAGACCTTGAAGATCACCTAGTCCAAACATCAATCCAACGCTGACCGTTCCCAAATACACCATATCCCTAAGCGCTCTGTCAAACCGACTCTTAAACACGTCCAGGGATGGGGACTCCACCACCTCCCTGGGCAGCTCATTCCAATGCCTAACAACCCGTTCTGGAAAGAAATGCTTCCTAATATCCAGTCTAAACCTTCACTGGTGCAACTTGAGGCCATTCCCTCTTGTTCTATCACTTATTACATGGTTAAAGAGACTCATCCCCAGATCTCTGCAACCTCCTTTCAGGTAGTTGTAGAGGGCGATGAGGTCTCCCCTCAGCCTCCTCTTCTCCACACTAAACAACCCCAGTTCCCTCAGCCGCTCCTCGTACGACATGTGCTCCAGACCCTTCACCAGCTTCGTTGCCCTTCTTTGGACATGTTCGAGTAATTCAATGTCCTTTTTGTAGTGAGGGGCCCAAAACTGAACACAGGAATCGAGGTGCAGCCTCAGCAGTGCCAAGTACAGGGGTAAGATCACTTCCCTGTCCCTGCTGGCCACACTATTTCTGATACAAGCCAGGATGCCATTGGCCTTCTTGGCCACCTGGGCACACTGCTGGCTCATGTTCAGCCGGCTGTCAATCAACACCCCCAGGTCCCTCTCTGACTGGCAGTTCTCCAGCCACTCCTCCCCAAGCCTGTAGCGCTGCTGGGGGTTGTTGTGGCCCAAGTGCAGCACCCGGCATTTGGCCTTATTGAAACTCCTACAGTTGGCCTTAGCCCATCGCTCCAGCCTGTCCAGGTCTCTCTGCAGAGCCTCCCTACCCTCGAGCAGATCAACACTCCCACCCAACTTGGTGTCGTCTGCAAACTTACTGAGGGTGCACTCGATCCCCTCGTCTAGGTCATCAATAAAGATGTTAAACAGGAGTGGCCCCAAAACCAAGCCCTGGGGGACACCACTCGTGACCGGCCGCCAACTGGATTTAACTCCATTCACCACAACTCTTTGGGCCCGTCCATCCAGACAGTTTTTTACCCAGCAAAACGTGTGCCCATCCAAGCCACGAGCAGCCAGTTTTGCCAGGAGAATGTTGTGGGAAATGGTGTCAAAGGCCTCACTAAAGTCAAGGTAGACAACATCCACAGCCTTTCCCTCATCCAATAAGCAGGTCACCCTGTCATAGAAGGAGATCAGGTTTGTCAAGCAGGACCTGCCTTTCCTAAACCCATGCTGACTGGGCCTGATCATCTGGTTGTCCCACATGTGTTGTATGATGGTACTCAGGATGAGCTGCTCCATCAGCCTTTCCGGGCACCAGCGTCAAGCTGACAGGCCTGTAAGTTCCCAGATCATCCTTCCAACCTTTGTTATATATGGGTGTCACATTGGTGTCCTGGTTTAGCTAGGATAGGGTTAAGTTTCCCCAGCAGTGGTGGGGGAGCTCTAGCCGAGTTATTCAATACCATGCTGACGTCACCTCCGGGGCGCCGAAGCACGTGAGAGTTGGTGAACGCATGTGTTGTGCAGTCACTCTCCTCACTGCTGTATTGGTACATTTTTTGTTCTGTTTATTGTTATTGCTATTGTTACTGTTCTTGTTGTTGTTCGGTTTGTTGCTCTTGCATTGCTGTATTAAACCTCTCCTTATCTCAGCCCCGGGGTTTTGTATTTCACTCTGCTCCGTCCAGTCAGAGGGTGGGGGAGGGGCAGCGGCAGCATGGTCTCAGACCCCGGCAGGGCCTAAACCACCACACATTGGCCAATTTCCAATCTGTCGGGACCTACCCAGTCAGCCAGGACTGCTGGTAAATGATGGAAAGCAGCTTGGCGAGCACCGCACCCAGCTCCTTCAGCACCCTTGGCTGTATCCTATCCGGTCCCATAGACTTGTGTGTGTCTGTGTGATGCAGTAGGTCACTGACTATCTCCTCCTGGATTGCTGGGGGGTCCTTCTCCCAGTCTCTGTCTTCTGGCTGAGGAGGCTGGATTCCCTCAATACAACTAGTCTTGTTATTAAAGACTGAGGCAAAGAAGGCATTAAGCACCTCAGCCTTTTCCTCATCACTTGTTACCATGTTTCCTCCTGTGTCTAGCAGGGGATGGAGGCTCTCCCTGGTCTTTCTTTTGCTGCTCAAATACTTATAGAAACATTTCTTGTTGTCCTTGATGGCTGAAGCCAGATTAATTTCCAGCTGGGCTTTAGACCTCCTGATTTCCTCCCTGTATAGCCTCAGTCTGCAATCATTGTGAGTCGCTAGTCCCTTCTTCCAAAAGCTGTAAACTTTCCTTTTCTCCCTGAGTTGCAGCCAAAGCTCCCTGTTCAGCCAGGGTGGTCTTCTCTGCCGCCAGCTTCTCTTACAGCTCCTGGGGACTGCCTGTTCCTGAGCCATTAACACTTCCTTATTAAAGAGCCTTCCCTGGACCCCTATACCCTTCAGGATCATCTCCCAAGGGATCCTGTCAAGCAGGTGCCCAAACAAGACAAAGTTAGCCCTTTGGAAGTCCAGGATGTCAAATCTGCTGCCCACTCTCCTGGCCTCTCTAAGAATAGAGAACTCTATTATTTCATCATGATCGTTGTGCCCTAGTCAGCCTCCAACCGCCACATCATCCACCAGTCCTTCTCTGTTCACAAAGAGGAGATCCAGCCGGGCACCTTCTCTGGCCAGTTCACTCACCAGCTGTGTCAGGAAGTTGTCTCCCACACATTCCAGGAATCTCCAGGACTGGTTCCACTCTGCTGTGTTGTATTTCCAGCAGATGTCTGGGAAGTTAAAGTCTCCCACAAGAACAAGGGTAAGTGATCATGAGATTTCTCCTAAATGCCTATAGAATATTTCATCCACCTCTCTGTCCTGGGTGGGTGCCCTATAGTAGACTCCTACTACACCATCTGCCCTGTTGGCCTTCCCCCTGATTCTAATGCAAAGACACTCCACCCTGTCTTCACTACACTTGTACTCAACGCAATCGTAACAGTCCCTAACATACAGCACCACCCCACCGCCTCTCCTTCCTTGCCTATCCCTCCTAAAGAGCTTGTAGCCATCAACTGGCACACTCCAGTCATGAGAGACTTCCCAGCATGTTTCTGTAATAGCGACAACATCATAATTTTCCTGTTTTATCATGGCTTCAAACTCCTGCTTGTTACCCATGTTACCCAAATCTTACCAGTTGCTTGATATCTCTCTACTATACTTTTTGCAGAGTTGTTAGTCCATTGCCTTTTTTGAAAACACATGAAGTATTCTATTTTTCTGGCTTTTAACTTCGGGGGAAAACTTCCCAAATTTTTCTATAGCAGAATCACATAAAATAAAAATATCTCAATGCAAGACTATTTGGGTCAGCTTCCCTTCCAGAAGTGATTAAACAATAGCTTTTGACATTAAATTTTATAGAGAACTTAGCAGTAGAGACAGTGTACTTTCTCCTACTACAGTTTTAGAGAGAGATAATCAGATTGTATCGTCCCACTTGATTCTTACTGTTGTAACCACCATGAACTCTATGTGGTTAAAAATGTGAAAGCCACTGCACAGTGAACTCACAGATTCTCTTCCTGTAGTTAAATTGTAAAAATAAAAATACCATCTTTGTATATTTGAGTTGGAATGTGTTCTTCAGTCAAGCTGTGGTCACTGCAAAATTCTGCTGGACCTTGGCCCAGTCTCAAGAGGAGAGGCTCAAAGCATCAAGCAAAGTGAAGTGCAAAAAGGCAGCAGATTTCTTCCATTGACTACATTTGTAGTATTTAATGAACTTAAAGTATTTTCATTTTAATGTGTAGTGGGTCAGTTCCTGCTTTACTGTTCTAAATCCTCACCACTGAAGGCAAATATGCAGTTTTGGTTATTAGAAAGACTTGTGCTCATTTTATTTTATCAGTCCAAATCTATGAATTAGGAAATGACAATAAACTTTGAAAGGAAAACCTCAAGTACGTTATTCTGCTGAAGGAAAGAAGAGCTAGCAGTCAGTTAGTTTGCTCTGTATTGGGTTTCTGAATTTTGTGTACTGTCCCATTTAAAGTTTTCATGTCTATTATAATCTCCTTTTGATCCAGTTCAAGAACAGCTGTACTGAATCAGACAAAAGTATCCTGGTCTTCACCAGTGATAAGTTACTAGAGAGCATAAGAAAAGCTTGAACATAGGCTGGTCTTTCCCCTATCATATCTCCTAGCTTTCTGCAGTCAGTGGGTTAGGGACTCACTGAGCTGGAGGCTCTATGAGTAGGGGTCGATGGTCTATATTCTTTTAATTGATCCAATGCCTTTGGCCTCCTCAATAAGCTGGCATCGTGAGTTTCATCAACAGATTCAGTGTAATTAAAATGTATTTCTGTAGCCTATCTCAAACACCCTGATAACTTTAGAGAAAAGCCTTATTTATTCCATTTTAAGAAATATTCGATGATCATTCGCCATTCACACAAATTATTTTAACTGATCTCTGTTGTGTCCCCATTAAAGAATTTTCAAAGCTTTTGTGAGGGAAGCAAGTGGCATAGACATGTCCCTGTGATATCTTGTTAACCACCGGGTGATTAAGGTTTGAGTTAACAGCTTAATAAATCTGCTCATTATGGAGCACAGTTCTTATTCATGCTACCACATGACAATCATTTAATATCCTTTACCACTGACTATGCTGTTGCAAAGGGGTAATGCACATCTGTAGCTATGATCCAAGTGATTGCAAATGTTTTAGCTATTCATTTCCTTTCCATTTTTGAATAGTTGGTAATTTTCAAAGCAAATTCTTGATACTTTTCATCCATATTTTCACTACCCACTCTGTTTCTGTGTCTCAGGTGTTGTTTTGCATTTCCCAGGACAACTGACTGCTTCAAGTCTGCCGTGTCCTGTACTCCTGTATTCTGCCACTCCTAGCCCTGGTACTCCTACTCTCTTCAAGAGTCTACACAAATCCTGTCCCCTTTGTATGGTTACAGCACAGATTATTCACCAGTATCTCTAGTTCGTCCCTCCTTCAGCTTTTCTCAGTTGGGTGGCTCTCAGATGATGTGTTCACTTGGTCCATTTTCTTGCACTCACTGCTGTAAAAGTCTCCATTTCACAAATATGTTGAAAAAAGTTCTTTGAGAACATTAAGTTCTTTTTCCTTTGTTGTCTTTTGTGGTATTGTGGTACTGGAAAACTTGCCTAAAAATAATCTGGTTTGTGGCTAATGGTGACCTCTCTATTTTTATTTATTTTTATGTGGGTGAATTTGTTTTCTTTTTTGATTTTTGGCATGTGTCTGCAGACTGATTTTGTATGTTGCATAGGCAGAGAAAGGAAGTAGGCCCATTCCCTAGAATTTTTCTGCAAGTTCAATACGTTTCCTATTAACTTGCATGCATTCAGAAATATGGGATGAATAAAGAAAATGCTGAGCATAATAAAATGGTGTGGTTAAAGATGTGAATGTAGGCCAATTTGTACCATGCAGGAAAGGAAAAAAGGTAAAATATAGGGAATTGATAGACTAGTGGAGATACAAAGAATATTCAAACCTTATCTATAAAATTTATGCACTCAGTAAGGTGGTACCTGCTGCTGGTTTTGTTAATAGCAGAAAAACCTTGAGCATTCATACATCCAGAGCTCTTTCTGTGAAGGCAGTGAGTGGGCTGTAGCTATGAACTGTACCACTTTGGTAAGCACAATTACTATAAACTCTAGAATCAAATCAAAACCAATTGCATCACATGTTCAAAGATAATGTAGTGAGGATAACCAACAAATTTTGTTGTTTCTTGTGTTAAATTCCATTTCTTTCTATGTAGTTGCCTGAGTCTCTTCAGCAGCCTCTTTCCAGGGCACTGACTACAACATATTTAGCAAACAGGGATCCCCATTATCTTGTTAAACAGTGTCCACATTTTACATAAAATAAGGGTATTTTCTGCAGAACTGGGGAACGTGTGCATGCTCAGCACCACTGAGCCTGTAATGAAGCTCCTCCAGGTCTCAGTCATGACAGCTCTGGGGTTTGGATTGCAGTGCGTGACATGGGATAAGTTCCTGTGTACGTTCCCATGACTTTTAATAATTGGGAGTTGGGACATTTTTGACCCACCCTCAGCCTGTGTTATGCTGCTGTTGTCCATCTAGTTTCTAATGTATACACTATGCCAGTGCAGCAGGTCCTATTAAGGGAGAAGGTGGGTTCTGCCTTCAAAGGAGGATTGTGGGTTCTTTCCACCTTAGGAGTTAGGGTTCCATGTTGCTGGGAACAGAAACTATTGCAAACACGAGACTGCTCATAGCTACATCACAGTTATGCAATATTTTAATGTTGTTTAAATGCAGAGTCTTTGTGCTTAATAAGGACAATGACAAATACTGCTTTAGCTGCTGGCCACTTCTGTCCCAAGAGGACTATCCACTACATCTAAAATGTGTGGAAGAAATTCCTGTGGGGCTGTTTGTTTTGCAAACACAATAAAACAGATTAGGAATGATTATATGTATATATCTGGGGCTAGATCCAAAAAAGAAGAATAAGTGTTGCAATACTTAGCTTTCCTTCAGTTAACTTGATCCAGAAGTCCAGTATAATGGAGATCCATTCAAACTTTCTGCATACATCTTCAGCCTTTTTCATATGCTGTAGTTACACAGGTGTCAC
Organism: Strix uralensis; assembly: GCF_047716275.1. Lineage (NCBI taxonomy): Eukaryota > Metazoa > Chordata > Aves > Strigiformes > Strigidae > Strix > Strix uralensis. The sequence goes on along the minus strand of NC_134012.1, from coordinate 85,671,167 downwards.
TTTTCCATCTCCGTTTAGGATGTGGAATTCAGAATCTTCTCCTGAAAGTAGAAGTTTAAAACCCTTCTTCTCCCAGTGTGCCATGGTTTAAGCCCAGAGGGCAACTGAGCACCACATGACCACTCACTCAGTCCTTCCCCTGCATCCCAGTGGGATGGGGAGGAGAACATACAACAAAAAGGCTCAGGGATGGAGACAAGGACAGGGAGGGATGACTTGCTAGTTATGGTCATGGGCAAAAAAACAGTCTTGACTTGGGAAGAAAGAACATCAATTTAATTTGAACACCACTACCAATTTACCAATCAAATCAGAGTAGGAGTGAGAAATACAACCACATCTTAAAAATACCTCCCCCACAACCCTCACTTCTTCCCAAGCTCAGCTTTGCTCCCAATTTCTCTATCTCCTTCACTCCAGTGGCACAGGGGGCAGGGGATGGGGGTTACAGTCAGTTCATCACCTGTTGTTCCTGCTGTTCCTTCCTCCTCAGGGGAAGGACTCACACTCTTCCCCTGCTCCAGCGTGAGGTCCCCCCCATGGGAGACAGTCCTCCATGAACTTCTCTCACGTGACTCCTTTCCTCAGACCTGCAGCTCTTCATGAATTGCTCCAGTGTGGGTCCCTCCTGTGTGTTGCAGTCCTCCCAGCAACAGACTGCTCCAGTATGAGCTCCCTTCAGAGTCCCGGTCTTCTCTGGGCACAGCCACCTTCTCTGGTGCAGGGTCCTCCACGGGCTGCAGGTGGGCATCTGCTCCACTGGTGACCTCCATGGGCTGCAGGGGCACAGCCTGCCCTCTCACCACGGGCTGCAGGGGGATGTCTCTTCTCCAGCCCACCTCCCCCCTTCCTCCTTTCTTCAACTGACCTTGGTGTTTGCATAGGTTTTTTCCTCACAATTATGACTCTTCCTCCCAGGTTGCCCTTCTTAAATATGTCACCACAGAGGTGCAACCACCTCGGCCTTGGCCAGAGACAGGTCTGACTTGGAGCCAGGGGAGCTTCTAGCAGATTCTCACAGAAGCCACCTCTGTAGCACCTTCCCTGCTACTGAAACCCTGCCACACACACAAACCCAATACACAGTGGGACAGAGATAGCTCTTTTCAAATGCTGAGAGTGTTTTCCCCTCTACTGAAGGATTAGACCCTCTAAAGGCTTCTGGAGAAATGTCCAGATTCAAATCTCTTTTCCCAAAGACCAAAACAAGCTGCAGGAATTTAAAAGATTTTTTGTTGTATCCCTACAGATGTCCGGCACCTGTTGCATAAATCAAATTTTGCTACTCATCTTTTAGACAGCTGCTAACCCTTTAGCTGAATCATCTGCTGTTATCATCTGTTTCTGAGATGAGCACAGAGTGGACTACCTGAAGGCTACTCAACTACTGAAGTAGTAGGTCACCATCTTCCGTGTTTTTTTCTCCAGAAAGAATAAATTAAAAAGGCTGGTGGCAGTCTGAGGTCCTGGTGTCGCTGTTCACTGTCCGAGCTGTGTGGGAAAGCCCATTTCCTACTTATCATGCTGCATGTGCTGTGTGGATAAACAGGACTATTAATCTATTTTGACAGGAAGAGGTATGAGTCATATGAGATTTAGCTTTTTCAAACACTTATATGAATGTGCCATTTAAAAAAAAATTCTATTGGGAATAGAATCGGGCGTATGGATTGAATTTCCAGCTAGCACAGGCAGGCAGCAGATGTTATTGCTAGTATCTGTTCTCTAGAAAACCCCATCTGAAGAATGACCTGTTATTGCCAAAGTCAAGATTGTTGAAGAAATCTGCATTTACATCAGGCAGGAAGATGCTTCTTTCAGTCTGGTTTGGGGTTTGTTTTTTTTTTTTTTTCAGAACTGTGGAAAAGAACACAGAAAAACAACTGGAATAGATATTCTTTTTCCTTCTGATTTGAAGTTTAACTCTTCCTGTGGGTGTTGTGATGTTTATGTCCTTTTTATCGTTACCTAGAATAGTTCAGTAACAAGGGGTGTTTATGAATGAAAGATAGATTCTTTTCCACTGTGAAAGAAATGCTGAGCAGCTGTTGTCAGCATCTGAGCTAAATAAAAAAATAATAAAAAAATGTGTTGATGACATTTCCTGCCCAGTGGCATTCATAATGCTGTCTTATATGCTACAGATTTCCCTTCCCCCAGGTACAGAAACAGTTTTTCCAAATTATTGTTCAATTATTGTTCATTCTTGTTAACTGAGACAATTCCTGTGTTGTCAGCCGGTGGGCAAATGTTGATATACCATGTTGCTGTTCCTCATTTTTGTTTGAAAGGTCGCCAGAAGATATATTCTTAACCATGGTCTGAAATGTGTTTGAGGTGTTTTAGTGTCCTTTTATTTCCTTTTTCTATGTTTTTATATTGTTTTTTTCTTTAAATGTTTATCTGCATGCTTCACTTATCTACAATTCTCTGTTGGGCCAGTTATTTTTCTCATTTATGTATGCATAAATCATAAGAAACTTTTTTATCTATTTGAAATCCCTTTGCATTTGTTGGTGTAACTGAAATTTGAATCTGAACCAGTGATGCCATTGGTGTATAAATAACAGTATACATGAAATCACATCAGTTTATTAGGTCACAATTTTTCACGCTTATGGTAACAGCTTTTTGTTCTGTTAGGAGTGACTTGAGCTAATGATAAGAGGGCAAGAAACTCTTGTCTTTCAAGTGCAAGGAGTTGTGAGGGTGAAAGAAATGAACAGAATTAATCAAAAGTCATTGAGAATTTTCCTTTTGAATCTCACAGTCTATAAGAATCTTTATTATTTTGTTAAACTATCATCTTCACTTTTGTCTCTTTACTTTCAAATTACTTGCTTCACATAACTACAATTTCTTTGTCATGTTCATCTAGTACAAATAAGCCTTCTTCAATACAAAAAGATGAGCATACTCTGTCTCGGCAGACAGAAAGCACAAAAATTCTGGAATTTGAGTTACTTAATTTGAACAACAAATTCCCCTCCATTTTTCCCTTCAGCCTGTAAACTGAAATGTTTCTATGTTGTTAACTGAAGATTATGTATGAAAAAGGGAGTTTGATCTTGGTTTAGGTTTTGTGTCTTAATTTTTCTTTCATGGGTAAGTGTGAATCTAACAGTTCCGTTAAAAAGAGTGGAATCTTCTGATGTTTTGTATTTGGCTAATATAGGTATTAAAGAAATTATTATATGCAAACATGGGCCTTATGCTGCACCTCTGTTCATAGGAGTGAGATCCTGTATTTAGTTTGCATTGAGTTGATGCTGTTCTGGGTAGATGGCAGCATCTTTCTAAATTGGAATCAGACATTCTTTCTTAGTGAGTTACTTTTTAGCCTTAACACAAAAATCACTCAGAAAACAATTTGAAAAGTAGATTATTTGATGAATACTGTTTATATTTTTCAGAACATTTATTGACCTTTTTTTGTTCCTTTCATCCAAGTAGGTATTAATATATCTCCACTGACAACTTTGACAAAATGAAAAGTCAACAATATTTTTTCTGTTCTTAGTGGAAAGATACCAACCAATAACTGAAAAGAATTTTGTAAGTACTCAGTAAATTCTAATCTGTTCTTTCACAGGTAATTAGTAGAGCCTGATTAATACTGGGTAAAGAATTACTCTACACCTGCACACCTAATAAAGTAAGTTCTTTTGTGCATTTAAGGCCTTTGGACTGTGTGCTAGTTATTAGTCATGTAGAGTGTCTTCTCTGAAAAAACTGCAATACACTCACTGGGAATTCAGCATCAGTAAATCATATCTAACATCCTTGAAGAATGTAAACACTTCTTTTGGTTTACAATAACTGTAAGAATCTGTTAAGATCCTATACATAACCAACAAATCAAACCAGGAACTGTTTATCACATAGAATCACATGACCATTGAAAACAGACAGAATTTACCATTCTTTACAGAAAGTTGATTTTTCTTTAGAGGAATAAGCAGACAGGTAAAAGAACATTTAAGGAGACACCAGACATAGAGACGTTGCTGGCTTTGTTCTGAAGAAAAAAAGAGAAAAAGAGAGGAAAGAGCTGTGCTTGAAATGCTAGTTAAATGAAGAATATCTGTGAGCTTTTCCCCATGTTGATGATGGCTGATTTTATCTTTTTGGGAAACAGGTTTTTGACAGAGGTTATTGCCATCAGTTCCTCCTACTAGCAGTAATAAACAACAGTGAGTATTATGATAGAGCTCAGTTCAAAAGCAGTAACCATGCTGCTTGTATTTTTGTACCATAGCAAGTAAAAGCTTTAGACAAAATGGCTGAAGACCTTGTCTTAGCACTGATGAAGGATGAATGGAAATTTTCCTGTTGCTATTAGGGGAAAGTTATCGTATCTAATTCTGCAGCATGCTGCATACCAACAAGCACAGAAGCAAAGGGTGAAAATGCTCTGCACTCCAAGGGAATGACTGTAATCCTTTCTGGGTAAAGACACGAGAGCTTATTCCTTTGTATTTGATTTACATTCAGTTCACTTGTGATTTTTTTTGGTTCTTCTCTGGAAGGGAAGAGAGAGTGGAAGCAAGTGTCTCAGGGTGGACTTCCGTTGCTGAGTGCTGGAGCTAAACCATGGGGATGCAGTTATTTACCTTAAGATATCATGAAGAAAATTCTTCTCTTATCACACTTCAACACTTACATTTAATAATCTAAATCTCATGCAAACAGTTTGCCCAGTGTCAGGTCTGACTTTCTCAGTGTGTTCAGTTAAACATGTACAAAAATGGCCATAAATGTCCTTCATATTTAAGTTGAAGTCTAAAAACCTCAGGTAAAAACTATAAAAGGGGAGCAACTACTGAAGAATTAGATTAATGTACTTACAGGAACTGTCAATAGCAGGAATTTTGTCCACATAGCTGAAACCGCAATATTGTGCTAACTGCCACATCCTTCCACAGGAAGGGTTCAGAGAGCTCTTGATCACCTGTTAATTAGTGTGTTATAAGACTGCCTGGGTATCATTTATTCATTCTAGCCTTAAAATAGACATATTTTGATCATAAAAAGTGAGAACTCATTTGAACATAGAGTTTTGCAGTTCAGCTGTGCTAAATTACTTTTACTGTGATGAAGTTTTGGAGCGAAACTGGTAGTCTCCTTGTTTGTCTAGTATGAATAGTATGAAAATTCTGGTATAAGGGTGCTACCACCATTTAATACCTGTTTTTATTTCCCTGTTTAATATTTATTTTCCAGTTCTTGTTAGTCCTGTGCTTATTACTTTACAGCTGGGCATTCATGAAGTTCACAATTATGCTTTTGAGTAAATGATCTATCAATTCCTCTGTCAGATCAGGATCTTTGTCAATGGTTCAAACGTATCTGTAATGTTTCTAAAGGAGGCACTGGAAAAACATCTGGTCTCCCTTTTAAAGTTTTCCTACACAACTTCTGACTTGCCTTCAAATGGTGATTATCAAATGATGATGATTATCATGTCACAAATCTTTGCAAAGTACTTTGAGGCAAAAGCACCATACAAATGGTAGGTAAGGTCTTCAAGACACTGTCTCACTCATTTTTTCTTCTCATTCATTTTATTTACTCACTTTCTGACATCACTGTCTCTAGGAATCTGCTTATAGTGCCAAACTTGTTTAGTAAGAATGACCAGGGGAAAAAAGTATAAAGTTACCTGGAAAGCCAGAAGGCAGCATTTGCAGTAAGTGATGCCCTTCCATAGAAAGAGCCTAGTCATAGATTTTAAAAGCAGGGGCCAAATCTTATAATTCATCAGCCTGACCTGCTGCAAAACAAACGTTTATAAGCCAATAATTTCTGTACTATGATGATATATCCAGTCAATGATTTAAACAAAATTGAAAAAAAGAGAATCCACTGTGTACACACACTGATCATTATAGCACTTGAAAATAATAATGTCTTTTAGTGTCAGCTTCTAATTGTTGAATTCTGCGATGCCTTTTGTGCTTGATGAAGGAACTCTGGTATTAGAAATTGCCTCATGTATATAGTTATAGACTACTTCATCTTGTCAGGTGGGATTAAGGAATGTATCTCAGGATCATTCTTAGACTTCTTTTCTGAATAATTTCCAGTTCAGCATCCCTTCTTCAATTGCGGAACAAAAGCTGCATACAGTCTTCCAGGAAAAGACCTATTATTGAAGCTATTCATACCTAGCTAACAGACCTGCACAGGTATGACTATTACACTACTGACTTCTGTGTGCAGTGGGGTAACTGGGGAGTATATATCCTGGCAAGTTTAAGCAGTGTCACCAAGTAGTGTCCCACGGAGGTCTCCACGCTAAGATACAGAGGTAGAAGGACGGATGAGTCCTGAGAGCTTGCTACGCAAAATATACCCTTATTTCTCTTAACCACTGCCATGCCAACTATGATACACTGCTCAGTGAGATAGAAGCATTGAATATATTGGATACTGCTTTCAAATCATTAGTATGCAGAAAGATTATAAGAATAATCAAATTTGTTTCCTAACCAAATTATACTGCAAGAAGAAAACCACAATCATTTCTGTCTCAAGCACAAATGTATTAGTGCTAATGAAAACTCCAGGGCAGTTTTTAGCAATTTCATTACACACTACCTTGGAACACAGTAGTTCAATTAATCTCTGCAGTGCCACATTGCATTCTTAACTTCTTTTCAAGCAAGTTTCATTGAAAGAATTGTGTTCAATCTGCAGGCTTTAGGTAGTTTAAACAGGAATAGAACACGATAGGAGTTCAAATGGCTAAAAGCAAATGAGCTTTATTTAAAATACCATCTTTCAAGTCCTCTTATAATACATTTCTGTCAAAGAATCCTGTTGTAAGTATGAATGTACCTAAAAGAGCATGAAAGTCTCCAAGCATGGTAATTTTATATTTTTCATTACAGTGGTCCACTCCGTTTTAGTCTCAGCCAATCTTGAATAAGAAAAAAAACTTGTATAGGCAACACACATGCAGCATTTGAGGATGGCACAAAAGAAGATACTTTCAAAGTGACAATAGAATTTTTAAGTCATGTTTCTGACAAAGAAACATAGGGTTCATCATGTCCTATGTGGCCATGTCCCATCAAATGCCATTTTTCAACAAGATGGTCTGATCCAGTCTGATGGTCCCTTTTTCCTCCTCATTAGGGCTTTGCTTTTGTTTTCTCTGCTGGCTAGGCTCTAATACGTGTTGCCATTTCCTCTGACTCTGCAAGCATTTTGTTTCTTTTTTTTGGAAGCCAAATAACATATTAACTAATCCCATAATCTACCATTTGTGGGCATGTTTAAAAATACGGTTGATCAGAGAGGAATGATTGTTCTCTGAGGGATCTTTTCTGTATGCTTTCATATTATATTTATGCAGATACCTTATGAGTGTCATTACCACTACCAGTTTTGGAAGAACCTTTGGGGAAACAAATTTACGCCTGTCATCTGGGGTACCTTACCTGGGATGACTTTTTCATCTGGTATAACTGTGGGTTTTGCCAGTCATATTTTGCAGTTTAGTAGGGCTTACTCATTTGTATTTACCAACAGCTTCCCTGTTCTATTATGACAGCTAGAGAAAATAAATATTTTTAACTGGTCAAGCTACAGTCTTAATTTTTTTCAGGTCTTCTAGATACCACTGATTTGTCCTAGCCATTTATTTTTCTAACATCACAGTTTCTGTAGCATCTTACCTGTTTTTGTTTGCAAGCTCTTTCACTACGGCTACCTTTCTGCCCTCATCTATGATCAAGAATGCTGCAAACAAATTATGCTTAGCCTACTTATATAACTCCCTTTACAGTGTTGTTTATTAACTCAAGAGTGCCTCTAAAATACTGGCATGTGTTCTTGTGAGTGCTAGACCACCTGTAGTGTTCTTGCACTGTGTAATATTTCTGATCACCAAGAGGGTTTCTGTAGCATTCTCATTGTCAAGAAAAGAGGCAATGAACAAGGCACAGAGTTTCCCTCCCTCTCTCCTTTCCTCTCTCCTTCCTCTGGCATATCCTATTAACATTTGGTTCTCCATCTGAAACCATGTGTGTATGTAACTCATGAAAAAGTTTTGAAAGGGTCCATTTCTTTATCATAACTGGGGTTGGATTGGATTTCTGAGTATTTTTTCTTTTGTAAACTGCCACAGATTAGCAGGACAGGTCCTTCTGAGGACTGAAAACTGATTAAGGTGTAGGAAGTAAAGGGTAGGGCTTAATTATCACTTTTCAGGGTGTAAACAAATCAGCAGTGGAGGCCCATAGAACTGGTGATGGCCAGATTTTATTCCATGTTTTTGTCAATGACCTGGAGAAACAAGCGCACACTGAAGTCCTAGTTATTCTCAAATAGTCTGAATTTTGTAATTTCTGAATTTTTTTTTATTTTACATTTACCAATAGCAGGTAGCCAGGTGCTCTGGCTTCTGTTGCTCTTGTAGGAATATGAGCCAAGATCAAGTTGAATTGCCTTGGCTTCTGTGTTTCTCCAACTTGCTGCTCAGTGAGGCAGTGCTGGCACTGAACCTTGTCTTTCAGAAGGACCCAGGGCAAAATTCATCACTGCATCATTCACATCATTAACTGACAATAAAAGAAATGAAAGTGGATAACTTGACAACACTTGCCTTAAAGTGGCTGCTAGTGGAAGTCTGCTTAGTGAAAATCATTGTCAGAGCAGGCTGGGCTGTGCTTCTCAGATGAGATTTGGGTATCACTGTGCAGAGAGCAGGAAGATTTATTTCTGACTGTGTTGTAGGGAAGCTGTCAGCTTTCACACTGTGTGGTTTGACAGTTACCCATGAGCAGCAATTTCTGTTTGCCATTTTTGATTGTCACTTAATGAGTGAGGTCTGTCAATACTGAACACGGAGAACAATCTTTCCTGTGGTGGAAACTTCAATATTTAAAGTTTGTTTCTCTTTTGTATTATGATTTTGTGTCATTCAGATCAGTTACTTGCAGGAAAGGATGACACTGAGGTGTGCAATACAGAATTATTCCAGCCAGATGAATTACAAATAAGGTAGGGTGGAATTACTTTTCAGTGTCAGGCAATTTCAACCATTTAAAGATAATTGTGTCTGTGCATCCTAATAAAATGAAATGAAGCTATGTGATTATCATTCTCAAAAAGATGCAGAGGCTGCTCTATTTTGCAAACTGTCAGACATAGTGCTCTAAAACTGTTGCAAGCTTCAGCTAAACCTCACCATGCAAATGAGCTCACTGTTTCTCACCAGACAGTGAAAACTATTTGCCTGTAGGAGTTATTTTAAAAGATTAACTTGAATCCTAAAACAGGCAGCTGACAACAGGGTATACCAACTAATCCTGAAGGGGAGATAAAATTTCTTCACTATTTTATTGCAACACATCACACTGAATATTTGAGACTAAATGGTTGTCCAAGCTAAAAACAACAATTACCTTCTTATTTTCTCTTGCCCCCTTTCCCCTCCCATTGAATGCTGCAAGGTGTCATTAATTTCTCTAGCAAAGTATGCATTCACATCACATAATAGAATGTCTCATAGTGTACACTGGCACAAACTGGATGGAAGGAATAAGTGGGTATTTAACAGTGTTCAGTGCTTTCAAATGTGAGTGAAATAGCGGTTAGATGAAGCTACATTCCACAGTCTTTGCACATGATAAGTATTGTCATTTTATGAATAGATTTTTTGATGTTATGGATGACTTGTGAGAATTATTTGTGTTTCTTCACAGCTTTACACTGTTGTCAGGCCTTACCCTGACAAACTTTTAGCACATGAATAGTGTCATCACAGTTCCTGTGATTTTTAAGTACTTGATATTTTAAGTTTTGCTAGTCTGGGATGATATATAAAAATGCTATTTCTTGGGTATTCTGCAGCTGTTATTTGCCACATATGTGCAAATCAGGGTGCAAATACTAATCCACTCCCGACAGACATGTTCTTTTACCCAAGGCAGATTTCCAATTCCATCTTAAAAACATATATATCAAAACAAATAAAAAAACCCCAAACACCCCCCCCCCCCCCCCAAAAAAAAAAAAAAAGAAGAAGAAAATGTGGAGCTCAAAGCAAAATTAGAACCTAGAGAACACGTCTGAAAAATCATGTCTGTAAATTCAAGGGCCAGTAGTCATTTAAAATAAATATTGCAGCCTTGATTTTCTGGTGGTATTGTTTTAGGTTTTCTGTTTAAAAATTATTCTGGATCTGATTGTTAATTTATGATGTCATGGTTTAATTCATAATTATGCAGGTATCTTTAAAAGGAGCACAGCTTGTTTAGCAAAGGGCAGACTCTGGACTTTATGAACTCTAGAAGCAGGTAGGAAATAAATGCTAAGTTCCTTGTTTGATTATTTATAAAGTTATGGTGGTGGTGGTTTGGGGCTTTGTGTTTTGGCACTTGGTATTTCTGCTTGTCCTGGTTTGAGACCACAGGGCAACTGAACATCATGCAGCCTCTCATTCACCCTCTACCCCTTAGGAATAGGAAGGACAATATAAAGCAAAAGCCTCGGGAATCGTGATAGGACAGGGAAGAATGACTCACCCATTATGGTCACAGGCAAAAGACAGACTCTTTAAGGGAAGAAAAAGAACATCAGTTTAATTCAAACACTAAAAACACTACTTAACAAACAGAGTAGGACAGTGAGAAGTATTACCACATCTTAAAAACACCTTCCCCCCACCCCTCCCTTCTTCCCAGGTTCAGTCCCCCTCCGATTTTACTGCCTCCTCCCACCCACAGCGGTGCAGGGGCAGGAAATGGACATGAGGTCAGTCCCGCCACTCCTTCTTCCTCAGGAAAACTCACACTTCCCCTGCTCTAGCATGTGGACTTTCTCTGACCTGAGTCCTTCCCACAGGCTGCAAACTCTTCCCATGTTACTCCAGCATGGGTCCCTCCCACATGTTGCAGCCCTCCCAGTGCTGCACTACAATAGCGTGGGATCCTCACAGAGTCCCGGCCTTCCTCAGGCACAGACACCTGCTCTGGTGTGGGGTCCTCCACAGGCTGTAGGTGGGCATCTTCTCCACTGGTGACCTCCGTGGGCTGCAGGGGCACAGCCTGACCTCTCACCACGGGCTGCAGGGGGGTCTCTGCTCTGGCCCTCCGCCTCCCTCCTCCTCCCCCTCCCTCTCCTTGGTATTCCTATACCTGTCCTCACAACTCCCCCTCCTCCTCCCAGGTTTCCCTTCTTAAATATCACAGAGGTGCAGCCACCGTCGCTAATTGGCTTGTCCTTGGTCAGAGGTGGATCCGACTTGGAGCCGGGGGAGCTTCAAGAAGCTTCTCAGAGGGGTCCACGGCTGTAGCTCCCTCCCCCACTACCAAAAACCCCGCTACATACACAAGACCAGCATACTGTTTCAGAAAATATAAACAATTATTCTGAAAGATTAAAGAATTATATTGTATATATTAAATTCAAAAATGAAAGCTATTTGTGTAAATTTAAGAAACAGAGTGCTCTAAAATCTTGAGTGTATTAAAATTGATAATGTGGGCTGTGCTTTCATTTGTATCAGTTTGGGAAACATTGAATTCACTAACAGGAGCATAAATGAATAAGTTAAATACCTTAAATTGCTTACTTATTATGGGAAGATAAAAACATTAATTTAAAATCTAACCAGAATTCATAAAGATTATGATAATTCTTATAAATGGATTTTCAATCTAATCCACACTAAAGAAGGGACAACCACATCTGGTGCTTTTAAGAAGATTGCTGTTTTTTGCAGAGAAATATTTTACTTTTTGATTCCAGTCTAACTACATACCAGTGTTCATGTAAGAGAGGAAATCGGGGGCAAGGAAGGAGACTAATGAAGAAAGTATAGGTCCCTTTAAAAAAATTATCACACCAATTCAGTTTTGGCTGCATAGGAGGTTCAACAAATAAACCTGGCTTTTCAGACTTGAAATACTTTTAAAAGAAGACTCAGGTCTGGATCCAGATTTATTTTCGTGCAAATAGTTGCTAAATCATTGGTGAGGCTAGTCATTTATCCCACAAAGGACTGAACTTTGCAAGCTTTTAATTGTATAACTAGGGCCTTCTTTGTTGCATTCAGACAGCTTCAGGTATCGCTTCAGACAACTATGCCTTAGCTGGACTACAAAGCAGACGAGATAACAGTTTCTGCAAGGACCAATTCCTCCTCATAAATAAGCAAATACAAATGAAAAGAGAAAAAACCATGTAGGGAGAGGGATAAGGAGGAGGATTATGCCCAGAAAAAAAGGTGAAATGAATCTGCAGTGGCCTGAAACAAAAGAGAATCATGATTCAGAGTCACAGTTCTTCCCATTCCTATGTTTGCCACTGTCACTTCTTTTGCAGAGGTCTTGCTCTTCTGTATGCTCAGCAGATTCTTTTTCACAGTCTTCCCATTGCCTCTTATCTTTGAAACAGCACCTACAGAAAGAGAGGTTATGATCAAGAAGCACAGATAAGCCTTGTCTTGAACCTGAAGTTCCCTGCATTTTTGGGGCAGGTCACCAATTCTGGAATCAGTTCTGCTTAGGGAGGAAGCACAAGCTTCAGAGAGATTCTGCCACTGGCAGTGACTGTGAGAGGAAACAGCACAGGAGAGGAGAGCAGAGAATCTCTATGGTAGAACTGCTGATGAGGTGGGCACAGTGTCTGCAACACACTTTTCAGGAATTTCACTTCAGAAAACCTCTAGTCTTCCTAGCTGGCCAGAACACATATTAGCAGCTGGAATAACTCTTCCAGATTGGCATCGTCTGAAGGGAAAAAAGCTTGGACACTCTTAGTTCTCCCCACATTTTGAGCCAAGGCACAGTAAGTGGTGACCATTAAAAGTGCACTCCTGAACCAAAGTAAAATACTTCTGATGGCCATGTGATGTTTGCGGTCAACACCTTGCATGATATGCTATTTAGAAATTGCTGAAGAGACTTAAATATCTGTCACTCCAAACTGCATTGCCAGGGCTCCCAGCAGCTAAACCTCCTCAGAGGTCACGTCCTAGAAAAAAACACCTCTTTAGTGTTTAGAATCACAGTTGACTGCTCTTCAGTGCTACTGTTTCACACAATTTGCCATGCAAGAGAAAAAAAGTGGCAATGTTCTGTCATTGCTACCAGACTATAAAATAAATCCATGAGGAAAGAAGCTAAAGTATTTGAAGGTACCGATAACACATTCATCATATATTTAAATTTATTTTGCATATTTCTCTTACTGCTAAAGTTTAATCGAACTTGCTGTGTACTAAAAGGCTGGGGCAGCTACTGAACCTGTCACCCAAGCCCACAAATCACCACACCTTCTAAATTTAATTTTCTGTTCTTTAGTTCCCTCCTTTTTCTGTCCAACCTGAATTTCTAAATCAAAGGAAATTTTAAGGGACCATGATTCCTGAGACCCACTAAATACAGGCTGATGACTGAAATGTACCACTGTGCCAGAAAATAAGTTTTGATGCACAGATGTTGTCTGTGCAGCTAATGTGTGCTGGAAATTTATTTATTTATTTTTACTGCTGTGGTGAGAGAAATTACATATGTAAATTACCTTCCTTTTCTGTCAACAACATAAGAATAGATTAAATAGAGTGCTAAAGCTATGGTTTATATTTAAATATCTGTGGCTTTTTAATGTCTTTATTTTGTATTCTTATTTATGTTACCATTTAAGAAATACTAACAAAGCATCTGAGAGCAGTGTTAAATGCTAAGCATGCTTTATAAATGTTATGTTGCTCTAATAATAGCCCTGTAAGCAGGCCTAACTTTACAAATTATTTTCCTCTCTCTTAAAAAATAGAGATCAGAAATAAGCTGCACAAAAATCTTAGCATAAACAGAGGAAAGAAGTCCTACAGTTTTTATAGACGGTAATCTCATGTTTCATGGCTCATCACAAAAGAGAATCAAAGATATATATATTATTATGACAAATAACAAGTAGAATTTCTTATTATTGGGTAGAACATTTATAGAGGTTGTAGAATTGCAGTCTGCAGGAAGGGTGCAGGACTTCTAGTAATATTTTGTTTTCCTGGGTAAGAGACAAATGAAATGTTACAAACGGTAATCTGATAATGAAGCATCTAAACAGATCTTTTGATGTTTGAATATGAGAACAGTAATTTAAAACAAATCTCCAAATTATTTTTATTCTAAACACTGAAGACATTTTCCTCCTAGGACATGACTGAGCACTTTGGGCTCTAAGCAAATTGCTGAATGCTTTCCAGCTCTGTGGTCTTAGTGATGTGATATCCCAGTCTGATGAAGGTTGGTAGAGCTACCTCAGAGAGATGAGGTATGACGACTGTTCAAAGCCATTCCCTATAGTAACATCTTGGCAAGAGTAAGAGTTTAACAAGCCAGAACTAGTAGGTTTGATCTTCTAATTCTTTCCACTACATATTCATCGAGGACAACTTTTAAATCAACCTTGCCAAAAGTTTATTATCTTTTTATCTGGGATATTTTTGTGTAGGTAATACAAATGCAGTGAATATATGATTTTTCTTATAAAAATAGAATTAATAAGTGTTTAGACACAGGTTTGACTAGATAGTTTTGGAAGGATTCCTATTCTTTCCTAAATTATTCAATATAGTTTCTAAATACTAATTGTGCCTCTCAAAAGGAATCCAAGCAATCTTTAATATAATTAAAGTCTGATACTGAAGCTAAACATTGTGGGAACATGTAGAAGCAAAGGAAGGGATATATCTACCTGTTCAGTGCTGCCTTTAAGTCTAGCTGTTATGAATGAAACAACAGAACCAACCTTTCTCCTTGGCAACAGTTTCTGAATGGTCCTTCCAGACTGACAGCATCAGCAGGAGAGGAGGGTGGAAACATCCAAGGAAATCCAGGTGATGGGATCATATGTACTGCAAAGGTTAGAATCTTTATGGGTACCTGATGTTAGCATTCACATATATATTTTTATATTCATTAATATATTTTTAAAAGAAATTTTTTCAGATCAGCTTGATTTTTAAAGTGCTTTGCTGAAGAGCAAATTTAAGCGTATAGCTGTATTTTAACAAAGCAATGAAATTCATATATATTAGGCAAAATGTTGAATCTAGCTTCCTGTTTGAAAATAATTAAAAAACAACCTTCCAAAACAATTGGGTTTCTAATGGTGCAGGTTCTTATCAACTATTAAATGGAAGAGAAAACAGAATTTGCTTGGCTGCCTGACAAGTGAACACAAGTCTACTTCAAAAGAAACAGAAGAGCTTGCAAAAATGACAGAGCTGAACACTTGCTTTCAGGGACAAAATTCAAGAATTTGTACCTGACCATGTGCTTGTACTATCAGTAGGAGAGGCACAAAGAGAAGCAGACCTCCTCACAGAGGAAGAACCAGCTCTTCTAGATGTTGATGTCTTTTTCCTCATTATATCTGGAAGATATAACCTTGCTGTTCCTAACTTCTAACTTTGCCATTCCTTTATTTGCCTCCAGGTGATCTCAGCACTCACCAAGATAACAAAGGTAAGAAGATGCTCTCTCTCTCTCCAGCATGTCACAGTTAAGTCTTTGACAGGAGATGGATGAGCAGATTTTCTGGCCCAGTTAGCATCTCAATATAAATATAGTTCATCTGTAATGAAGCATTATCAAGCATGACCACAGCACAACACTGCAGAGATCAATTGTCATCTTGTTTGCAGCATCCTTACTTGAAAACACCTAGGACCTCACAAAAGTTTGACTGCCAAACTGCTATATAAACCTTCTCAGAAAAGAATTCTTTTGCTAAAGAGTATTCCCTTTTGCCCTTCAACATAGTGTAATGAATCTCTTTCCTATAAATAGAAATAATATAAACTGCTCTTTGAAGTCAATAAGGATTTCTTGGATTTCAAATTCCTTTGTAGTTGCTGCTTCAAAACTATTCTAGTGTGATTGGACAGATAAATTTCCTGTAATTTCTAAGTATATGTGAGAGACTGAAATGTCCTATGACTGCCTCAAATCTTTCTTGTGTCTGTGCAAACCTCCAAGAGAAGCTGCTGTGGCCTGTGAATTGGTCTGGGGGATGTCGCCCAGAGAAGTGGGAGTGTATTGAAGGATGCACCCCACCACTTCCTTGCAGTTGCATTGTCCGGACTCTTTAGACAAGCCTCAAAGGGGCAGAGGTGTGCTGAGTTGGCCCCATCCTGTAGCCATCTGTGGCTCTGTTGTGTAGGCCAGACCCCATGCGTGCATGGCTAATGAACTGACAAGAGGCAAACGTTCCTGCCCTGAAGCCAGATGCAACAAAACCTGTGGGACCAGAGAAAAAAAAACTAAAGGTGGGCAGATACGCTAATCAGGGGATACGATGAACTTAAAAAGGCAGCAGAAAATTTTGCTCAGTGTGCATCTACCAGATCCGTGTGCATCCACCACCGAAGAACTGAAGACTGAGGACCAAGGGGACGCCGCTGGATCCATGGTGGTGACTGTTCTTGCAGCCCTATCCCGCATCCTTGCTTTATTTCTGTCTTTTCCTTCCATTCTGTCCTATCGCTACCCCTTTTCACTTTTTTTTTTTTAATAATAAAAACCTGGTTTGGATATACGGCATTTGACCTCGTTTGTGTCTTAATCTCACTCTTGGGATCATATCGAAACCCTCCCCAACATTGGATTGGGACAGTATATTAAACTACAGTTGGGATAGTGAGGTGGTAGAAACTTAGTGTCATTAAATAAAAACATGGATAGTAACTTCTCTGAGTAGTGGGAATTTAATTTTTATGTGTTAGTTTTTCTTCTATGGTTTCATCCCTTTTCTCATCTAATTTAACTTAAGGCATGCTTTGATTCTTCTGAAAAGTAGTTATCAGTGATTTGGGGCTGTATATTAAGTATTATGTTTTCATATGTGTAACTCTACTGCCACTTTTTTCCACTTTTAAATACATTATTTATGTTTATTGTCAGTGTATTCTATCACATATTTGAATGATGATACCTAATGCAAAGCTCTTGTAGTAAAAGCTCTCAGTGACTTCAAAGAATCACAGAATCACAGAATCATCTAGGTTGGAAAGGGCCTTGAAGATCATCTAGTCCGACCGTTAATCTAGCACTGACAGTTCCAAACTACACCATATCCCCAAGCGCTACATCAACCCGCCTCTTGAACACCTCCAGGGATGGGGACTCCACCACCTCCCCGGGCAGCCCATTCCAACAACTAACAACCCCTTCTGGAAAGAAAGGCTTCCTAATATCCAGTCTAAACCTTCCCTGGCACAACTTGAGGCCATTCCCTCTTGTCCTATCGCTTGTTACTTGGTTAAAGAGACTCATCCCCAGATCTCTGCAACCTCCTCTCAGGTAGTTGTAGAGGGCGATGAGGTCTCCCCTCAGCCTCCTCTTCTCCACACTAAACAACCCCAGTTCCCTCAGCCGCTCCTCGTACGACATGTGCTCCAGACCCTTCACCAGCTTCGTTGCCCTTCTCTGGACACGTTCGAGTCATTCAATGTCCTTTTTGTAGTGAGGGACCCAAAACTGAACACAGGAATCGAGGTGCGGCCTCACCAGTGCCGAGTCCAGGGATAAGATCACTTCCCTGTCCCTGCTGGCCACACTATTGCTGATACAAGCCAGGATGCCATTGGCCTTCTTGGCCACCTGGGCACACTGCTGGCTCATGTTCAGCCGGCTGTCAATCAACACCCCCAGGTCCCTCTCTGACTGGCAGCTCTCCAGTCACTCCTCCCCAAGCCTGTAGCGCTGCTGGGGGTTGTTGTGGCCCAAGTGCAGCACCCGGCATTTGGCCTTATTGAAACTCCTACAGCTGGCCTTAGCCCATCGCTCCAGCCTGTCCAGATCTCTGCAGAGCCTCCCTACCCTCAAGCACATCAACACTCCCACCCAACTTGGTGTCATCTGCAAACTTACTGAGGGTGCACTCGACCCCCTTGTCTAGATCATCAATAAAAATGTTAAACAGGAGTGGCCCCAAAACCGAGCCCTGGGGGACACCACTCGTGACCGGCCGCCAACTGGATTTAACTCCATTCACCACAACTCTTTGGGCCCGGCCATCCAGCCAGTTTTTTACCCAGCAAAACGTGCGATCATCCAAGCCACGAGCAGCCAGTTTCGCCAGGAGAATGCTGGGGGAAACGGTGTCAAAGACCTCACTAAAGTCAAGGTAGACAACATCCACAGCCTTTCCCTCATCCAATAAGCAGGTCACCCTGTTGTAGAAGGAGATCAGGTTTGTCAAGCAGGACCTGCCTTTCATAAACCCATGCTGACTGGGCCTGATCATCTGGTTGTCCTGCATGTGTTGTGTGATGGTACTCAGGATGAGCTGCTCCATCAGCCTTTCCGGGCACCAATGACAAGCTGACAGGCCTGTAATTTCCAGCATCATCCTTCCAACCCTTCTTATATATGGGCGTCACATTGACCAGTTTCCAATCTGTTGGGACCTCCCTGGTCAGCCAGGACTGCTGGTAATTGATGGAAAGCATCTTGGCGAGCACCCCAGCCAGCTCCTTCAGCACCCTCGGGTGTATCCCATCCGGTCCCATAGACTTGTGTGTGTCTATGTGATGCAGTAGGTCACTGACTATCTCCTCCTGGAATGTGGGGGGGTCCTTATCCCACTCTCTGTCTTCTGGCTGAGGAGGCTGGATTCCCTCAATACAACTGGTTTTGTTATTAAAGACTGAGGCAAAGAAGGCATTAAGCACCTCAGCCTTCTCCTCATCACTTGTTACCATGTTTCCTCCCACATCTAGCAGGGGATGGATACTCTCCCTGGTCTTTCTTTTGCTGCTCACATACTTATAGAAACATTTCTTGTTATCCTTGATTGCTGAGGCCAGAGTAATTTCCAGCTGGGCTTAAGACCTCCTGATTTCCACCCTGCATAGCCTCACAGCCTCTTTGTAATCACTGTGAGTCACTAGCCCCTTCTTCCAAAGGCTGTAAACTTTATTTTTCTCCCTGAGTCGCAGCTAAAACTCCCTGTTCAGCCAGGGTGGTCTTCTCTGCCACCGGCTTCTCTTACAGCTCCTGAGGACAGCCCGCTCCTGAGGCATTAAGACTTCCTTCTTAAAGAGTGCCCAGCCTTCCTGGACCCCTATACCCTTCAGGATCATCTCCCAAGGGATTCTTTCAAGCAGGTGCCCAAACAAGACAAAGTCTTGTTTAAAGACTTCATCATGCTTTAGCCTGGGATATATCAGTTGAAAGACAGGTTGCAGTCTGGGTGCCTGACTTCAAGAATGTATCTGTTCCACTTTTCACTGCTCATGAACTAAGCAATATCTAGGCTTTGGACTGTGTTTTCCATGGCTGTCATAATCTCTCTTCTTTTAGGGATTCCAAATAGGGACTCCATAGACATTCCTGTCTATGCAAAGACTATAATAGCAAGAGCTTTTCCACTAAAAATTTACTCCAAAATGTTTTTCTAGACCCACATCTTATTGCCATTCTACTCTCTCAGACTTACCTTAGGTTTTTTTCAGGTGTATCTTGAATCTGAGTCCACAATTTATTTCATTCTGGTTTGATTCTTTGATGTGACTCAATTCAGGGCTAGCTAGGATGAAAAATGAAGATGAAATTAATCCCAGCAGATTATGTCCACACTGCCCATCTGCCTTTCAAGGTATTTCTTATCAGTCAGTTACTAAGAGCGGTACCTTTTTGCAAGCTTTGATTTGGCATTTCTGAATATGGCTAGTTTTCAATTCACCCAGCTGTCAAGCTCTATTGATGTGATGCAGCAGTGTTGTTTTTCATATGAGCTGTGTTAATTGTAAAAGAGACCAAACCTGTGCCTGATCAGCTTACTGAGATAAAAGGACATTTTGGCTTCGTACAGAGAGGCAGAGGAAAATAACTAAAATTGATTACCCTGTTTATTGCTTGCTCAATTTGTTGGTTCCCTTGGCAACTGACATTGAAGTAGATTAAGTTACTAGTAGCCTGAAGGAGATCAACACATAAGATTTCTATCAGCCACATTAAACATCTTTTGATTGTCAGAAGTATGGAGAGAAAAGTGCAACCTTAGTGGAGGGATTAGCTTGCTATCAGTCCAAATATAGTTAGTCTGACCTAACTATTTTTTGAAATATTTGAATCATATGCTGTCAAGAAAATGGTAGAATACAGTGTTGTACTAGTATATTGTTTTTATTTATTGTATTGCTGTCTGATCCAGAGAGTAAGCAAAATAAAGTTTAGTCAGTGTTTTGTGTGAAAAACCTCTAAGAAAAAAGCCTCTTAGAGTTTCAGTGAGATGTGATAGTCTTTATTTTTATATATTACTTCTACACTCTGTTAGGTATTTGATGTCAGGCTGCTGTATTTGAATTCTGATGTGATTTAATCTTTGTTAATGGGAAGTTCTTGGAAATCCTATGAAACTTGGAAATGGTGATTTACAGGGATAGAAGTCTTTTCATAGATTATGTAGTTCACAAATCCTTTGGACAGGAGGAAACATTGTACATGGTGCCTATAGATTTCCAGCAAAGATGTGGATTTTCCACAGTCTTGGTCACCTGTTTGGATGTAGCTCTCTCTTTAATGTATTTTCATTTTTGAATGCTCTTTCCTAAGCCTACAGAAGGAATGGCTGCGAGGTTATGTTGTTTGTTCTGTTTACAGGATGTTGTTAAAGAGCTGTACTACAAAATTTCCTCAGAAATGTGTGCTCTCATGTGCTATGCTTTATTGCTGGAGATTTTCTCTTCTGCACCTTTCTTCGGTCCTTATTTCTGATTTCTGATCAAACTGATCCATGAGAATCTGAAAGCTGGGATCTGAACCTTTTCACATCAGTATTCACAATTCTCCCTTCTTCCTTGAAGACAGCTTTTATGAAAAAGCAAATGATAGTAAAGCCTTTAGGCCTGTTTTCAGAACCTTTTGGACATTTGGAGCATGAAAACCAGAGAACTGGGGAGCCAGACCCTGGCTCTCTGTGGCTATGTCTGTACTTTGAGATCTGGGAAACCTTCCCAGTTTCCAGACCTGGACACTTGCCCTGAGCACATTGACTCCGCATAGGACAAAATCTGTCTCTGCAGTTTTCCAGCCACACATGCACACATACATACACTCTGTTTCTAAGGAGAAAATCTGGGCACGTAGGCCAGCGGGGAGATCTAGCATGTTCCCACAGTATACTTCATCTGGAGTGTCTGGGCTTGCCAAACAGCCCACTTAGGATGCAATCTAGGCATATTTGGAATTACTTTTGTTTTGGTTGTTTTCTCTGAATTTTAAGTGAAATCATCTATCTCTTCATTGGGATACTAAGAGCAACAGCCCATATATACCTGTGTAAAAAAACCTTCAGACATTACGGAGCAGGGAATAATTATGTCTGAAAGGTTTCTGTATGGCTCTGTTTCAGAAAATTTTAGAGCACTTCCAGTTAATATAGGTCAAGAGAACAGGATTCTTACACATTGAATGGAAAGCATTCAGTTGCCCATAAGAAACATATGCACTGCTGGCAGTAATATAGCAGCAACTGTAGTCATCTTTGGCAGGCTCAGATTTTTCCTGTTGTGCAGAAATATTTTCTCTGCTATTCTGTTTCCCTTTGCTGTTGAATATGGGTCTAAGAGTTTGTAGACTTCACAGTGAACTTTCCTGCCTAGAGAATTTAAATCTGCCACCTAAGGAGCTGTCTCCAATTAATAAAACTGGAATAAAAAATCAAAAGATTAATTCCTTTTTTCCCTTTTGGTGCTTATTTTTTGATGTTTAAATAAATAAATTGCCTTGGAGCTTTTCTCTACATTCAGTACTGAGTGCTTCTATATTAACAACTGCACACAGAGTAACCTTTTAAAATTGTGTTTTATTTAATTAAGCCATACACTAGCAACAAAGCCTAGCACACTAAATTGTAAATTGTCACAGTTGTGCAGTGTGCTTTCTCCTGCTGAAATCTTATTTGCTTGGTTTTCTGCCATAGGGTATATATCTGGAACAAACCAAATTCTCAGGCTTAATGAGGAAGAAACTAAAAGATCCTGAAAGCCTGTTTTGTTTGCTCATTTGAGCTCACCAGAGAGATCAGCAACATCAAGAGTTCTGTTCCCAGGCAGAGCTCGTGAGGAAAACAGTCACAGAGATGCTTTCAAGTGTGTTGAGACAGACACTGAAACCATCCCATCTGGGAGCAATGTCCTAGCAGACTGTGCAAAAGATCAAAATGGGGAAGGCCTTCTTGGCACTGGAATATTAGGTCTGCCTACCTGTTTTTCTTCTAAACTTTCTTCTGTGGGTGTACAGAAATAAAGAAGACAGAACATAGGAAGGAAGTAATACAGTACTTTGTAAGGTCACTTTTCTCTGTTCTAAGAATCCCTTTTCCTTCCCTCTGTCACTGATTAAAAGAGAGTAAGTGGTAATATGATGACATTTATACAGCCACGGCACTGCTAATTGAGATTTCTGTCAGTGCCATCAACAGAGCAACAGCAGAAGTGATTCATACCATAGAGACAATGATAGATTTGTGACAATAAATTGAAATAAGATGAAGACGTAATGCTGCTGACTTCTTGAATACCATGGAAAAAAATTCTGCCCACTTTCCTGGGGACGAGATTTCTCCTTCATTTCTGGAATGACAATTTTAAAGTTATTTTTCTCTTGCCCACATCTGACAGGGAAATCTTATCCCCAGCACTTTCCCCCAGTGTCCCATGTTACATATAGGATATCGAACTTCACAGCTATTGCTCTTGCAAGACCAGGAAAATAAAACAGATTTGCCTTCAGGAATTCACTGTTTTTATTTAACCTGATCCAAAGCATGATAAAGTCAACGAATCATTCTTCCTCTATTAGAATAAGATACTTCCTTCTATCTGAGAATAAGTTACATATGAAAAGCCTCTGCTGACCAAGAAATGGCCATTCTGTTTAGTCAAGAAAGATTCAGGGAATTTATATAAATTCAGTTATTTGCCTCTAGGGATATTCATGTGATCCTCTAGTTTTAAGCTCTGAGAATACACCTAGTTAGATTGCAATAGACTTTTCAGAAATTTGGCTTGATATGTGTGTTAATATTACAATATATGTTGACCAGTATTCAAGGAGCTTCCTGGGGTTTATTACATCACTAACACTACATCTCCAGGATGATGCAGCCTCTGGATTTCTGTTCCTCGGCACTTAAATAATGCATTTTTTTCTCTGCCCTTTTTTCATTAGTTCATTCGTAAAAATTATTTCATTACTTATAGATGATTAGATCATTCTACCAGTTGCTTGTTATTTCCATAGTCTCTATCTGGATTGCTTAATGCAGATCTGTTTTATGAGGAGTTTGTTAGAAGTATCTTTTTTTTTTTTTTCAAATTTGTATAATCTGACATTATTTGAAAAGAAGATCCTGATATGTTTCTAGCTGGTTTCCTAGGACAAAGAAGTTTAGTCAAGAGATTTTTGTGAAGCACGTTTCTGTTATTTCTAGGATTTCACTGCATAAGACTTTAAAAGACAGGGAAATAATAATTTGATTGTCAATACCATGGTTTTAACTATCACTAGGTGGAGATTTTCTTTCACTGATCAGGAATAAAAAAGTAGCTTCCCCTGATTTAGAAGCTGAGTTACTGAATATCAAGGTTTCAAGATAGAATAACCCTCTTTCTTTTCCTCTTTCTTCTCTTAACTTTTCACAGGGTGGCTTCTGCTGCTGAACATGTTTCCAAATGGAGAGTAGTACACTGAGAGAGGTTTTGCTTCAAAACCAAGCTGCAAAAACTGGCAGTAACTGCTTTGCAGTGGACAGAGATTTGGGACGTGCTTTTGTCCGTTCAGTGGTGAGATAAAAATCAGAGTTGTTCTTCTCTGTCATAAAATAGCTAGTCAACACGTATCATTAGCACAGATAAATCCCATGTTAATGATTGGGAAAACCATAAGTATAATTCATGTGGGTATCAGCAACCCTCAACACACCTATAGTCTATTAGCAAACTATTAAAAAAGGTACGTTTTTAGTCTGGAGTTTTGTTCCATAAGAAAAATATGATTTTATGCATTTCAACAGTAATTTTTCAAATGATAAGCATACAAACATTCATGCTGTTGGGCAAGGCAAGCTGATGAAATTCAGTGTTCTGTGCTTTACTCTCAGAGCTGGTACAATAACTATCCATGTAGTCCAGTGAAGACAGGTGGATGCCCACACTGTTCACAGTCTGAACTAGCAGGTAATGCTTAACAGCTAAATAGAATAACTGCATTATACTCTATTGTGCCAAATACTGAAAGAGGAAAGCCGATTTTTCATCTGATGAGGTCATAGCAATGTGTTAAACTCAATGTATGACTACTCAGGAGACTTCTGGTACAACAGTAGATCAAGAAGTTTGCATTAAATCAAGTCAGCTAAAATGTATTCCAAACCTTAGCCAAAACCAATTCTGGAAGGATTATATTTAGTGCTAGCAGAATACTTAGTCAAAGGCATCACTGATGAAATGTGAGATATAAACTGAGATTAGAGATATCACTGAAAATACTCCTTTGTGAAAAGAAAAAAGAGGATTTTTCATTATTTTATCTGTTGTTTTGGGCAATTTATCCATGTCATGCTGTGGAAAAACTAAAACATCTTGAACTTTATAAAGATTTATGGATTTGGTGGATAGCAGCATAGGTGCTGCAAGAATCTTGGCCAAATTCTTGCTCTCATGAGAGAACTCACTTTTCAGATAAATATTTGCTCTCGAAGGGCAACAGGTTCCCTAGACTTCAGTGTCAGGACTGTAAAGTGTGCATTGTATAAAGGGGACATTTCATGACAAAGCTGATTTTCGGTGACTGACATTTTTGCTGGTGGAGGATACACTTGAATAACTTGATGTTTAGAATCTCAGTTTTAGAGCATGTGTATTTCAAAACAAATGTTGTAGACTAGTAAGATAAGTTTAAACAAGGAGAGTAAGAAGTAGCCACCAACAGTATCTAACTGTATTTCATGCAGCCTAGTAAGAGGAGTGAGAAGATGGTAAGAATATTTTTCAAAACAGGTAGGAAACCTTTTGGTTCAGGTAGGAAACTGTTAGGTTGCTTTTGCTGGGGAATCAATGAGAAAATAGTGTTCTTGTTTAACTGCCTCTGTGTAAGCCAGTAGGAGCTTGTTGTGTTCCCTGACTGCTATACGTGTTTCTTGTTCCTTTGCAAATAAAGAGATACATCAAGCAATACGCAAGTTTTGGTAATGATCAGTTTGTAACATTTTTATAAATAAATTGTTATTTTTCTTGAGCTGTCTGCTCCCTCAGTCTGCTCGAAATCTTTGATTATCCATTAGAGAACAAAAGAAATAGCAATTATGAGATAAAAATATTGGCATAAACTATATGCAAATAAATCAAAAACCTTAATAAGACAAGAAGAAAGAAACAGCATTTAAATTAGAAGGCTATACCAAACTACCTCAAAAGACTATGCAGGCAGAGGATAAATGTAGTCTAGAAATTACAACATTTCTAGCTAGAATGGAGAAAGTCTTTACAATATCCTTCAGGTTAGTGGGAACAAAAAACTTCAACTTCTTCAGCATGTGAAAGCTTTGTAAATTTGTGTTGAAATATGACATGATAATGGGGTTATTGGATTTAGAAATTAAAATTTATAATCCAAGGTGCTGCTACTGCCAATGGTATTTACATTTTCTAAAGCCAAAAAAATTATTGGTGCAATTTGTCACTTGCATCAGCTCTTCAAAAGCCTTTCAGTGAAGATACTCAGGGCCCTAGCTTAAGCTATCACTCTGCAGCACTCTGTAGTTAATTATCTTGTCCTTTCAATCCTGATGTACATCAGGGAGAAAAAGGAAAATTATCAGTTTGTGCTGAACTTCTGTAATTCATCTTTCTAACTCTCATTTCATCCTTTCCAATTATAATTCTGGTTCATTCTTGCAGTCATGTTGCTATGATGGAACATTGCCACAAAGTAGCTGATGAAGTAGCTTGTTTTAGTAATTCTGAATAACTACATCAACTGAATAACTACATCAACTACATCATCTACATCAACACTACAAAATACAGAGAGCTGTATCCACATTTGTTTAGATATTGTGTTGCTATTATCTCCCTATCTCCCTTATTTTTGTGAGAGTATGATCTCTGAAGTGTTTTGAAAAAAATAAAATAAAATTGGAGGTTAAATATTTCAGTAGCATATAACAGATCTGTTACGTGTAGTCTCTTGCAGAACAGGTGGAGAGGAAACCCACACATTGAGTTTACAGTGTAGCTTTAATGAGTTTTTTAAAAAATATTTAAACTAGAAAAATCAATAGTTATTCTAAGAAATTATTTTTTTATTCTAGCAACAGTGAACATGCCTTGTCAAGTTAGTCATTCTTAGACACCAGGTTAGCTATCTTAGCAAATCTTGCAGGGTGAGACTTTACACATGCTGGTGGTCTGCAGTCCTGCGAATGCTTCCACACACTCTCTCTTCCATACCAGAAGTAAATTATTTGATTTCATCAGGATGTTTTTGGTATATAAATTTAATCATGTGTACGTCAAATGAATAAATGTGATGGGTCTTGCTTTATGAAGGTCAATGAACTACTACTGTTTCATCAATTACTGTCACTCAGGAGAAATTTATGAAGAATCTCCATGTTACAGTCCATCTTTCTGAAAAGACACCAAGTCTTCTAAAAGGGAGACAGAGTCTATATATTAACATAATATTTGAGGTTCTTGAGCAATGGACTGACAAAGGCCCCATCATGTATTTTCATCACAGTAACAAATGAAGTGATTTGCACTTTAGATCATTTTTCTTTTCAGTTTGATGTTGATAGGAAATTTTTTTCTGTTGCAGGCCCAGCACCCAGAGCAGACCACTCACTGTGTAAATTCAACAAGACATCATAGAGGTCTCTTTCCAGAGGGATTCAAGATTCCTTTTTTGTCTCTTTAGCTCTCTGTTATTGATGTATCATTTTGTTTATCACTTCAGCTGCACAGAACTCAGTGCCATGGGGCTGATGAGACAAGACGCACAGAATTGATTTTTGAGGCCACTGTTCTTTGAATGGCAAGCTTGTGCCTTCCTGAGCATTTTAAAATGTGTGTTTTAGTGCTCTTCGAAGGTTAGTTGTCTTCAGGATATGCCCAGCTCAACAGTTCAAAACTGAGAGGCACATTAGACTTAATCTTTTAAAATGAAGTTTTATACCTATGTAAGTCCTGAGGGAAGGATTGTTTCTGTTTTCACATTGGCTTCATGAGCTTTGCTGCCTTCAAGCTATTGAAAGATTTTTATTTTCAACTATGTTTGTTTCATACAGAAAAGGCTTCAGGCTTGGCCTCATAAACATCTGAAATACTCTTTGGATGATAGCCATGCTTTCAAACAGGAAGACAAAATCTGTTCTATTCTGTAGCTGGCAATTTTCACTTACTTTTTGAAACATGCATGGACTTGCATATACAGCCTGCGTTGATAATATCCTTCAATGACACTAACTATCCAGGAAATTTTATTTGACAGATTCTGTCAAGCCCCTTTAAAAAGGGGATGTTCACATTTTATATTGTCTTCTTTTCCAAGTTTTTCTTATGTTACCTTAATTTGCCTGAAACTTTTGCATTTTGTTCTCTGACCACATGTTTGTATTGTTATATAATACATGCAAAATGAAGTAATTTTTTTCAGAAACTCTTAATAAATTGTGGACCTTCCTAGCTTTCTATCAGTTGTTCAAGTACTATCTACAGGGACTGGTCAGGTTTCATCTATTCTACAAACCAGATTAATGACTTCTGGTCAGTTCGGCTCCTCACCACATGAATGCTGGAATTGACTTTATTAGTCCTGCAACAAAGCTTCATTGACTTTTCATAGGCAAGAATTCCTTCTCCCTAGCACCTCTTCTTGATATACAAAAGTTTTTGTAGCTTTGTTTATTTTAGTATTTGATACCTCCAGGGGTAAATCTTTGGCAGAAAATTAGGATTTCATCACAGAGTTAACTACAATGCCTGAATCTAAAACTAACTCGAATGTTCAGGTACATCTTCATCTCACAGTGCAGTGCTATGTACAGCAGGCAATATGTTCAGGCAGAAAGCTCTGGCTTCAGAGCTAGTTCAAGTACCCTGATGTTGTGCAACAACCTTGTTTTAAGCTTTATTTTCCAATAAACACTGTTAATGAAATTATATAATCATAGACTGCTTTGGTTTGGTTTGGGAGGGACCTTTAAAGGTCACCTAGTCTAACATCCCTGCAAGGACCAGGGACATCTTCAACTAGATCAGGTTGCTCAGAGCCCCGTCTGACCTGACCTTGAATGTTTCTAGGAATGGAACATCTACCTCTCTGGGCAACATGTACCTGTTTCAGTGTTTCACCACTCTCATTGTAGAAAACTTCTTCCTTATATCTAGTCTGAATCTGCCCTCTTTCAGTTTAAAACTGTTAGCCCTTGCCCTATCACTACAGGCCCTATTAAAAAGTCTGTCCCCATCTTTCTCATAAGCCCTTTTTAAGTATTGAAATGCAGCGACAAGGTCTCCCCAAAAAGCCTTCTCTTCTCCAGGCTGAACAACACCAGCTCTCTCAGCCTCTCCTCATAGGAGAGATCTTCCATCCCTCTGATCATTTTTGTGGCCCTCCGGACCCGCTCAAGCAGGTCCATGTCTTTCCTGTGCTCAGGACCCCAGAGCTGGACACAGGACTCCAGGCGGGGTCTCATGAGAGCAGAGTAGAGGGGCAGAATCCCCTCCCTCAACCTGCTGGTCATGATTCTTTTGAAGCAGCCCAGGATACGGCCGTCTTTCTGGTCTGTGAGTGCACATTGCTGGCTCATGTCCAGATTTTCATTTACCAGTACCCCCAAGTCCTTCTCTGCAAGGCTGCTCTCAATCCCTTCATCTGCCAGACAGTATTGATACCAGGGGAGCCCTGACCCTGGTGCAGGACCTTGCACTTTGTCTTGTTGGACCTCATGAACTTCACATGGGCCCGCTTCTTGAGCTTGTCCAGGTCCTGTTGAATGGCATCCGGTCCCTCGGACATGTCAAACACACCACTCAGATTGGTGTCACCTGCAGATTTGCTGAGGGTGCACTCCATCCCACTGTCTGTGTCACTGGTGATGATGGATGAAGTGTTTATAAAAACGCTACCATTTGTCAGATAAAACAGAAAGACCTCTGGGAAACTAACACTACTGGAAGAGAAAAGTGATGGATAAGAAAAGAAAAAGGAAAAAAACTCAACAAATATATGGGAACTTAGAACTAAAATGCATTTCTCTTTATTAATAGAGCCTATTTTTCCTGTATTATACTCCCAAAATACAAGCAGAAGAGTTTGGAAACCAATTATTATTTTTATTTGTGTTCGTTTTTTAATCCCAGCTATCATACTCTGAAATGCTATTATGTCTGTCAGTAACAGCTGGCATGGTGTCTCCTACATGAACTGTGATGAACTGATGAAGATGTGAAATAAACCTGTAGGCCATGTCTCTGAGAAGATCAGATGGCAGTTTTACAAAGAAGTGCTGAGAAATACTTGCTGAGAAACTTCAGAAACAGTCTGGATAGTCAGATGAACACATGTAGGATTATGTGAACCTCTGAAATACTGTAAACTCTTCAGTTATTAAATAATAAATAGTGATCATTAAGAAATAGTGCCTCTATAACTAAAGTGACAAGTTGGTATAAATATTTTAGATAAATTTTCAAAATTTAATGAGGCATAGAATTTGCATGTAAAAAATTTGTGTCTATACATCTGCCCCCTTGCAATTCAACATTAAGCACTAGTTTGGGTGCTGGGTAATCCAAACATTTCCATAAACACCAATGTACTTTAACATGTGCTTTAGCACAATGTTCAGTAAGTTGAACAACCCCCTGACATTTCTTTCTGCCATCCCTTTTTAAATTGCATTTTAAGTGGTATTGTAAGTGGCTGACATCCAAGATTTTAGCTGGTATCTGGAAATGAGTAAGCCTAGGTATTTCTTCAGAGAATGTAGCATTTCATCCCTCTATTCCTAATTAATTCCATCAGAATCTCACAACACTAGAGACATAATCTAGAATTTTTCTGTTGTACCTCACATTTTCTGTTTTCCTTAGTTCTCTATCATATACATTTCTGTAACTATGAACCATAAGGGATTATGTAAACAGCAGTGTTAAAGGAAAAATTCACTAATATTTCAAAATGTCAATACTAAGTGACTTTTGTGAGAGAGAATTTCATAAAATTGGTTGGACATCCTTCCCAAACCCTGTGCAGTTTTGTGTACAATATATAACATTTTTTATTTCCAGTTTGACATATCTTCCAGATTTATTTTTTTAAAATTAGAAAGCAGTATTTTTATGTAGTTCTGACTGTTCAGCCCTCCTTCTGACCCCCATGGTTAAATCCATCTTTGGACACCCAGGTTCTTCATAGCATGTGCTTTACATGCCATGTGTAGGAGCCTGGGTCTCCTTCCCCGTCTTGGAGAAGTGGGAGGAACAAACTGAACTTGTGTGTGTAAGACCACGATGTGATTTGTAACTAGTCATCAGATTGCTGGAAGCCTCTGCCTAGGTTCGCGAAGGTTTTGAGCCCTGTACTTGCCCGCAACCTGTTATTGCAACAGTTGTGTAATATTGCTGCAGCTGCAGGTTGTCCCAGGAGGCTGACCAAAGATTCGTTGTGAATACAAGGTATATGATGAGATTGTACAGCTTGCTTTTTCTTGCTCAGTGTGTCTTTTGTTGTAGGCAAGTCTCATGTTCTGGAGTGCCTGATTTCTCCTCCTATGTCTCAGTTGCTCCTTTGATTACCCTCACTTCAGTCCTGACCTCCTGCTGCCTTGGTTCCCTCATTCCTGGTGTCTGACCCTGTCCCTTCACTGCTGTGGTACTTGGTTGTTTGCTTTGTTCCTGACATCTGCTTGATGAAATCTATCTATCTATCTATCTATCTATCTATCTATCTATCTATCTATCTATCTATCTATCTATCTATCTATTTATCTATCTATCTATCTGCTTCATAATCCTGTTGGATACATTCCTAGGCCTCATATCTGTCCAGATATTTGTCTTTGGATACCTCCTCTTCTTGATCTTGGTCTGGCTAGCCATGTTATTGTCTAAAGCATCCCTTGGAACTTTTCTGATGTCTGAAAATACCTGTTTCCTGTCTCCACTGGTGAGACTGAGGAACCCTCTCAAGGATATTTTAATCACTGGCTTTTTGCTTATGTTCAGATGAATCAGTATTTCTTTCAGCATTCATGGAAGAAAGATAGTTTAGGTTTCCTGACTGACTTCACCTGGAGGACACAAGCCTTGATTAAGTTGATATTTTACCAAGCAAATTGCTTTTGTCAGGCCTGTAGTCTAGTGGTATTGATCACCTGAGGGAACAGACCCAAAGTCTTCTCATCATGATGCAGGGTGACACTATCTCAGACCAGTAGTAATTCTGTACCAAGAGCAAGCTTTGGCATTCTTTAGGGTAACTTGGATCATGTCTGCAGCTCATGAAGATCAGCTGCTATTAAAAGGATGTCTCTGCAGCTCCAGATCTCTCCATGCGTTTTTCATATTTATTTTAATGGGAACAAGCTACTACAGTAGCTTTTGTGTAAAGAAACAGTAGCCATGATAAAAGTGAATCTTTTAGTCCATTCTTGGTTTATACTCCTTTGAATGCCAAGGGATAAGTTGGTGAAAAAGCTTAAGATTAAATAACATTTTATTGTAAATTACATTTTTTTCATATTTTCAATTAGATGAAATTGCTAATGAGGTCCATTCTGTCAATGAATAGGCTGGATTTGGAGTCTTATCACAAGAAGTTCTTAATTTGCATGAACAAGGTAACCTTAAATGAACTGGTATTTGCGAAGAATTACAAAGGTCAGAGTCTAACTGGCAATCTTTTTATCGACTGATTATTTTTTTACTCTTTTGTTTGTTAAGGCACCAAGTCAATGCCATATACCCCTGCCACAGTAGTTGAAGCAGAGGAACATACTGTACTAATAAATGGTAATGTCTGAGTTGCAGACAGAGCTGTAATGTTTGAGGAGAAAACAAAATCTACAGACAGAAAAAATCTTCTATGTAGTTTCAGGAGGGACTTAACAGATACATTTTTTCACTTGCAAAGCTCACCATATATGACTGTATATCAAGTTGTTGGCTATAGCAAATATTGTAAAGCTTAAGCTTGTTTCTGTAGTACTGAAAGGAGCTAAATTTCAAAAAAGTTATTTCAATAATGCACTGAACAATGACTTCTATACCTGAGGCAAGCAGCTTTTGCAGAAATAGTTACTGTTAGTTGCTGGTGGTAACTGGAAGTTATACTGCTGGGTATCAGTCCTCAGCTTCATAAAGTCACCTTCTGCTCTCTGAGGTACTTTTGCTCTGTGCTTTTTTCTTTTAATTTTCTTTGCCTCATAGAATTAAGAGAGACAGCAATATCAGCAATGTTTAATTATTTATAGAGAGTCTTGTTTCATTTGAGCAGCATTCAGATAAAGGGATGGTGGTGTGACAACAGTTGTAGAAAGTTGTTGGAACACTCTGTTACGCCACCTCATCCAGCCCTGTTTCCTCTGACAGAGTCTGAAAGATACAAAACCCCATCATCCTCTACCAAGTGTCAGGGTTACGACTCATAAATTATCATGTGGCATCTGTTACAAAGCACATGCAGGTGTGTTCTCCAGCTTCTTGTCAACTTTTTTCACTGAGGGATAAGTAGGTTCAAGGTACCTAATGCTTTTCGTGAGACAGTAAAACAATTTATCACAGGTAATTTGCCTGTATGTTGAAACCTTATGTGTAACATCTTAACTACATATCTTTCAGTATAACATTAAGAGACAAGGAGGAATCCTTTATGAAGAAGCATCTCCTCTGAATAAATACAAATTAATTCAAGGAATGGAGAGACAGGTCTTAATTGCATAGCAAATTCAAGATTACTTTAGATGCAGTATAAGGAAGTCTTAAAAGATGGAGTCGCCCTTTTAAATTTATTCTTAAATTCTGTTTCACAAACTTAAGCTGATATTTCCCTAAAATTATTTCTTAGTGCTTTTTTGTAAAACTGTAATATAATCATGACATATTATGGCATGTATTTTCTTTTATTTCCTCCTAAGTAAGATGCAGTGCACTACTGCACTCCTCAAGACTGTAATGAAAAGTTAACATTGAATCTCCTCTAGGTTTAGACTGTAAAGATGAGTGTATAGTTGAAATTGTAGATCAGTTGTCATTTTATTTCTAAATTAAATTATAAATTAATTACAGAAAAAATAAACCAACTTAAAGCTAGAGGCAAGAGATTCAGGGAAGCTGGTAAAAATTGTACTATAAAGACATATCAGAAATAGACTTTAAACCATAAGAAACTAACCTGGGACCTTAACATGAGTATATCCATTTTGTCTCCTGGCACAATGAATTAATGTTAAGATTTTCCCATCTCCTCCAACACAATGTGTAAATAAGTCATATACAGTTTGCACACATAGCAAATATATCAAACAAAACTTTAATCTCATTTTTCCAGATATTTACCATAGAATCATAGACTCATAGAATGGTTTGGGTTGGAAGGGACATTAAAGATCACCTAGTTCCAACCCCCCTGCCATGGGCAGGGACACCTTCCACTAGACCAGGTTGCTTAAAGCCCCGTCCAACCTGGCCTTGAACACTGCCAGGGAGGGGGCAGCCACAGCTTCTCTGGGAAAACTGTTCCAGGGTCTCACCACCCTCACAGTGGAGAATTTTTAATTTATATGTAATCTAAATGTATCTAAATCTACCCTCTTTCAGTTTAAAACTGACATCCCCCTCATCCTATCCCTACGCTCCCTGATGAAGAGTCCCTCCCGACCTTTCCTGTAGCCCCCTTTAAGTACTGGAAGGCCACCACAAGGTCTCCCCAGAGCCTTCTCTTCTCTAAGCTGAACAAGCCCAACTCTCTCAGCCTGTCCTCATAACGGAGGTGCTCCAGCCCCCTGATCATCTCTGTGGTGTCATCTGGACGCAGTCGAGCAGGTCTATGTCCTTCTTACGTTGGGGGCTCCAGAGCTGGATGCAGCACTGCAGGTGGGGTCTCGCCAGAGTGGAGTAGAGGGGGAGAATCACTTGATGCAGCCCAGGGTACAGTTGGCTTTCTGGGCTGCGAGAACACATTGCCGGGTCGTATTTAGTTTTTCATCTATGAAGGTATTAGAACTTAAAGTTTCATTTGCTCTTTTCTTAAGCCATGAAACTATACACTAAACCTAACATATTATTGTGTCTATATGAATATTTTAATTAACCCCTTGGTAACCAGAATATATCAAACAGAGGAGAAGACACATGGAGTAAAATATGTATTATACAAATAAAAGTGTAACATTTAAGATGGTGGAAGACTTTGCCACTAAAATCTAGTTAATCCCTACTTCCATCCCAAATACTGCGAAGATGTGTTTTGTATTTATTATGCTCTCACTGTATACAAGGTAAGCATGGGCTGAGTTTCTTGTTAGAGAGACGTATGTTGCAGTCTTTATTCCAGAAACTCTGGCCTTTTAAAGAGATAATCTTTAACACAAATTTCAGCTACTTCTTTACTTACATATATCAGCCCCAGCTTAACATGTAAACAACCTTCATGTTGATCTAGACGCATAGATTGTTTTTACCTCTTTCCTTACAAGTATTATCTTACATGTGCTGAAAGTCCACCCTGGCTGTAACAACTGTTTTCAAAATAAGAACAGTTTATTACACACTTTTTGGCTCTGCTGTAGGAAAGATGTCTTTCTGATTATTTCTCTTCAGCTGTTCAGATAGTACAAAAAGTTTTGAACACAAAATTAGAAAGGAGAGCACCATTATTATGCTTTCTCTGGAGCTGAAGGAAATCTAAGTTGCCACGCCTGATTTCATTTAAGCGTCTTTGAAATTTTGCTGATAAGTAACTTTGATGGAGCAATCTGCTTTTGAGATGAAAGACCCTGATAGCAATGCAAGTTAACAAGATGTTCTAGTATATTAAAGCCAGCCTTTGAAACCTAGTATATACCCCAAGGCAAAACCATTAAAGTAGAAAAAAGTAGAAAAAACATAAGGTCATACTATTAAAAAAAAAAAATCATGTCTGAAATATCGAGTTTGGAAACACCTAGCACAAGAAAAAGTCTGAAAGTCCTATTTACCTCTAAATACTTTCACAGGATTATGACTGAAGACAGAAGAGGAATACAGAGAAATCTGGACAGAGATTGTTGTGCTGTGCGAAGATTAATGTTTGGATGGGAGGGAGCAGAAGGGGATCAGCTAGTATCATCTGTGAGACTTTAAACTCAGACCATAAAAGCAGGATCTTATTATGAAGGCACTAGTGTAGTGCTTCCTACTCCTCACATATCAACCCCTGCCATTTGAGACATAGCTTTCAAGAAATTTCAAGAAGCTAATCAGAGGCTAAAGTTGGGCATGAAGATGTAGAAGAAGCCAGAGCATAGGCAAGTAAATCCTGATATTTTTTCCTCAGTTTTGACAGGACCTTGTAGTATTTTGGTTTTGTTTGCTTATTTTTTGTGTAAGCATATTTGAACTACCTTTAAAATTCGCAGCTGAGGCACTGCCAGCAATGCAACTGAGGCAGCACAGTTGGAAAGCTGTAATAACTGAACATTTGCCCAAAACTGCAAGCAAATGATTGGATTTGGAGCGTGCTAAACTTCATCTTGCCATGGCTTCACTGCTAGAGTAGCAGATGCCTCATTCACAACTAGCCTGTGTATGTTTAGTCACAACTGTGAAGTTATTCCTCTTTTCTCTTGCTCAACTCTCTCACTTGATATTTTGATAAAACTTATGAATGCTGAGATGAACTGGTAGTGGAACATCACATGTCACTCTGTTCCTGTGCATCCATTTAAGATAGTGCTTCATCATTGCCCTTTTTCATCCCAAAGGTTCTTTGGGGCTCCACTTCCAGTATGCTTATTTCTTTACTGGGAAATGGATCTCCAAAAAATGCAAGTTCTAACAACTAGGTAACACCCCAATCTGGGTCACAGAAAAGATAATTTTAGGCATTTTTCACTATTCCAATATGATCCTGTGTAACTGTTTCCAGGAATGGGAGCTGGGGTTGAAACTGCACTGATCTGAAGACTGTCCTGTGAAAAAACACCATGGTCATTCATGGTTCAAATGTCATCTTTCTTCCTTTTACTAGGATTTCTTTTTTATCCATCTGCTGCACAGTATATCTGTAAATAGAAAGAAAAACTTGCAGCACTGTTCACAAAAGCTAAATTTGAACTGTCTGCCAAATTCTTTCATGGTTTCTTTTTTGTTTTGGCTGGCTTGCCAGTTCCATTATTTTACCTAGCAAAGAGGAACGTTCAGGAGTGGAAATTTGGTTCCACTGCTTCTGCCTAACATTCAAGGGCCAGACTTTTAGAAAATGCCAGTTGCCCTTCATTTCTGCCTATTCTTATCTCTCACTCACTGCTACACTTATGAATGGCAGAGTTAACAAATTCATGCTGTGAAAACACCAGATGTTTAAGTAAGCAATATTTGCCAACATAGATCTCAGCTAATTTGTATATTTGAGTTTGTTTTAGTTCCATATGTTGCAACAAATAGACATGTGCATTATAAAGAATTATGTGCTATATTCTGATATTTTACTAGAACCTACAGATTTCTCATCTTGAGGTCACTTAGAGCTTTAGCATAATCTGAGTAAGATTAACATCAGGATTTATACCTAATGATAGAGTTTTCATAAGGTCAAAGAAACAGCAGTCAAGAGGCAAGAAATAGAAATGACAGCAAAGAACTAGTTCTGCTTTGTTTCAAAAAAGTTATTTCTAGAGTTTTAAATATGCAGTCACACAATATCACCACAATCTTATCTCCCCCACTCCACAAAAAAGGCTTTAATATCTCTGTAGTTTACATGTAAGTATTTCCAACTTTTCTCTTTTTACTTCAGATAGAAGAAACCTATGTTTGGAATATGAGGAGAATTCTAAATAGATAAAATTTCTCAGGTAGAAAGATATTTACTAAACAGAAAATACCAAATCATCTATACTGTTCTGATTTTCTTCCAAATTTTTTACTTCTTCAATTCAAACTGCAGGTCTGGTTCATTACTCTACTCAAAATGGGAAGTTTACAGTCCCTGTGTTTGCAGAAATGTGTTTAAAAAAATAACATAGACTGTTAAATATGTGATTGAATAAGAAATTCAATGACTGAAAAGATGTGTTCCAAATCTAAGTAATAGCAGGGCATGAAACTTTCTTCATCACCTCACCAGCCTGCACCTGTTTATGTTTTACTTTTAGCTCCTCGTACTTCTTCTTTAAACATGTTTTATATAAAGGGAGGCAGGGGCAAAGAGGAGGAACAATCATAGGTTTTTCACTTGACTATTAGAAAATACTGGAAATCATCTTCTGACTGTAGTATTAGAAATTCAGGGGCCTGCTTGTTTCATTTTTCCCCACACATCAGCATTATATGTACATTATAAAACCACCAGTAAACTGATGGCTTTTTTTTTTCTTTGCCCCCCAAGTGAATTTGTACTTCTTAAGGAAGACCTGGAAAGATGTCCTGTCTAATGAAGTGCCATTGGAAAGTATAGTTTTGGTATGGTACAGTTTGGTCATGGTTCCCCCATATTAAATGAATGTCAGTGTGACTACACATCAACACTGTTTACTAGTTTCTAGCAGAGTGTTTTTGTTCAGAACATGAAATGTTTGAGTTTGAAAATGTTAACACAAAATGTTTAAAAATGTTCAAGAAGCTTTTTGGAAATGACCTTTTCCCACGAAATATTTTAGTTTAGATGAATCAACATTTCCAATGAATACATGTTTCACCAAAAAGAAATAATTTCCAACCAGCCATATGCATCCAGTACTGCCAATACTAAGCACTTAAAAACACATCTGTTGAACCTCAGAAAATCTTTAGAAGTTGAGTACATCTGGGATTTATTTCACTTTCTTTCTGATGCATGTGTGTCAGATTGTTAAGCTTCCCTCCATTTTCATAAGGATTAAGAATTTAGTAACACAAAAGCAAATCCTGAGATTCTCACCTTATAAAATATAATATTACAGGTCTTGTGATAGCATCTATATAACATGCTGTAATGTTCATATGAAGCTTAGCAATCAAGAAAACTGTTCTCCACCCTTCTCCTGCATTGCTTTGTGCTCATCCCAGGGACAGGGCAGTGAGGAGCAGGGCTCCAGAGGCTGCAGGTGAATCAGGAGAGACCTGGATGTCAGACCTAGTCCAGGAGCAAAATCAATGGAGGGTTCATGGGTTGGAGAGATGTAGAAGACCATGGTGTGTACAGGAGTTGAACTAGTAAGAAGACCCCAGGATATAGCTGATTTGGACCTTGGTGGGGAGAATTCATTATAAGCAGGACTGAAAACAAAAAGCTTAAAGGAGGAAAGGGAGCATCCTCCACACGGTTAGAATCACCTCTATTCATTTTACTAATATTCACATCGGTCATGTCTAAGAATAATATTGCAAGTTTTAGTGAAGTTACTAATTTGTTTGAGACAGATAAAAATGGAGAGAAAAAAATGTACTTCAGGGAAGTTTAATTTTGAAAAACAAACCAAAATGCTAAATGTAATCCCAAACCCCATGTTTTCCAGATGTCTCATACTTCCAAGAAGGTTTGTGTGATTTGTTTTGTTACGTTCTCTTTGACCTGTGATTTTTAAATTAGGAAGTAGTGAGCAGAGAACCTTGTGCTTATGTTATGCATCAGATAAATATAGTAATAAATTATTTAACTCCCAGTGTGACTAATGTTCTACGACTGCTTTTGAGGTGTCAGTCCTGTGAGCCACTGATAACTGTATAAGCATTTCTAAATATTTTTGCCTTGGTAAAGCCCTGACTATACCAGTAACTTTAAAAGAAAAATAAAATGAAACAGACTCAGTATGTCACCTGACATTTTCACTCTTCTATCTATGGTATGAAAATCATATTGTTCTGTTGACTGACCATAGTTTTCATGGAGGAATATTGGCATTACTGTGGAAATCGTTTAAAGAATGGTAGAAACACAGAAATAAATTGTTGCTGAAGTATAATCTGGGTTCCCAGGAAAACTCATCTGGTAAGTTTTGTAGGGGTAGCCAGGGAGCTGGTGGTTCCTGAGGAATCAGAGCTTCCAGAAACCATGGCTTCATAAAGACCACCTCAAAGCAAGGACATTTCCAGCTGTGTATGACACAGAGGCATCTGACAGCCCCAGCTCAATTAGGAACACATCAGCCCTTTGGACTGCTCTTCTGTACTTTGCTGCTCTGACACATTTTAGAAATTGTTCAATTTATCCAACTTAACAACAACAAAAAAACCCTTTTCTTTTGTTTTCTGTTCTTACGCCATTTTGACCACAAATTGTATAGAAGTGTCTTCTGCTGGCTTATAAGCAATACAAACAATGACTCTCACCAGTGTTAAATTCTCTTCATCTTTTCCTGGGAAAAGATTATATTGAATATATTGTCAATATAATGTTTATAAGGGCTTCTAATAAACCATGTTGTGCTTATGTTAGAGAAGGCAGACTGAAGAAGATTGCTTTGTGCTTGAGTACAGGGCATGGGAGCCATAACTACTTGGAGTTCTTGGCAAAATTCCACCACCTGCTCTTGCTCCAGAGCTCTTGGTAAAAAGTGCCTTTATGCCTAAGAAGCAGCACAGACAGTCATTGCCTTTTTTCTAATACCTGTAAAAAAAAAAAAAATAATGTGCATCCTTGTTCTTTTCTTTACCATCTATTGTCACAGGATCCAGAAGTGCTTGGAACCACAACACTTCCTGGGGCTTGGTGGATGGGTCAGCCCAGAAATTTGGTTAAAGAGTTGTTGGATGGTATGACGCAATCTAGAGAGGGTCAAAGATGTAAAATCTGTTCCATCACCCAAGAGAAAAAAGCTAAAGTTCTGGTATTCCTCTTGCCCTGTAACTACCCCTGTGAAAACAGGATCATTACTAGAGGTTTGCAAATCAGCTTCTGATTTGGAAATAATAACTCATTATCTTTGTTGAAAGACAGGAAAAAAACCAACCCTTTAGATTAGGTGACAAGGACAAGGAAATAAAAATAATAATCATTCATACAAATAAATGGATGAGCTCAAGCTATTAACTGGGGATGATTAATTCATGTTGTTTCAAACTAGGTATACACCGAATGAGTGATGATGTTAACACTTCCACAAAAACAACAAAATGTTCCACCTTATCCTAGCAACCCAAAGTAACTTTCTGGATGTATTGTACTATCTCAGCAGGTCTGGCACCTGCTACCTGAATGTTGTTTTCATATGCAAATCATATCTATATGCAGCATTTCAGCCTTCTTTTTGCACAAACATCCACACAGCATGTTGTGCAGGGTTCCTACTGTGCTTTTCTTCTATAACCGAATAGATTCTAGGCAAAACATTGAATGTTTATACTTTATTTAATCTGTTTTGTTTTCTTGCTTCTGTGTGTAAAAATTTTGGGTCTTTGATTCAAATTTTCATGTTGTGTGACAGACCACTTTTGCTGCTCTGCAGGCCAGAACTCAGAATGAAGAATATTTTTTAAATCATTCTCATTCATGATTTATTTCTGCCTTCTTTAGCATGGAAGATGCTCTATAGAAGGTGAATATCAAATAAAGAGGAAAATCTTATCATAGAATATCATAGAATGGTGTGGGTTGAAAGGGGCATTAAAGATCATCTAGTTCCAAACCCCCTGCCATGGGCAGGGACACCTTCCACTAGACCAGGTTGGTGGTCCAACCTGGCCTTGAACACTTCCAGGGAGGGGGCAGCCACAGCTTCTCTGGGAAAACTGTTCCAAGGTCTCACCACCCTCACAGTGAAGAATTCTTTCTTTATATTTAATCTAAATCTACCCTCTGTCAGTTTAAAACCATTCCCCCTCATCCTATCCCTACACCCCCTGATAAAGAGTCTCTCCCCATCTTTCCTGTAGCCCCTTTAAGTACTGGAAGGCCGCTATAAGGTCTCCCTGGAGCCTTCTCTTCTCCAGGCTGAACAACCCTAGCTCTCTCAGTCTGTCTCCATAACGGAAGTGCTCCAGCCTCCTGATCATCTTCATAGCCTCCTCTGGACCTGCTTGAGCATGTGCATGTCCCTCTTATGCTGGGGGCTTCAGAGCTGAGCACAGTACTGGAGGTGGGGTCTCATGAGAGCAGAGCAGAGGGGGAAACTGCACTTGATGCAGTCCAGGATACAGCTGGCTTTCTGGGCTGTGAGTGCACATTGACAGTTCATCCAGCTTTTCGTCCACTATTACCCCCAAGTCCTTCTCCTCAGGGCTGTTCTCAATCCACTCATCACCCAGCCTGTATTTGTGCTTGGGATTGCCTCAACCCATGTGCAGGACCTTGCACTTGACCTTGCTGAACTTCATGAGGTTTGCACAGGCCCACCTCTCCAGCCTGTCCAGGTCCCTCTGGATGGCACATCCCTTCCCTCCAACATGTCAACTGCACCACACAGCTTGGTGTGAGCAAACTTGCTGAGGATGTGCTCAGTCTCACTGTCCACGTCTCCAACATTTGTGGTCTAAGCCCTCCTTCACTGTTCCTATGTCCACTCTTTTGCTAAGTGAGGAAGAAATAGCCTGTTATTCTAGAAATGTGTGATGATGATGCTTTCTTGCTCCAGATTGCAAGCAAACCACATTGATATTTCTGCTTCTGGACTATGAGCTATACTGGAGTTGAATAGATTAGGAGTGAGAGAGTTTTGGTTTCTGTCTTGAAGCTGGAGAGTAGTCTTTCCTGTCCGTATGCCACAGAACATTTAATAGAGATAACGAAATACTAATTAGAACGAGAATAGAACTCCAGCTCTCCCTTCTCTCAGGAAAGTGCTCTAGCCACTAGATCATTAAGTTATGAAAAGCCTTACCATTTCCAATGATATTTAATGACTTCACACAAAGTGAAATAGCTCTGGGAGGATAGAATGGAGTTTCATTACAGCACCTATATTACTTTCTTTCAGGAGGTAGAACATGTGGTTTTGGATCCATCCTGGAAGGCAACTAACTGAATCCAAATCTCCTGCCTTCTGAATGTTCATCCAGTCTTTGAGTCAAGTGAAAAGGGAAAACAAGGGTTTCCTTAGCCCCCTTATTCCTGCATCTTAGTCTGACAGGCACACATTGCTGAAGCTTGGGAAAACTAAGGTGCAGAAACCTCTCTCCCAAGAATCATAGCTAGGATTAATTTCAGGGAAAGTTTTAAGCCAATGAATGGAAAATGAGGCACTTCCAGGCATGCTTTGAATAAAACTCTAGGAAGCTTAATGTTCAGCTGAGACATTGGCTAAGATGAACAGTGTCTTCTGATTGTGCTGCCTCCTGAGTGGTGTTGTGCAGAGATTGCAGTGACTGTAATTTCAGTGGCTTCCAAACAGAAATA
Source organism: Strix uralensis (assembly GCF_047716275.1). NCBI lineage: Eukaryota > Metazoa > Chordata > Aves > Strigiformes > Strigidae > Strix > Strix uralensis. Next base: position 85,628,622 of record NC_134012.1, on the reverse strand, counting down.
CTAAATACTAGGAGATAAATTGGATAATTCCTGCCTCCCTTGTATTTATTACTGTAGTGTCCTTGCCAAATGCAGGAGGATACTCATTCATGCCAATGGTAGATGTCTAATATCAGGATCAAGAAAATCAAAATCAAAATGTTTTTATAAATCAAATTTTTTGGAGTTAATTTAAACCTTGTTGAAATCACTCTAGTGGTCCCATCTGTTGCACTCTGAGAATACAAAGTACTTTGCTGATATTTCTCTCTAAAATGTGTTTTTACTTAAACAAGGTTTATATAATTTATTTCTATCTGATATTTTTTATCCTCTTTTAACGGTTGTATTTTTTCTACGTTGAGAAATACTTAGTGTTTAAGGCCAAGGATTCCTAATTTCTGATCTGTGATGTTTCTTCATGTTTATATTCTGGTGTTTAGTCATTTGTGTAGATTTGAGAAAACTGAGACTAGTAGAAAACAAATACCGGTTTTGGGGTGAGGGATTTGTGTGTGTGTGTTTCTTTGTTGTGTTTGTTTATTTGTTTCTTACAAACTCAGAAAGCACTAAGAATGTAATTCCATATATAAACATTCAATAGTCTCAAAACATAGAATCCCAAGACAATATTCAAACCTATCTGTAGGTAACCCAAGTTTCAAAAATTCTGAGCATCAGCAATTTTTCAAGGGAAATCCAGAATGCACAGGAGAATCTAACTAGTTCTGAGGCTTTTCTTCTTTCTTCTTGTAATCAGGTAGGAATATCTGGCACCATAACAGCTTCCTATGCATGTTTCAAAGCTCTGAAGAGGAAGGGTAAAACTTGTTTAAGTTAATCACAGTTTTGCCATTGATGTAAAGGGTTTCTGGATTTTGTCCCAAGAAAGGTTAACAACTAAATCCATATACGTGTTTTAACAAGAATAAATTAGGAAAGTAGAAAATAATGAAGACCATCAGGAAAAACATTCAGAACCTCTAGAGTCTGTTGTGATAATGACTATCAAAAAAAATCATGATATTCCCATTGTTGAAAGAGAAATGACCAGTAAATATTCTTTGCAGGCAAGGAGGAAACCAAAGAATATTATTTATGAGAAACGCAGTTAATGAGTTAATTACAGTTATATAAGTAATAACAGGTCTTTCAATCTACAGGATATCTCCAGCAGTTTATTCAGCGGTTATCTATAGACATAGACTCTTTGTATTTCATCAGAAAATACAAGGACTATCAGGCAAACATATAAGATGAATTGCAGTTAAATAGTACTTGATGATACAAATTATCAAGGTTGCATTTCTGACCAAAACCACAACTCCTATTCTTCTTATAAGGAAAGAAACTTTAATGAGAAATACTGTTTAGTTCATATTAAAAGCAAATCTACTGAAATGTAGATTCAACAACTGATTTCGATCAAAGGTAACTCCAATTCAGACTTCTCAGGATAGGTGTGAATGGGATAAGAATCTTCCTGTCCAGGCTCTGGAGCAATTGCAGATCTGTTTTATGGTTGCTAATGTGCATATTAACATGCATATTTCAAATCTTAGACTCAACCTACTACTAGAACTTATTTTCATGTCAAGTGAAATCCCAAGTCCCAGTAGTAAGGGGTCTTAATAAATACATCAAAATCAAGGTATTATTGATTGTTTGAAAATATGTAGTTCTTATGTCTAAAGAAGAGAAAAAACAATACATACGTGTAAGACTGACTTTATACTATGCTTTAGAACAAATTTTTAAGAATGAATAATCAAAGTCAGGGAAGTCATTACAGAACAGAACAAAAAACAACCAGAGTATATCAGTCCAGATTGTCTCAATATCTTTCTTCTGTAATTTTGTAGGCAAAACAAATACAATAAAATTCAGAAAGCTCTTACCTCCCCCCTGGGTAGCTGCCAATCACAATACAAGTAATTCCTTGCCAAAAGGCACACATGGACTCATTGATGATATTCCAACCCAGAAAGCGTGTGTTTTCTCATTAGTAAGTCAGACAGGGGAGGGGAATACAAGGCATACTTCAGCCCATGGCAAAGGCTAGGAAGTTTGTGCTGCCCTTCAGCACTCAGGCCAAAGAAATGGGAGATAGGAAACATGGTGGTACACAGGGTCATTTTCTATAGGAAGCAGAAGAAGGAAGGGAAACAAGATTTCAAAGGGGAGATAAGGGGCACCGTGGCAGATTTAGGAGTGGAAATGGAGTGACATAATATGTTATTGTCTAAAAGTGGGTGCGTGTACCACATGGTGTGGTATGTGATCTGATAATCTGATATTTGGGATTTATAATGGCCCACCACTTTGTTTCATTACAGTATTCTGGTTTTATTTGCTCTGATTGCAAACATGGTGAGTTTACCTGTTCCTACTGTCAACTTCTATGGTATTTCCCAGAAGTCATGGTGGAGGAGTTAAATTCCTTTAGTTTCAGTCTCTACTCTGCTGGGTGTTTCCCTAGTCCTCAGAAGATATCCTGGAATTTGGTTTTGATCCTCTTCATAAGTCTGAAGAAGTATATGTTTTCAGCCTTTATTGCTCATCTTTTCCTACTTGTTGTTTAGCTGCACTTTTAAGGAAGGTTAAACTTGTCACTGTAAAGTACTTGTTTCTGTTCCAGGTTCCATGACCTTTCTTCAGGCATGTTTATAGCAAGATACCATTACTCTGCCAGTAGTTTTCATCCTGATCATTTGTCTTTACTGTACGGTTGTCCCTTTTCCTCCCACAGATTCAGTGAGTTGGTGGAGCTGCATCCTCCTCTTGGTCTTTGTAGCCCACAACAAGTGCTGACAGATTCCTTCAATGTGAGATAGTCCTCTGCATTTCTTGCATATTTCCTCACATGCCAACCATCCTTCTGTATTTTTCTTTTTTTTGGTCACCTAACATGTCGTTCCATTTACTACTCTTCTTTTGATCTTTTCATGTGTACATGTCTCAGGTATTTTTCTGTCCTGCAAAATAGTTTGGTTTTTTTCAGTACAGTGATGTGATAACTTTGTTCACCCTCCATGTATTTTACTATGTAGTGTATGACATAGATGGCTTTGCAAATTCTAATAGCCTTATAGATATTGGATCTTGATATACTAATAGGCTCTCACTAAGGGTTTGGTTTGGGGGTTTTCTTTACCTATTCTTATTGTCAGTTATACAATATTTTAACAGAATTTCTATCCCAAAGTTTTATCTTCATTTCTGCAAACGGGGTGGTACAGAAATGATAGGCAAGTTGCTTAAAGGTCATACATGCAAAAATGTTTTGGATCATAAGTTCTTTTGCAAAATCTTTATGAATCTAGCATTACTTGTCTTACCATTTGTCCGTTTTGACTATTTGAGGTGTAAACCCTACAGACAAGGAGTGATTTCTCCACTTGTGTATTTCTGGATATAGTGCTTTGAGCCCAGAGGGCACCTGGGCACCATGCAGCTGCTTGCTCACTTCTTCCCCCTCAAGGATGGGGAGGAGAACATACAATAAAAGGCTCTGAGATTGAGACAAGGAGAGGAAGAGATGATTCACCAATTAGGTCAAGGGCAAAAGGCAGACTCAATTGGGGAAGAAAAAAGAACATCAATTTAATTTGAACACTACCACCATTAATTTACCAGTAAAACAGTGTAGGATAGTGAGAAATACAACCACATATTAAAACCACCTTTCCTTCACCCCTCCCTTGTTCTCAGGCTCAGCTTTGATCCTGATTTCTTTATCTCCTTCACTCCAGTGGCACAGGGGGCAGGGGATGGGGGTTACAGTCAGTTCATCACCCATTGTTCCTGCTGCTCCTTCCTCCTCAGGGGAAGGACTCACACTCTTCCCCTGCTCCATCGTGAGGTCCCCCCCATGGGAGACAGTCCTCCATGAACTTCTCTCACGTGACTCCTTTCCACAGACCTGCAGCTCTTCATGAATTGCTCCAGTGTGGGTCCCTCCTGTGTGTTGCAGTCCTCCCAGCAACAGGCTGCTCCAGGGGGGCTCCCCTCAGAGTCCCGGCCTTCTTTGGGTGCAGCCACCTGCTCCAGCGTGGGGTCTTCCACGGGCTGCAAGGTGGGCATCTTCTCTGCCGGTGACCTCCATGGGCTGCAGGGGCACAGCCTGCCCTCTCACCACGGACTGCAGGGGGGTCTCCTCTCCGGTGCAACTCCCCCACTCCTCCTTCTCCTTCCTTCCACTGACCTTGGTGTTTGCATAGGTATTCCCCTCATTCCTCTTCCTCCTCTCAGGTTCCCCTTCTTATCACAGAGGCACAGCCACCGTTGCTAATTGGCTCAGCCTTGCCCAGAGCCAGGTCCAACTTGGAGCCGATGGAGCTTCCAGAAGCTTCTCACAAGGGACACCTCTGTAGCCCCCTTCCCTGCTACCAAAATCCCACCACACACAAACCCAGAACACTGGAGTACTGGCTGCATTGAGATCCCAGTATTGGCCATGGAAATTCTGGGCTCTGTTATATAAAGAAATAATAAAATTGAACAGTTATATTTGTATAAGTGAAGATACACTTTCCCTAGTAGAAGTCATGTCTATTTGACATACACCAACTATTGGATGAGTGGTTATGTTAGAAAAAAATATTCTTAAGCCGTACAAAACAGGGGATGTAAGAATACATATTAAAAAACATCCTTTCATTTTCAGCTTTCAACTGGTCAATTGCATAGATCAAAACAAGTGAAATATGAAGTGCCTTGTAAACATTAGTTATGGGTTTGAGTACTTCTTATTTAACTACCTGCAGGTCAAAATGAGCTGTCACATTAAGATGGAAAATAGAGAAACCCTAAGACCGATCTTCATACAATTTGGCATATGCTGGGTGAAAATCAGAGAACATTTGGTTTATTGTCAAGATGTCTATGTAAGAGATGCAGATGTAGGCCATCAATAACCTCAGTATTATACCTTTTAACTGAAATACTGTAGAACTGTTACAAACATGTAGTAAAAATATATGGACTTCATTCTATAACTAAAATACAAAAGGTACTGAATAGAGGCTGCTAGCTTTCCTTTCATTCTTAGCGTAATTGCAGCCAGTTTCAAGCAAGCTATAGAATGATAAGGAGTAAAAATTCAATGTCAGCATTATAATTGGGTATCATATATCAGTGTTTCTTAGCAACAATTCAGTAATGTTCAGTGAAGGCTATGCTCAAATGAAGTAATAAATATCACTGGAGAATATTTTCAGTGAATAGTTACACTTCAGGTTTTTCCCTCTTTGAAAAAATGTAGATGTTAAAAGACCTTGCTGCTCTAGGTTGAAAACATGAATCAGTGGATTGTTTTGTTTTGTACTGTTTTGTCTTGTTTTGTTTTGTTTTTAACAATCTACACATAATTCAGGTGTGACAGTGTTCATTAAACCAAAACTCACTTCAAAATACTTCTTTTATTTTTGTTGTAAAGTTAAATTTTCTCTCCTGTCAGGAAGGCTGTCTTTCAGCCCCTGAGATCTCTCCCAGCTAACAGTATTGTGATGGACCCACAGAGTTGAACATCTATATGTATACACCATCACCTGAAGGAAGAAAAATTTTTTTATATCAAGGTATTTTTATACAAAATTTTTATATCAAGGTATTTTTTTAATACCTTGATATTCTATGTTAAAATTTTTGTAACCTTATGATTCTTTATTCATCACCCAAAAGACGAAAACTGTGTGAATTAACACTATTCTGACAGCAACTTGGGTCAGGATCAAATTCTCCTCTGCCACTCAACAGATGTGGCTTCATGGAGGTTTGCATCTCTCACCCCTGCATGGTCAGAACTCTTGAGATAACACATCTTCTGAAAATTTTCATGTCTGATGTACTTTGCTTTTGAGGCAGATCACATCAGCTTTTCCTTGTCTTTCTCATCCAAGCGTTAGGGAGATACACAATCTTACTGCTTTCAAAATATTAACATTTTGTGGTAGGGGACCATAAGCATAAAATGATTGGACTTTGATCAAAGAGTGAGCCTTCCTTTGTCAGAGCAAATGCTTAATATACATGTATACCATTTACTTCAAAAGGATTTTTCCAGTGTATTAAAGTCAGGCAGAACAGCTTAGCCTCTGAAAAAGACACATTTTGTGTTAAAGCAAAAAAACAGATGACACTTGAAGTGGGCAAGTGACATAGATTAGCCATAAAGTCAGTAGGTATCTCTGGAACCAGAGATCTATGTCCATGTTGGTTCGAACAAGCTGTTTACTTCACTACCCAACTCTCAGCATCTCAGATTTCTCAGGGGTGTGGAAATGTTAAACTTGGCAGGGTAACATTTCTATCTCAACAGAGCACTGAAGGCTTTATCTGGAGTGGAAAACTAACCAAAATAAACAGTTTTTCTCTACTGAGAGCCCTTTCCAAATAACATATTTTTGGACTGGGCCACTGGGCCAGTCTCTTTGCATTGACAACACCTCTGCTCGCAAGAGATAAAATCCTAATGTCTTTCAGAGAGTATTCAAACAGATTGCAGAACTGATGGATTCATAAATCCTGGGAGGGAAATTACTTATTTTTCTAACTCCTCAAAACAAAATAGAAGCAACCAAAGAAAGGGACCCCTTAGATGAAATAACTGTCCCATGTCACACTATGTAAGCCCAAGGCCATGTGGAGAGCATGTCGACATAGGCGGATGCAGGTAGCACATATCTCTCAGCCTCACTCCGATCAGGTAGACACTGACTGGCTCTGGTCAGGAGCCCTTCAACTCCTGTAAACATGCCACCAAGACCAAGATGAGATATTTTATCCCTTTCAAGACTTTTACTTCAGGTCCAGCAGCACTCTGACATTGCTGTACAGCTTCTGAATGGGAGCCAGCTTCCATCTGTTGGGCCCCAAGTGGGTGCAGGATGGACGCATGGCTCTGCAGCTGCTGCTGGAGATACACCATCAGTCTTGCTGGGCGGTGTGTAGTTAAGGTAGGAGGACAGAGATTTCTATAGAGGTTCAGGCTACAAGACCTGAAGCTAATGGTGGTCAGCACTGGAGGCTGCAGAGGAAAGCATGAGAAATTTGAAACTGTGTTAGGGTATTTAATATTTGGGGGCTTCAACTTGTTTAGGTACGTGCTTGAGCACAAGGTCAGAATGAGATGAAGAAGTAATGAATGTAAAGAATGAATTATTATGCTGAGAAAGGTTTAGGGTTATAAGAGAGTTCAGAGAAGGAACTTAGGCTAAGGATATGTTTCACAAGGGGAGTTGCTGGCTTGGTCCAGTGGTCACATTGCTGGATTGTGTTGCATTCTGGGACAAATAATCCTTTGGATTTTATATATGAAATGTGATTTGTTCTATGGTAATTCTTTAAAAGTAAATTTAAAAAAAGAAGAGGAGGGTCTATCTCATATGTACACACTTTCTACAATTTAAAACATGACAGATGTATGTCAGCAACATAAATTAATGGTTTCTTGCTTATATTTTCTAATGCAAACGTCTCTCCAGGGGCAACTGAACCTCCCACTCAGAACAATGACCTAGTTCATTTGTATTTATGTACAATGTTGTTATCAGTTTAAATGTTACCTGTTCTCATAACAAGCAACATATGTCATCCTCCTGACCGCTCTTTCTTCCCAGGACTATGAATATGCAAAACTTAATCTTGTTATCTCAGGTAATTGGAGTAATTGGCTCCAGTGTGGCTGTGTAGCTGAGGAGAGATTAAAAAAAAAAAAAAAAAGGTGATTCAGCCTGCTTATTGTCTTTATGTAAGCCACAGCACAAAATAACATAAATGATTCAAGCAGTATCCCAAGTAAAAGAAAATTATGTCCCTTGAAATAACTTTAAAAATTTCTTTGAAATTTATTCCTAACATATACAGATATGAACATACATATTATAGAAACACACACAGATATTAATTTTCAGACTTTTGGAAAGATAAAGTATACAACCTGAATCTCTTTGTGTTCTGGAAGAGTTCAAGACAGCTTCGAAACATGTCCAGACCATACATTAAGTACCTCAGAAAAAAAATCTTTTTCTAATGTGTAATGTGGATTTTTATCATCTGTGAAGGACCCCGAGATGAATTTTTAAAATAACACAATAATAGAGAATTGCATTTCATTCTGCAGTTTCATCATCATTTATTGTTCCTTAAAGAGTTAAGAAAAAATGTTGGTACTCATTTAATAACATTGTCTACATGATTGATAAGGCACTTCTTTGGGAGTCTATGAAAATGTGTATGATCCCCATAGCTAAGAAGTTAAACTGGCCCCTTCTATGTACATGGACACAAGCATGGCTACTCTGCCTTCAAGAGGGAGGTCCATATGCCGTAGCAAAGGGCAGCTATCAAAATAGCACAAATGTGTTTCGCCAGTCTATTAGTTATGTTAGCATTTCACAGTAGTGATGGACTGCTCTGATTGATAAACTCTTCATGAAGCCTCTGCCTGCCTGGGGAGTTGAACTCTTTTCACCCAAAGCTGGCATCTTTATTTCTTCGCTAATAGCCAAAAGGCTGCCTGTAAGATGGGGGAGTCTGCAGGAATGAATTGATATGCAGGGCTAAGCCCTAGTCTTTATTCTGCCTTATTTCTGTTTCTACTGAGTACTATTACAGTGCTAACCACAGCTTGACTTTTCTCTACTGAAATTCTAGAGGATATAAAATTTCCAGCCAGGAGGAAAACAAAATCTTGTGCTTAATCTCATTCACAGTAATAATTGTCCTATGGCCAGTTCTCCTGTTGATCCTGAAATGAGTCAGACCCTCATATGCGTTGCACAGCAGTGACCATATCACACATGACAGTGAGTGAAACACACACATGTATCTCCTAAATAATCACCAAGTCACACATTACAGACCACACCACACATTACAACAAATTCTGTCTTCCTATATTATATGCAGTTAGTCTGTGTTTATAAATACTTGTGTGCAAAAAAATTACTTTGTTGATTTGTTGATCTCTGTAGTATTTCTTATGTCTGAAACACATCAACCATGTACTGTACAAAGCTATGCTATGCACAGTGTAGGTTGTGCAGAAAAGATAGTGATAGTGGTTATCATCCTTTTCTCCAGGGCTTGTTTTATCTTTTGTGGTCATTTAAGCTGCTAGACAAGAAGACTTTTCTGCAATATTGTTGTTATCAAGATGATAGAAAGGAGAGATGCCAAGCTGTGCAATGTAATGTATTCATAAAATCTTAATGATGCCATTGATTAGCAGTACACCAAGTCTTTTGCCCTGCTATTAGCTTAAAATTTTCCGTCTTCTAACAACATGTAAAAATATTAATTTGTCAGAATTCAAATATTTTGCCGTATAGCAGGAGTAAAGTCAAAGAACTGACAAGTGTGAGTTTAAATAACAGACTGTGACAACCATTTCTATCAATTGGAAGAACCCTTCAGGATGCCTCTTTTAATTAGCACTGCAGTTGTTCCTCTGCCTCGAGAATTGTTATGGCAATATTTATGACTGTAGTTGAATAGAAAACATTTGTAGTGGAGAAATACACACATGCCACAGCTGATCTTGCACTACTTTTATTACATAAGTACCACTCAAGCATCTGCAAACTCTTATGAGAAAAATGTGCTCATGTGTCAAAAATCCCAGTCATCTGGAGAGTACAATTTGGTGCCACTGATATGTCAGCATGTTGTCTCTGAAGTTGTCTCAAAATGTTTTTTACAAAAAAATACAAGTCCTTTCTGATATGCATGCTGGGAAATATAAAACCAACAAAAAATGACCAATGAATTTTTTTTATCACGCATCATAATCAATAATGTTACTCTGATAATTCTAACAGTAATATAATTGACATACATAGGCTGACTTTTCTTCTGAGCCTTGGATAATTGGAAAAAAAGTTTTAAATTTATTGTTTGAAGCTGTAGCACTTTTTTTTTTTTTAATTTATTGCTATCTTGAAATTCCCTCTTCTGGTTTCACTGGGGGCTAATATTTTGCACAGTTACAGGCATACAGTTACTATATATTCAGATATGAGCTCATTTGAACATTACAAGGCCAGAATTCAGCTTCATTATAAAGATTGCAAACTTTGGACAAGATTTGTGTTTTAGGTGTAAATAAGCCCTAACTGTTCAGATTAACAGAATTACTGTGTGAAACTGCCATATATATATGTGATAAGAACTATTCATTTGAATATACTTTCTTTTGAAAGTTTTATCCGCTGAATCCTGTATGAGTCATAATGGACAATTATGCAGATTGAGTTCAAAGGGGAGGTTAGAGAGCAAGAAAGGTCCTGGACTGGCAGCCTCTGAGTACTGTCAAGGCTAAGACACTTCTAGATCAAATAGCTGTAAATATGCATGCACATGGTGTGAATATGCGTTTGGGCAACGTTTTCCAAAGAACCTTCACTGGTAAATCACCTTTCTTTTTAGCATTCTCACCTAGTTGTAGAATAAACACTTTTTTTGTCCCCCACCCCATTAAAATGTACTCTCAGTGAAGCAGTACGGTCCTGTAGACAAGGTGAACTAATTTTAGCATATCAACTTTACATCTGAATGGCCTAGACAGTCTTTGGTCTCTGTAATGCTATTACATTTCTCTTGCTAGTTGCATCCAATTCTGTCCATCTTTTAGATCTCACAGGACAAGCTTTTTTTTTGGTCACAATTCCTTTTTTATCGTTAATAACTGTAGGGATATTTTTTCTGTCTCTAAATGAATGTTCTTTTAATGCCCCCAAATAATCATTGCTCTAAGCAGAGCAGTAATGTGAATCAAACATAAATGTCTTCAGTGTTATAAAGTGCATATTCCTGGAGGAAAATGTTATTAAGGAAATAGGAACTATATTTTATATTTTATATTCAATTATAATGATAAATAATATCAATGTATGTGTATAAAAATAATATTAAATATTCAATATATGAATAGTGTATATTATGTATATATTACATGTATACAAATTACATGGCAATATAATTAACAATTAATTGAAGTGGCTATATTAGTTAACACTTAGTACATGGATTAGGCAGTAAGTGTTACCTGTGAAGGATTTTTGGATAAGATATTGTATGTAAGGGTCCAGCTCTCTTATTTCTTTATAATATTATTTGCTCTAAATTTATTGCTCTGAATTGTAGAATTAAGAAACAGCAGAAATGCCAAAATTAAGTGTGTCTGTTTAACCTTTATGTTGCCCAGTGTTTGTAGTACAATGATACAGAATGAGATTTAGCAAAGAAAAAGCACCACTATTAGTCAGCTGAACAAGTCACCTAGATGCTCAGAGGAAGCCACTTGAACCCTCTCCTTAGTACCCCAGAAAAGGTACTTCTGTGTTGTGAATGGAAAGTGCAGAGCAGATGACATAATGTTAGAATATTTATTTTTGTTCCTCTCACTCATAATGTGACTTTGTCTTGTTTAGTGAATGCAATCTGAACCTTGTATCCGCAATGAAATGTCTTAGGTTTCTCTCTGATGCTTGATACCATAGGATCAAGTAGCCTACAAACACAAGATTTCAGCTCCCTGACATGGTATTTTGTAAACTTCACAAAATAGTTATCCCTGTATTTACAGAAGCAGCCTCTAAATTGAGTGTTTCATTACCTTTGTACTTCACTGGAGATGCTCAAAACCTGCCCTATAGCTACTAGTCACGGCATCTGCTGACTTCAGCTGTACTGACTTGTCAGTATCTATGAAATCAGACTCTGGCTGTCTCAGGCTGGGGACCCAGAAAACAGGGAACATGTCATTAGTGGTCCAGTGTAGTTGTTTTCTTAGTATAAAATGAAAATCCACAAAGCTGCAGTCTGGAATCAACTTTGCACCACAGTCTGCATTAATCCTCACTTTACTAAACTTATAGCTATCTGTTTAAATTCTTATTGTTAACCTCATCCTTTAAGGTAATGCACATGGTTCTTTCTTTTATATATACATGAGCTTCACAGTGAAAATAGTAGTGCAATCCCTTCCAAGGGACAAGGTGTGCTGGTCAAATTGAATTCTTTACATATATGCCTTAGTAAATGTCAGTATGTTAGTATTCCCACATGTAACACCAAGAAGACTCCCAGAAAACTCCAAAGAGCTGCTGTGATTAACATCTATTTAATTATTATGTGAACAGAAGTCAACAAACATATTTTAAAAAATATTTTTTCTGCACTAAACCAATGTGAAGAGTCAGAACATTTGCGTTTTCTATCAGAGAAATCATTAGATTGCATCTAGGCTGTGGTACACATCCCTTCCATAGAAAATGCACTTGATTATAAAAGATCATAAATGCTTGATCGTAAATGAAACTGGTTTCTCATGGGACAGATCTGATGGGTAAAGAACTTTGTTTCATATCCTTTTTCCTTTGATGACTCATTAAATGATCTTTTTAATTTTTCACCTTTGATAATGGTAGTATTTTAGGGTTTTCTCATGGGGTTTTTTTTGTTTTTACTTGAGAAATTTTTTTTTTATACCCTACCCTCATGTTTGTTTTTTTTCTGTTGGCCTGAAAACTTCAAGAATCTGTGTTTCTAGCAGTCAACTATCAGCTATCTGGATTGCAGATTATCCATGTGGCATATGGAAAGACTGTTCAGGTACGGCATGAGCACAGTTCCACTGTCTCTCAGACCAGTTCACCTCCAGGACCAGCATCATCATTGTTGTTGTGGAGGTTTGAACTCAGCCAGCAGCCACACCCCACATGGCCGGCCGTTCACCTCCCCCTCCACCCTCTGGTAAGATAGGGGAGGGACAAAAGGAGAATTCGTGGGTTGAATAAAAAGAAAGAATTTACTAAATTTAACAAGAGAACAACAGTAACAATAGTAAGTTCAAAAAGAAAATGGGTAAAATGCAGCAGTGGCTTACCGAGCGCAGCGACCGCCCCCCCCCCCCCCCCCCCCCCCCAGCAACAATACCACCCAACCAGCAGACGACAGTGCAAGAGAGAGAGAGAGACACTGAGAGTGAGCCCGGCCCCCTGGGCATGACATCATATGGTATGAAATACTCCAATGAAAATTAACTCCATCCTGGTCGAAACCAGGACAGTCTCCACCCCTTATTCCATACCATTGATGTTATGCTCAGGTTTCCAAATACATCTTAAGGAATCACCACCCCCTTTTTTCCCACGTCTCACAGATATCATTCCCTTAGTCTAGGGGGCCATCCTTCCACAATGTTTGCTGAGTTCATTTAGTCCACAACTTCAGGTTCTATCTGTTATGACAGTATATAAGGCTGAGGAGTGAGGTGGAGTTGGCTCAGTCGGTGGAGCAGGAGGCTTTGGATGTGGCACGGGGATGTTGCAAGGCACTAAATGCAATAACATGGTTATTTGACAGTCCAGGTCATTGGCTATTCTCACCTAAAATCAAATCTCGCTGAGGCACACATCGGACCTCTCCATCCTTCTGCATCACCCACCGAGTGCACCCAGGTCCTTGGGCAAAAGTAATCCCACGCATGGGTTTACCTTTACCCAGTGCAGGAGTAACCCAGATGGCCTTCCCCAACATATTCCTAATGTGCACTACAGCGGCTTTATCCCCATCCACAGTATGTAGGAGGTTTGACTGAGCAGGGCTAGCTTGCTTGGCAGATCCTCTGGTATTGACTAACCAGGTGGCTTTTGCCAAATGCACGTCCCAGTGTTTGAAAGTTCCACCACCCATTGCTCTCAGTGTAGTTTTCAGCAATCCATTGTATCGCGCAATTTTTCCAGAGGCTGGTGCATGGTAGGGAATGTGATATATCCACTCAATGTGATGTTCTTTGGCCCAGGCTTCTATGAGGTTGTTTCGGAAATGTGTCCCATTCTCTGACTCAATTCTTTCTGGCATGCCATGCCACCATAAGCCTTTCTCTTCAAGGCCTAAAATGGTGTTCCGCTTCTCTCAAGTAGAGAAACGATTGCTCCTAATAGCTGAGATTCTGGTCCGTGCAAGTGGGGAGTAGGACATGTTCTCCTTAAGTTGCTGGACATCTTGAGATAATTGTTTCACAGCCGTGATGATGGGGGAAGAGACACTTTCTTCGTATTGTCATAGTCGGCGAACCAGTTCATTCGCTGTTGGTCTCTCTCCCTCTGTCCAGTCCATTACTGCTAATGCACTGGCATATGACGAGGGTGTGCTCCGTACAAAAGTCCTCCACATGGGCCGGGTGCATCGGACTTCATCTGGATCTGTGGGTAGCCGTGCATTATCCGGGTCATAGTAAACTGCCTCCCGCACAGCTAGCTCCCTCAAGTATTGAATGCCTCTTTCCATAGTGGTCCACTTACTTGGTCAACATGTCAAGTCGTCCTTGAAGGGATACCTCTCCCTCACACTTGACAGAAGTCACTTCCAGAGACTAAGATTTTGTGTCTCCTTTCCAATGGCTTTGTCAATGCCCCCTTCCTTAGACAGGGATCCCAGCTGCCTCCCCTCCCTGCCCCCTAGTTCCATGTTACTGGCCCCGCTATCCCAGCACCACAGCAGCCAGGTAACGAGTTGCTCACCTGGATGGTGGCTGTAATCTTTTCTTATGTTTTACAACTCACTCAAGGACAAGGATTGGGTGACTATCATTGGCTCTGCCTCCTCCTGTTCTCATGATGGGCCTGGTTCATCATCACCCTGTACACTGCGAGGGGATTTTTTTGTGTATTTCTTCTTCTGTATGGGAGTAACTGACACTGTCGTGGGTTGGTTCTCTGGTTCAGCTGCAGCGCCTGTCCTTGGGCTTGTAGTGGCTGCAGTCTCTGCTACTTCATTACTCTTAAATAGTAGCTTAACCATAAACAAAACCTGAACCACATGCAGGAAAACACTAACTCCGAACATCACAGCAAACATGTTTTTGTCAACATTCCAAAGATATTTGAACTCTCCAGATTTCTCAAACACAGCTGTAAATAGCCCCAGGACCGATGACTGCATGCTATCATAGATGAGCATCACATAGTACAACAGAAACAAAACCTTAACCCACCTCTCACTGAAGGTGAGCAACAGCCTGGGAAACACATATTGCAAATGAGGTGATAAAATCTTAAGGAGCCAAGCAATCCACATTTTACCCGTTTCGTTGTTATCTCAAACAAAAAGAAAAGCCTCCGGGCCCCATGTTGGGTGCCAAAAACTGTGGAGGTTTGAACTCAGCCGGCAGCCAGACGCCACGTGGCCGGCTGTTCACCTCCCCCTCCACCCTCTGGTAAGATAGGGGAGGGACAAAAGAAGAGAATTCATGGGTTGAGTAAAAAGAAAGAATTTACTAAATATAACAAGAGAACAACAGTAACAATAGTAAGTTCAAAAAGAAAACAGGTAAAGGCATGACATCACATGGTATGAAATACTCCAATGAAAATTAACTCCATCCTGGTTGAAACCAGGACAGTTGTGCAGCAAAAAAACTAGAACCAAAAAACCCTGTGAGATGCAATCTAGTTGCCAGCAACCCCATTCAGATCAGGTACCTCCCCATCTCGTTTTGAAGACCAGGACTGCTGGGGAGCGTAGTGCAGAAATACACCCCACCTCACACCTCTCTGAGTCCCAGAAGCTTGTTAGGTTCAATGCAAACCCATGTGAAGACCTGGACCTGGCTGGGCTTAGTACTGTCCAGCAACAAGCTAAAAGCTAGGAGAGCAATGCAAGTGTGCTTCATTTGATGGCAGCTCAGGTATGCCACAGGTGATGCTGAACTTGATCCCAAGGGACAAGGCTGGCTCCTGTAGAGAACTTCAGCTGTTATGTCCTTTTTCCTCTGAAGACTCATTCTACACTCCTACTTATTGTACCTGAGTCTTAGCACTTTCAGGCTTCTAGGAGGAAGTGCTGCCTTGAATGCAACAGCTGAGCCCATGCTTGGTCTTGCATTTGCACTGTGCAAAGACAGAGACAACAAGCCCTCCCAGAGCACTGTGATAGTACAGAAGTGCATTGTAGTTGCTCTGTGCAAGGCAGACAAGGTCGAGGCAAATTGTTATTAAACTAGAGCTAATAAAGCCTATTTGTTTCCTGGTGGAGACACTGGTGGTACTTGCACCACATTCTCTTTGAGTAGTTACACATCCTTCATGCAGGGCACTCCTGCACCTCTTTCTCTTTGATCTGCAGATTACTCTATAGAAGGTGTGGCTACATAATCTGAATTTAGATGTCTAATTTAGGTGCTGAGAATCACCATCCAAAGATGCTTATATTACTCCACAGGCTGATACAGAGAATTTAGGCTCTTGAATTTAGGTGTTGGTTATCAAGCAATCAAAGCAGTTGAAAGTAGATGGTATATGTGTCTAGCAGAATGGGGTTCAAATCACACTATGGTCTTGTATTCTATTATCTAGAAAATTACTTCAGAACTAATTATCTGAAAGTTATTGCTGGAAAAAAATGGAATTTTGAAAGAAAATTAGCTCATTGTTTTCCTTGCTAGAGCTGTTCTTCAGTTCAAAGTAAACAGAAGTAGAAATACTTTACAGCTACCAAAGTACTCAGTGCGGGCAGGGACCTGTCTGAGAGAAGAGTCTTCTCTTGGCATCTGTTAAAGAGCAAAAGTGAACAGCTGTGCCAGACATCAGTTACACGCCAGATGTGCAATAACTTAAGATTCTTTTATTAGAGAAAAAATAAATTATGAAGGTGAAGTGATTGTAGGACTGCAACTCATGTCTGGAAACTAAATCTTTGACAAATATTCCCATAAGTAAATGTTACCCTGACTGCAGCTGCAGCCAGAAATGGTAGGGTGAAAGAGCTTGAGACAAGAAAAAAAATCATGGTCAATACTGTCCATTTTTGAAGTAAAGAGTAAGTTTGTATTCCCTCTAAGAGTGAAGCTCTGAAGTGGTCTCCTGGAGGGCCTAGAAGAGCTCATATGTTGAAGATCAACAGCAGGTAGGGAAGTGCCATGGTAATGAAGTGGGTAACAGATGTGGGTAGCAAGGCAGCAAGAGCAGTGGTAGAGCTGAAGAGCAGCAGTACAAATAACAAAAGCTGCTTTTAGCCAGCAATACATTCTCTGGAGTGACACATACTTCAGAGACTGACTATTTCAGATACTTCTTAGCTGGGATAAGGAGGTTAGCCTACATTTGGACTGCTGCCCTGGACCTTTGAGAAGGTCAGTAATCTTGCCTGCTGCTCACTTAATATGTAGATTTTTTTTATCTCTTACTGATTTCCTGTTTTATTGTGTTTATTTATCCTCTTATTAAAGTTATGCTCGTTCAAACCACTTTGACCAGTGCAGGTACTCCTCACATTTTTTTTGGCCATATTTCCCAGGTTTCTGAGAGGGAGTCTCAAAGCACAGAATCTTAGGCTTTCAGAATTCACTGGTAGAGCTTGTATTGGCTTTTTGTAAGTGTTAATGAACATCATCAGTTTATGATTGCTACTGCCTAGGCAGCCATAAACTTCCAACTCATCTTTATCTTCCATGACAAGACCTAGAGTTGAGTTCCAACATCTTCTGTGCTGAATTATTTCTTTGCATTTTAGAAACTCTTACTGCATAGGACTTGCATGGAAGGTTCCTCTCTTCGCATTTCTCCTCAGAGAGCTGTGCAGTTGCAGCATGTAGTGTTAGTCTGAGCTGTATTTGATGTAGTACTTTCCCCTGCATCTGTAAGTGCTTTTCTGGCTACATCGTTTTGTGGCTGGATCCAACCCCACTGAAATCAGTGTAAAGGTTTTATGACTGGTGGGAGCTGGACCTTATCTTGCAGCCTAGAAACCAGTTAGTCAGATATACATGAAAAATACAGAGGTGTTTTGAAGTAGCTGCTTATTATCTACTACATTAAGCTGAATGAATCTGACAGAGAAGCAGTTTTCTTTCTGATGAAAAGGTTAAGTAATCTTTTTGCAATGCTCCTTCATGGCTTTTTATGGGGATGTTTTGTATCTCTCCTATACAAACTTTCCTAGCTCACTTAATTATTATTTACATAAATCGATCCGCAAGGTAGAGTACTATGGATGTATGTGCCATTCTTGGATATTCAACCAACCAGCTACAGTAACATATGGGGGAAACAAAATTCTGAAATAAAGTAAGGAAACAATCTGGGGACAATAATAATGCTGGTCAAGATTGAAAGTAATTAAAACAAAAAACATTTTTAGACAGTGTGTGTGAAGATACCAAAAGGCAGCATCAGGAACAACTGGTCATCTCTTCATTTGTGATTAAATCCTTGCTATTAACATCCTTGTTACAAGGTGTAGCTTATCCCTCTCTCCCCACCAATATTGACAGAGGTTCTGGAAACTCCCACAGAATAGCTTTATCTCAAAATCATGGAAGGGACTTCTTGCCTTACAGCATACTAATCTGGTGGTAATGAATATGTTTGTCTGTACATGCTCCTGTAGCATCTGACTTCCACTCAAGTATCCTCAGAAGCATTGGCATAAAGGGACATAAGTCACTGAAGGTGGGCATCTGTAAGTGCCTTTCAAATCTCATGTATATGCTTTTTCACTGCATTTTTTGCGTTGCTTTTTTAGCTTCAGAAGCAAATAGATCTGGATTTGTATGTGAGACTAAGAAAAAAGGCTCACTACCTGTTGTCCCAAAGGCAAGAGAAGTTTCTGTTCTTGCAATGCAGTGTTTTTCTTGTGGGGCAGAAGGCATATTCTAAAATTGAACCTAGGAGTGCCAGGAACCCAGACCCTGAGAAGACAGTTGGAGCTGTAGATGTAGGGATTTCAGAGAACGATGAAACTTCATGAATGTGGGAGGGATTTGGAGGTAGTGGGAACCAGACTGAAGGAAGATGGGAAGTCTAGAAGTTGTGGTGTTCAAAGGGGAAGACACATGGATGGATAAGAGCACCAAGAGAAGGAATGAACAGTAACAACTGGTCATATAAATTGTAGGCTAGCTGGAGCATGTTATTTTGAACAACAAACAGTGGAAGCATGCACAGACAGATTGAGGTTAGGATGAAATGATGAAAGAATTGCACAGGAGTAAGTGTTTTCTCTTACCAGGCCTTTTACTGTCAAGGCATACTAACAGGAGAAAATTTTTTTTATTTTCCTGTCGCTAGCAAGATAGCAAGGCTAATGTGCCCACTACCCTTCCACTCAAAAAAAACTTAGACCCCTCAAGATTTATATTAGGGATCACCTTCAAATAGAATCTTTCTATCAACTGGTTGCAAGGAGACTGCTTTACAGACTTTTTTCCTCCTACCATTTGAAGGTCATTTGTCAGAAAGTTATGAGATTATTGCTATATTAATCCAGCAGTCAATTTCTGAAAATGAATTTCACTGATTTGCAAGACAAGGCATTTGTGCTGGTTTTGGCTGGGATAAAGCCAATTTTTCTTCATAGTATCTAGTATGGGGCTATGGTTTGGATTTGTGCTGAAAACAGTGTTGATAATACTGAGATGTTTTAGTTACTGCTGAGCAGTGCTTACACAGGGGCAAGGCCTTTTCTGCTCCTCACAGCACCCCACCAGTGAGCAGGCTGGGGATGCACAAGGAGTTGGGAGTGGACACAGCTGGGACAGCTGACCCCAGCTGACCAAAGGCATATCCCACACCATATAATGTCATACTCAGCATGTCAGGCTGGAGGAAGAAGGAAGGAGGGGACGTTCAGAGTGTGGTGTTTGTCTTCTCAAGTGACCGTTACGTGGGATGGAGCTCTGCTTTCCTGGAGATGGCTGAGCACCCGTCTGCTGATGGGAAGCACTGAATTAATTCCTTGTTTTGCTTTGCTTGTGTGCACAGCTTTTGCTTTACCTGTTAAACTGCCTTTATCTCAACCCATTGTTCTCACTTTTACCCTTCCAATTCTCTTCCCCCATCCTGCTGCAGGGAAGGGAATTAAGCAAGAGGCTCTGTGATACTTAGTTGCCTCCTGGGGTTAAACCATGACAACTTTCAAAACTGTAGAAGCTTCAATGCCCAAGATCAGTCTAATTTTTTTGCTGCAGTTTCAATATACATGACATCTGCATCTGACTTGGAATGAACTTTTAACTTCTCCAGAGTGTGGTTTGGGTTTTGGGGTTGTTTCTTTTTTTTGTTTGGGGTTGATTTTTTTTCTGTTAAAGGCCCTTAGGACTGATGTTTTAAAATAAGATAAACAATCTCTGTAATGCTTTTAATCACTTATAAAGACTTTTCATGTATGTGCCCTCCAATAAAATTCCAAATGCCAAACATTGCAACAGTCAATCAAGTGCTTTCTCTTGCATACAACTGTCTCTTCCAGCTGAGAACTTACAGGTTTACTTACTGAATTTATTTAATTAAAGGTATTTGGGTTTTGTGTCTGAACTTTACCATTTATCTGAGCAGTAATATTCAACACAGGCACCTAAAGAAGTGTTACTGTACTGCTGTATTTTTGACTGACGGTATTTGCAATAGGAAATGCCTAGAATCTCTGTCAACTGTCCGAAAAACAGTTTGCCCCATCTTGATCTTACAATCAGAAATAAATCAGTTTTGCTATCTCCTTTTAGTCAGGAAAGATTAGTACAGTCCAGTCATGAGAGTGATGCTATTGCTACCTTGGAAATTACTACAGTGATAGTTTTCAGCGGTGATGTGGCACTGTGAGGTTGATGTCCCTGTCCAAGTCCACAGGTTGGAGCCCAGGAATATCTGCATTGCCTCTATCCTCTCAAAATCCACCTCAGAAGGGGAAAAAATGGTAAAATCCTGAAAATTAATGCTGTTCCCAAAACCAGTTTATGTCCTAGTTTCAGTTTACATTGTGGTACAATATGAATGGCAAATATTGTGTCTTGTTGATGTTAATGGTAATGATGCTAAATGGATAAATGGTTTTCAAGGTGTGCTAGAGGTTGCCTGTGACTTTAAAGTATAATCCTCAGCTGCTGGTTTAGGGTCAGCTTGTCTTTAAAATTTTGTCTGTATATTTATTCGTCCATTTCCATTTAGTCATTGATTTATAATGACAGTGCAGTGGGAGTAACTGTCTCTTATTGCCAAATGCTTCTTGTTTGCTTGGAGCCCAACCAATTGTAAAAGAAAACAACCCAGCAAAATCACAATCCTCCCATTTCATCCTTTCTCAGATGATGTACCGACTGTCCTTCTAACTTCTTTTGGAATGAACTGCACCTTCTTGGCCTTTTACCAATACATGCAAGGGAAAATAAATCTTTCTTAAGAGTACAAAATATGCAACTGCTTCTTGAAACCAAGTACTTTTTTTTCTTCCTCTGAAAAAGAAGGTGGAAATACTAATAGGAAAAATTACCCAACACCTTCAGTAATATCTTGGGCTGCAAAATACTCGTGCCCAATTCCCTGAATGACTAACTACTTCCTCTGCGGTTTTCAGTGAGAAGTTCAGGACAGGATCTAACTCATGTTTAGATGCTCTAGTTTCTG
Organism: Strix uralensis; assembly: GCF_047716275.1. Lineage (NCBI taxonomy): Eukaryota > Metazoa > Chordata > Aves > Strigiformes > Strigidae > Strix > Strix uralensis. The sequence continues at coordinate 85,607,239 of NC_134012.1, read as the reverse complement.
CAGTTATCAAGGGTCTCTTCACAGACAGTGAGGATAGACAAATGTGTCCAGAGGGTGAACCTTTTTAAGACTCACCCTCTGGAGGCCTCAATTCCCACCTACAAGCAGGGATAAAGCTCTTTGGTGCTTCAGAAATGTATTCTGAGGATAAATGCATCGAAGAATGTAAGGCATTTGCACTTTGACATTGCAGCTGTGTCAGTGCTGGAGACAGACCACGTTATGGAGGCTTCGCAATAAAAATGGTCAGAGAACTTACTGTGTCAGGGTAACTGTGTGATAGGAAATGGAGTTTAGCTTGGCCTGTGCTTCTGAAATTTCCTTAGGCATTTGTGATGACTGCAGATACAGAGTCTGTGAGGACAGTAATTACTTCCTTCAGATAGAGAACTGAGAGCATATTTGTGCCCAGAGATGAGCAGAGCTCTGAAAGAGAGATGAATTAAAGCAGAACACTAAAAGGGAAAATGAATGGTGGTGCCAACTGATCATAAGTACTAATGAGGGTTTGCAGCAATAAGTAAGTTGAGTAGAAAGCAAGCATTACTGTGGAGAGACAACTCTTCACTACAAAGACAAGTACATTCCCATGTAATGGCCTGACTCTCAGAGGAATCTGGAGGGAATGTAGTCTTTGAAGATTACCTAAGAAATAATAAGTGCTCAAAGCTGACAGACTGACTTAATCAAAGCAAGTGACCCATTAACACCTCCACATCCCAAGTGCTTTGTAGCTCATGGCATCTCTCCTCTCTAGACACAAAGAGAAGGCTTTTTCTCTATAATTTTGTTAGTGATGTGTGATCTTATACCAAAACTACCATCAGAAAGCCATTTATGCCTCACTTTTATGCTAGCCATTTATGCCACTTTTCTGATGGCTTGTGGGTTCTGTTTTGTTTGTTTGTTTTTCTCAAGATCAAGATTAGGTTGTTATGGACCCTTGTTCACTTGCCCATTCTTCACTTCCTGAATCTTGATCCAGGGTTTCTTCTCACCATGGATGGAGGTCTGGTCAGGAAGGATGGAAGCCTCTTCTGCCCTGACAGAGCGATGGTGCTCTGAATAGCATCATCCTACAGTGAAACCCCATACTTCTCCTAGAGCTCTGGTGTTGACAAAATATAACTGGCCAGAGAAAAATGCTGTTAATGGTGATGTGGGGCGTGAGTGTGATAGGACACACCTCTTGGGTTACCTAACCCCTGGGAAAGGAGGAAAGGTGAACCGAATCACCCAATCTGGTAGAATGAAACCCAAAGATGGTGTTTGTTAAGGCTAAACAGCCCCCACTTTCTGAGGCCTCCTGCTTCACCAGGAGAAATTACTGTATTCACCTTTCACAGTAACTGTCAGAGATGATATAGGACCATCATGTGGAATAGCTTCTGGGAGGAAAGAATAGGAGATAATCCACAAATGGCTAGCTGGAGGGACATTGCCCTGGTTTAAATGACCTTGAGGTGCCTTGGTTACAAGGCAGAGTCTGATGGAGATGCACTCATCTTACTCCCAGTCTCTGCCCAGATCATAATCAGAGGTCATGCCACAAACACTGCTGACCTGGGAGCTCTGTTGGTATTTATCACCCCAGCAAACAGTACACTTGGCAGCCCAATGAATTAAGCAGCTCTGTGGTGAAGTTGCAACACACGAGGCTCATTAGCTTATTGTGAAATAAGCAGAATGTTATGGAATAGCACAGATTATCAGAAAAGGATACACAGGACCAACATTCCCTTTGTCTCTGCAAGCAGAATTTTCAGGTCATGGCATAACTTTATCAACTGTTGCTGCTTCCAACACTTATAGGTACATAATTGCTCTAAACACATTGTTGTTTAACCAGTTTTGAGCCCGTGACTTGCTTGAGCCCTAGCTGTAGGGCCAATTTTTGATGCTTATGAGTAAGGAAAAGAATGAGTACTGTGATGGTTACAGCAGCACTTCACTTCTGTTCTTCCAAGCTGCATTTCACATTCAATACAAATTTCCTGGGTTCTGCCTTTGAAGTAGAAGAGGGGACCCTCATCCTTCTCAAGGATGAAGGTTTGGTTAAAAAATGATAAGGAAAACTCTACATTAATAGATGGAAGTCAGCTGTTCTGCACTCTTAGCTGCTTATAAATGTCCACAATAGTGATAAAGAAATAACTAGCATGCAGAAATAAGGGAAATATTTCTCTTAATAACTCAAGGCATTAAAAAATGCTTTGTTAGGATGGATTATGGGAACATGGAAGATTTTTTTTTTCTAATTATAAGGAAATATAAGAGGCAATTTAAGGATGGAGAGAAGAATAGTTGGATACTTTAAAAGGGATTTGAAAAGAGGTAAGAGATACATCAGCATAGGAAAGGAAACTTCGAAGTCTAATGTCCAGAGGGACTTCCATTATATCTGCAGATACCTAAGTATTTGGGGGAGGGGAGAAGAGGTAGCAACTGTGAACTAAGCTGACAGCATTCAGAGGCAGAAGGAACAAAAGCCTGCTCTAGGGAAGATAAATGAGACTTTAATATTAAAAATGGGAAGAAAGATAATGATCATACCAAATTTGTACTTTGGAGTGTAGTGATAAAACACTTACAGGGTAAAGGATGAGTGGTGCGTGTCTGAAAGCTGTGAATAGTCTAGGAAATATGGGGGAAAAGTGATCCTTGTTAAGAGGCAAATTGACCCTCTTGTCTTTGAGCAACATGAAGGTGATCCAGGTTATTATAGCAGGAGAAAGGACTAAATGATTCAGTGTGTCTACTGCTATCTGTAACAATCAAGTCATTCTCATCTGTTGTAATCAACTGTAATTAAGTAAAAAATGAGCAATTGAGTATACTTCAGGCTTAGTCTGCTACCCTGGATTTTGATTTAGACTTGGTTCTGCAGCTTTATCAGCTTCACATGCCTTGAAAGAGGCCATTTCAGTTTGTGACTCAAGATGCTCTGCAGTTGTTTATCATTCTCATTTTAGCAAAAACACAAGGTCTATGAATAAAACAGCAAGAGAAAACAAGCAGTGAAACTGTAATTAATAGCATTCATTATCTCATTCTGCTATTAATGAAAGCACAGTTTAACATCAATGTTTGTTTTTTGTTTAGTTTAATGACAAATGTTCCCATTAGACTTAATTTTTACTTTTGTAACAATAATCGTGATCTTCATTTTGCTGGAAAAAAGAGTGTGATGATTACCACCCAATGCATACAGATGGAGATTAGACTCTACTATACACAATGTTGTGTATATTTGTAAACTTAGCTCTTCTGTTTGAATAATTCACGACCAAACTGACTTTGAGACTTGATAGATACTACAAATAAGATAGATACTACAAATAAGACTGACACAAAAGTTTTTGTTTCTTTTCCCTCTGGTCCCATTGCCCTGTGATTTCAGAGCTCACCACAGCTCTCAGCTCTGCTTTGACCAACTTCATTCTTAGGGTTGGTGCTCTCAGACCTGACCCAGTAGTCTGTGGAAAGGGAACTCAAATGTTGGCAAGCAAGGACCCTTGTGAATATTTATCTCATTAAATAAATGTCTCAGTGCCCAGTGTAATACCTTCATATAGTGGTCCTTCAGGTGCTGCATTCCTTGCTACATCTGCTGTGGATAGCAATGCCGTCATGAGTATGTGAAAGGTCAGGCCCTATGGTGTGGCCCTTATTTGAGCCTGGCAGATAAAAATCAGCAAATATTTTAAACATCAGAGTTCAGAGCAGTATCCATCTCCTAGTATTAAGAATTCATGGAATTTAATGATATAAATGAACAGGTCAATTTAGAATAGCATTAAAGCTTTGTTTCTGACAAATATCTTCATTGTCCCCTTTCCTCAAACATACTTATTCAAATGGATCTTTCAATCATATATCTATAAAAAATTTGCAAGAAAATAAATAAATCTTGAGAGTAGAGAATGGAAGATAGTTCCCTTCACCATGTGATAGGGAAGGAATTAACTGACTTTGATTAACAAAAAAGCCCATGAGTCTGAGGTACTGCAGTCAGGGGCGCAGAGGCAAATAATTAGATCAGTGACCAGATAAGAGACTCTTTCTCCAGCAAATATTTGAAATTTATAGTTCAATTATAAGAGTAGGCAGGGAATGATCATAAGTAGCCTCAGCTTCTCTGAAAATATTAAGCTGAACTGAGGCAGAGCTGTGCAGCTGAAAGTGAGGAAGGAGAGAGATCTGAGAAGGCTGGCAAAGGTTTGGAAAGAATATTAATATATATAAAAGTTACTGTTTTCCTTTTACATGGAACAGACTCCAGAAAGGGAGTCTTGGTGTGGGATGCAGCAGCTGAAAAGGGCAAATGAGACAATGAGGACAGCTGCTCTAGTACTTTTAATTCCAACTGTGTACTTCTGAACTGGGATCTCCAAAAACTGTGACTGGATGGGGGCAGGGGGATTGTGGTTGGAGATCACCAGCTGGGAGGAAAACTCTCAGAAGATTACACAAAGCACCATTTAAAAGCTGAGTGCATTGGCTCAAAGCAAGCTTTTGGTTGGGTTACACAGACCGAGAACTGGTAGATGTTTGGATAGAGTATAATAAAAAAACCCTTGTTTTCACCTTACTGAGTTTTAAGTTATGGAAATTAATTAGAGACAGCCCAAGGAAGCAGATGACCATGGCTACATCTGTACTACTAAATGAAATGGAACCAGTCACAGATGGGCAATGCCCACACTACATAGCTTTTGGCCATGGGTTTCCTCTGGGCCCCCATCCAGCACTTGTATAGCATAATGATTATTTCTGTGTGGTAGCTAAAATTGTGTGAAGGCTCAGGTTTCAGTGTGCCACAACAGTGTTTTCATAGCGTGAAACTGAGGGCATGTGTTGCATAGCACTGATGTGTACCATGTTGCGTACCTGGGGATTCAGATGCTGCTGGGACAGTGCTGGAGGACTGTGTAAGAAAAACGAGCCAGCCCCAGTGGTTTAGGCATCTCCATACTGTCTACTGGAAGAAGTCCCTAGACAGTGTTATCCCCCGGTATCATTTAGGACTTGTTAACTCAGGTCAAAACAGTGACAAAGAGTGTGTTAAGTGATTGGGGTGATTTAGGGCCAAGTGAGAAAGCTTGTTGCCTGGTCCTGTTTTATTTAGCTTTACAGTGAAAATGTTTTCATTAAAATAGAGAAGATGGGATTTAGTACAAGATGAATAAAGGAGTGCAGAACTGATGACTGGATGCAACTTTGCCAGAGATGCTTAGGGAATCAGGGTGCATATGTGGATGTACTCCTGTTAGGTAAATGCATTGCCTATCATGCTCCCCATGTGGCATGGCTTCTCTTCTTCCCCAGTAGCAGTGGCTTCTCTTCCCCCAGCAACCACCAGCTCCATTCAGCACTGTAGTGACTGTGGCTTGCTCTGAAGGAGGAACTGTGGGCAGAAAGATGTATCAGACAAGGGACTTTGTAGACAGATAGGCAGTATTAATAAGACAAAAAAGACAATTCACTGAACGGTGTGTTTCACACACTGAAATGTATGATCTGGACCATGTAGGCTCTGAGAAGCCTCAGCAGAACCCAAGGCAGGGTTGAATTGCTGGGATCCTCCCAGAAAGCAGGCACTCTGCTCACATTAGGTTCAGCAGATGGACCACAGGGCTGATATTTCATGGCTGGGATTTCAGATTTTGTGACTCCAGGGGAGCCAGGTACAATATATGGGAGCCAAGCACATGCATTTCCCCGCTCCAGCCAAAGCCGCAGGCTTGGGACCTTGAGTAACAAAACTGATCTTCATGTGGGCAATTTTTGAATTACATTCTCAGAAATACAGTTCACTGGAAATTTCAAAATGTTTGGGTTTTGGTCCAAATCAAAACAAAGCAAACAAAAAGGAGTGAAAAATAAAAGTATTTCCATTGAACTGGAAATTGTTATTTTTGGTCAGGTCAGCAGTAGGATTATTAGAAAAAAGAAGTACAGAAAACAATCAGGGGTATCTCCATTCCCAATAGAATCGACTATTGTATCAGCCTCCTCCCTGAGAGGGGACTAAAGTAGCTTGATAAAGCAGAGTCAGAGCCAAGAGGCAATAAAGTAACTATGAATATACCTAGGGAAAACACCGGGATGGAGGTGAGTTATTTCAGGTAAAGGGCCATTTTGATACACAAAGAAATGGATTTTTGCAGACCATGAATATATTTAAGCATGAAATAAGATGAATACTCATAACCATTAGAGAAGTTGAGTTCTGAGGTCCCAGACTCAAAGTCATGTTGCTTAAAATGGGATTTGAGAGAGTTTGAGACACTTAGATGACATAGTAGCTGGAAACAGTGGACTAGAATCCTGTATATATGCTGCAGGAGATGTGTGGAAGAACATCATCCTTCCCCCTCTACCCATGTGAGTAGGTAGGTGGGAGTCAATGGTGTGTACCTGTAGCTCATGATACCTAGCTGTCAGGATGTATGTAGGCTCTATACCTGATCCTATGAATTGGGGATGTCTGTGTTTCACTTTTCAGCAGTTACTCAAAACTTTCCGCCTGTTTCTGGTTTTGCTGTCTCTGTAAACTTCATTAAAATTGGCAGATGTGAGGAAAAAATAAATGAACCAGTCCCAACATATGAGTAGATTTACAGCCACGACAATATTTTGCTGGAACCACTGAAATATGTACGTATCAAATACAGTGATCTTACTGTTGTAATCCTGCCAGCCCCAGCCCAGACTACCCAGCTGTACATTTCTCTGAATTTCTCCACTGCAGATAAATGGATGGGGCCTGGAGGTCCCAGTCCTTTAGCTAGCTATGAAATCTCATCATTGAGCTTCCACTTCTTCTGCAAGGTGTCAGAAACAGTGTCTGTGCTTCACAAGTAACAGAAGCTATACTTTCTTACATGATATGTTTCCAGAATTACAAACTTTCCTCACATTTCCCTGCTCTCAGGAAAGTGAATGGCTTGTTTCATGTTTTAAGTTAAACTTCAAGAACCCAACAGGAATACTCCAGTGGCTCTCCTGTGCATGGATTGATCTGGGAGTAAGGGCAGAGGCAAGCAGACCTTTAAGCCTGTGCCCCTCGTGTGTGACAGAGACACAACCTTGTCTGCTGGCCACCTCATCATATCAGGGCTACATCTGCACCAGGGGTAATAGCTGAAAACTACTGCTTCAAAGATATAAAAGTAAAAGGCTGAATTTATGGAAATGGGAAACAGCAGTTATGTGACAGTTTCTCACTAGAGGAAGCGCACGTAAACACAGTGTGTAATGAGTGTACAATATAGCACTTGAGCACAATCACTAGAGTGAAAGTTGGTAGTGTTCTTGCTAAACAGCATGTATGCAAGTAGCACAAGTCTCAATATTACAGGGACCTCCTCTTGGCTGTGTCAAATATTTTATGGGATTATTTCTGTACGAGCTATTTCTAGATGTGGCCTGTGTCAGAATTTTCGGCTGGCTGGATATCTAAGCATCTGTTTACAAGAGTCAGGACGGATGGAATGTTATCAAGTACAGTCTAAGGGAACTGGAAAGGACACATCTGCTGGTGCTCCACTTCGGAGCTACAGCTGTTGTGATTAAAAATAAAGTAAAAAAACCACCAAAACACTAGGTACATGTCACTGCCATTGCGTGAAGTCATTTAAACATTGCATTTGCAAATTACTTCGGGGCTGATATCTAAACTACACTGGGCTCAAGTCAACAATGACAAATAAAAGAACAATTCAACTTTGATAAAAGCCCTCTTCTCCCTGTTTGGCTGTTTGGTCTTCCTCTTTCTTCTGCTTATTTGGTCAGTCATATAAAAATCCTTTTAAAGAAATCTTCAGAGAAAAAGAACAGGGAATATGTTACATCCTTAGATTTAATTTTATATATCATTTGTCACTCTGTACATGTCCCTCTGTATCACTCTGCATGTGATCATTTTGAGTGCATAAAGTAAATCTGAAAAAATTAATTTTAAAAAAATATGTGAGATGGAGAGGATTGTGACAAGCCAGGTTAAAAACATGAGGATATGCAGGAAATCAACAAGAGGAGTGAGGATAGCTAAAACATGACCACAAAAATGACCTTGTTGGAAAAACATAGATTTATGAACAAGAAAACTCTCATAATAGGACTATCTAATACTAGAGGATATAGTTCTGCACTGGTCCTGAACTCCAGACAGGTGAGGAAGTTGGACTCGTTGAAAGCCTCTGGGTGACAGTGAAAGAAGAGGAGGAGATGGCCACTACTGTTGTTAGACCAAACCACTCAAACAGAGAATATCTGCTCTGGGAGCCCTTTTTATGGATAACATGACAAATCATTCAACACACAGGACCATAGAGTCACAAGAGAATTTAACTGTCCAAAGAATGGGTAGGAAAGGAAAACATCAGGACAGAGATTAATTAGCAAGCTCTAAACTGAAAAGCATTGCTCACCATTTCTGGTGCTGTAGAAAAAAGAGACAGAGGAGAGGCTCTTCTGGACGTGGTTCTAGCCAGTGAAGTGTAGTTGTCTGAGAACAGGGCAATGAAAGGCAACTTGGAGACAGTGATTCTGAAATTATAGAGTTTGCAATCCTAAGAAAGAAAATAGAGGAAAAGGAGAAAATCATGGACTTGAACTGGCAAATTTCCACCAATTCAAGTCAACAACAAAGTCAAAGGAAAATGTAACTAAGTTGTTGTAGCAGAAAACATAAGCTATTGCTCAGAAGGGAAAAGTACTGAGAGATGAGTTTAGGTAAACCAGAAGCTTTTAACTGATCTCAAGCTCACAAAGTTCCACCTGGAAAGTGGAAATCAGATCAAATTCTAAAACATAAAATAACAGTACGTGTATAAAACCCAATCAGAAAACTAAGGTACAAAACCAACATACAGCTAGGAAACACTTCAAAAGCTAACGTGCATTAATAATACGGAAGAACAAGGAAAGTGTTGATTGTTTTCCTGTCTATTTGGGGAAGCAGAGAGAAGGAGATGAGATAACTGATGATGCCAAGAAGATCAGAGTATTTAAAACCTGTCAGCTGCAGGCACATGACTAGCATAATTAACATTCATGATAAAGGGTTAAGAAGTCAATCTAAAACAGGGAAGAAATAGGACAGGAGAGCATTACAAAATGTTCTCAAGTCAGCCAGACCAGATAGACTATGGCCTGGATATTTTAAGAAAAGGGTGAATTAGTCAGATTAGCTATTACTTGAGAATTTGTGAAAGATGGCTAAGAGATGTAAGACTGGGAAAGCACAAAAATAAGAGCTGCCTTTTAGGAAAAAGAGGGGAGACAACAGAGGAAGAAGATCCTGGAAATAATAAACTAATCAATTTAACTTTAACTCATAGAAAAAAAAATCTAGAATCTATCAAACTATTTGCAAACACTTGAAAGATAGCAGGAAAAGTAATAGCATAAAAACTAATTTGCTAATACATATATTTGGTAACCCATTTACTTTGATACTGTCATATCACAAAATTAGGGTTTTACGGGGACCTGTTTTTGTTACAACTTTATTCAACTTTTTATTAACAATCTGGGTAACAGTCTTATTAAACTTGCAGATGAGACAAAGTTGGAAAGAAGTGCAAACATAAATGTGTTGGAAGACATAATTCAAATTTAGAATTATCTTGAGAAATTGCAGTAGTGGAATGAACAATGGATGAAATGCAACAGGGATGATGTACTGCATTTATGTGGGAATAATAAATTTTTTTAAAAAATATAGGCCAGGGAATGACTTTTTAAGAATTAATTTTCCAGAGAAGTACCTGGAGATAATAGATCACAAATTGAAAATGTATCAAAAATAACAATCTACTGCAAATGCAAGACACAAGGAATATTCTGTGATCTATAAATAGCAGTACAGCCCTCAAGCCTTCCTCTTCTCAGCACTACTAGAACACCAGGTAGAGGACTTGGTCCCTTTGGGACACTACACTTCAGAAAAGACATGGGCCAACTGGAGAAAGCCCAAAAGAGTGCAAGTGATTAGAGGCAAAGTCAATGTGATTTACAATGAGAGATTTTAAAAATAGAGATTGTTTGGCCGAAGACAAAGACTGAAGAGTACATGGCAATTCTTTTCAAACACAGAAGAGAATAATCTGAACACCATTTTCACCGTGAATAGAAGAATACAGGAATTTAAATTGTAGCAAGAAGAATAAGAGTTAGGCATTAAGGAAAACATTCTAACAATAAACTTGTGAATTTCTGATAAAGGTGGCTTTGGTATGTAGAGGGATCTTTAACACTGAGACTTTTAAAAAAAACTAGTAGAGAAAATACCAAGAATTAGGTAAAGACAGTTAATCCTTCTCTGGGACACATGAATGAGCTACGTCAGGAGTAGGTAACTTGTGGGTTTCAGCTGCATTTGGCTCCTCAGTAATTCAAATGGCGTTACCATGTCAAAATGATGACATGTCAAGCATGTCAAGAACATGATGAGCAGGTGGTCTGTTCTAGTATGGGAGCTACTGCTCAGTCTGAGCCTCCACCTATAAAAAGAAGTAGTCATCAGGTCCTGTTTAGAGTGAAGTCACCTATTTCTCTGGAACCCAGCTTTATATTCCCAGCTTGCCCCCATCCCATGATGGAATTCTGGAGTCCTGTAAGAACACTTGTTCTTTGGCCTCTCCAAGGCATATGGCATGTATTGCATGGCTTCCATCCAAGGTAAAGCATTGTTATGCATCTCTATTAATCAGAAAGGCTAGACACTTCTTGAACTGGATAAATCCTGAGGTCTTTTCTCTGTCAGCTGACCGTTGCCCTCACTACCTTTCAGTACTGTTATGAGGGCTGAGAATCATCAAAGTACAAACACGCAGGATGAAAAGACTTTGAAATAATTGTGTGCAGCAGTTTCACCCAGGAAGTGGTTGAGGACCAAAGGACGTTAGATCATGTCGATGGACAGCCAAACTTTTTTCTACAAATGGAATGGAAAGTCCATGGGAGAACCCCATGGAGGAGAGAAGGACTTATGCAAGAACAAAAAGGTCCAGAGATCTGCATTTTGACTGCAAGGTTGTTATGGCTCAATTAAGATTTCTGAAGGGAGAACTATCAGTGTAATCCCATTAGTAAAAAGGGCTCCATAATAGGAAAACCAGGGAACTACAGACCAGTGGGTCTGACTTTTACACCTGAGTAGATGTGTGATGCAGAATAGGATTGGGAAGCATGTGAATGAACATGGTCTTTTTGAAGAGTCAAAGTGCTACCTCACATCATTTTCTGAACTTCCATGTCTACAACAATATTCTGCTTTGAAAGATACTTCTCTGTGAGCATTTGCATGATACTCTAACAAAATAATATTAAGAAAATTTTTCTCTACTGATGTTATGTTTTTCTCAAAATGATGAGTTGAAAAAAACAAGCTCTTCATAAAAGGTTAATGTCATCCTCAATAGAAAGTGTATCAGTTATGTACAGAAGACAACAACATGTATTTTGTCAGCCTGTCTCAAATCCCTTGCTGTCACATATGCTTAAGACCTGTCAATTATAGACTTTAAGCTGAATCATAAATTAAAGGTTGTTGCTGTTCCTGGAACTAGCAGACTTAGGAAAACAACAAACAAAGTTATTCTGTGGTTTTGTTTACATTCTTCAACCAGCCCAAGAAATTTAAATCTTATACTTTATACACTGTGACCTTGATCAAATTCTTGTCTGTTGTCTTTTGCATGGTAACACTGTTGTTTTAGCTTAACGTTAATTTGAGTACCCAAATAATCAGACCCAGTCTCTACTGTAGCTTCTGTGATCTCCTTTCCACCTAAATCTGAAAGACAAAAGAACTTGGGGCAGAGAGGGGGAATATGTAGCAAAAGTTGCAGAAAAATGTTTATAAACGAGGGTAGACAATGAGTCCATGCTCTGAGCAATAAAATGTAAAATACTTTGAAAAGTGAACCAGTTAGGTCTCTAACATGTTGGAATTTAGGAATCTAAGTGTGGGAAAGCAATTCAAGAAAGTCTTGTTGGTGTGCTTAAACCTTTGAGACACTTTAGACACTAACATTTTAGACAGAATCTTCACTGGACACCTAAACTTGTGCTATTGGCAGAAGGAAATGGAGGACAATGTGGACACATAGGTCAGGAAGTGGTCTTAGGCTCTGGATTCCAGTTTTGCAGTATGCACGTGGTCACAATCTTCAATAAGGACTGAAAAGAGTAAGGATGGGGTTCAGTTAAGATCCACAGGACTATACTTCCACATTGTTTATTTCAAAATTGATTGCTGTTTTTCTTTGTCCATTTGCAGTAGTTCTGGTTAATGTAACATCTAGGATGCAGGACAGCCTGCATAGTGGTGCAAGCAGGCCAGGACACCAGCTTTGAAATTCCTTATCTTGAAAAAAAAAAGACCACTGAATGTAGTGGCTGAAGCAAAACCTTCACTTCTACTCTCTCCATCTCTCTTCTACAGAAAGAAAGCAACCAAAATACCTCCATTGTCACTCTTCCCAGAGAACCAGGAAGTCAATGTATTCATTACACAGTCAGCTAAGCCTTCATTTTATATTAGTTGTAGATAATGACATGATGGATGCCTTAGAAATAACAGAAAGAGAGAGCAAAAGAGTGCAGGCTGTGTAACGGTGTTCCTTCATTTTCCTCTCTCACTTTTCCTGTGCCTTCTTATCCTGTGTGCATGTTCTTACTGATTCCTTGGAGATTAGTTCCTTGAAGAAAATTCTCTGTTTCCACAGATATTTGTTGGTTAGGTAATTATTCTGCTGTCATATAAAGTATTCAGGGAAGCTTTGCTCTGTAGCTTTAAAGGAAGTAACCCAGACAACCCACAACCTAAAATTTTCCACATATTCAGAGGCTGAGAGCAGAGCTGCTATTAAATATTGTTTTTATTTTTGCATACAGCAAGCACTGTGCATTCCCAGCTCTTGCTACAAGTCCGATCATGGTTGGAATATGCATTTTATTAGTGTGGTTTCTTTTCATGGCAAGCAATCGTGTACCGTAACAAAATACCTAAATCGTACTTTTTTATGCAATTCAATTTATGATGGAAATTTAGATTAAAAGAATGCTTCTTTTCTTTCAGCTATTCTTATTTCTTAGATGAATAGAGAACATTAAGAAGGTGAAGTGAGGAAAGAGGAGGCATTAATCTACCTACAGCACAAATTTTGACTTTCTCTTATCCTATGAAGTTAAATTTTGATGGAAAACATACTATGTGCTTAAAAGATTGATTTACTCCCTATAAAGGTTATCATGTTTCGCACAGCATCAGTGAACTTTTTTCTTAAGTTTTCTAAAGTCATGACATAAAGGGGGAAACACATTCATGTGAATTATTCTCTATCTTATTTGTAAAAGATCAATGTGTTCCTTTTACATTCCGCATTTTTTCATTACCATCTAGATAAGATCAATGGAGATTAATTGAGAAAAGTTGTTGTATTACTAAAAAAATATAGATTTGTAGTCCCTGTGCCTGAAGGCCAGTAACAAGTGGAGTACCACAGGATTGATACTTGTACCTGTCCTGTTTAACATCTGTAGCAATGATCTGGAGGAGGTAATGTGCACTCTCAACAAGTTTGCAGATAACACCAAACTGGAGGGACCAGTCAATACGCTCAAGGGCAGGGCTGTCTTCCAGCGGGACCTAGACAGTCTGGAGGAATGGGCTGATGGGAACTGTGCAAAATTCTACCAGGACAAATGCAAAATCCTGCCCTGGGAAGAAAGAAGCCTATGCAGCTATACAAGCTGAGGATTGACTGTGAGGGGAGCTGTCCTGCTGAAAAGGACCTTGTGGACTTGGTAGACAGCAAGTTGCCATATGCCCTGGCAGAAGTGAAGGCCAACAGCATCATGGGCTGTGTGAACAGGAGCATAGCCAACAGGTCAGGAGAAGTGATTAATCCCCCTTCACTTGGCAGTCATGAGATGACATCTTACATACTGCATCCTTTTTCCCCTTCCCTACAAGAGAGATATTGGCAAACTGGAGCAAGCCCAGTGGAGGGCCACCAGGATGCTCAGGGTCTGGAGCATCAGCCTTGCAAGGGGAGGCTGAGGGACAGGGCTGCATCAGCCTGGAGAAGGGAAGGCTTTGAGGCACGTCAGAGCAGCTTCCTCCTTGCTACAAGTAGGTCATTAGGAAGACAGACCCAGGCTCTCCACAGCAGTGCATGCGGCAGGAGGAGAGACAATGAGCGTAAGCTGAAATGAGAAGTTCAGGCCAGAGAAGAAAGGAAACCTTTTTCCCCATGAGGACAGTGCAGCAGTGGAGCAGGTTGCCCCAAGATGTTGTGTGGTCTCCATCCCTGGAAGTTTTTGAAAACCCAACTGGGTAAAGCCCTGAGCAACAAGGTTTGACCTCTTCACTGACCCTGCATTGAGCAGGAGGTTGGACTAGGGAGATCCTGAGGTCCTTTCCAAGCTGAATTCTCCTGCAATTCTATGACTGTGCTAAATAAAAAGCAAAGAAAATAGATAAAATCATAGATTTAAGCTGCAGGTAAGAGTATGGAATATGAACAATGTCTGGATTTAATCTCAGTCTCCTGCAGTTTTTCATGCAGTTTCAAAAAATAAAAATCTGGTTTTGTAATTTAATATAAATAGTTCCTCACTCAAGAGAAAGACGTTCATAATCACTTAAACTGCGAACCATATGGAATCTCAAACTACTCAGACTAGACCTCAGAGCATCAGGCCTCGTCTAAAAGCTCAGCAGGTAGAGCAATATCAATTAAGAGTGCATTTTATAATATAGTATCGGCAAAATGCCCAGCAACAAAAAAGTCACTTGATTTCTTTCCAGTATAAACTCTACTAGCCAAAGAAATACTTTTTTCTAGCATGGACCCTGCATGTGGACCCCATTATATTGATCTAGAAATGTATATATTAACAAAGCTTTTGCTGACAATAGAAAACTATTGCCTGCTAAACCAAGCAACCAGAGTTCCACTGGTGTAACTCCACCTATGACAGATTTTACCAGCTACCTTTATGCTGCACAATCACAGACTTAAACCAGTGTTTACACTAGGCATTCACAGCTGTCTTGCAGAAATTACTGCCAAAAATAATATAAAGTGCACTAGCTGCAGCCACTTTAAAGTGAAGGAACCTCTTCCAGATGAAGAACTATTATGAACTGAGCTGTTGGAATCCTATTTGACATCCTGTTGATAAAACTGCATTATATGCTAACATAAACAGAGAGCAAAACCAAACTGAGCCATCATTTCGTCTTCTCCGCCTGGTTCCAGAGCGTCATGCTCAGAAAGGAGAGGATTTTCAATACACTGGAATGGACTGCAGTGGCAACCGTGTGTGCAGAGGAAAGAGTACTTACATTAGCTGGTGTTGGTATTATTGGCTATTATGTGGCTATTTTTAGGCATTGGAATGGGCTGCCCAGGGAGGTGGTGGAGTCCCCATCCCTGGAGGTGTTTAAGAGTCGGGTTGACATAGCACTTAGGGACATGGTGTAGTTGGGAACTGTCAGTGTTAGGTTAATAGTAGGACTGGATGATCTTCAAGATCTTTTCCAACCTAGACAATTCTGTGATTCTGTGATTATGTCAGAACAAATGGTCAGACTTCCAGTATCTTTACTGAGTGTATTCTAGCCAGGCTTTCTTTTCTAGGCTTTTTAAGGGGATAGGAGGGAATCTGGAAAATACAACATAAATGAAAAAGTGAAGTACATAGGCACACATGAAATTATATATAGTTTGAAAGGTAGGTGTTTCCTAACAGATGTCTAAAGAATATAATCAATTCTTATATTGTTGATGAGCTAAATTTGAGATTCATGCTTCATAAAATGCCAAACTCAAATATTCTGAAGCTAATTTCTGTTGATGATTAAAATACTACCACAGATTAGCAGCACAGAATAAGTATGTTATAATATCCCCCCAAATCCTCCAGTGAAACTGGGAATACTAGGTATTAAAAGAAAGACTGATATTTTTTTTTTTTTTAATTAAGAGAGAAGCCAAGAGATCCTGGCCATTTATTATGCTATTTACTTGTATTGGAGCAATGAAGAAAATTCAAAATATGTATCCTACAGACATGTAACTCACACCCTTGTGCTTTTGCAACTCCAGGACTAACTGTAGACAGTGTAGAAACTTGAAACCTAATTTATGGGTGAAGCCCTAATTAATAATAATAATAAATAAATCTAATTTTCCAACTTCAGAGAATTTATTTCACAAACTTTCAACCCCCTCCTACCTGTGTATTGATAACCTTCACCCCTCCAAAGCCCTCCTGCTATCCCAAGCCAAGACCCCAAACCAGCACCTACCTATACTCTTACCTGTCTCCTGCCTTCCCAGCCCCATCCACACCCCCACAAGCTTTCTGACTGAAAATTACTTTGGCTGCTTTTGCCTAAATCTGGTCTTGTTGGCAATGAACTGTGACTGACGTTAATCCCCATGAAACTAAACCACCTGCCATGTGAAGAAGTAAAAAACTGTTGTCTAGTCCAGGGAGGTATGAAGCCTGAATATATAATAATTCTACCAATTTGTTATTATCTATGCTTATTCGTACATATAATGGGGGAGCAGGAAAGTATTTTCTCTGGTTTATCTCTGTGGTATTTTAGATGCTCAACTTTCACTGCTACTTGGCCAATACAATACAGTTTGTAATAATCTCAGATCTTATTATGTTACAGGAATGTTGTTTTAAACAAACACTGTAAACATCTCTGGAGCCGGAGTACAAGTCTTCCTCTCCTAACACAGTGCTCCAACCACAAAACTAGAAAGTCGGGATCAGGTCTGTGGTTGCAGGTTCTAACCCAATGAGTTACTAATCATGCTTTGCCATAGCTTCAGTAGCAGGAGGTAAGAATGAAAGGCCTGAGGAGCAACTGCTAGTTTGGCAGCACAAGCATCTCTCAGGAGATGTGGATATGAATCCCCTAACCAGTGGTAAGAACTGAAACTTAATGTCCTTTGCACATACATTAATGGAAAGGCTATGGTACTGCTTGACACTGTTGAAACAATGTAAATTTCTCTTTCCGCCATTTTTTAAATGAGGAATAGGCAAGAGATGGTTCTGGTGTTGGAATGAGAAAGATGTGTCTGTGTGCCCTTACTTTAAAACCTCAGCGACACCCAGTCACACACCTCCTGGTCTAAGAACAAAGGAAGGGCAGCACCAATCTGAGCAGCGAAAGGTGCCAGAAACTGCACCATCCCTGGCCACTGTAACCCAACAACTTCACATGGTGGCACCAGCATTTGTGTTCATTGAACCACAGCTGGGGGAACTCGGGTGAGCTACTATTCTGTTCTATTGCAGGTTCATTTCAGAATGAGCTCTGCATCACGGTTTGTCACTGCTGAAGTCACCTTTGCTCATGTGGGTCTATCCCTGGTACTTTGTCAATGTAAATGATACCTAAATAAAATAAACTGATGACGCTGTGCTCATTTTGACTGTTTTCCTTCCAAAAGTGTTTCTCAAAAGAGAAATCTTTATTATTGCAAGAAAAGCCCAAGCAGTCGTTCTCCCTTTTGCTGTAGCTCATGTCTACACTCACATGACTTAGCCCTGCGAGTGCCACTCCACACACCTGGTCGAGGACGGTGCCCATCCGAGCACTTTCAGCCGTTCAAAACCACCACCGTTTCTGCCCGGCAGCCGCGCATGTGACACCCTGACACCCCCTCCTCCCTAAAGTCGGATTCGCCGCTCCCCGAAAACAATCCCGGGCGCCAGCCCTGCCCTTACCGGCACACGCCGGGGCCGGACCCCGCGCTCTGCCCGCCCCCCGATCCCGACGGCCGCGGGGATGCCTCTGGCGGCCGCCCCGGGGGAGCGGGGCAACTCCTCCGCGCAGCCCCCCCGCGTCCGCAGCGCGGAGCCGGCGCCCCGTGGGGGCAGCTCTCCCCACCCCCGGGCAGGCAGACGCGCTGCAGTAGCCGCCGCCTTCCCCTAGACGGAGCGCCGCGGCGCAGTGAAAGTGTCAGGCACCGGCCGGGGCTCCGGGGCGGCCACACGCGCTCCCGGGGACGCGCCGAGCCACCCCCCCCGCCAGACATGTTCCCCGGCGCGCCGCCGGCCCCGCTCCCTGACCCCCCCCTCCCCGCGACGGGCGGGCGGCCAGCTGCGAGCGGGGCGCGGCGGCCATGGGAGGAGGAGGAGGAGGAGGAGGCGGCGGCCGCTGAGCGTCCCGGCAGGCAAGGCAGCGCAGAGGGAGCGGCGGCCAGCGGAGTGCTGTGCTAGTGCTAGTGCTAGTGCTAGTGCTAGTGCTAGTGCTAGTGCTAGTGCTGCCGCCGCAGGGGGGGAGCGGAGGGGGGGTGAGGGGGTGGGTGCGCGGGGAGGGGCGGAGGGGGCTGCGCTCCGCGCCGTCCCCCGCCCCGGCCTGACTTCCCGCCCCGCCCCGCCCCGTCCCGCCCCGCTCCGCCCCGCGAGAGGGGTGCGGGCTCAGCCCCGCGCCCCGCCGCCCTCGCTCGCTGTTGTCGGTCGTTGCCGCTCCAGAAGTCGGCGCCGGCCCCGGGCGGAGGGAGCGCGATGCCCGGCGGTGCCGCCGCCGCGGCGGCCGCTCGCTGAGGCGCTCCCATGGTGCCGGCGCCCCGGCCTGGGGGAGGGGGCCGCGCCCGCCGCGCCGCCGAAACTTGGGGCAAGTTTCTGAGCGAGTCGGTGAGTACCGGGAGGCGGCTCCGCGCCCCTCCCCGCCGGCCGCGTCCCGCGTGGGGCGGCTTTCGCGCCCCCAGCCCCGGCGGCGGGCCGGGGTCCGGCTCCTGTCGGGCTTCGCCTCCCGCCCGGCCGGCTCTCGCCGGGGGGTAGCGGGGGTGTTTGTGAGCAGCCCCCCGCCCCGGCTCCGGTCGGTGTCGGGGTCGCCCGCCGAGGGCAGCGCGGCGCCGGAGCCGGGCCGCGGGCGTCAGCTCCGGCCGTGGCCCCGCGGCTGGGACGGCTGGCGGGGGGCGAAAAGTCCTGTGACCCCGCGTGAGGTGGGTGGTGAGGGGCCGTGACCGGAGGGAAGCGTGGCCTTGGAGGTCTGCAGAGACGGCGCGCTTCAGAAAAACCTTATCGTCTGTGTGGACTTGGATTTAAAATGCAGAGCGAGAACGGTTCATGAGCTGCCAGCGTCTCCGTCTTCCCTGCTGTCACGACCTAATCGGAGTTTCTCTTCTGTGTGGTTTATTCCAGTTTATACAGTTACCCTCTCCTCTTTTTTTTTTTTTTTTTTTTTAAACTTTTCATGCTATCTATAATTGATTACATTTCTTAGCGTGTAGTCTGCTGTAAGTATTGCACGGGAAAAAAACTGAAGAGAATATTTGTAAAAATAAATACTGCAAATTCTCTGAGCAGAAGTATACAAAAAGAGGGTGTTATTGCAGAGGAGTAACTAGTGTTTTCTCACAGCAGTGATACTTGTTACAAACTCTCACGGGTCTAATTTTAGAGATCAAGTGTGTGGATGTGCATTAGTTACTCATTTTTTCAGTAGTGTATATCTCGTTCAGAATCTAGTGTGTTATTAACTTACTGTATTCAGTCACCGCTTCACTTTCCTCCTCGTGTAGCAACTACAAAAGACCCACACCTGGTCATCTTTCTGTTCATGGTTAAATCAGAAATAAGAATGAAGCAAGTAAAAAACCTGTAGCCCACCGCTGGAGTTGGATCCTGGTTTATAAATTTAAGCAAGTGTTTACTGACAGGAAAAATTGAAGTCATTTACCAGGTAAAGAGATTCTTAACTTAAATCTGAAAGATTCTTAAGTGTAGCATAGACTTGGTTGCTCACATCAGTGATGAAAATGTAGTTGGGAATAGAATCAATATAAGGAGGTTTGGTAAGATTTATTTAAATACCAGCGCTTATTTAAAAGATGCTATTTGAAATATTGAGATTAGAGTAGATTGCAGTTTAGACATTTTGTGGCTCCGAGTGATAAATATAAATATTACTGAAAGTTACTCATCTTGAAATGTTTAAATAGTAATGTGGTGTCTTTCATCTCCACCGCGTCTGAGTCTCACATTACTAGAATTGCTGCTTGCCTTATTAATTCAGGACATTAGCATGTTTTAGTAATTATAAAGGATTTATAAACAAGACATCTCGCAATGCTTCTGAGGAGTCGTTTCTAAAATTGCCAGTAAATGGTAGTGGTACTTTTATTAAATGTATGAAAATAACTGCTGAAACTTACTGTAACGTATAGAGAATAGGTGCCCCCCAAATATTTTGGAGTCAAATTCTCAGAGTATGGTCAAACATTATTTTCATTACCATGGGCTGTTTCATTGTCTCCTGGTGTTGATGTATCTGCACAGTGCCGTGCAGCACCATGCAAATATATAAACTTGGGGGCTCTATACAGGTGTTATTTTCTACAGCACTGTGCAGCACTCAGCACTGCTCCCGGAGAGTGCTGGGGTGTCTGTGCCATGCTGGGCGTGTTGGGCGGATGTACAGAGCTCATTTGTGCACATTTTTACTAACTGAGGTAACGTGCTACTATATACGTGAGCTGTTGT
Organism: Strix uralensis; assembly: GCF_047716275.1. Lineage (NCBI taxonomy): Eukaryota > Metazoa > Chordata > Aves > Strigiformes > Strigidae > Strix > Strix uralensis. Next base: position 85,586,698 of record NC_134012.1, on the reverse strand, counting down.
GCCCGTTTTCAGTAAGAAAAGCTCAAGTAAGTCTTTGATGGCAATTCCCTTCTTTCTGGGTTGGTACCTTTCTTTTCTGTGATTTGGAGACTGAGGAAGTATAATATATATTGATCCTTTTAGGGTATAGCTTTCACTCACAGGGTCTCTTTCCCTTGACTATATATACATTTCTGTTAATGTGTATATAAAATAGAGGTAGGCCTTGCTCCTGCCACATGAAGCTTCCTTTTGCTGCAGAAATCGTTTTTTATCAAAGCTAGTATTTATCTTGAACTACTGATGGGAGCATCGAGCTGAATAAATACAACATTTTGTATCTTCTTTGAAATACCAGTTTTCCATGAACAAAATGGAAGCTGTGAATATTTGTCATTGAGAAAGCAACATTGGCAGAGATGCTTTGATTTTTTTTTTTTTTTTTTTTGGTCAGATTTAAAAAAGAAAAGTTTTATCAGACACAGCAGCACTTGCATTCAGCCCAGTTGAAGCTCTTGCGATCTTAAGGTAGGTGTCAAAACATTTTCAAAGCATTGCAAATAAATAAAAATTACAGGAATAACAAGAAGAGGGGATAAACTTGGTGGGTAAAGGAAGGGCAAGGATGCCAGGAGTGCAATAATGAGTCTGCTCAGTCCACATGGGAGTCCCTAAATGATGGGTTTGCTAGAGGGTCGGTTTCCTTTTAAATAAAAGGATCTTCCTTATTTTTTCACCAGATATTTATCTGATGGAAAGACAAATCTTTGGCCCAGTGGAGCTGGGATGGTAATTCTGGGAAGAGGGCAGTGTGAGTAAAGCAGGCAGAGATGGCAGGGCTGCCGTTACGGTCGTGGTGAAGGCGGAAGACTGACGCAACGAGATACTAGCTTGGCAGGAACAGATTTATGTCAGGGCTTGAAGGAACACTTTGTGCTCAAATTGTTTATCACAAGGGAAATCTTTCTTTGTAGTATATGAATCCCAATTTAAGTTCTTTGTATGAGGTGGGTATCATTTTAATTTGTGAGAGATGTAACAAGCATCCTCTTACCAAAGAGCTGGTTCTCAGTGTATGAGAAACAATTTTTTTCCCAGTAAATTGTAAAGGCTGTTGCCTGACAGAGATGGATGTTGTCCATGTCACATTTACTGCAAATTATGAAATGAAAATAAATTTAAGCGTGATATTTTATTGACCTTTAAAAGATATTCTATTGAAAAGAAAATCATCACCAGAAACTTTTTTTTTATTAATAAGTTAATATAAATTTCAGAAATGCTTCGCAGTAGCAGGGTGGTTTGCAATAGGATGGGACTTAATGTCTTACCTAAACAAGGTAATTTTCCTTACTGTTTGATGTGAGGTTGTAAACGAAAACTAAAATTGTTTTTACTGAAGGAGTAACTGCTGGAAAACACCCTTGTCCAGTCTTCTGCTTTAAGTAGTAATGGTACCTGATGCATGAGGTACTTGTATTAAATGTGTAGATGCGTGTGCACAGGCACTGGACTGGGTTCAGAGTAACCTTTCAGGTGTAAAGTTGTCCCACTTTGTCATCCATGTAGTCAGTAGCTGAAGGATTATAGCAGTAATCAAGCATTTATGAGCTTTAAAACTCCATCTGTCATGCTATTCATACTTACCATGCTGATCACATTTATGTTAGTCTTTTGGCTTTCCAAAGAATCCACTGACCATGTTGCCAACATCCGTTATCTTCTAAATCATGCTCGGTTTTATAACTTTCAGTTATTAAGATACTTCTATTTGTAGCAATACAGTCTGCAATGTCTGCTACGGACATCCCTGCTGTGTCCGAACTAGTGATTATGTTTTATGGAAGGAATCCACTGTCTGGGATCGTGGTCGTACAGGCGACAGTCATACAGGGCTGCATGGAGGATGCTGAAAATGTGGTGGAGACTACAAACTCTGCGCAGGGAATGCTGATGGGAGGATATGGAGCTCTGGTAAATTTAGCAGAAAACTTTAACCTCTCTGTATTAAGAGAGTAAACACAGCACCCATTCTTCTGGTGTGGAAGGAGAAGTTATGGTTCCCTGTTACTACTCTTCTGTAGCCATTCAGAGAGACACACAGCACTAGGGTATCGCAGTGCTAGACCTGCTAGGCCTGTGCATCAGGCACAGGTGGCTACCTAGGGTGAGTGCATAATGTGGGAAACTGAACTCAGTGTGGAAGGATAAGATGCTTCACCAGCTTTACATTCATTAAGGCAGAAGATTTCTGTCTCTGATCACTTAATAAGCTTACTGCTTGTAATCCTAGAACAGAGATCATATATGAAGACATAAATCTGAATAATCAGTTGCATTTGGGTACCATTTAAACACTTGACAATAATAGGGATGGAGATAATTAACATTTAGAACTTGAAAAGCTATTTAAATACTGCCATAAATCCATTACAGCCTTCAAACTCAGTTTATAAGTGGTCAGCCCAAACATAAAGTGATATTTCATATGCTCTAAAGAGTAATTTTGTGCAATACAGGTTTGTCAGCAGCTAACACACAACAACTCTGAGAGGTAGTTGGAAAGAGGTTATTATTACAACCGCCATGTTGCATCGTTTAAGTGCTTCAATTGAGTTTGAAGTTTTACTGCTTTGGGAGAAAACGAGATTGGTAAAACCTGGCCCTTCAGTCAGACAAAAATCAAATCCAGACCTATTATCAGGAACTATTCCAGCACTATGGCTTGTGCCCCAGGCTGTCATGGCATTGTGGTCCTGGGCATCCTGATATAGTCATTCAGTACTCCAGCTTTTGCAGCAGTGCTGGTTCAAGTCTGGCCAGCCTAGAATTTGGGGAGAACAGGAGGTTTTTTGCTTGTTTCTCTCCAGGTGGAGACATCCAATGGCTGTTTATAGCCTTGAAAATCTGCTGCACCTATAAAATGCTGGGTTTTATCAAATCCCAGTGAGCTGGCTTCATACTCCAGTAGATGTCTAGGTTGCATTGATGGTACCCTGTAGGTAGAAACCGTACCTGTGTTAGTTCTGCGAACAGATGTCTGTCTGCCTGACCAGTGTGCAACAGTTTGGGGTTTTAAGCTGTATCTCTGCAACCTTACTGGTACAGCCAAACAACTCCCTTTGTGCCTGTTGGAGTTTGGGGATCGGGTAGCAATAGTCTGACCATGAAAGAGAGGCTGTAGGCCAGGAGAAACAGAATGAATGAACCAACACATTTTATTTCAGCTGTCTCAGTTAAATGAGCATGCTAGTTGATTTTTGCTTCACAAACTGCATACCTTATTCCCAGCTGCTCTCAAATGTTCAGCTAGCAGCCTGATTTCTGCTATATTTCATGTTTTTTCTTTTTTTGTCTGCCTTTTTCACACACACATAGGAATTTATGTCAGTGTTACTTTCAGAATGAATTGGTGCAGTGGGTTCTCCTGTATCACATGACTATAAATATTGTTTGAATCTGGTACCAAATGCTAATTAAATTGGTTTTGCTCAAGAACTGTGTTATGAACCTACTTTATAATAGGTTTGAGCTATGCCTTGTATATTGTTTTCATCCAAAAAAGCTTGAACTGTTTGGTGTTTTGACTGTTCGTGAGATTGATAGTGGCTTATGTGATGCTGTAAAAAGTGAAAAGAAAGTAGGATTCCTTCTAGATGGTGGTTCTTGTCCCTTGCTTCACATGGGTTGAAAAGGACTGATAGTGATTACATTTGGGACCAAGCTTTATCTGTTCCACCTAGAGTAAGGAAGGTCTGGGATGAGAATCAAGAGGAGAAAAGCAGTTAGAAGTGAGCTGCAGTATATTTGGCTTTGATTACTTTTTATGGCTCAGCCTAGTAAGGCATGTCTGGGAACACTATGGAACTTATACTTACAAGGAAGCCCCAAAGAAAACCACCGCTTTTGTAATGACGGTGACAGTTTGAATTTGGGCACAGAGCAGCTCTAAGGACTAAGATGTTAAGTAAGCAGGGCAGATTACAGTGTGATCAGGACTCCACAGCATGTGCAGATCAATCCTAGTGAGCTGTACCTATGCTGGGGCTTTGGTCTTCCAGCTTGAGCCCTGGCTTTTGTAGGGCATATACTAGGACCATGCTTGCTGCAGTGAGTTGAGCCACCGGAAAGAATGATTTGCAGTGTGTGGTGGGAAATCCTGCTGTTTTTTCTTGAATCCATTTGCAATTTTTGGTTCATCCACACATGTAACTGAAATACATGTAGCTGAAACTTTTCAGACTTGACTTGTGCTTGTTCCAAACAGCACCAGCCTGCTGGTCTGGTACGTGTGGATGAACTGTTCTTACTCGTGTACGTTACTGCAGTAGGATCAGAGAGAGCGTCTGAGATGGCACTTTACACTTTTTAGCTGTGATTTCTGACCTTTGGAGAGCAGCAGTGAGTCTCTAGATCTGCTTGTGCTGCGTGGTAGTAACAAACACTGCACAGGAGAGATGCTTGTTACGTGATACGGTCACTGCTGGCCTTCTGTATGTCGGCCAATTCTGCTGGTGCAGGACAGTGTGTACGGCACGGAGGGACTGCAGCCTGGGACGGGGAGAAATGCCCCTCCACCTCCCTGTGAGGAAGGCTATTTTTGTTGGAACCATGTGATGAGCTCTGGTATCTTCCAGCACTGAGGTGTATTTAATAAGGGTGGCCCTATCAGTTCAGAAGCCATTTCAAAAAAGCAGTCACTGTTGTAAGGCAGCCTGCACCTCATTACTGCTGGTTCCTAGTTAAGTATTTTGCTTGAATATCTAATTTCTCTGAAATAATAGGTAGCTTCGAGAGAATAAATTTCTTTGATTGTACTGGGTCCAGATACACTTTTTTCAGTGGCATGTAATTTATCCACCACAAGGCACACATGGGTGTGTTAACTATCGTGGATACTGCCTGATCATTCTTAAGGCTTTGGCTGACCACAGGAATGCCAGCAGGTTGGCATTCACCTGTTTAAGTGGTGTGAGGGGCCTGGCTAACTTGCATCAGAGCAAGGAGGAGAGCAAGGATACTTGCATGAAGATGCTTTATAGCTCGTTGATTTTTCAGGTTTATTGCATGTTAAGTGTGTAGAACTTGTATCCAACCTACAAGGGAAATAAGCAGTACGTTGTGCCCTTTTATCTTTGATCCATCTTGTGGCATAGATGAATGCATTTAATGCCATGATGGAAAAAGTAATGCACTTTACTGTCGAGCCCAAGCATTTGTTGTAGCCTGTTCTATTGCTTTTTTCCAATTATAAAAAAAGTTAATGTTTCATTAAAGTAATCAAAAGTATTGTGAAAATCATTGCAGGTCCCTTTTCCTCTCCTGTTCTACTACTGCATACTGAGGGCTCGCTCTCTCTGTAAGAAGCCAAGGGAGCTTTATGGATCCAGTGGGAATAAAAAGTCCATCCATCAAAAAGAAAGAACATAGGATTTAGGAAGAGAGACAACTCCTACTAATTGTTCACGTTGGTATTGAACAATATAATGGAGATCTTCATACAGAAGCTTCTGTAGTCATACTCCTGTTTTGTATGCTGAGGTATGAATGTCAGATATAATTCGATTTTTAAAGAATTTTGGGCTATCGTTTGAATGTTATTTCATGCCTAAGGAACCCGAGAGCCTGGTTAACCACAGGAGATCTGAGAGTAGAAAAGGGAAGAAGCTTTCCACAGTGGGCAAACATGTTCTATAGGTGTTTCAGTTTGCTAAATCATTCAGAAAAGGAGAGGAAGTTTTATGGTGTGAGGGATCAAGAGCCAAGGACTGCATTGTGGATCATTTCTGAAACAAAATGGAATATGTGTAAGTAGAAAGACCAGGACATGAAAGCCCGGGGAACTGTTGAATGATATTAGAAAGACTGAATTTATAGTCTCTGAACTGTTTGGTTCCACTGTCTGAAGGGGAAAACTGAACATTATGTAATCAAAAAGTAATCAGAAGGACACATTTAAGACTTAAGTCTAATAATTTGTTTAAGGATGTTTGAGATGGCTGGACTAAAACACAGTAAAAACCCCAAACCCCTCAAGATGATTTAAAAATTCAAATGTAACTTGAATTGTACCCAGAAGTATATTTTCATGCTGTTTTCTTAAAAATTTTTTGTTGTTGTTATTATAAAAATCATGTAACTTTATAGGTAGAGCTCTGGTAGGAGTAGAAATGTTTTTGGAAGTGTAGGAGTCATTTTAGCAGAGGCTTGCATTGCTATGCTTTCCAAATGGTGTACTGGTTGCAGTGTTCTGTAGCAGCCTGTCAGTGTCACAGCTCACAGGGAATAGAAAGATGGTATTTTTGCATCAAACAACTGATGTCTTTCACCGACTCAATTTAAATGTAAGCAATTGGTACACATACTGTTTGTTTATATTGCAGTTTTTGTTTTATTTACTGATGCTGAAGTGTGAAAAAAACGTAAGATGTCAATAAAAATGACTAGCACCATTTGTTGTTAGGGGTAAAACAGAAGAGGTATCTCTCACTAGTTATTTATTTGTCTGGATTTTTTTAAACTGATTTTAAAAGGTTCCTGCCAAGGAGCCTGATCTGACAAGAGGCTGCAGCTTGGTAATCCTGTTCGTATGAAGCAGAAGTGTGCTCTTACAGGCAAGAGAAGAATCATTCCTCCCACCCTCTGTGTCTTGGACACCTGCACTGACCAGATACTGGCACGAGTAGTAGTACATTCATTCCCATTCACACTGAGCAGTACTGCAGAGCAGTGACCTCAGCTGTGGCTTCTGGATCTGCAGGTCACACAGCTGTTTGTTCATGGGGCTTTTCGTTTGCTCCAGGGGTGGCCAGCCTCCTCTGCCCCCAGAACCACATGCCAAGACCTTCTCTCAGCTGAGAGCAGGAGTTGAATGGGATTAGTCAATTTTTTTAAATTTAATTTTTAACCTTTAAACACTTTCTAGCAGGGTACAAACCCTTCTAGAAATTTATTATGTTTATGTTACAGTACATATAAACATCCTTTATGTTGTCATTTTTCATAGGCTCTCTAGGTTGAAAGCCTCTGTAGCCTAGTAGGGTGACATTCATTAGAGTTATTGACTCTTACCCTGTGGAAGAGTTACCATGAGCCAGCCTGCCAGAGACTGTGCAGAGTAGCAGGAACATTTTAAAACTCTGTTCTGTCAGTGTCAATATCGGCCATGAGGGAGAAGGCAGCAGATTACTTGCAGAGGCTTTCTTATTTTCTTCTGACTGTTTTTAAGCAGTCATATTAAGTAATTGATAAAGCCAGATACCAGAATAGTGATCTACAGTTTACAGCACATATAGTCAAATTTCAGTACATCTTTAACAGAACAATCCATAAAGAAGAAAAATGCATCCAGATTATTGAACTCTGTGTTTCTCTATTGTATACAATCCATGTTGAGCCTCATGTTATCATATTTAATAGACCTAGCAAAGTTACTTCCTTCACTTTATTCCAGCTCTTCTGACTGAAAGCTGTCTTTCAGTTTTGGGTAGGATTTTCTGAATTGTATGGCTTAAAGAAAGCATGGAAGGACTGACAGAATCACAGAATCATTCAGGTTGGAAAAGACCCTTGGGATCATCAAGTCCAGCCATCTACAAAGTTCTTCCCTACACCATATCCCCAACATCTCATCCAAATGACCCTTAAACACATCCAGGGATGGTGACACAGAAGCTTCTTTTACAGGACAAATGAGCAATCTTTATCTCTTGCCACATTGTTGGGATTTGGCAAGGTGGCTCTGGTGGGCACTGGCAAAACCCTGTGTTTGTGATGTTGCTTTCATATCCTAGTAGGTTGGTATTTTCCAGATGCTCTGCTTACTCCCTACCTTAACAATACAAATAGGTGCTCTTAAAAATTGTTATTAAAATTCCCGGTCAGAAGCAGCGCAGTTGTTCACAAGCTGTGGCTTGTGGAGTGCTTCCAGACAGCTCTGACTGAAGCCAGCTCAGGGAAAGTGCTGAGCTATGCTCAGCCAGAGGAGACGGCAGCCAGGGCTTCGATTGCCTGTTCAGCAGCTTGTGAGCACAGCTGCCCCTGTGCCACCCCTGTTCCACCCCAGCCCCTCTCCCTGGGCTGTTGCTGACCAGAAATTGAGGTCTCTCTGAGTTTGTGCTAATGTATGTGAACTCAGCAATTGGCTTCCTCTGGTACCAGTACAGGAGAAGCAGCAGATGATAAAGCCCACATGTTAAGTGTCCCTGTCCTGGTTTCGGCTGGGATAGAGCTATTTTTTTTTTCCTCCTTAGTAGATAGAGTAGTGCTGTGTTTTGGATTCAGTAAGGAATTTGATGTGAGAAGAATGTTGATAATGTACTGATGGTTTTTGTTGTTGCTAAGAAATCAAGAACTTTTCAACTTCTCATGTCCTGCTAGTGAGCAGGTACACAAGAAACTGGGAGGGCGCGTAGCCAGATCAGTGGACCCAAATTGGCCAATGGAATAGTCCATATCATCTAACGTCATGCTCAGTATATAGAGAAGGGTTGATTGGGGAGCTCACTCTGACTTCTGGGATTGTGGTTTCAGGATTATGACTTCTCTGGGATCACTAGCCGGGAACGGGCTGGGCATTGGTCAGTGGTTGGTGAGCAACCATATTGTGCATTACTCATTTGTATTTTGTATTATTTGTATTATTATCATTATTATTTTAATTTTATTTTATTTCAGTTATTACATTGTTTTTATCTCAACCTATGAGTCTCCTTACCCTGACCCCTCCAACTTCTTCTCCCATTCCCTGGGGGTGGGGGAGGGTGAGCGAGCGACTGTGTGGTGCTTGACTACCGGATGGGTTTAAACCTCAGCAGTCCCTAAGAGAGTAGAGCTGCAGAAGCTGGTGGAAGTGTGGCACCAGTGGAGGTGGAAACTTGCTAACAGAGAATAGGAAGAAGCCTGAACAAGCAACTGTATTCATTATGGCATATTACTAGACAGAAAGCAGACATCTTCTGGGGAAAGATGAATGCTAATCTGTGATTTGTTTTGTTGGTGCAGTTCATAGCACAGCTCACTGGCGATCTAAGTGCTGTAGTCACACAAATAATAATGGAGTTCAGACATTTGAAAAGCAACAACAAAATAACACCGAAAGCACATTGAACAGGCTAGGATTGATTCTTTACCTTGCATAAGCTTTCTGGTATGCATTACAGGACTGAGACATGAAGAGTGGACAGTAATTCTAACACAGTAGATCAAGGATGGAGGGTATATACTTCTAAGTGAACAGCACGGACCTTTCTGGATGTTCCACATTATAAACGGTTGCTTATCGGCAGCTCTGGCTTTGAGCCTTGACTTTTGATCCCTACTGCTCTTACCATTCATTCCTTTGTCTTGGCCTTAGCAGAGCCCTTCACTTAGTACAGAAAAGGACTAATGCCATTTATTACATTGTTCTGTCATTCAAAACAGTAAAACCAAACAGAACTGCTCATATTCTCTTGACCTTTTCCTTGCAGGTCCATGTGTGTCTGGTGGGTGAGGGATGATGCTTTCAGAACCATCCTGGTAACTCCTTTCTGAGGGAGGGTACTTTCTGCAGATAGTGTTACAAACTTTGGATGTATTTTTTGTAGTGTTGGTATTTCAGGTTGTTTTTTGTCTCAAAGACATATCCATGGACATTAAATGGTGGCTACTCTTCTTCCCCTTCTTTCCAGCAAGTCACTGTGTAGAACACAGTCATTTAATTGCAATAAATTTAAGCAAGTGTTGAAATGGTAAAGTAGTACCATGTGGACCATTAGAAATAATTATCATGGGATCAAGGAAGACTTACATCATTAGTGTTTCATCTTCAGCTATTAATACAGTTGGGCATTGAGAAGGTGTGATGGAAATTCAAAACAAGGTCTCCAAGTTTTGCCAAGATCACTCAGTGGAATCACTTGTTGCCAGATGCTGAATGAGAGACAACAGCAGCCACCACTGGGGGGATTAGTTTTCTGAAGTTACTCAGAGTCAATTATCAGTCCAGTTGTTGCAGGGGTTTATTAACACTCTGTGGACTACCCTACAGTTTGAATGACAAGCAAGCAGGTAGGAATGATATTTATGAGGAAAGTGTTTCTCACCTATCCCGTTAGCTCTGGGGATGCATACAGCATCTTTTATTTGGGAGTTTAATGTAGCTGTGAAAAAGGGATTTTAGCATAGATTGTAGGATCAGAGTGAAAGGTTTGGTCTGCATTTCCCAAGCAGTAGCTCCTGGAAGCAATACGCAGCTTGTGGCTAGGAACAGGGCCATATCCCTGGCTGTGACTGCAAGTGAGCTCAGAAAGACCTCAGCCAGACGTAAGCCTTCAGAGCCTGCGTTCATGTCACTGGTTTCCAAACCATAGAAGAACCACTACAGCTGTTCTGGTTTTACTTTTTTTCCTCTTAGAACAGGGGAATACTTGGTTTAGTGTTTGAGTGTTGTTTTGAATGTATTGTGTGCTCCTAGTCTTTATGCAGTCTTGGAATTAGTAACAGTCCAGGTGCTGCTTGTATGTCACAGGTGATGTATCCAACCCAAGAGTCCAGGGAACTTTTTCTTTTCTTCTCCTTTTCTTCAAGCAGTTCTCTTTGGCAGTAGCATGAGCTGAAAGGTTTACATGAATTAAAGATTCATGTCTGAGTGTGAAGTCAGGCCATTAAAGTTATCTGCTGATCAGACCCCCTTGAGCAGTTCATTATTAAAGAAATGAAAATCCAGCACTACACTGACTAAATACATGTATTTACTTCAATGGTGGGTGCTGCCGGGAGGAATCTGGCATCTTTTCTGGAGTCTGGTTTGTTGACTGTTGTATGACCCAGTTGGCAGCAAGCCTGTCTTGTGAGGCACAGGACAGTAATATCCTGCACAGCTACTTTGCTAAGTAATTGAAATACAGTGCCAGCATTATTTGGAAGAGATATGTGTTCAATAAACTATTGCTGCCAAGTTGCATGATAAAAAGAACAACTTTTTTCCATGGTAAAACTTTCCTACGTTGTTCATCAGCAGACTGAGCCTGAGGAACTCTGCTGCTGGTAAGATTTATGGGAGAGTTTCTAGTCAAGGTGTCCATAGGCATCTCCTGTCACTCACTAGCAAATCTGCTTATTCTGAAATTTTCCATAGTGTACTAGAAATCTAGGTGTTTGCTCAAAATTCAGCATATTTTCAGAAAATTCAGTTTATGGTGCCAAATTTATTTAAAAGTTGTTTTCATAAATCCAGAAAAACTTAACCGAACACCACCAATAGGTATCCTCTTAGATAATCATAATTTCTAACTCTGGTCTCTGCCACATGATGACCTATCTGCAGGAAATGAGCACTTCTTCACCAATCTCAGAATGGCTAAAATCTTGCTCTTTAGTAAAAATGGGAGTCTGGCAGGCCCCAGATGCAAACCAGTCTCTTTGTGGAGACTTACCCACAGGCTCTCTGACATGCTGGTTCTTCCTCTGCAAATTTAGTGTAGGCACCTGGTGTGGTTAGTCTGATCTTCTTTCCTCTGTTTGAATGTCTCTGTTGTCTGAACTCTGCCTGAGAAGTAGATTGGCACATGTTCTCTTATTTTTCAAATTAGTCATGCCAGCTATGCATAAAAGAGCTGGAGCAGAAGCATTCCATATCCTTTTAAAGTGTTTTATTTTCCAGACTAAAAACTGAATACTTGCAGCTCACATGTCATTATATGCTTGTCAATCCTAATTACTTTCTGGCGTATTCCTGAGTGTTTTGTAGACAGGAAAATATATTTGATTATTTTTTTAAAGCACACTGCCGAAATGCCTCCATGACTAGTCTAACAAAAAAAAATTCTTTGAGGTGGAAAACTATTGGGAGAAATAAATATGTGGACATATTAACTTGTTCCTTTCTGAAAGAGTATCTTGCTTCGTCTCTTATTATCAGTAAGCATTTTGCCCTGAAGGAATGAGACTCTTACATTTCATAACTGGAAATTAGTCATCAAGCATATTTGGTTATTTTCAGAGCATGTGTGTGATTTTTCCCTCCAGCTACTCTATATACTGCGGTATGTTTTACCAAACAAAAATGTGGTGTTTACATACCAGATTTTATACACACAAATTCATAAATGCACATGTACACAGAAGCAGGTTTGCAGTTCTGACCCTCGAGATATGCTACTGGCAAGCTACAATAACTCTGCTGAGGTTGGTGGTAAATAGAAACTGCATCAGTGAAATAATGAGTTTCCCAGCTGGCATTCACTTTGCTTCTTGGCATTTTATTGTCTCTTCACTGTCAGTTGACAACTTGACTACCCTGACAATGTGCTGGAGTATCAGAAGCCTATTATCTCCCAGAAGAGCTGCAGTTCTTGAGTCTGAAGGTAAATCTTCAGAGTCACTGCAGTTAAGAGTGACGCAGCTTTGTGGAGCACATGTCAATGCACAGACTGCTTAGGATGGATTCAGATGTGAAATGCATTTGAAGGCTGTGGCTGGAAGTTAAAGGCGAATACATTCTACCTAAGATTGATTAAGTGGGGGAGGCTCTCATTTCTCTACCGTGGGCACTGCTGTGTACCTTGTGGTGTAGAGTGCCTGAGCTGCACCCTGGCTCGGAGCAGGGTTTTCAGTGGGCTGATGCAACTTGTCCCACAGATGTCTGGTGGCAGGGGAGGTTGGGAGCCCGTGGCAGGGGGCTGCCTTGTCATCACCTGGAAGGGCTGGTCAGCTTCTTTTGGCAGCAGCCTGCAGCCAGGTTGGTTTTGGCCAGGCATGAAGCTGCCTTTCGACAGCCCCCCGTACCAGGTGCTGCCAGCCTTGCTGCAGGGCTGGGGCTAGGGCTAGGGCAGCCTTGGGGCAGCTGGAGCTCCAGGCAAAGGGAACATTGGGATCTGCTCTTGGTCACCTGTGGGGTGGCCTACCTTCATCGTGTGACCCAAAGGCATGTGTATCCAGGGTCAAGGGACCCGACAGCTCTACAGCCAGGGCATTGCAACCGAAGACAAATCTTGGGCAGGCAGGGGTGGTCAGGATTTAGCTGTAGCAGCAGATGAGAAACATGACCTCATGGTGGCTGGTCTGTCTGGGCGACATCATGTTTGTTATAGTTACTGAAGAGTACTCACATGATGCAGTGTTAAGTATCTACAGTACATAACTGAATTTCTTGCCTTCTGTAAAGACTCTACTGACTATGATAAGCCTAAGACCTTAATTCAGCCACCTCATTTTAGTGCCTGCTCTTCAGTGCTATGTCCAGAATTTCCCTGGTATGCACTGTCTGCTGTGATAAACAAGAGCAAACACTCCTGCCTCAGGTGACAATAACTTATTACTAATACAGTGTCATAGCCGTAGTTTGCAATTCAGTCAACTTTGCTAAACAAATATGAAGATACCTGCCCTGGGGAACTGGCAGGTGGCATTCAGGAATGGCAGGATAATTTATGGTGCTGAACAAAACAAATACAGTCACATGCGCCTGCACTGCATGCTAGTTACTTGTGCTTTTAATATGTTTTTTGTTGGCCGTATGTCTGCTGAAATCTGACACTCCCCACTATTACTTGCCTCTTTGTGCCATGCTAAAATAGCTGTAGGAAGATACTTTTCTGAAATCTGAGGTTTTAAGGGAATTTTGAGTATAGCCTGATGAGGTATCACAGTGAAGGAATCCTTGAATATTTAATTTAGAGTGAAGATAATTAGTCTCTTCTGTGCAATGAAGTATATAAGCTTTTTATTATAAGCTTGCCTCTGACTGGAAGAAATAAAGTAGTAATTTTTCTGGAAAAAAATGAAAGTTTTCAAGAAACCAAACCAGTTAATAATTTTGGGTTGAATTGGACTAAGTTTCATCTCGTAGAAGTAGCTGGGACTGTATAACTCATAACTGCTGGACTGGTTAAACACATTTTAAATAAAAATCAAATTTTCAGTCTGAAGCATGATTTTAATGAATTGAAAATGGCTAAACAAAGGAACTTCAAGTAAGTTCAGATAGTAAGTTCAAATATTTTTAAGTGTTTTCAAATAAATGAAAATACTTTTTATTTTGTATTGTATAAAATGATACAAATTGACTACAAATAAAAATTTCAGTCTTTCTGTAGAGTTATGTATCAGTATGAATGGAGCCAACTGAATTCTTTTCATCACACCAAAAGGATCTGTTACTGAAGTGGCTTTTGCTGTTAGGCTAACTGCTGTCAGTTTTCTTTTATAGAGAAGACAGTATTTTTATGATGTTCACAAAGATATTAAAATGCCTTGAAACAGATAGAATTTAACTAAATGATTGTTTACTGATGCCAGGTATTTGATTGTGCAAGGTAATAATCTCAGAAAAGGATCACAGTAGAGATAATGCTGTTGATGATGATACTGTGGTAGGCACCAAAGAACAGTGAAGAGTTTGCAGTGTGAATAGGAAAGCTGTCACCCCTGGTGTGTGGGACAGCAGAGCCCTGGAGCACTGCCGAGTGAGCTCCACGGGGTCTGCAGAGGCTCTGCAGCACTGCAGGGTTGTTCTGCTTTTCTTAATTACCTAGATGGAAAGTTATTAAAAATATCTTCATCACCACAGTTGGAGCTTGTGATAGCAGCCACGGCAAGCCACTGACTACCACTTTCCCTGGAACACCCTCTCCAGGCTGCAAGGCTTTGTGCTTGCCTCCCTCTTCCTGCTCCTCCAAATGTTGTGCGTCTCTTCTGTAAGCCAAATGCCACACTCTAAGCCTTTCTCCTCTGGTCGGGTTTGCTGAACTTCATGTCTTCATTGCCCTCTTCTGCGCACTCCTTGGTTTGGCAACAGCATTTGAAAGGAGAAGCAGTCCAAAGGGAAAGTGGTGTTTAGTAGCACACAGCAGTGGGACAACTAATCACCCCTCTCACGTGTGCTGCTCCCATTAATGTGCTACAGAATTCCCGTTGCCTGTGAGACAGTGGCATTTTATCACATTCAGCTTGTGGTTTACCCCAAACACATCTTCCTCCTTTTTTTTTCTTTTTTTTTTTCTTTCCCCAAAACTGCTATCTAGTCTGTTACTCCTTACTTACATTGGTCAGTGGTAGAATATGACACTCTGACATTTAATTTTGTAATAATACAATGGGAAATCCCTATATGTAATCACATTGGGGGGGGGGGGGGGGGGGGGGGACGGACTTTGTTTAAACACTGACCATAATAAATGTGTGTTAGAAGAAGCTTGAGGCTGAAAAATGCTTTGATGAAATACACAAAATCCATCTTTATTTCCAGGTTAGGGGTGGGTATAACAGGTTTCGCTGTGGATCTGGGCAGGTCCCACAGCTGTGTTAGCGTGACATTGGTGCCCTGCCACTGGCACTGTCCTTTGTCAGAGCAAACACTCAAAGTCCTGTTTGGTTTTTGGTCAGTAAAGATCCTGGCACTGCTTTTTTCATGTCTTAAGGTGATAACTGTGGTGGCCAAACTAAACTTCTGATGGTATAGTTTCCCCTTTGGCCCTAATGGCTATTTATAAAACTTTGCAAATACAGCTCCTAAGCTGACAGGCTGGTTTTCTTCAGCTAGAGGGTGAGCCCTTCGAAGAGCTTTTGCTCTCCTTGAGGTTTATTGCAAAATGAGAATGTTCCCTTTGTCTCTGGCATCAACTCAGGTTTGTAAACTTTGTTAACCAAAGAAATACTGAGTTCATATTCCAAAGTACTTGGAATCTGGTTGTTGACTTTTGGGTACACAGGCCATTGCTCTCACTCAGTCCAGTTTTGCCCTTAAACTTCCGGATGATCCCTGTACACATTTTCTTGTTTACTCCCTTTTCTGTCAGAGGGCTCATTCCTGGAAAATCTAACGTGAGCAGTTTCCAAACTGTGCTGAGGGTAATCGTTCTCTTCTGCTATGAGAGCACTTGGTGGGATGAATAGTGGACGTTTTGCACGTTACCGATTTTTTAGCACTGCGGATGGGAATATTTGAATTGCCAAAGATAATGAATGAATGGGGTGCATACCTAGTGAGGGAGATTGGCAGGTAGGATGTGGGTGTCGGGTTCAGCTGGGATATTTTGCCTGCAGGGGCAGTGGGAAGGGGTGGTAGCTGGGAGGGGCTGCAGCAAGAAATGCTTGCCAGTAGTGATCTCCTGACCTTCACCCACTCTCCTTGGCACAGTTGGCCCCCCTGTCCTCCAGCCCATCTCCTTCTCTTGGACATAACAGCTTCTTCCTTTAAATTGACCTTGGCTGCACGTGTGTTGAAAGATGAGCTCCCATTGAACAGCATGCTTCTTTGTCTTGGCTGGGCTCCCAATCCAGGTGCTGAATTATTTTATCTTTTAATTGTTATTTTCTTGGTTTTGGGGAGATGGGAAAGACAGAATCAGTGCCGGATTATAAGGACTGGTTTACAGAGACTTTGAAGGTGGGGCTGTTCAGTATTGAGGAATAACATTTTTTCTGTATACAGCATTCATCAATTTGCATTCTGTTTTCACCGTGACAGCTCAGAGATAATTACTCCGCACCGTGGGCTACTTAGATGAGTACTGTATATTCAAGTGAACTTTTTAACCTGCTAAATGAATCACCTGGAGAAAGTTAATGCTATTTATATTTAATTAAAATTTGCAAACCAGACAGGAGGGAAGAGCATACACAAAAGTAATATTAATCTTTATGTTCAAGCTTATCAAGGGAAACCTGATGTCTTTTTGAGAGATGCTGAGTATAAACTGCTGCTACAGCCAATTGACTGTAATCAAGGGGTTGATTTTTAAAAAGAACACTGTCCACTTGAATATTGTGAAGTTCAGTAATATTTAAAAAAGCCCAATCAGGGATATAGCCTCCCTTTTCTGGTTGGTCCTGCTTATTTCTTGATAATGTCATTTTCAGAAGGTTTGGGGCCAGGGGAGGGATGTGGCTGAAAAGAGATGAGTGCATATAGCAAGGTTCATTCTGTTTGTTTTACTCCCCATATACCTCTATGTCTATTTAGCACCTTGCTAGAGATTTGATTTTACACATGGTGCTATAAAATGCCTGAAAGTATTTAATTTTTAAAGAGGTGCAATATGCCTTTCTGTTGCTTAAAATGAATGTTTATAGCCTTCCTTGTTGTCTAAAGAATTTTACAAATGTGAATTCTACACAGGATTACCTTGCCCTCTTTATATATTACATATAGGGATTTCCCATTGTATTATTACAAAATTAAATGTCAGAGTGTCATATTCTACCACTGACCAATGTAAGTAAGGAGTAACAGACTAGATAGCAGTTTTGGGGAAAGAAAAAAAAAAAAAAAGAAAAAAAAAGGAGGAAGATGTGTTTGGGGTAAACCACAAGCTGAATGTGATAAAATGCCACTGTCTCACAGGCAACGGGAATTCTGTAGCACATTAATGGGAGCAGCACACGTGAGAGGGGTGATTAGTTGTCCCACTGCTGTGTGCTACTAAACACCACTTTCCCTTTGGACTGCTTCTCCTTTCAATCCTTCTACACAAGAAGAAAGTACTGTGTTCAGCTCCGGGGCCTCCAACATAAGGACATGGACCTGCTCAAGTGGGTCCAGAGGAGGCCACAAAGATGATCAGGGATCTGGAGTACCTTCCTTATAAGGACAGGTTGAGAGAGTTTTTACAAAGGCATGTAGTGATAGAACAAGGGATAATGGCTTTAAACTGAAAGAGGGTAGATTTAGATTAGATATAAGGAAGAAATTCTTCACAGTGAGGGTGGTGAGACACTGGCACAGGTTGCCCAGAGAAGCTGTGGCTGCCCCCTCCCTGGCAGTGTTCAAGGCCAGGTTGGACGGGGCTTTGAGCAACCTGGTCTAGTGGAAGGTGTCCCTGCCCATGGCAGGGGGGGTGGAACTGGATGATTTTTAAGGTCCCTTCCAACCCAAACTAATCTGTGATTCTGTGAAATAAGAAAGCTCATTTTTAAGCACAGTTTTAAGACAACCTCATGAATGTTAAATGTCTGTGGTAAACTTGGCAAGTCATGGAACTTCTTAATACAATCCCATTTACTGCCTTTGGTGTATGAATGCCTCAGCTACTTAAAGAGAGTAGAAACACCGTCTTTCTCTACATCTTGCTTCTCAGCTTGTGAGCAAACTGATTTACAGATATACACATTGTATATTAATTGCTCTCTCTATGTGGACACTACTTAGGTCCCAATCTTGCAGTGAGATTTCTAAGCATCAGGCACTGTTAAAAGCACCAGTGCAGGATGAGAAGGCATGCATCTCTCTGAAATGGGCTTGTCACATGTTGGGACAGTGCTGAGGGAGAGCAACAAGGCATGTTTTAGCATGGAAATGTTGGACAGCCCATTTCAAGTGCAGGGAAGGGACAGGAAGTTCTTAGTAATAAAACTACTGTGTAAGACTGAGTCATATTTGTTTATATATAAAAAATTAGTTTTCTTTTAAAATAAGCAGCTGTTGTGTTTGCTTGCTGGAATTCTCTCAGTTAAATTGTTATTTCAGAAGAAAAAGCATGCTCCTAATTAATAGGACGTTTCCCAAAACTTACCAAACTACAGGAATTTCAGAGCATTTCAGAGTTAAGCTGCTTTTAAAAGTGAAGGAATCATCTTGCCCTCTGTTTTTGCTACTGTTTCTTTAAGCAACAGTTAAACCATCCAACTCTTAATGCCCCTTCTAACAATAAGAGATACAGACACTGAGCTGGAAAACAGTTTTGCCCTTTGCAATTTATAGACACCTTCGGGTTGGTGATAAATGCCTCTGTAAAAAGAGAGACAATTATGTTTAATTTTTTGCAGTGGAGGGTTTTTTGCCCTTTTAATTGTATTACTTAAGATGTTTCCCTCCTTAGAGACTGATATATTCATTTGCATGCTTTTTCCATGTCTGGGTGCAAATGCTAACAGCATTCCAGAGCCTTCTCCTCTCCCAGGGAATGGTGCTGTTTATCTCCTTGTCACCTATGTCTCATATAATTGCACCCAAACCCAAATCCTTCATGTCCTGATTAACCAAAAATAAAGGTTTGGTTTCTTACTGTGGAGACCATCAGCACTGGTAGCTAATAGGCTCCCCTTTGTGGGTCTCAGTTGAATGCAGCTATGGTGATGCAGTGACATTTCTGTGTTTGTGTAACTTGCATGCTTTGTAATGATCAAAATATCACAAGACAACCTTCTGGAGAGTACAGCTGACTTAATAAATGTGTTTCTAATGTGTGTATCTACTGGAAGAGGCATTTAGAGAAGGGAGGGGAAGGAGTTATTGAGAAAGAGAAAAATGACTCATCAGAAATATTTGTCCTCTTTTCTTTCCTGTGTTCGGCTATTTCCATTGTAAACTGTGATTGATGCCTGTCTAAATAGGATTGTGGATGTGAGAGAGGTCTCAGAAGATGAAATATTTTGCAGTTTTTAACCACCTTCCTTTCTTTGCTACATTTAAACATGCTAAAGTCTGACAAAGTTTAGTAACTGTGAAGGATGTTTGTCTAGTTTACACTAATTCTTTATTTACGATACCCTGCCTTTTTTAAGGAAAAAAAAAAAAAAAAAAGAAGAAAAATGAACAAACAGTATTTTGTCTCATTTCTGAAATTTCTAGTATGAATGTGTATGTCCCACCTGAGATGAAGATGAACTCCCTCGGACTATTAGAGTTGCTGTCCATTAAGAAATGTATGCACTGCACTTAATGAAGCAGCACTTAGCTTTGCTAATATCGCTCTGGAGAAATACGGATGTTCTTTTAACACACGACTGGATTCCCAGAACTCTTGCTTTGTAAATAAGGTTTGTTCCCGGAGAGTTCTAATTGATAATGACAGTTAATGTAATACCTGCTGGCTAGGCCTGGCCTTTACTAAAAGAGTTCTTTGAAACTTATTTATTGATTGCTGCAACCAATTTAGTTTAAAAAAAAAAAAAAAAAAAAACCAACAAACAACAAACCCAACAGTAATTTGGCCTTAGTTTTCTGATTTTTTTTTTTCTTTATTTGATGGAATGAGTGAGATTAAAGTCTCAAAACCCTTGTCTGACTTTTTATTTGTAAAGCATTTGGTGGTTTTGATTTTACATGTGATTATGGCCCCAGGAATTGTGGTTATATGACTATTAAATAAATGTAATTTTCTGTCCAGATTGAACAAAGGCTGTCCAGAAATAGACACACAGAATTTGCCTAACTCTCTTTATCATCAGTTCTTTATAAATTAATTATTGTTTATTCACCCGTAAAGAAAATGGGGTTTAGTTGCAAGGCTGAGATGGCATTCCCCTCTGCTGTTCTCAGAGTCATTAGTACTTTATATTTGCGTGGTGCTGTACAGACATCAAGTCATGAACCCTTGTCCCATGGTACAGACCTTAGCCAGCTCTGCTGCTGTGTACAAAAGGGATGGGAGTTGTGCTTTGATCCTTCTTACCTTTAGTATTCTTTTAGGAGTCAGAGGTTTGATTTGATTGCCGTTATCAGAGAATGGATAACATTAGACATAAATCATCCAGTGGTGACATTCACCTCATGTTTTTCTGTTCCCTGTCTGCCTTTGTGTACATTTCAGTAGTTGGATTCTTAGTGCTAAATTATTTAATGGTTGGAAAGTAATCAGATTTTGTTTTCACTTTGTGTATTTTTACTTCAGAAGTGATGTAGTTATTTTGTATGACTTGCACTAGACACTGTACGAATGCTTAGTGAAAGGTAAGATTTGTTACAAATTACCTGAAAAATGGCAGTCCCGAAAAGAATGCATGAAAAAGAATTAATTGTTGATTCTTAGTAAAGATTTAATTAATAAATGTTATTCTCTCTGTATTGCTGGGTGTTGTTTGCTTTGTGCTTCTGATTGCATTTTAGTATAATTTTCAGTATGTATGGCAGAGATTTATCTAGCACTACATCAACAAGGGAGACAAATATATTATGGAAAAATAGCTATACAGTGTAGCAGGATATCTTGGGGTAACTATGTGTCCACTTAAGAAGCAGTCGTTTGTGCTGCCTTGAAGGCTGGTTTGTGTCCTTATTCACTCTGCAAATCCCAGCTTTATTTTGGCAGGACAACTGTACTCTGAACCTTTTGTTACAAGTTTATCAGCTAGTTGGAATAATCTTTCAATCCTGGATCTGACATGGACACGGGATTAGGGTGGTTCAAGATTTATAGCTCAACATGTGCTTTACAAGTGACTAATTCAACCAATGGAGAGATGCTGTAGTTGTAAATGTTCCAAGGGACAAGGAGTGCAATAAAATAATTCAGCCTGTAGCTGATCCATTAAAAATTAAACATCAGTATGATATAGAAGTCTTGTCCTGGCATGTGTAGTCATAAAACCAGCAGAACAAATTACACAACACACTTTTATTTTACCATTGCTATGTACAATAATAACCATTATTAAGCATTTCCTTCCCAGCTGTTGTTACAGACTAATATATTAGTCTGTAATATATTTGGTGAGAAATGTGATTAATAAAAAAATCCTCTCCTTTACAGAAAAGTATTTCAAATATATAATATAATAGAAAATTATAAACATTTTGTAACTCTTTTGAACGTCCAATAGTATGGTAAACAGAGTTTTGAACTTAAGGATTTTATACACTGTTAAAAGACCTGTAATGGTTTTCATTTTCAAAATTTTGCATTTTGCATATTCTGTTGTCTGTTGTTCCCACCAAGCTCTTACGGACCTCCACAGTTTTGGTCTTTGTTAATAGTTTCTGTTTATTAATGAGACTGCACCTCTGCTGAAAAAGACTTGACAGCTGGTGTGATTCACAGAATTCGAAACTGGTAGAGAAATTTGCATTTTTCTCAAGATGTTAAAAATGATTTTGTCTTTTCCACACTGCAATTCCCCATCACTTCATTAGGATCCCCTCTTGACAGCACCATGGGATTGTGCTGATGTTAGGCAGCACCAGGCAGTATTGTCCAGTCATGCATCCTGCCATGCCAGGAACATTTTCAACAAGTGCTTTTCCTGAACACTAGCTCTTGGTTTTCATCCTTTTGTCCTTTCTGCATGAGAGCATCCTTGGATGATGTATTTTGGGGAGCCGCAGGGTTATTGGGAGTGAGGGCTGGGAGAGGGAAGGCACAGCTGCAGCATTCCTGCTGTCATACCACAGCCCTTAAAAACAGCACTGCAGCATCCCTCTGAGATTGGTGTCTCAGCGTGTGGAAATGGCTTCCTGAGAGCTAAGTATTGGTACCTTAAACATGCCTGGGACTGTTCTCGGCACTGGGACTAGCTGGTGCAGAATGGCCCACCTCTTTACTATCAAAATGTTTTGCTCTTAATTCATACTTATGAATTGTTTTTAAATGCAGTACTTGACCCAAGCCCAGGGCCCAACAGGGATCACAGTAACAGTTTAGCTCTAGAGATAACCAGACTTCCTGGGAAGTGGATAAATGCTCTTCCAGGGACAATGGGCCTGGGAGCATTCCTATGCACTGTTTAGTTTAGACCCAGCCCAGATGGGGAGATGTGATACTAGCCCTTTTGCTTCTCCTCTGCCTTTCCATATGGAGATCAGCATAGCTTCAGCAAGCTAGTGGTCAAGACCTGGACAGGCCTCTGACATGGAATGAAAAGCAGCAATCATCATGAGTCGCAGTGATGGAGCAAGGAATGTCTGGATGGATGCTAAGGCCAGATTGGCCAAGGATTTTGAGCGGGATGAAAGTCTTGACTTTGTGGAGATCCAGTTTGAATAGCAGAGAATGGCATTTTACTTTCAATTTCTTTTACAAAGCAAATGTTCTGCTACATTTTGTGACTTTTTAGGGTGCCTGGCTCAGTCCTTGTAGTAACAGTGAGAAAGCCTGGAGAAACAGGGAAAACTCTTGCTGCTACTGATATGCTGTGTGATGGGGGCTTTCTTGCTGCAGCTCTGATGTGGATTTCTGTATGGATAAGTCCACTCAACAACGCACACCATGTAATACTGAGGATCATTTTTCCTCTAAATCTTTTCTGAATCATCAGTTGTGGTTTAATCTATGGGGCAGGGACCTGGAGTGGAGATGTGTGGGGGTGGTGGTTCCAATTTGTACTGTGATGTTGCCCAGTCAGTACTGTAAGAGAGTACACTGAAGAAATGGGGGTTTATATTTGGGAACTAGTTAACTGGAGTATACTTGCCTAATATTAATTCTGTGTGTGGCCTCCCTCTTATTTAAATTTCTTTTACTGTTTTTTCAAAGGTTTACTATAAGAACTTTCTCCACGTGAAACCTGGATCCAGTTGTCCCTACTAAATTTTTTATTGCTAAATTTAAAAAATCAGATGGACTACCATGGCCTTTCCTTTTAAAAATTTTGAAGTTAAGCAGATTAAATAGGAAAATGTATAGATTTCCAGTGACATCTTGACAGCAAGTAGTTGAACTTGAGAGTTCTTGATTTCCTGGTATCTGTAAGAAGGCACCAAAAGAAAATTAGCTTTTTGTATATACTGCACATGTCTATGTTGAATTTATTTAATGCAGTGTTCAGTGAATTCACTGATCCCCTGCAAGAAAGAATTTTTTTCTTTCCCCTCCATTCATGTATAATTTGGCTTCTAAAATTTTTTGCTCTTTCCTAAACCTGGAGGTGAGCCACAGCTAACAGTGTTACATAAGGTGTACTGCAGAAGCATCTGGGTGGCTGCTTGATGTGTCTTGCTCACATACTTAATATTAGGGTTAGACTAATGAGTGAGCTATTAGAGAAGAAGGAGTTGGCTTCTGTTACAATATGTTGTGATTGTCTAGGCATTTTCACCTAATACTGAATTTCACCTAATTTTCACCCTGTTTTTGCAATTCCTTGATCCTATCTACACTCTTCCTCTTGATCAAGTTAAAAATTCCAAGTTTATAAAATCCTGCCTAGATTCCTGGTACAGCAATCTCCAGTATCTTGCACTCAAACCATATTTTTCTATAATGCTGAGACATAGTTCAGTGTGCTTTTACAAATTATTTTCATTTATGTAGGACTTGTAAAGAATGCGATTATGATCCAAGAAGTTCCCTTTTTATAGCAACCTAGAAACTTACCTGCAGTTTTATAAGTAAGATGTTATGCAACAATTTCATAATCACACAAAATTGCTGTTTTTAATGACTTTCCAATAGAGACATCACCTAAGGTTTTTATTTTTCTTTTCTTTTGCTTATTATATTGTATAATTGGTTTCTGGTAGTATCAAACCACTAGTAAATCTCTGTCAGTAACATAATTAATCTCTATATGTTACAATTCAGACTTAGCGAGGTCTGCTTTCCCTGAACCTCATATTTAACAACAAGACTCTTTGAATTGTGCGCACGCTTTGGTGCTGTGCTGTAGTTTTGGCACATGATGCAGTAACATGTTCAAATAGGAATACCTAGTGTTTGCATCACTTCAGCTTTTGATTACCAGCACTGTGTCACTGGGCAGTACTTACATCTAGAGTTATAGACCATAATTGGATTCAAAAGCTTGCAAATACATAGCAGCTTCCTCAGAAGATTCATGGTGATCCAACTTACATTAAAAATAAAATAGCATCCAAACTAAAAATTTCCACACTTGGCTTTAATGGTCCAGGATTTCAGTACGTGAGCTTTTGGGTCTATAATTGCTTTGATCCATATGTATCAGTTACTACTACTACTACTACTAGAACATACATACCTAGCATTTATATGAAAAAAACCTTTGACATATGAAGAACTTAACAGGATGCTCCTTAAAACATCATGGCTGCATTAAGTGTGAGCTGTGTTCCGCAGCATGAGTTTGCTGTGAGAAAATAGCTGAAATTGAGTTTTTAGAGCAGACCTATCAAAAATCCCTGGAAAATTGTGCAGAAACCTTACAGGGATTCATATCCATATACGCTGTGTTTAGACCACTTGCTGTCAAAGCTGATATGCTCTTGATGCCTGCTCTGGAACCTGATGCAAGGGGTATCTCCACATACTGTCTGGGGCTTCCAGTCCCTGTCTCCCAGCACAGTCTGGAGAGAGATCGCTGTGCCCTGGTGCAGGTGGTGCAACTGCTGAATTTTGCTCCTAAGCACTTTGGAGGAAGGAGCAGTAATAAAATCATGCAGCTCTTTGGTGACCACAAGCCCAGTGTCTATAGATGGTGATAGATCTCTGCCTCTCAGTAAGCAAGTTCAAGTTGCACACAAGGTAAATATAAGATGTGAAAGCTTTGAGTGTATTCATACTGAAGACCCACACTTAAAGAACAATGTGTAAATGGAAAGGGGGGTTTTGTCTTTGTTTAGCTCTGTTGAATTGCAAATTAGTTTGCAGTTTTCTTTAAGTAGTGTTTCCTTTGTAAAGCTGGCAACTGGCAAGTAATTAGCTTTCAGAGCAGGATGGCCTAGATGGAGAGGGGTATCTAAATAAAAGACACTGTTTTGTATTAATATAGTATTGAAATACTAGGAGTTTTTGAGGGAAAAGAGTACACCTGAAAATAATTGTGGCTGATATAAACCAAAGGATAATAATTTGCATCTTTGTGGAATGCTTTTCATATGCTTTTGAAATACCTGAAAATCATGATTTCAGCAAAGAATACACACCAGGAGGTTCCTCAGGACATGTGCTAGAAATAACAAGACCAAGAATTGCAAGTGTTACTCTAGAAAACGACTGATAATTCTGTGGGCATGAAACCTTTGTCTCCAGAAGCCTAAAAACTTATTTGTCAGGCTTTTGTGCTGCACCTAAGTTGTATAATGCATAAAACTGTGAGACCTTCTCCTCTTTAATATTATATACTCTTATTTTTACTTAAGAACTGTGTAAGGAGATCGTGGATCCCTGATATTCTCAGTTGGAATAAAATAAATATATGACAGATACAGAAGAACAAAAGACCAACTCCATTCGCACACTTTATGGCCTGATCCTCTTCATCTTAAACTAATGGAAATTCAGACCTCCGCTTTATCTTAAGCCACTGTGGCTGACAGCTTCAGCCTTCCAACTTTTTTCATAACTGGAGAACAAATACCACTTTCTAAATAAGGGGACAGTGGTCAATTCTTTCAACAATGGGATAATAGATTATTTCAACCTCACTGAAAGTTCAGTGCAGTGATAAGACTGCTTAAGTATCTTTTAATGCAGAAACATAATGTAATAATTGCATTCATTCATATTATCTAATTTGCTTCCAGTAGGTAATTTTCTGTCTATGCCTTTGCTGACAAGTCCTAGAAGATGCTATGCCTGTGCAGAAGGGTTTGGATTAATAGTGCCATATATCTAGGGATGTTTTTCATGGCCATGCAGATTGTTGACATTTTGGTTTTGGTTTTTTTGGTGGGTTTTTTGAGTCTGGAATTATGTCACAGAATCATTTAGGTTGGAAAAGACCTTGAAGATCAGCTAGTCCAACCATTGACCTAACACTGACTGTTCCCAAATACACCATGTCACTCAGCGCTATGTCAGCCCGACTCTTAAACACCTCCAGGGATGGGGACTCCACCACCTCCCTGGGCAGCCCATTCCAATGCCTAACAACCCGTTCTGTAAAGAAATGCTTCCTAATATCCAGTCTAAACCTTCCCTGGCACAACTTGAGGCCATTACCTCTTGTCTTATCGCTCATTACTTGGTTAAAGAGACTCATCCCCAGCTCTCTGCAACCTCCTTTCAGGTAGTTGTAGAGGGCGATGAGGTCTCCCCTCAGCCTCCTCTTCTCCACACTAAACAACCCCAGTTCCCTCAGCCGCTCCTCGTACGACATGTGCTCCAGACCCTTCACCAGCTTTGTTGCCCTTCTCTGGACACGCTCGAGTAATTCAATGTCCTTTTTGCAGTGAGGGGCTCAAAACTGAACACAGGAATCGAGGTGCGGCCTCAGCAGTGCCGAGTACAGGGGTAAGATCACTTCCCTGTCCCTGCTGGCCACGCTATTTCTGATACAAGCCAGGATGCCATTGGCCTTCTTGGCCACCTGGGCACACTGCTGGCTCATGTTCAGCCGGCTGTCAATCAACACCCCCACGTCCCTCTGACTGGCAAATACTGTCAATACAGTCTGGCTTCCTTCAAAGCAAGGACTAGAGAAACATAACCCAGGGGTCTTCCTCTTAATCTTTTGATGTGTTTTTTATGGCTGCAGTGTGTTAAGCACCACACGTTCAGTGTCTGCAAGCCTCGGCAGAGTCAGGACAGATAGGACAGACTAGACACAGGAGAAGAGTGAGGTGCAGGTGAGGGAACAGTGGTTCAGTGTAACACGAGAGACCATGGCAGAGTCAGTCAGTAGATGAACTGATGTGTGCTCAGGTGAATAGCCAGTGTGTTATACTGCTGCAGGCAAAGGACCATTTTGGTTTTGAAATGTATTTCTGATAAGATGGTCATCACTCTTGATAATAAGATAAATATTGTCAGTAACCATGCTAAAATGTTAGTCTGTATTTTTTATTTTTTTAATATAGAACGGTTTTATTCTGTAATTTATCAGACTGTTTTAAATGTATTTTATTACATGCCAATTCTGACAGCTTTTAAGTTAGAACTTGTACTTCTATGGTTATAGCAGATTTTACAAGCAGTTAAACTCATTTACAGTAAGAGAAAGAAGAGTCATGTGCCCCCATGCCAAGTGACCATGTTTCTTCCCTGAAGCAGAAGTGCAAGGGGTTTGTTCATCTTTTGCTAAGAAAAGGCAAAGCTTATCTTCATCATTAGATCTTTTTCTGGATGGTGGAAGTATTGTTCTTCTTTTCCCATATTGACTTGGTTTATTTAAACTTGACATTCATGTAAGCTACTTAAGCATTTATAACTTTAAACTTCAGAAAGAGTAAGGGAATTTTACTTGAATTCTTCATTCTTCACTTGAAGACTGTTGTAACAAAGCCAGCTAGGTTTGTATGATGATGTATTCCTCAATTATTATTTCAACTGAGTAAGGATCTGGTCACAGCACATTTTCTCTCTAGTGTAAACACAACTCTTTCAGGCTTCTCATACAGTTAAAGCCAAATTCAGTATCTGTCAATGCTTTGAAAAATAGCAGTACTCTTTAAATGAGCACTGTGTTTGTGATAGTGGTGGTTTCAAGTACCTATTTGATTTTCATAGTAAAGCAGACCCCTGCTCACACAGCCATTAGCACCAGGGAGGTGTTTGAAGAGGCTGGTACTGCACACCTGCATATTGGTAGCTTCTCATGGCAGTGAGATAACTGCTCTTGAGTGCTCATAGTTAGTTTAATTGGAAGGCAATTTTTCAAGAAATACAGTTGCTGCTGCATTTAAGTGGTAGCTAATAGTGATACTGTTTGCAAAATCTTTATTTTATTACAAGACACATTTCTGCAACTGCAGTTGCATAAGGATTGGTGGTCTGGGCTGTCCCCTTAATGCTTTAGGCAGATGTAATTTGGGAATAACGAGGACAAGCCACAAGGATGGCTGGATGAAACCTTAAGCCCATGGTAAACAAATAGCAAATATACCTCTGAGGAGTTGGTGTCTCAGAACCACAGTAAGACAAACCTGCTTGTGAAGGCAGGATTTGAGTAGTGAGGGAGGATCTACATACAACATTCAGCTCACTTTTCACCCACCTCTGTGCAGGACAGTGTGTAAACACGGCTGATGTCTGCCAGTGTTGTGATGCCATTTTAGGGTTCTCCTCGCTTAGATAGGAAAGGATCTGATTTCTCTGAACCATCAACTTTCTTCAATTCTTAAATCTGTGGTTCATTAAACATCCAAATTCCTTAGTAAAAGTGCCAGGTGACCCTGCTTTTTTCTTTATCATTATTTTAGAGTAAATATGGCTAGGCTGCGCACTTGATATGGTTAATCTTTTTTTCCTCAAGGGGATATATAAAGAAAGCTTTCTTCTGCATCCCTCTTGCTGTGTGTAATACCACGGTGCATAGGAGTGAAGTGATGTTTATCATGATGTTCTGTATGCTTCACAGCTGCATGTCAATCATGTAGAATTAACTTATTAATGTTGCTGACAAATCTCTCTACAGAAGTGAATGTAAGATAAGTGTTAGAAAAGAATATGACCTTTTACAGTTCTGGCTGATTCATCACACATGCTTACAAAGGGGTCTTGCCATACATAATTCACGATCCTAACTTGGGAAAGAAGAAGGTATCTGGCTGGTGTTAGCTTTGGAAATAGGTGTCTTTGTAGCTTAGAGTATTAATTAAAGTTTTAAGGGCCTGAGGGATTAGATTACTTCAACATTCATGCAATTATCTTAGTGTTCAGGAATTTTATATATTTATTTTTAAAGACCTTCCTTCCTTAATTTCTCTTCTAGGACTGGAATGAGAAAGAACGGATTGCCATAAAAGTTTCTGAAATTATATTTTTGCATTAAATATGTATTATGATAAAGGACTTCTCAGAGGGACTCAGATTAAGAGTTAAATTCAGAATACTGTTTCTGTTGCTATTCCCTGCTGAATTTCTCCATTTGGTAATGTTACAGTTTAGCAACTGTTAACATATGCATGTAACAAGTTAATTGTAAAAGCCCAAAATGGGTAATTTGATTGTGCTACTAAAACAATAGTGTCAAACAGTCCAGTCTGTGGTTGCCAGCTTTAAATTATCAGGATAGTTGTAAATCATGCGAAGGGATTGTGGGAAAGAGAGCTTTCAGCTTTTCATTACAAATCCCCCATTTTCTGTCCAGTGGTCTAAGAGAGAACAACATGCAGCCATCTGTCTAATAGACTGTGGTGGTGCTTTACAGACCATCACTCTCAGCTCTCCCGGGGAATAAGAGTGGGAAGACGAAACATGCCTGAATATTACAGTGTCTTTGGGATCGTAGTGCTTCCTACTGCACAGATTTGTAGCTAAGAACTGAGCCCACCTCTCCATATAACTGCTGCATAAGGGAGCACTGGTGGTTTTCCATGTTAGGAACTCTGCATACGTTACACATATGCATAATTAGCTAGTCAGCACTGGAAACAAGAAGAGCATTTTATATGTGCTGCTCTTTGCTGTATGAGAGATGTTTCTCCTTTTTACCTTTAAAAAGTAGAATCCAACTCCAGCATACCTCAACTAATGTATTCTCTGCACTTGTGTAAGTACACATATGTACCGTCATTGGTACATAGAACAGGATCCTAGAGCAACCTGTATAAACACTTCAGAGAATCACGAGGGGAGAATGTCATGCTCTAAAGACTTCAAGCAATGTGTAGAGGGAAATAAGTGTTAATTTAAAAGTGAAGTCTTAATAACTTCCATTTTCAAACTTTTAATTTTACATCTTCAGACGTTATCCATGTTGACTAAGATGCAGGCTCTTCCTTGGAAGCTCTGTTCCTGTTGTAGATACTCTGCACTTGCTGTACGTTGACTTTGAGGGCTTCACACTGCTTCTTGGGCTCATTTCTTCCTGGGGTGTTTAACAAAGTGGCACCAGAAGATAATTAATTCTTGAGCTAAGAAAAAGGAAGAATTTAGTTGGTAAGTACCTGAATTGCTGGCTCAAAATATAAGCCCTGCTACATCATTTTCCCTATCTAAAAAATAAGGGAAGCTTACATGAGTAACGTCAGAATCACTATTCCTGTGACTGAAGCACATGGTACTTGGGTTAGTGTCTCTTGCCAGTTACAAGACGTTACTAATGCCTAACTCTGCTGTGATTATTCCTGTGGCATTTGTACTCCTTGAGCACATTGTATGGACATGATGTGTATGTATGAGAGTTGGGATTTCTGAGATGACAGTGTCTACATCTGTCACAAATAACATAAAATGTTGTTGGATTCCTACTCTCTTGTTTCTGCCTACCACACTTCACTGACTCTTTGTGCTGTACTCGCTCTTCTTTTCTTAAAAGAAATAAGATTAAAGATTTTTAAAAAGAAAATCCATATTAAAATGATACTCAACAGAAATTCACATCTGCCTAAGTACATGGCATGTTCATCTCAGAAGAAAAAATACAGCAGTCATTCTTAAATACAAATTATGAAAACAAGGCAATTGCAATGTTATATTCATAAATGCATATTTAGAAGTAGCTTCCAAAAGTTATAACTCAGTTGTAAACAGTACAGTAACTGATATGTTTTGATTAATCAGAAGCCAGTGTGATTTTGTTCTTAGAGTGGAGAAGGCTAACATCATTTAAAAGCATTAGCTGTTTGTGATTAATCCAAAGTATAAGCAGTGGTGGTGGTGAAATTCCTTCTGATTGCCCTGACTTACTGTTATTTTGGCATCAAATAAAAGTAACAAAGTAACTTTCAATAAAGAACTCTTTATTTCAAATAGAGACTTTTCAAATTGATAGTGTCTCTAATATGATGCCAACCAAATTTGCCTTTGCATTCTTTTGTGTTGACATGGTTATAGAAAAAAAATTACATATGTGCTTCAGCTGTATGAAAACTTGTCCTAAAAATGTGATTAGTGGCTTATGAACTCTAACTTGAAGACTTTGTGCTTTGTGTAGCTTCAAGAGCTGTTCAAATAATTTATTTTCTGGCAACAATTTTCTTTAAAAAATAAAAATCTGAATTGCTTGAAACATCTAAAAAAGGAGGTGTGTGATTAATCTAAATTTTCTTTGGCCTTTAAATGTTATCTTTCTCTTTTAGGTGTCCTTTAACCTTTTAAAATTAAATTTAGGTCAAATTTTAAGTATAAAAAAATGTCTTTAAACAAAATACTGCCTTTTTTTATGTAACGTTAAAGTGGGTACTAAGTTCAGGGGGAAGAAAAAAAACTTCTTGCAGACATTTTTACATCTGAGTTCTGTGAAATTAAATTTGAATTTAGTTATTTTCAACTTATCCCAAACTGTATTTTTCAGTGTGACAAGAAAAATCTGTTTGGTGTAAGAGGTAGGAGGAGCCAGAGAATTTTACATATCAGTGAAGCTGGTGTTTCTGGGTGAGATTTCCAAAAGATAAGGGGGAAGGAGAGAGCACTGTGAGTGGAGAAGTGAGAAGCTCCATGGAAGCAGAAAACAAGATTTTGGGAGTGTACGCAGAAGAGTGAGCGAAGGAGACTGAGTATGGAATCCAGATTCTAAGTTTTGTCCAAAAACAGATCTTGAGAAACTTTGTTGAGGTGTAAAAGATCTGTCCTTCAGAATCAGAGACCCTAAGTGGAGAATGAGACCTTCAGTGAGTGAAAGCACTGTGTTCGATGAGTTTGAGGTGGAAACTGTGGAAAGACTCATGATAGTTCTGTGCTGAGAGGGCAGAAGATTTTGTAAGATGAGAAATACTGAGCATGTTTGCAATTGGCAAGGGGAGGCAGAAGATAGTGGAAGGTCAGAAAAAAGCCTGAAGGAGAGGAAGAGAGGAATAGTAGGACAGAGAGCAGGAGAAGGAAGCTGAAGGAGTTAGAGTAGATAAGAAGAAAATGTGCATCCACTTAGTTCTTGAGAGAAATCTTCAGATTGTTTCAGCATTAATCCAATCCTTTCTTCCTTCCTCAAAAATAAAAGAAAGCAGAGGAGAAAAGTCTGAGATTAATTCTTTAGCTGGCGACATCGTGGCTGCATTGGGATGGTTGCCTGTCTGGAGAAGCTGTTAGGCTGCCTGTCTGAAGAAGCTGTTAGGCAGCTCCCTAGCATCTTTTATCTGTACTGCTCAGAGATCTCAGAGATTGATGTAGCCCATAATTACCTTCTCTTTTCTGGACTTAGAACAGCATGAATATTGGGACATAAAGTGAACACCAAGATCATTCAGTGCTCTGCCAAATGCCACTGAAGCACTTTTTGGATACCTAGAAAAGAAGCCAGGCCTCTTATCATCTGGTCTGGCAAAGGGGGTGTTCTTACTTTTTGGCAGAGCAGCACCGCCCATTCTGTCTGAATATGCTATTCTTGAGTCATTGCCCCCATGGGGAGAGCCAATCGGTAGGCCTGAAGATGGGCTGTTGGTTGGTACAGCCTGTGCCATCGTGCAAATTTTGTTGCTCTGGTTTGATCTTTCTTGGCTATTTTGAAATTTTTGCCATAGACTTTCTGCTGGCTCATGGTGAATGAGATGTGCAGATTTTGGTAAATGACATACAGCCTTCTCACCAACATTTCTACCCTACCAGGCTTTTCTTGTCTTCCTTCTTGCTCTGCCTGTGCAGTCATCCTTGTCCCTTTGAACTAAATGTACATAGTGAATAATATTTTATTATTCTGCTTATTTTTCTCCACATGTTCAACCTCTTCCCAGGCTGTTTTAGACTTTCACTCTTAATTTTTCTGAAGCATAGTGAGTGTAATTTGAGCTCTTTCTTGCACTGTCACAGCTGAATCCATCTGTGCTCATTCAAGTATGTCCTTATTCATGCACTACTTTCCTATCGACAGGTGTAGTTCTTGGAAATGTGATAGGTCCCTACCCACCAAGTGCTATTCAGCCAGCAGCTGAAAGATGTTTAGGAGCCATTCATCAAGAACATGAATTCCTTTTGAAAGACAGGCCTGAGGGCCATGACATTTAAATGGACCTGCCAATCTTGACGTATGCTATAGTCATTGTGGCAGCTGGGACATACTGAAGGAGAGTGTCTGTGGTATGCTTAGGAAAAAAGAGGATGTACTGTTAGCCTGGTGTTTGAAAATTGCTTGCCTTTGTAAATTCTCAAAGGAATTCAGTTCTTTGTTGGAGTTAAACTCCTCTGGTTTCTTCTGAAGGTCATCATTTCAGCCATGGTTACAGGAATGACTTGTTTCTGGCAGGAGAAGCTAGCACAGGAAGAATCTCATTCTGCTTCAATATTCTGTGCACTGTCTTTCACACATGGATAGGTGCAACTGATTTGATCTCTCTGCTGGACTCTGTATAGCAGGCTAATACTCAGAAACAACAGATTCATGCATGGTAACTTAAGTTTGCTTTGGTATTTGAGTCTGACTTTATGTGATAATTTTCATACAAAATTAATGAGCTTGTTTGGAGAAAAGCACTCACTGTGATGAGAAGCACTCTCAGCTTCTCACATCACTATTGCAACCCAAGTTGCTGGAGATGGTGTCTTTTTTTTTTTTTTTTTTTTAGATCTCTGAGTAATCAGCTGCCAAAGTAAGATATATCTCATAAAAGGATCTAATCTTTGATCACTCAGAAGTTACAAGTCAAAACATTCTGATATCAACATGTGGTCTGAGGACTTAATGCTACTTTAGAAGGAAGCAAAGTACTATACAGATTACATAAATCTTAGTTTATCTACGCATTTTTTTTAGATCTGTGATCAAATGCTGAAATGATGCTTTTCTCTTATCTTTATAACCATTGTTGAGAGTTTTCAGTCTGACAGTGATCTGTTGTATAATTTGTGCTGCCCTGGCAGTCTAACTGCTGTCCAGTGTTCTGATTCATTATTCTTGGCAAGGCAAGGTAGCATGCACCAGAGTTACGGAGAGCAAGTTGAATTGAAATTTGTTTGAAATACACTTATTTTTAAAGCAATGTTTCTTTTCAATATAACTTTTTGTTTATCTGTATAGATAACTTGTTTTCTTTCTGAGTTTGGTATTTTATTTTTAAAAATCATGTTCAGGTTTTATTTCCAGAAAATTGACTTTATTTTTCTTCATGCCCAGTACAGAACTGCTTACAGAAATAACTGCTTGTCAGTAATCTTTTCAAAGACTCGGTGTAACAAAATGAAACCCTTGATCCCTTAGTCTAGATTCTTAAACATTGACAAGATAAATTAGAGCTTCATTAAATTAATGATTCAAAAGGATTCAGAGGAAAGGCTTAGAAGAATGGATGAAGTATAAATGAACTCTGCATTAAACTTACCATTAAGCAGAAGAACAATGAATCATAAATTGCATCTGTATAAATGCACATATTTTCTGTGGGGAGACAATAATTATTATGCCCAGGAGCATTCTCTGTAACATCTTCCACTCAATTACTGTCAGCATCTATTAGTCCATTATGATAAAAACTTCTGAAATGATCTGAGGTTAAAGAGAAATGAAAAATACAAGTCTCTTTGCTTTCGTGTTTTTTTCCTGTTCTAAATGGTTTGGTAGCTTGCAGCTCTCTCTTATACAGAGGCAGTTAAATTTAGAAATACATTGGTAAACATACCTTAAAAATTGAAGAAAACTGCAAATCCCTTCATTTTTTAATGACATCATTTAACATCAAGTTATAAGTGTTTCATAAGGAAGTTATTAGAGATTATCTGATTTGGCATATGGTGATGTCTTCAGGGATCCCTTTGTCATACTTGCATACTGAAATAGGAAGAGGAAGCACTCCATTTCTTTTCATTGAAAGTGTTAAGTGAGTTTATCTGATTATCTTTTGCAATTACTTGGCATTTCTGTCATGTACTGTATAACCAAGCATGAGAGAATTGCTGAGAAATACTTATATGTTATACTGCATAAGTGTATATATGTAAATAAATAAGTGCATTTATATTCCTAATACAGTCTCCTATTGGCTACAGGCTGGAAGCTCTCTAAATCCTGCCATCAGTGGTGCTCCTGCCAACCCTTGAAAATAGGCCTCTTTGAATGCCTGAGTCTGATTTAAGATTGTTGATTTAATATTTTTAGAAGAGAAAACAAGCCTAAATCAGCAGAGAAATAATTGGCTGAAGATGTGAATTGCACAAGATACATGTTCTCACTTGATGTCTCAGGGAAAACACACTCTGGAGGAATTCTCCACTCCACTCCTGTGTTAATTGTGACCACCCCAACCGGCAAAAAAGAAAAATTCCTGCCACTGATACTTTCTGCTCCCTAGTTAGTCACATGTAAAGAAACCTTAATTTTTGATACTGATGCTCGTATACTTAGACTCTTGTTTTGCATCAGATGGGTAGCATGTTGTCTTGTACCTTTCCTGAGATGTATAAAAAGACTTCAAGATAAAGAGGCAGTGTGGATGCAAATTATACATGAAAATCAGAAGCAGGAGTTAAGAGAAATTGAGTGACAGCCATGACAAGAACTCACAGCACAAAACAGATGTGTGATACAAACATGTATCATACACATAAATCCTATCATTTAAATGTATACATACATGCAAGCCCATTCAGTCTTACAGAGGGTGGATGGAGGGGTATGAATTAAATGTTCAGATTCTCTAGGTGCCTCATAGTGATGGACTTGCAGGTAGCTATTCTGGAGCTGTGTTCCTTTTTTAATTGGTTTGAGTATTAGCCAAAAGCAAATGGGAACTGCTTTTAAAATAGAACTGAAGAAAAATATGAAAGTGACTGTGTGCTGTCATTGCTGTATAGGGGCCAAAATATGTGATATGAGAAATCTCTTCTAGCTTTCTATTTCCATGGGTGTTAGAGGCCACTAATGGCATGTATAGTCTTCATTGAGATAAGGAGCTGGATTTGAGATCTCCACAGATGAAATATTTCACTCTGAAATAAAATGCTGAGTGCCTTCAGCTGAGAACTTTAAAAGTTGTGGGGTTTTTTTCTGATCTAGTAGCTTTTTTTCTTGTAGGGTCATTCTTCAGATTCAGATTTTAGAAACCAGAAGTGTTTGAAAGCATGAAGAAAAGGAAGACTGAAATCAACAAGAAATATTTCTTAAGCAATTTATAGAGTTTGAAAAACCACTGTTAAAATTCATAGCATATATGACTCCCACAGCTTTGTTAAACAGAGAGCTCTCTAACATTAA
Source organism: Strix uralensis (assembly GCF_047716275.1). Classification (NCBI taxonomy): domain Eukaryota; kingdom Metazoa; phylum Chordata; class Aves; order Strigiformes; family Strigidae; genus Strix; species Strix uralensis. The sequence goes on along the minus strand of NC_134012.1, from coordinate 85,550,107 downwards.
GGCTCTTTGTTACCCAAAATTGTGGAGGAGAGCCAGAAGAGGAATATATTTAGAGTATGAAAATACACAAAGTACAGATGTAGCTTGAAAATAATTCATCCCAGAAAATGAACAGAAGGCAATAGAAAAGGCACAACTAAAATATAAATCTTACTCTTTTTGCCTACTATATGAGACCACATTAGTGATCGTTGGTGAACAAAAATAAGATCAATATTTGAGGTTAATAAAATGTTTATTTTTAATATGATTATTACATTCACTCATATTCCAGTAGTATTTGAAGCCACAAGTATCTCAGCATATTGCAGGAACAGCTGATGAGGCTTGGATGCCTAACTCAAGGAACAGCCCATGGCTGGGGATCTAGAGTGGGTGAAGCTACTGTGTTTCAGCCCTTCAGCCCAACATGCCTACACACCTCGCAACTGCACTTTTCCCTCCTGGCTGACTTCAACATCTTCCTTCTTAGCAAATTTATGTAAATACCTTTCTTTAATGCTTAATCTATTCACATGCAGTCTTTGTTGACGGCACCAGTCGTGCTGACCTTGGAGCTGTATGCTCAGAGGTGTAGGTTTTAGGCATTGCTCTGCATAGCCAAGTGATGTCGATTCCCTGACAGTGCAAAAGGGCTGAGGAAGTGTGGTTCAGGACTGCAGAGCTTAGAACCATCTAACTTCAAAAGTACAGAGAGGAGATCAGTCTGTTTTGCAACAGAATTTTGGGTGCTCATGAAGAGTTGTATTTTCTTCTTGTGTTGGGGAAATCTGACCCCTGCTACTGAAAGTGAATCTATACAGTGATAAATGTTAGCTTTTTGGGGAAACAAAGTGATAAGTAATGGAGCAGTCAGTGAGTCAGAAAATGGAGTAGCTCCTTTGGGATATAACAACAAACTGGGCTTTTTGTATTTGCTATTAAGTGAAGAGAAGTTTGAAGGAAGTGGCCATCATCTTAGTTCACAGGTAATGCTTTGTTTGAATGTGAGCCATTTGTGGAAATTGTAAAGCCAGTCATTTAAAAGTGAAGATCTTTAATAATGCTTAGGATAGCAGCTGCAACACTTAACATCCAAATTAAACCTAGCAGAGATGGACATTAGGTAAATTTGCTGCTATCCCCTAAATCTCCCTCCTTTGTCCTCGAGAGCACTGCCCTTAGGTGTAGATTGCACCATTTCCAAAAGTGGGGAGGAAATGAGAGCCATGGAGGTTTTAACTTTGCCCAAGTTACATACTAAGGCACCAGTAAACCTAAAATAAAACTTGTATCTCTGAATTTTAAGCCCTGTACTTTAAAGCACTAAAATGTTCACCCATTGTACTGGTTAGTCCTGAGCAGTTTTGATCCAAGAAATTTTGTTTGTATGTTTCTGTATTAACAGTTTGCCAAATCATCCTATATGTTATGTTTTTTCTTAGAGCAGTGATGATTTTGGCAATTGCATTTAATAGGTGATTTAATATGCATTTAATAGGTGATTTTCTTAATATTCTGTATTTCATTTTGGAAAAATGTTTTTTCTACCTTCTTACAGTCCTGGTTCCTTGAACCACAGTTTTTATTCTGGCAATAGTTTTAGGCTTTAGTTAAAATTAACAGCTTTGTTTTCGCATATCCTTTTATAATTTATTTGCATATTTAGACATGTTTAATCAAAAAGGAGTGGGACATGGTGAGAGGAAAAGGAATCGTAGTCATCTGGAGCTGGCTGATCATGAGTCAACCATTGCATTCTCTTACAGAAAGACAGATACAGCAGAATGTATAAAGCTGAAGGAGAACTTCCTGAGATAATCCTTTTAGCATAGCTTTGATAAACCCTCAGATAGACTGCTATTTCAGACTTGGGCTAACTGGAGAGAGTCCAGAGGAAAGCGGTGAGAGTGATCAGTGATCCAGAAAACTTAGTTGAAACATTGATTGTGTTTCATCCAGAGAGGAAGGAGAATATAACAGTCTTTAGGTATGTAAAAGACTGAAAAAAGGCTAGGGAATAACCTATTCTTCATTCTAATGGGGGAAAAAAAATGGTAGAGGAATTTAATTACATTCAGACTTGAGGTACATATTAGAATAACCTTCCTTGTGGCAAGGGTAGTCATACATTGAGATGGATTGCCTGGGGAGGCTGCAAAATCTTTGCAGGTCTCCGTTGCTCTTTAGAAAAATCTGGTAGGCAGTGATGAGAGTCAAACAGGAATTAATTGATCTAGTTGTGAAGAATGGGAGTGGACCAGATTACATCTGGCAGTCCTGCCCAGCCATATTTTCTGTAGTTCTTACACAGGTTGCCATTTACTTATACCCAGTAATTTGTTTTGCTTGAAAAGTAAGTTGAAATGATAAAGTTGGGGTTTTTTTTAATTAAATCTCTAGTAAATTCCAGTTTTCACTTTATTTCAGCCTTGTAGAAGATTTTTTTTCCCCTTATTTCTCTTCTCGATTCCTCAATATCTCTTCTACTTCATTAAAGAGCAATCTAGTGTTTATAGCTCCACATACAGGTTATTATCAGGTACAACTGAGTAATCCATTACATATTTTTCTCAAATACACTGGGGCTTTTCCTTGATTATAAAAAGATGCCCCAGACTTCGAATAACATTTTTAGGTCCTTGCTCTTTCGAAGTTTGTTAGTCTTTTAAGTGTGAACATGAGAACTGGCTACAACAATCGAGTAATACATCTTTCTTCTCAGCTTATACTTGCTATTTCCTGGTTAATTTATCAAGAAAAGGGTTAAGTTACTGATATGTCAGCAACAGTTTCAGCTAGTAGAGTTCTGGATTTCCAGCTGCCCAGATCTCAAAATACTTTACATAAAAATTGACTAAACTATGCTTCATAACATTCCTCTAGCTCAAGTGAATAATTAACTGTAGCTGGCAATATGACACGTTTCACTCATGGAAGACAGCCTGAATTTCTGAGTAACCACATGAGCTATCTTGTATGTCAAGTGAAATTGCTATCTACTTAGAAAGTTTGGACTTCTTGTCTGTTTGCATCCTTTAAAATGCTGATGGTTTCTTTTATAGCTCAAAGAGGTGTATTAATTCCTATATGTGGCCTTGGACTGCAGTGCAGATGTCCTGAGCTATTCTGCCCACAGCTACACTTGTAAGCATAATCCAGTGGAAAACATAAATTTACCTTTCATCCCTACTATGAATGCCAAAACAAATATCAGTTGTTACTCAGCTTAGTTCTGCTAAAAAATGTTCCAGCTATTGTTATGTCAAAGAGGCAAAGACTGCCAAATCTCTTAAGAACAGAAATGTGGTTCACTGAAGTATTTAAAACATGAAGGGCGAGATTTATTGTTAGACTCCTAAGGATATGAAGAGATTGAGAGTGGAAAAAAAGACTCTAATTTGGAACTACAATGTGATACCTTGTCCAGGGTATGCTAGTGAGGCAAGTGGAAGGGTTAAAGGAGGAAAATAGGTTAGAATCCTTAGCTATCTGAATAGATGAAAAAAGGGAAAGATGATGGAAGTTTCTGATGTGTTTTTTTAGTGTTTCCTTGAAAGAATTTAGGGAATTCCTGTGCAGAGAAAAAAGCTGATGAGAGAATTTAAGGAGTGAATTCACAATTGCAAAACAGTATTTCAGCTGAGGATGGGAAATCTCATTATATTAGAGAAGTAGAGTTTGAAGGTAAGAATTTTGAACCTAAGAAGGGTCATAGAATCATATCTCAAGTTGGAATGGACCTATAAGGATCATTGAGTCCAACTCCCTGCTCCTCGCAGGACCACCTAAAACTAAACCATATGACTAAGAACCTCACCCAGACACTTCTTGAACTCTGACAGGCTTGGTGCTGTGACCACTTCCCTGGGTGTTCCAGTGACCACCCACCCTCTCAGTGAAGAGTCTTTTCCTAATGTCCAACCTGAACTTCCCCCGATGCAACTTCATTCCATTTCCTCATGTCCTGTCACTGGTCATCAGAGAGAGGAGATCAGCAGCTCCCGCTGCGCTGCCCCCCGTGAGGAAGGTGTAGACTTCCATGAGGGCGCCCCTCAGCCTTCTCTTCTCCAAGCTGAACAAGCCAAGTGACCTCAGCCGCTCGTCATAAGTCTTGCCCTTGAGGCCTTTCACTATCTTAGTCGCGCCCTCCTCTAGACACACTCGAATAGTTTGGTGGCCTTCTTATACTGAGGTCCAAAACTGCACACAGTACTCGAGGTGGGGCCACACCAGTGCAGTGTAGAATGGGACAGTTGCCTCCTTCCACCGGCTACCTATGCCCAGGGCACAGTTGGCCCTTTTGGCTGCCAGATCACACTGTTGACTCATATTCAACTTGCCATCAAATGAGTGAAATTACTTAATTGGAGAAATCTTAAAGATACATGTGAAGTGCCCATTTTTCCTTCTGTTTCAGACAAGTATTTTCAAAACAGGTTCAGTAGAAAGTAGTTTGGGACTCTTAGCAAGTGCCGTGCATCACAATTGATGCAAACTGGAGAGACGAATAAAACACGTATCAGATGCAATCAGAATAAAATGAAAATAATATTTTGTCTTCCTTTGAACTTAGTTGTAGAGGAGTTGTTTGGAAATGGAAAGAAGTAAAATACAAAAGAAATACAATAAAGTGAAAATTAGGATTCCTTAGGCCAAATCTTACAAACACTCTGGAAATATTTTATCACAGATGTCAGAGATCCTCTTATGCATTTGTTAGTAGCCCAGCATGAGAGAGGGGCAGGACTTCTGAACAATCTGTTAGGACTTGTGAATCCAGGTCATGTGTCTTCTTGGAAATAATCCATCCTTCCTCAATGGCCCATGCAATCATAGGGTGTCCATAGTTTACCATCTTTCTTACAAAGCGTGTCATTTATATCCTCTTTTTTGTGTGCTGCCAGCAACTTTTCAGTTCCACATCTGAATATACAGAGTCGTGGAATCACAGGATCGTTGACGTTGCAGGGGATCCCTGGAGATCATCTAATCCAGCCCTCCTGCTCAGAGTGGGGTTTCATTAATGCAGTTGCCCTGGGCCATATCCAACTGGATTTTGAGTATCTCCAGGCTCCACAACTTAAGCAACCTGTTCCACTCTTTGCTCACCTTTCAGTTAAAAAGGTCATTAATTGAAGATACTAAACAGCATTTACCCTTTGGTGACTTCACTAGTGACTAGCCCTCACCTGGACTTTGTGCCACTGATTGAAACTCTCTGAGCTGGACATTTCAGCCAGTTTTCAGTCCACTTCACTGTCTACTTACGTAGTTTGTACTGCATCAGTTTATCAATGAAGATTTTACATGGGACAGTGTCAAAAGCCTTTCTAACTCTTTTTCAGCACTGGGCCTTTGCTTAGATGCTCTTTTGAAGACAAAAAGATCTTTTGGCACATTTGGGTGCATCTCATTTTCTCCAGTTTATTAGTTTTTGGTAGGCTAGCATGGGACATACTGAGAAGATAAAATGGGCACAGATCCTCACATCCCAATCAAGGGAGTGATGAGTCTGAGTCTTTTTCTTAGTCTGTGAAGCAAACCAGTCCTGGACCAGCCTATCTTAACTCAGTGCTGCAATCCTTTTGTTTGCCACGTGGCTTAGAATAATCAAATGTGTTTCTGAGGAAAATATATGTCTCTGAAAAAGCCTCAGCTGTATAGTTTATTCACACAAATCTGTGTTCTCCTTTTGCTGAAATTGCAGTTTTTCCAAGAATCATTTAAAAGGTGTCTGCTTGCTACCTTATGTGCAATAGTGCCTCTTTTTCACACATAATGAAGTGTCAGAGCCAGGTGCAAATACAGGAGTCTTCATGCTTGTGTGTCTTGCTCTAAACTGCAGTATTGCAAGTAAACAGTGTCACTGCATGCACTCTTTGTGCTATGACCACTTGCTACCAAGAGTAAAACAAAATGTTCTGAGTACAATTAGGTAATCAGAAGTTAGGACATTTCCCTTTTGTTGCCCATAAAGTAGCTAAGAGATCTTTTCTGCTATTGAGCAGAATTTCAAAATATTTTGGAAAGACTACTGGAATAAATTTCCCTGCCCTATTGTAGTAGGATTCTGACTTTGTCACATGAAGATCGTTTCCACTTGCTAATACCCTACCGAGTGTTTGAAACATGGATTTGTCAGTAGTCCTTGGTAGCTAACAGCTTCCTTAGACTTTACAACTTTGTTTCAGTCTAAGCTGTCGCTCTGTTTTTGGAAAAGAGAGCTGTGGCTCAAGAAATTAAGATTTCTTTTGAAAACCAGCAATTAAATCAATGTAAAACTCCTTATAGAATTACACATAAATGGGACACACAATGTTAGATTCTCAGCCTGATGAAATGTGAGCAGGCTCTTTCTGAAAAGTGGGATATTAGAACTTGGCTGTGCATATTATGGGGTAGATTTGGTAAAGACTTACCATGTATGGACCTGTTTAGTCCTCTTGTTTCATGATGTGAACCAGGAGAGAACCCTGCTTACAGGTTTCACTTCAGCTAACCACACATAGGATGATTTCTTTTAACCTTGACTGCTGTTGCGTATTATTCTTCCTTTTGCGTGGAAAATGCCTTCTATTATGTTCAAACATCTGTTTCATTTTTCTCTCTGTTCAGTTCAAGGATTTTCCCTTTTGGTAGTTGAGAGGTAGTTTAGGTTTTTTTAAATACAGAGGTGAAACTTATGCTTTTGCACATTGCACTGAAGAAGGATTCTTGAGAAATATGATGAAATTTTCAGTCACAATCACAATTTGCTTTCAGTTATTTGTTGTTTAGAGATCTATCGATGCATTAAAATGATAAAAATAAAAGGAAGAAGGTTCTGTGGGTACAAATTAAGATTCCTGCTGCTCTTTCGTAAGCTAGTGCTAGTACTCGGTCAAGGAAAGCTTTCTTTTAAAATACTACTTTCTTCTTGTTAAGGCTACGGCAGTGTGGCCCTCGGTGTTCAGGCTGAATGTATGCAGCATTTCTTTAGGTGTTATTTGTGGGTTTGTGCAGACTGCTTTCTTTTTCTGGTTAAAGAGCCTGATACTGTGAAATCCAGTCTTTTTTTCATAGTCCCACCCACTAGAAACCAAATTATTATGAATTATTCAATTAATGTGGGCACCATGACTGACTGTAAAATGCTTTAAAAAGCAGACTTGCATCCTTGTGAAGAATTAACCTTCAATGTTGAATTAATGTTTCTTTTATTTAAATATAGAGGTATTACTAATTCAAAACCATTTTAGATGCTGCTGCTGTGCCAAATATCATGGGAGTGATAACATGCTTAGGAATTCTGACCATAACGAATGACATGCTTCTTTCTTTTAACATCATGCCATCTTCCTGAGACTTACACCCTGTCCTTTTAGAGAAAGAGGAAATGTAACTTTCTTAATATTACCAGTTCATAAGTTACTACACTGTAATCTATTGGCTGAAATAGTAGTAGTGAGATACTACTCATCCACACCCTTTTCTTGGTGATTCAGAGTTTAGTTCCAGTCCAGCTGATTTCCACCATGGCTGTGCTTTGAAAATGAGTCTTGATCAGTCACCCTGACTTCTCTTTGCAATTTAAATCCCTGTTCATGCAATTTAATGTCAAGGTTAGCATGGGATCCTGTGGCTTGGCAAGCCCCCAGTGACACAGGGGGTTTCTGGCAGCCTCTGCTGTTTGAGTGAGAAGCCCAGGTGCTCTGCTCAGGGCTGCTGTGTGGACTGCCTGGCTGGTGGCCTTGCCTGAGGTGGCCTTCCCCAAAGGACAACAGTGCCAGGGTACCCCTTCAGATTTTGTTATGTTGCATTCCCACAGCAGTGACCTTTGCTGTTCAAGGACTCATCTCTTGTCCCTTGTTTCCCCTGATTTTGTGTAGGTGCTGGGATGGCTGGAGAATGTCATGATTTGCAGCTGAGCTGAGGGAGGCGTGAAGTATCATCCATCCCCTGCTGACATTTGAGGTAGTGTGATAACTTTTATCTTACCTGCAAGTGACTTTATTATGAATGTTGGCTAAACAGAGCAATCAATAGTATCCTGTAGCACTCTGCAGATAATCTTCACAGATCACATGATCTGTTCCTACTGAAAGTGATAAATGATAATATGCAGTGTACAGAATTCTGATTGGGATCCAATTGTCATATTCTATTACCCCAAACAATAGAGATAGTTGAATTAAGGATTTCAAATTCAATCCTGATGTAAATTGATGGCTTCAAGCCCCTTTCTACCAATCTCTGGTAGCCAGAATTTGAGACAAAGGGCTTGGTGACTGGTAGAAGTGCTTAAAAATTATTATACTGTATTTTAAGGAACCATTGCTCATTTATAATGTTATTTAAAGTATTAAATGCCTGACTTTATAAATGCACAATATTGAAACAAATGGAGAAAAAAAAATCTGTGTTTTTCTAGGGAGAGAGAATGTGAAAATGCGTATCAGAACATTGTAAATAAATCCTGGTTTAAATGACACTTAACATCTAGTTTGAATGTATTTATCTGGTCTAATTCATATCTGAGATGTATTACTGAAAGCTTGATCAGATTACAGTGGGGTAAATTTCAATCAAACATCACAGAAATACACTGTGATATAAGGGATTTGGAACTGGAAAGATGTTATCTGGTGTAAATGGCTGCATGAGATTTTACAGCTGCTATCTGTAGCTGTAGCATATGTCATAGCATTTTTATGAGACTTAACTGGCTATTCTTGTCTAAGTGTACACAAATGTCATTAAATAGCAGAGAAATTCTAGATACTTTTTGCTTTGTTTGTGATAACAATAAGTAGAACTTGCTGCATATGTCCATGTTTTTAATGTTTCTGAAACCAGATGGTGGAATTCTAGATGCATTCCTTACACCATGGATCTCTGCTTGGGACACTTGTCTAAGGATATACCAATTCCACTTAGAAGATAAGATCAGAATAGTGAAAAGTTACTTATAAAAAGGCTTGAAAAGTAGGCATAACTTAGAGTCATGAGGGACCTCCTCAACCAAAGCCTTCTTTGTTGTGGTTACTGTGCCCTCTCCTGCAGAGTAAGCACACCTGTAAAACAATTTGTGAATGACTTCTCACATTTTATAGCTGAAGCATGGCAACACAACCATACAGAAAGCTGCTCCTGTACTCTGTTTTCCTGGCTTTCCATGCCCAGTGAGCTAGTTAGTCCCTAGCTAAGCTGCCCATTCCTGATTCCTCTGCGAGCAGCGGTGCAAGAAGTGTGCCCAGCACTGGGAGCATACAGCTTGGACATGGAGTGTGGCCTCACTGCAGAGCTCGACCATGAGCTCACTCAGCCGTGTTGCCACCCTCTGTAACCTCATCGTGTTTCAGTTTCCTGTTTGTAAATGAAGGCTAATAATTCTTAACTTCCAGAGGAACCAAATCATCCCGATCCTTAGGAAATGCTGTTACTCACACAGTGCCTGTCATATTTGATATAATATTGATGCTGTGTTATGGGGGGAGAGTTCAAATCCTTTGCATTTAAGTGTGACCCTGGGCTTGGAAATTAATAGTAGATCCCTGGGTGGTAAAAGTAATTTCTGTAGTGCTTTCTCGCTTGGTATTTTCCACTAACTAGAGGTAAAGATTTTGGCACGGGGAAGAGCAACTAACATAATCCAAGGTTAATGTGATCGAAAGGGAGGAGAGATTATGCTGACCAGATATCTTGAAAATGACACGTCTGTAATTTATATTACCTCTGCCAAGTTAGTTTTAGATTAAGAGCTGGAAATGTGATAACTGTCCCCACGTAGATCAATTAATGGCTTAGCCTTCATATATTTGCCTTTCAGTACGTTTGACAATGCCAGCCCCAGACTCAGTCATCTGGAGGCAAGTTTACTGTTCAGCTCTTCTGTGAAATTGAGGCATTTAATGTATTATGGACAGTGGGAAATGTTCATCTGCACATTTTCTAGGCTGAGAAAGTGTTCTACTCTGAATGAGGCTTTTGTTTATCCTAAATGAATGTGTCGCATTCTTTCCTTAAAAATTAAATAGATGCCTTGTTATTTCAAGTCTGGGATACTGAAAGTGACCCATAGATGTGGCAAGAGTACGTTGTGCCTCATTGACATTTACTATCCCAATGGAAGATAACACGAGGCACAGCTTTAAATAGATTTTGACAGTGCTGGTAGTTCTGCTGAATATGCTGGAAAAAAAATTAGTATCTGGCCAAAAGTAGCAAGAGATGCTTGTAAAATAACTGCTGTAAAATATCCCATATAACCATAACCATAATTTTTTTAGCTTTTAACACTTATCCAGCTAACAGGTCAGCACACCTTTCTGTTCTTTAAATAATGCTCTGCTAAGCTGCTTGCTGAGGAATACAGTGTAGAGAGCACAGAAACCATTCATGGTGCTGAGAAAAGCTAAGAGTACAGAAACAAAATTGACTGTTCCTCCACAATCCACAAAAAAATTATAGGAATACAGGGCTTCTCCTTTTGAACATCATTTTAAGTTCACTTGCCCACACTGAACATGCCAATAATACAACAAATGTATCCATCGGTTTAATACCAACATGCTGTAATACTTTTCTCATCAGGCAACTTGTTTGGTGATGTTAGGCTGCCACAACTAGGTATCCACCATGTGTGAGTTATGTCTGCTAGTTTGTGACTGGTATTAGATCCAAATCCTTTGATCAATAGTGTTATGAATAGATCAGAGACATATATACTTAACTAAGAAAAACCCTAAACCACTCTTTATTTTTTTAGCTTTATGGCTATTCCTCATACTTTTGCTTTATCAGTTCGTCGTACAATTTGAAAGGTTTGCTTTTTAGCATTTAATGATACAGTCATCAGTAGGACAATTTAATTTGCTGTTAAATGAGTTAAATTCTGCTGCTGTTGAGTCATATGTTACTGCAGATTTGAAATCAAAGTTAAGATTCAGTTTGAACAAGTCTGGCAAAGTCAGGTATTGTCCTGGCAAAGGGCTACAGGCAGTCGTATTTTATTAACTACTGTGAATAAAATAGAAACGAAACTAGGAATGTTAACATTAAAATATACTGCATAAAGTATTTACTTAATGGTCTTTCTTCTTTTGAAGACAATACTCTGCACTCATTGTTAGCCACTTTTATTCTGGTTCTTGCTTCTGCATAAAGTATCTCATAAATACACTATTTGAGAATTATTTGTGAAAAATAGATTTTTCAGATTAAATATACTACACTGAACCCATGAAAATAATCAGATTAGATACATCTGTGGAAACCTATCCTGCCACTCATGGCTCAGTGTGCTTTGAAAATGCACTCTAGCAAATGAAGTCTTAACACTATCCATACTACTATAGGGTGTATTATGCGTGACTAGTAAAAATATGTCCATATGGTCCAATCTTTGGAGTAGTATGTGGAAAGTAAATCTGGATTTTGGAAAGGCTAGACTCAATATTCTCACTTAGCTGTGGTGATCCCACTGTTAGTTCAGTAACATCAGACTGCCTTACCCCATCCACCCCCTGTGCCCTCTCCCAGGGGAAAAAGCTCATCCTTTCACCATGCTTTGCTAGCAACTCTCCTCTTCCCATCTCTTCTTCATGAAAGCAGTGCCCTTCTAATTCCATCACTAGCAGACATCAAGAAATAGGAAAAAGGAAAGGAGGAGAGCAAGGGGCTGGAAAATCACAGCTCCCCATATCTCCATGCACCAATGGCAGTGAGAGGAAGTCAAGCTCTCCTTTGGGCCATAGCTGACAGAAAAAGCTGGGGGGTTCAGGCAGCCTTCATGGCTTTAAAGGCCATTACTCATCTTCTCCAGGCAGAAGTGACACAGGCTCAGTGGCATCGTTTCATGGGCTAGATCTGGTTTATGAACTACATGGCATAAATAAAAACCTACTTAAAGAATCCAATTTTCGCTAAGCAAAGAAATGCTAGTCCTCTTTTTCAGATGTTTCTCTGTAAAGATATATCACCATCTCTATTAATTTGTGCTACAGCTCCTAGAAACAACCATATCAGATGACTTTCGGCCACACCAGTAAATTAAATGTACTACTCTCATCAGGACAAATTCTTATTGAAAAAAAAGCTTTTGGGTTGTTTCAAATAAGATAGTTGCCTATAAAATCACACAGCGAATTATACAACTTTCCTATCATTTCTGTTGTATGATACTTCAACTTTTCAGGCTCTAAACTGTTCTCTAAATCCTTTATCAAACATGTATGTAAGTATATGTAGCAGCATCTATAGCAAGATCTAGAACAAGTACCTATATCAAAGGAATGCATGTATTTTAATTAAGACTTAAAATCTTAAAAAAAAAACCTTTCCTCTAATATGGAACAAAAAGACACAGGGAAATTAAAATACAACTGCAAGCTCTACATTTTAAGGACTCTCCTACTCTGTAAGGGTACAGCTGTTCAGTGCCTCCCTACCAGCTGAGCTATTCAGGAGAAACGTGGCTGACCCACAGTATGTGCTTTTTCTGTGAGTTTTATATGTCTACCATAGAGCCTGTCTGAGACTGGAAAAAAGCTTGCTCTCCTAGGGAGATAAAAACTCAATTCCAGGACAGCCAAAATCAGACTCTTCTTAGCCAAGAAACTAATTTATAGACCACCGAGTAATCTTGCAATTAATTGTTCTCTGCAGCCCATAGAACAGCTGACATCTGGATTTACTTTCTAAGCTATGAAAGGACTACAGACTTTGAGGGGATTTGGGGTTTTGTTACATCTGATTAAAGCACCCTGTATCAATTTATATTCAGAGCTAACTGGTTGGTAAGCTGTTAAAAATCTTTGCAGACTATCACTTTTAAAATCTCTGAGAGCAGCAACAGAAAAATACTGTCCTTGAATGAACTATACAGAGTCATTATTCTTTTTAGTGTATAAGTCTAGTTACCTGTTACCAAGTCTGGCTGCTGAAGAAAAACTTGTGTGCAATAAGTGAACTAAAAATCAGGACTAATTTATTCATCAGGGCAATTCAAAACTCAAAGCTCCATCTGATGTGATATTCGACAGTTTTAGTAATGATGGGAGAATTATAATCTATGCAGAAGTGATTTATCTAGTGCTGTTATATACTTTGTAGTAGAACCTAAGAGCAGTCAGTCTCATCATGCTTATTGTGAACGTGGTTGCTTACACAGAATTCAAGTGTGATTGGTGTCATACATATTTTAGGAGCAGATGATATCATTGTTAATGACTTCCAAAAAAAAAAAAAAAAATTTGTTTCTATGGTGTGATTTTTCTAAAATTGGAAGGCTTTTATCGCTGCAAAAATAAAGTTCCCTGTGATATTAAAGTTATTCAGTCTAAGAACAACAAAAAGGAACAGTCATACTCTTTCCCTTCTATGCTGACAGTTCCCACATATGGTCACACGGGTGAGACTAAAAAGACTGTAGTTTAGTCCACAGAGCCCAGTGTTGAGTGGGATGATTACTGATGCACTGATTAAAGGCAGAGAGCCATATGCTAAGACTTTTGCTGACAGGCTCCTGTGCAAGCAGCCTTGCTCCCTATTTCAGTATAAAAATGGGTACTGAGCCAAGACTGCTGGTCAGGCTTCAAAGGAGTTGGGTATCGTGCTAGACCAGGAAAGCCCCTAGGGTTTTACAAAGCTTTCTGTGGCTACACTGAAGTGTCCTCGCCTTTAGTCTGCTCTTTTTTATTGTACTGTGTGTCTAATGTTAAGTCCTGAGATCTAGCTTGGTATGGCATTTATTTTTGTGAATAGCCCTAACGAAATGGGTTTAAGTCTGAGCAATATTTGTTGTAGTGGTGGATGAAGGTTCTGGCTCTCAGCTGCTCCTCAGGGCAGGTATCTTGTGCATTTTGTCTGTAAACATCTATTTCCTCATGGTCCTGTATAAAATAACAATAACAGCAATGGAGAAATGTGAATGCACTAGTCTATTTTAATGAAAACAGTTGAAGCTGCTCCAGAGTTTCACTTTCTTAATCAGATAGCTGGTAACATGATGGAGTTCCTGCCGAGGAGGGGGGTCCTAGCATCAGTGGAGACAGACATGCTCTCCATCAGCCAGCCAGCCTTGCACTGAGCAGCTGTGCTGTTCATAGCACCCATTGCAGAGTATCCTGTTTTGAGCTGATCAGTTCAGAGCTCATGTATTTTAATCGGTCTAAAAGCAAAGGTTGCAATGCAGAACTGTGATTGTTTTAGTCTCTGACGTTTTAGGAGTGGTAAACGTAGAGAGAGAGGTTTACATCCACTATACTGGGGTTACCATAGCTAAAGAGCATGGTTCACTTCTATTACTTATCAAATAAAGCTATACACTTATTAAGAAGGTTTTGCTAGTTGCTTGAGTGTTTTAGGTGAGCTGGTCTTTCTCTTAATTGCAGTTCTTGCTCTCTTAATGCAAACTGTTAGTTTGATGGTTTGGTAGGTTTTTTTAATCCACTACAGCTTTATTTTGTGGTGCTAAGGTGGCTGGCAATAAATCCACAAGACTCTGTAATGCTCTGGTAGGTAAGACATTGGAGAGGGTTGTAGTCCATGCCTTATTCTGCTGCTGGGCTGTGGTGTAAATGCAGGCAAGCTGCCCCTCTTCCTGGTGTCTCCATTTCCCTATCTGTAACATGGATAATGCCACTGACCCCCACTACAGACTGCTTCAGGATTTGATGAGGGAAAACATTGTCTGACAGCATTAAAAGACCTCTTTAGAAATAGATTTGGCAAATTACCTTTAAAATTAATATGGCTGTTTCTATTGCTTATTTTGCAGACACTTCTTAATTTCTGTTTTGGTAGGGTTTCCTTAGCAGAAGTGTTGGGCATTGGGACTAAGCTCATTCAGTTTCCAGTGTGAATTTCTAATGTGAGCCTGGCATCTCCATTTACCTTGCTTATTCCTGAAGATAGCCTTGTAATGCTATGCTAGCTGCAGGTGCCCATTTGGAAGATTAACAGGGCAATTTTCATCTTCACTAAAGTAGTTACTGTTCAATAGGTCACCAACTCTAGAAATTACCAGGCATGGATATTTAGTTTATTCCCCTTAAAAGTCAGACTGGCTTGATCACCCGTAATGCAATCCACTTGTCTCCACTTCCTTAATAATGACTCTCTCATCTCCAACCTGATCGCCAGGCCTGTCCTGGATCCTGTGTCACATATCTTCTGACTTCTCCGATGGGGGCTTTCCTCAAGGCTTCCCATACTTCCTCCTCATCAGACTGTCTCCTACCCTGCTCTCACCTGCCTTATGGGATGGAACCTCCCTATCTCACGGGGATACAAATAATCAGCTGAATATCAGTAGAGTTACACCTTCACATTTCAGCAAAACACCCATATGTGCATGTGTGTTCAGTGTGTGCAAGTGCATGCACACAAACCAAACCCCATCTCTGTTCCTTGTGAGGGATTGTTGCGGGAACTGTGATAATTGAAATGGCTAAAATAATGCCATGGAATGATTAAAAATGTGATCTGGAAGAAAAGTTGCTTGAGGTCCTTAACAAATAAAGTAATGTACCCACTACATAAATTACACTGACTTTGAATAGTTCAGTTAGAAAAATGAGCTGGTTTGTCTCCCTCTATTTGGAAATACTGGACACACTCACCTTGGAAAAATCTCTGATTAAAACAATAGTTTAACAGCATCCTTTCTATGGCTCGTGGCTTAAAAGGTCTCATCAACAGCTGTGTCATTAAAATGTGTATCAGAAGTCATAGGTTCAGTATAAAGGTTCTACAGATCCTGTTTAGATGGTATATAAAAATGATGATGTGTTCTTAAGCCACTTTGGTAAGTGTGGAGATATGTCTACTTTTGCATGTGAGATGCTTCATCAAAACATACTTTAAACTTAAAAGTTAGGTACTTTAATTTCCAGATTTTACCAGTGCAAGTGGAGCGAGAAGTTAACTGTCTTTTTAAGATTTTATGAAAGGTTTGAACAGAGATCAACTTTTCTTCACAAGTCATTACCTCATGAAAACTTGTTTTGCCAACTCTGCATTTAAAAATACGGAATAATCTTCTCTCCTTGCTGATCTCATTCAGTGTATCTCTCAGCTTTGTGCTGATTTACACAAATAGGGATCTAGTTCAAAATCTTTGTATATGGCTATACAAAGTGGTTTATGCAGTTGTTGAATGTAGTACACTACCTTATGGTAGGTGCCCACAGTAGATATATTCAGATTTGTATGGATTTAAAGCACCAAATCAGAGGAGAATAGGGCCAGGGAACAATGCTGGTATGCTCTTACAGAAGACAAATGGAAAGCAGTTGCAATCATATCGTTTCTCATTAACAGAGAACTTGTTAAAAAGATAATTTTACTTGTAATTGTTTTTAAAGACGTGTTGAATAAATGTGTTCGTACACTAACTCTACATCCGTTTAAACAAGATTTAAAGTCAGCTTCAATCTGTAAATTACAGATGCAAATTAAATCAATATAAATCATGTCTTAAACCGATATGAACAGAACATACAAAATTGTACCAATTTAAAATGCACTGTTTACTGTTATGCCTTCTGTCAAGCTGGCTAGTCTTTGTATGTTGACTAAGTGACAGTAAGTATGTGAGTACTTGGAGTCATGAGTGGCCATCCAGAAATGCTGCTCAAATCCTTTGTCCATCATTTACTAGCTTTCACTTAATCCGCTGTTTAAGTTAATGACTTCCTAAATGCCATACAGGCTTTGTTATGTACTCTTTAATCTGATTAGGACCACATGAATAATTTAGCGTGTGATTGAACCATGTAATTAATTTGCCCCATGATAATGGACTGTTAAGTAGTTCCATTAGTCTAGGATAAATACCAGTGTCTTGAACTTAAATTTTACAGCTTCTTGGAGATGTTTTTCCTGGAAGAAATGTTTTTTTATGTGCAAAAACTGTTTAAAATTAAAACCCTGCTCCCTCTGATTTCCTGAAATTGTTCTTTGAGGTCTGAAAGGCATGTTTGGGTTCAAGGTGATTAGAAGAAATTGAGGATGCTTTGTTCAAAAATGCTTGTCTATAACCAAACCTTATTTCAAAATGGTGAAGCTCCTGCTGACCTCAGCTGAAACAGAGTTCCAGCCTAAACTCCTAGTAATGTCATATGGGTTGTTTTCCACCACAATCCCTGTGTTTTATCATTTCTTCATAATTTCCACGAGGTGCTAAACAATCTGGCTGTGCTAGGAGTATTACTTAGCCATGTTCTCATATTAAATATATTACCTTGTCTGCTTAAAATCAGATGTCTTTAACTGCTTTGCTGGATTGGGGCCACACTGCTGACTCCTGATGGGATTTAAACTTTAATGCTAGCAAGACACTGAAGATGTTTGGTTGGTTTTTTGTTTTTTGGTTTTTTTTTACACTGGCACAGAAATGTTTTACAGCACTGGAAATACCATTTAATCTCTTTATGTAAAGTGTGAATAATTATCCCAGTGAAATGTTTTTCTTTGATTAAAACCACATTTTTTTAGTACAGATTACTAGGGGATTGGTTCTAGATACAGACTTAGACATTTATTTTTTCTTTCTTGTCATGGTATTTGACATTAAATTGATGCATTGTGCTTCAAACAAAGTGGAATATACCTTTTGCTTATATAGAGATATTCTCTCACTTTTCTTTGCAATTGATTGTACAAATAACAAAGCAAAGCACTGAATTTTGTCTTTTGGATGACTGTTATCTAAGTATTAATAACAATTAAAAAAAAAAAAAAGAAGAGAAAAAGCCTGGGAAAAATTACCAGTGTCGTTGAGAAAAGTGTTGATAGCCTGAAAAAATTACCACTCATAAACAGGCCTGGATCCTCTTCCTTAATGATACAAGTATGTGTAAAGCTGAGTACTAGCTCAGCAAAAAAATCTGCATGATAGCAGCTACATGTTGCAGTTTCAGCTGAGATGCATCTATTTTGCTGCTTTGCTGTGCTTTGGGGGCTGAAAGGCAAACAATTAAGTCTTTTCCAAGTTCAAACTCTTCTGTCTATGCAGTAAACAGCAAAAGTTAAGAGGATAACTTCAATTCTCTTTTATCAATTGACCTCTGAAAGGGATAATCTACTAGTTTTACAGATAAGATCCTCCCTCTGTGTACCTAGTCCATTAGGTTGCTGATGTCAAAGAATAACAGATTTTATTGTAAATAAAGAATTGATATGCCAGAGCTAGTTTGGACTTTGTAGCCCAGTTCTTGGAGTATGACTTTGTAGCTGGATTAACCGAGAACAGATTTCAGTACAAGCCCAAACTCTGGATTCACTGAAGGGCTCTTTAACTGCATCCAAGAACTGATAACCATTTGGCCTGTTACCAGTTTAAATGCACTTTAAATCAGAGTAATTAGCTGACACATCTATCCATGGGAAAAAGAAATCCGTGGACTGAAAATGTCTACTACAATGGAGATACAAATAAATTTGGTGTTAAAACTAAACTTTCACGTAGTCTCTATTCCAAAATTAAAAGTTTGTTCAGGAGAAAAAAAATCAATTTTTCTAAATCCAAAGGGAGCAATTATTTGAATAGATTCCATTTTCAATTTTAATCCTTAAAACTATTACAAATTGTTTAGTTTGCATCACGCTCTAATTAATAATATAAAATTGCCTCTGTTCCATAGTTTTGCCATAATGATGTACCTTTTAATAATCCTCAAATTTGCGTCAAACCGTGCATAATAAAGGCAGCTTTATGCCAGAGACCTTTATTCTTTTCCGTGGTGCTGTCTCTTGTTGTTAAATTTTTTTGGTTTTTTTTCCGAAATGTGCCCTTTATGAGATTTTTTTTTTTTTAATTTGCAGTACATAATTTCTGCTCCTACAGTATTACTTCTTGTTCTTTTCATATCCCAGATAACCGTACACACTAGGTGAGTGGTGTGTTATTCATATCAACTGTGACAATTTGTTATTTCTGTTTCTTAACATGGCTGAGTACAGACCCCTGACAAGGGTTCTGTAAAAACAGGCATTCATCCAAGTGCTGCCGATGACTCAATCAAGCTGTAATATCGGAGAGCAAGGGAAGAAGTCTTTAGGTCCATGGCAGTTTTAGATTGTGTTGATTGGAAGGGCTGTAACTCATTTCATCTGCAGAATGACTCTGTCCTATTGGCATTCAGGGGAATGAGGGTAAGCAGGCAAAGTGATTTCAGCTATGCATGATCAGCCAAACTGGTATGAATGTTTTTATGCAAACACAGAAAGAAGATTTCCTCCTGGTGTCACTAATCTTGCCCTGAGATAACTTGTATGGCATATCTGCGCTGTGAAAAATCAAGGTCTTTCACCCATAAAAAATCTGCAAGGGTATGTACATATGTATTTGGTAGTTGCGTAAACAAGGTTCAGGACAGATCTGGAGAGCCTGGAGTTACGTTCCCTTCTCAGCACTTGTTCTTACTTGACAGCGGATGTATTGGTGTGTATTCATCTGCATTGCATGCTCTTGTGTCCTTGCCTGTTTGTGATCTGATGGAATAATGAAATGTAGCAATGTACAGAAAAGCTCCTCAGTTTAATCCTTCACTCAGTAATTTCGTGGTTTGGTTTGCAGCAGAGAGGCCACCTTTAGTTCTGGACTGGCTGCACTTGTCCTGCTTTGGCAAGCAGTGCTAAACTGCAGGAGGTTATAGGGGAAAAAACTCTCTCGCATTTGGAGTACAGTGAGTTAATGGAGATGGTAAAAGGAGAAGTCCCTTCATAGGCCCAGTTCACTGAAGTGTAATGTCCCTCTCCTTCCTTCAGGTTGTTTCAGGTTCAGGAGCTATCTAAACATAAAGATCTCACTTCAAAACCAGTTTCTTTTATAAGCAGAACTCACTATGGTTTACTCTGGGTGTTAACATTGTTACCTGACCAAAGCAGATGCGAACCATTCAGTATGCTGTGACTAAACTATTTCTTTTCTCATGGGTTTTCTTAGCCTGGTTTCGTCTGTTTATGCTGACTATGTTCATGTCCCACTGGAGAGATGTCGTGTTTAAACTCCCTTGTGATTGACCTTACTCCAGCATTGCTATAGAAAAGGGCCAAGAATTTTTTTTATCCTTTTTATAACTCCTGGCTCCCTTTCTGTACTGAAGCAATTAGCCTGAGCCGACCTCTAGCCAAATGTTCCTGTGGTCAAGTTTCAGCTGGATTGAGGACAGTCAGCTGCTGTAAATTTTTTTTTTTTTTCTGATTTTAGCTCTCTTCATTGTTACAAACTGCTGGAGTTGGGTAAGATATAGACTATTATTCCTTAGAATAGTATATATTACAGAAACTGGGGTTTTTTTTCTGTTAAATAACAGGGACTTTATTAGTGGCGTTTGTCTTTCATACGCATACAGAGGTAGGTGTTGGGAGGTAGAAAATACTAGATTGAAAAAGGTCAGTTTTGCCCTAAAGCCAACAGAGAAGCTGTCTCTTGCTAGGTTAACACTGCAGCCTCTGAGCAATACTGTTCTTGTTGGCAGCGAGCTTGCAAGAGTGTCTTAGAGGAACAGCAGTGGGTGGTTACAAGACAGATTTGTGGGAACTTTCTGCAAGGCAGTAGTTGCCTGATGGTGGGGCAGGTGGCACTTCAGAGGACTCTTCTCTCAGAAATTTTATTCTGTACCACCGAAAGCAGTATCGTGATGGGGCAGCTCCTGCTTTGCACCAGATTCTTCCCATGAGACAGAGAGCCGTGGCAGTGTAACTCTCTGTTAGCCTTCGATACGTCTAGAAGTGGTAGTTGTATCTGGAGCCTAGCGGAGCTTTTGGTGTATGTGCTGGACATAGAGAGGTCATGTAGTCCCTGGTTCTTCACACCCCTTGCAGAGCTCCTTTTGCCTTCGAGAGACCTTGAGTATGAGCCCTGTACCAAGGGCTCTGCATTAAGAGCTAGCTCTGGGTTTGAGCTCCAAGGAGCATAGCATAGCTTGCCCTTTCCAGAGGCTGCTGTACAAAGGCTGCAGCATGGTCCATTCATATTTTCAGATGAGAGCAGTTACCATTTTTGAGCTCAATCCTGTCCGTATTGGTCATGTTCAGAGTACACCAGTTGATTTTTCTCCCACGTGCAACTTGTCTGGACAGATAATGCAATGGAGGATCCCATGTGGGTTTAGACAGAGCAGAGATGCTCTTGCTTTACCTTGGTAAGATAGTGACATTTGTGAGAATCCACAGAAGAAGCATGATTTCTTTCTATACTGCATTTTACTACCGAAAAGGCAAGGGATTAAGCAGCAATTTTGATCACCTTTGAGCTTTAGGAATGCAAATTAATCCTGTGCCCTCTTTCAGAGAGCTAGATGTTCTAGTCAAGATCTGTGGCTCAGCAGAGACTTTCCCAATAATTACAGAATTGCTCTTAAGCAAGTAGTAGCTGCTGCTGGAGAGGTGACTATGTCCTCCCCTCCACCCTGGCTACTTACTCCCATGCTTGTGCTGCCCTGGTTCTGCTCCTGGGGTGCATCTTTGTGGAGTCTTGATAAATCTGGTCAGCAAACAGATTTGCTACAAGAAACGTTTATGGATTAATTTTAACTGGAACAGTTTCCTGATGGAGTCCACTGTGTGCAGGTATGTAAACAAGTCTGCCAGCGCAAGGGGAAGAGCGCAGTACTGGAAGGGGATTGTTATCATCTGCAGCAGCAAGATCTTATTGAGGTTGGAACTGTCAGTGTTAGGTTAATGGTTGGACTGGATGATCTGCAAGGTCTTTTCCAACCTAGATGATTCTGTGATTCTGTGAAGCTGAACGTGATTTTTGACCTCTGGGATTTATTTCCAGACTCCTGGATTGGTTCTCTGACTGTCAAACCACTCTTCATGGGAGAAAGCTGAGATGGCTGCTGTAGTGGAAGGGCTGAAGGGAAGGGGAGCACTGTTCGACAGGGTAGAAATTGTGTGAGAGGAGAGGAATTAGCAAATACAGAAAAGCATTTCTGTAGAAGCTTTATTAATAAGAGACAATAAGAATCCTTTAAACAAGAGTACAGATGGACTAAGGGAACAACTGAGCTAGCTGAAAATGTAGCTGATTGTGGAACCTAGTGCTGTGCCATTGTAGCTCTTCTCCAAGAGTAGGAGGATTGCTGGCCTGTGATTTGCCTTATGAACTTTTCCCCAGCCCTGTGCACTCCAGTGGCTTCAGCCTTCACTGCTCCTGGTCCTGCTCCTAGGCTGCATCACTCTCACACCACCCTAAATCCTCACTAATGTGCTTCCAGTCTCACCATACCCTTTCTTTCCTACCTGTCCACTTGAGAATGGGGTAGTTACTTTTGAGAGACCTGTGTCTGCTTGGCCAGGGGAAAGCCCTGCCTGATGCCTGGCAGGTCCTCTCCTGTACTGAGCCTGAACTTGAAAATTATTGAGCAGTTGTGTTAATGAGGGTGTGAGAAATACCTTCTGATTTTCAAGTTTTGTACTGAACAGCATGAATGAGAAATCTGGAGCTGGTAATAGTTTCGGGGTTTTCTGTAGTGTGATTCAGTCTGTTCTCTTGGGGTAAGAAAATTGAGGGAATTATCTTTTAAATTCAGTGTTACCATAGTTTTACATACTCAGTGTACTCCTGCCTAAACTCAAACTTTGCTAACTCTACTAGGAGGCTGACTAGTTTTTGATACACAGATTTGACAGCATTGGTTGTTAATCAGTAACATCTACTTAAAGATTGTTACTCATTAGTGGGTGTGGTTGTTTGGACACTTGTGATTTAATCTCCTGTTAGATGAAGAAAGAAAATGTCTGATTGAGAACACTCCATGTAGAATCAAGGTTTGTCATACCAATTTAGAGTCAAATGTGAAAGTGGAGCTATTTCTCTCTCTCTGCTGCCTCACTGAGCTGGGGTGTCAGTGTATCTTTGCAGGTTTGTGACACAGAACAAGAAACTGCTGCCTGACTGTTGTTTCAGCATTCGTGTTTATTTTCGTGTTGCAGCTTTGGTTTTGAAGGTCTCCAGTAATCTCTGTGCTCTGCTGGTGTGGTTGTAAATGGTCAGGTAGTAATCCATGGTATGTATGTTTTCCCCCTACTAGATATGGAGACGTCATGAGCTTTTGGGGACATGGTACAATTTTGTTCGGAAGGCTGTACTGCCCACAAGTCCAGTGTGTCCCAGCTTCTGCCCCTCCCTGTTGTTATCAGATGCTGGTGATAATGTCAGGAGCAAAGTAGTGTCCCTCAAACAGGATCGTGTGATGGGGTTGTAGGCTATGTGTGTGTGGCATAGGTGAATTAGGGAGAAGGAGAAGTGTGCTTTTTGGGGAGTTTGTGAAGACTTGTTAGGTTATGCTTGGGTTGTAAAGGTTTGTGTGGATGTGCTCGGGTCCATCAGAAGTGCCTTCTCAGCAATGATGCAGTAGAAGTTTCCAGCGTGAGACAGCCTCCTTGGCAGCCCCCGAAGAGCGGTGCGGCAGAGCAGGGGTGCTGAGGCAGGTGCTCAGGGTTGTGCAGGGTAGTGAACGAGCCCAGGTTACTCTCATTCTTGCAACCCCACAGCTACTGCTGCCCTCTCCACTCCTGGCATGCTGCCTGCCATGGGCGGTGGCCGTAGATACTAAACTGGTGTTTCTCTGCTAACAGCCTTTTGGCTTTCTGGTGTGGGAGTTGCCTTTTAAACTGCATCACTCTTCTCAGCTTTACTGTATGTAGTCCTAGACCTGGGAAGAGTTATACATGGCCTACAAAGATGAATACACCCTCAGAGGAGCATGAGCTAGAAAGGGGATCATCATATCTTTGTTCCCTGAAAGAGATACTGTTCTGCTTTCACATTTAATCTAGGCTAGTCATTGCAATCTATCCCCCAAAGGCTGCTGTGGGGACAGTGTGGCTATTCCCTGGAAGTAGGCTAGAGATTGACTAGAGATTGACAATACTTGATTTTTTTTCCCCTTCCATATTAAATGAACTAGAAACCCATAAGCTAGTTCTCTTGTAAAAATAGTATTTACTCTTTGTTCTAGACTGCAAGATGATGTATGACTTCATGAGCAATAAACCATAAACTAAACACACTTCTGGTTTAAATCCAATAAAACTAGATAATAGTTTAAATGTCATGTCATATTAATTAGTAATATTAGTTTATAAAGGAACTCTCATTGTCTTTTGTTATTACAGAATTAGAGGTATGGATCTTCGGCATCTGCTGTTTACTTTGGCACTGGTTTGTGCAAATGACTCACTTTCTGCAAGTGATGGTAAGTTTTATGATACCTTTCTGTGCCTTTGTGTGTGTACATTGTCGTGGTTTAAACCCAGCTGGGCAGCCAAACACCAGCAGCCACTCGCTTACCCGCCCCTGCCCAGGGAATGGGGGAGAGAATTGGAGGGGTAAAGGTAGGGAGACTCATAGATTGAGATAAAAACAATTTAATAACTGAAATAAAATAATAACAATAATAGAAAGTACAAACGGGTGATGCACAGTGCGATTGCTCATCACTTGCTGACCAGCCTGTTCCAAGCTAGCTATCCTGGAGAAGCCAAGATCCCGAAGCCACAATCCTGGAAGTGAGAGAGAACCCGTCTGCTTCCTGGAGAACCCTCTTTTATATACTGAGCATGATGTTACATGACATGGAATATTTCATTGGCCAATTTGGGTCCGGTGCTCTGGCTCTGCTCCCTTGCAGCTTCTTGTGCACCTGCACCTGTCCTGTGGGACACAGGAATTTGGAAAGTCCTTGATGTCTTAGCAACAACGGAAAGCATCAGTGTGTTATCAACACTGTTCTCATGTCAAATCCCATACTGAATCCAAAGCACAGCACTATTCTAGATACTAAGAAGAAAAATTAACTTTATCCTAGCCCAAGCCAGGACATATAATAGCTTTATGTAAAGAGTATTTTTATGTTATATATATGTCAGTAAACTGGGTACAAAATGTGAAAAATACTTAAGTCAGTCTTGCTGTAAAGATAGTGGATGAGATTGAGACTTGTTGTAGCATGAAGGTGAATTTCATAGACAGCGTTAGATGGGTGATATGTAAACAGGATGGATCAGTGTGGGTGTTAAATAGATGGATTTTTGTTCCTTAGGTACTGAAGTTATGAAATAATTGTATGGGGTTAATTTTTTTATAGAAACTGGTGTTTTTTTCCTTAACAAT
Source organism: Strix uralensis (assembly GCF_047716275.1). Lineage (NCBI taxonomy): Eukaryota > Metazoa > Chordata > Aves > Strigiformes > Strigidae > Strix > Strix uralensis. Next base: position 85,525,017 of record NC_134012.1, on the reverse strand, counting down.
TCTTTTTAGTATATTTTTATGCTAAGTGTAGAACTATTTGGAAGTACAGAGGAAGCATTTTAAGACTGTACACTTTGGGTCTGAGGCCAATATGAACAAATTTTGTAAGAAATACACTTAGAAATTCTTGAGTAGAGGTTATAAAAGGGATTTGAAAAGAACATGTACCCTCAACCAGCCAGCTGGCTGTGGGTAGCCAGCGGAAGACTTTTTAGTGAGGAAAAGCTCTGAATGCACATCCTGTGGTTGATTCCACAAATCTACCCAGGGTTCACATCCAGTGAATGTACCTCTGGCTTTCCACAGTTCTTCTCCTTACCATCTTTATTCACCTTGATTCTTCCAACTTCTGAATTAAATGTCCAGCTGAGCTTTTTCTGATGCTTTTTCTTGTCACAACCATGAACAATTTAGAACCATTTCTGTATGAGACAGAGGCCTATTCTGATTCTGGTGGGTCCTCTGGGACTAGTCTTTACTCATTAAGAGCAAAAAATTCCCATTAATTATGTTGTGTCAGACCTATCTGCTTACACTCGTTATGATCTGCTCCTGTAAACAAACACAACTTAACCTGGTCTGCTCTGTCTTGTTCTGGCCTTTAGAGACAGCAGTAACAGTTTTCCATAATTACTAATTTTATGCAAATATGTTGTGTGTTCTCCCAGAGCTACAGAGCAGCTGCAGAAGGGTGGCTCCTTAAGCAGGTACCTTTCCAAAATCAGTGTTAACAGAGAAAGTCAGAGAGGGCAGTGTGACGAGTAATTTTGGAAAAAGCAGGGTGGAAACAGCTTCCACAACAAACTGTAAATAAACTGATAAATTTTTCAATAAAAATCTCATACATCTCTCAATTTCTTTTTTTTATTTATTAAGATCCGCACTTAGGTGTTATTGAATGCAAATTAAATACTTGTGGAATTGCAAGCCATGTTTCATTAGCCTTCCTAGTGTTAGTTTTTAACTCTATACAGTTTAAAGGTATAATCCTCTTTCTTTGCCCTGATACAGTTCTGTATTTTCTTGGAGTTGCGTGCTTAAAATTTCCAGATATCCATATTTGGAAATAGGTAGAAGCACTGGAGAGATGTAAGGGGTATTACTTTGTTGTTAATGGAGACATTAAGCTGAATAAGATATAATTAGAACTCAAATGATCAGTAGTCAGAGAATTCTTCCATAAAATTAATTCTGTTTGTTAAAAAAGGGATTTGGATAGGGAAAACACAAGTTTCTGTTTATTTACTTCTATGTGTGTGGCTCAGATCCTCGTTCTCTGTGTTATCAGGAAGAGAATTGGTAAGATTCTCTTCTCCCTTGCTAGTTAAGGCTTTTTCTTTAAGATTTACCAAATTTGGTTTGAGTTCCTAGTGTATCTGACCACTGAAGGCGATGAATTATTCAAGTTTTCACTTTTGTTCTCTACTTTCATTTCCTACTTGCAGCAGTACTTTCATTCTGCTATCTACATGTCCCATGGGAAATGAGTGTGCCTATTTAAGTAGTGTGTAAGGAAGTGTGGGGCAGTGAAGTGTTTATTTTCATATTAGAATTGGACTGAAACGATGTTGGGCCTTTATTTAATGTGGTTTGAATCCGTCTCTGTACATTCCTTACGTTTATTTCCGTTCATAGGTCTAACTAAAATTTGCAAATTCCTCCTTGGTTCTGCTGAAATCTGGAAAGTCAGTATTTCACAGTGAAATATGATACATGTACCACCTTCTATTCATTGCTTCGTGCAGAATGATCAGTAGAACGAAAATGAATGTGTCCTGACTTGATCCTTCCCCTCCCTGTACATTCATTCAACAGACAAAAATAATCCCTGCCCAGATGCAGTCTACTGGACCAATTGATTTCTGTCTCAAGATTTAAGAGCACATGAGGATTTTTTTTGATCCTTGGCAGATGAGGTGTGGTCCAGATGTCCTAAGTTCAGTAAAAATCTGTGTTATAAATATAACTTAACCACATCACCTTTGTGTGACTTCGTCTATACTGATGAAATAATAACTTCCATGAACTTACCTTCAGAATCAAAAAATTAAAAACATTTTAATTGTGTTCCTGTGCTTAAATTCAAGACACAATACTAAATATCTATGTCCTGATTTGCTGCATTGTTAAAGAATTGTGTGTGTGAAGGGAACGGATCTTTGTTGTTCTGAGAATAAACTTCTAGCCACTACACTGCTTTGAATGCTGTAACACATTTATTCTGAATAGGGGAAATGCTCAGCTGAGAAAGTCAAGGTATAAGTTGAACAGGAATATTTGAGATAACAGCATGAGAGAACATCCATTTGCTATTCTTGCATGGTTTAGGACAGAGAATTAGATGAGATACGTTTATTAGCTGTTCTGTTCCTTTTTTCCCCCCCCATGTGAATGTGCTCGTACCTGCAGAAGTTCTTGTGAGCATCCAACCGGACTCAGGTGATGAATCCTGACAGTCTTATAGAGTTCTGCTCATCACAATCTTGCTGAGGCCTTCTTATAAACTTAATTAGATGTGCTCCATACCTGTACCATATCTGACACGTTACCCAGGGGACTGGATCTAAAGTATCACGGTTCCCTAAAAAATTCACGTCAGTAACTGTATTTCTTCTGGCAGCACATTAAAAAAATTACATGTTCTTGTTAATCTTACACCAAAGCATGTTACTGAAACAGTATAATACTGACTTGTACATGGAAAGCTTTTATGTCTTGAAAGTAAATAAAGCTTACGTTCAGTCTTACAAGAGCATGTGCTTTGAGCTGGCTCTGTGCCGTGGGGCCAGATCCACCCTTGGCACATAGTGAAATCCCATATGTGTTTCCTCCTGGCAGGAGAGAGGGTGTGAGGCCAGCGGTTGGCCAGGCAACTGCACAGTATTTGAGACCAGATATTGGACATCACCTATTTGCTGTCTCCAAGCTGGTGCCAAGTTCTGCTGGAGGCTTTCCATTGATTTAGCTTGTTTTCGTGCTCTCCTTTTGCAAAGAGCTTGGCTTGCTGGCCCCTTAAACTGAGGCTGTGACTAGCATGAAGTGACAGGGGTGCCTGCCATCTCTGAAACGCCGATGCTGAATGTGACCAAGCATGTCTACTGCACCAAGTCTTCAAGTGTAATTCAGAGCTGAGCAGATCTGGGACTTGCAGCTTTCTATTAGGGGACACTGACCCACATGCTGTCTGTGCCCTCAAGGTGCCTGCTGTACGACAGTAAGGACAGAACAGAGGCAGTGGTAGGAAGAAAGTGTGAAGGCCACAATAACAAGAAGGTAATTTCTAATATATGTGTAATTACCATAGGTAAATCAGTTTTGTGCCCTAGGGATTGGAAAATCTAAGACCCATTTTCACAGCTATTGAAGACATTTTTATTAAGTCAACAGAAGTTATGCTTCCAAGAGTTTAGGTTGCTTTGAAGTTGGGGAATTGTGTGATTTTGAAATTTTAGTTTAATTTAGTTTATTAGGTACATTAACAAGAAAGAGTACTGCTTCATGAGTAGATCACCTACGTCTGTGCAATATTAATCGTAGTTCAAGAAAAAAGAGCTTATATTCATGTACACATACACGATTTGTACACATACACGATTTGTGCTGGAGGTATTTACATTAATGTAACTGCAGTGTTTCAAATACGTATCTGGCATACACCTAGGTGTTTGATTTACTAGCCTGCTGACATCAGAAGTGGTTGAGGGGAATTGCTCCAGACACAGATTGCAAAATGTTTAGGAAGCAAAATAAATTTTGTCTGCTTGTTCCTTTTCTACAACTGATGAGTGTAGGTCACATAAGGACATAGAGGAATAAACTGGGAATTAGTCCCAGTTAATAAAACAATACATAAGCTCAAGCAGTTCCAAAACTAATTTCTTCACAGTGAAAAGAAGTGGGAAATGTCTTTTATCATTTTTTATACTAGACCAAAGTTCGTTCCAGATGATCACAGCTATGCTAATTCATCCTCTGAAGCAGGTTTAGAGAGGCATTCATATTTAATGATAGCACAATAAAAATATTTTTGAGTTAACTGGTTTTGTACAATGATAACTTTAAGAGCTTCAAGTCTGAATTTATTGTTCATTTTATCTAATCTGATTTTAGAAATGTACTTATGTTGTTCCATCACAACTTTTTAAAATTATTGTATGAAGCTGTTATGCTCAAATGCTCTATTTTCCTCACTTTTGTGTAAGAGGTAGGATGAATTATTTTCCCTTCTGAGACACACCAAATCTAATTTCTACTTCCATCAAAATGTCCTTTTATTATAATTGTGGCTGGTCACATGGTTTGTACTTGGATGGTTTGTGTGCATTACATATCCATATTAAACCATCTAAGTGTAAGTGTGCAGTGGATATCACAGCTCCTAATTACAGAGCTGGAGATTGAATCCATAACCCATGCACAGGGCTTTAGTGTCATTAAAGGCACCCCTGGGCACCAGAGACATCTGCATGGAACTCAACGATGACGGAGGACCTGCAGGGCATCTGCATTATTCTGGAATGGCCAGAAGCTTAAAGAGCTCTATAAAAAACTTAAGGCCGGGCATCTCACATGTACCTGAACATCTGTTTTCAGGCAATTAAATAAAGTCCATCAGCTCTTCTTTGTTCCAGGGACTGTATTGATTAGCTCTCTATTGACTCTTGGGAGCTTGGACACCTAAGGGTGAGACTCATCCATGTATGAATCATATGGATATCCTCTAGGTACCCAAAAAATTGCATGAGACTTGTAGATAGGACATCTGTGCCTTTTGAAGCAGAGGCTGGAAGGCAGTCAGAATATCCTAGGCAGTCTGAGATGGCTACAGATGTTTAGGCAACTGGATTTTGCCCTACCTTGTATAAAGAGATCTAAACATAGGTGTCTTCATTGTGAACTGATCCTCACCCTTATAGCTGCCTTGTTTGGATATGCATAGTTCTGCATGCTTTCTTCTGGGTAGTGTTATAGCTGCTTAGCCACACACTGTAGGTCCTCAGCTACACACAAAATGAGGGGTCTTCTCACTGGGTGGACAGTATAGGAATTGGGTCCTTGCTGTCACCGTGAAGTTAAGCAGCAGACGGATATTGTCTAAAGGCATGGATTTGACTCTTCTGACACACGGAGGAATTCTTAGTCTAAGCAAGAAGGTGCCTTTGAGTTGCAGCATATTCTCTGCAGAGGAAGGGAAATCTGTCCATCAGTTTGTGGAGTCAGGATGTACGGGAACTTTGTTGCTTAGCTTGAAATATTCAGGAAAAAAATTAACAGCTGTGTGGGGTCTTGGCTGAAAACATGTTTTGAGATTTAGGAGAACTCAAATTTTATAGATTGGAGTCAGTGTACTGACAAGCCATTCCTCACACATGAAGGGTATTCTTTTATTTTTCAACTTCTTTTGATGATCAGGAAGACTTAGACATATTTGTGTGTTTAACAATCCTAATCTTGTTAGGAAGTGACAAAAGATGAGCAAGGGTAGAATCTTCCTTAGCTTAAGTTGCAGACTCTCTTGCCTCCTCTTGGTAAAGAGTATGCCATAGTATAGTTGATAGTCATTTGTTCATTGTGGTCATCTTCTCTTCTAATTAGTGTGTCTTTGCTAGGCTTTTCTCTGTTACCTACTTTCTCAATTATATGCAGCAACCTAAGTATGAAACAGAAGCCAAAGCAGATCAGACAGTAAAACCTGAAAAGCTCAAAACTGTGATAAGCTTAGAGCATTCTGCTTTATGCAAACAGGGACAGAACTGTTGAGAATACAGACTTAAAACTTTTACCTGCAGGTAAAGCCTTTAGAATAGTTGCCTTATTCCCAGAAGTTTAGGTGTTTCTGAGCAAGAAATATGTTCCCTTATGTAGAAGAAATTGCTATAGAGCCATTCCAGGAGCCAGGATCAAAAAACTTGGCACAGGGAAGCGTAAGTTATACCACTCTGATCTGGCTAAGTCATTTCAGCTGGAGGGAAGATTCATTTTGGCAGAGAGCAAAGTAGTATTTCCATCATCACTTTCCATTGCGATTACGCATGGCTTTGATGGCTAGCAGAAAAATCCAAGGAAAGGTCTTGGGTCTGTGCACTTCTGAGTTACTTTTACCACTCTTGCTTCCTAGCCAGATAAGCCATCTGTCTGGGCCAGTCTTCCAGTATCTGTGCTCTCACATGGAGAAGAAAGGATCTCACCTTGTCTCTCTTCTGTGTTGGAGCATACGTGGTATTTTAACAGGAAGGGATTTGGGATTTCTAAGAGTTGAAGACACATGCTGGAAATGAATTGTAGACAGGCCTCTATTTTGTAAGTAAACACAGAAAATAAAAATACAGTGCTGAAATTTTCAGGTATAGTAGCCTTTAATTATGCCCCTAAAAATCCATGTTTAGGCTGGTAACTGAGTAGATCCAATGGTTCAAATGCTAATCTGGGTTGCCAGAGACTTGTCTCCTTTGTCCTTTCCTCCAAACCACATCTGTGACTCCAACATTTACTGAAGACTGTCAAGACTTTGGATAATCTTCACTCACAAGCCTGCCAAAACCACTTCATGAACAATCAGCTTCAGTCAGACTCCCTACAAAATAATGTATGTGCCATAGTTATCCCATCCAATTATCTCTGTTATCTTTAACATTCCTTCTATTATGTATCTTTCCTTCATTACTCTTCAGTTGCCATCATTATTTTCTTCTCTTTTGAACACAAACTCACCAATTTGCTGTCCTCTGATTGCTGGATTTTGAGGTAATTTGCAAGAATTAACACACCTCTGTAGTTAGTACCAGGTGAAGTTGGAGAAGTCAGTTTTTCTGCCTTTCAGCTGCAAAGCTTGTAGTCCCAGCATACATCTTTGCTCTCCCAGACAGACCTATAGACTGCAGCCAAGCCAGCAGCACGCGCACTGGTTCTCCTGTGAACCAGAATTGTTCCTCCTTTACCAGGGCTGATCTGCACCCAGAACTGCTGGCTGGCATTGGCCACTTGTGGCTTGCTTTTGGAGGAGAAGCAGTGAGGCCAGTTTGAAACATGAACTTTTGCCCACCCATGCAATTAAGCGCATGTATTTAAAAAGGAAGATCAGATGATGGAGATGATGCAAAAATGTGCATAGCAGTTTGTTACCATCAAGAAGCTAACAAGTGAGAAAATTCCTAGTTACAGTTTTTACTTTAACTCCTGTTTTGATATTTTAAATGTAGTTGTATATTTCTTGTGAACTATTTCAACAGTTTGTACTGCACTAGCCAGATGAACTCAGTTAATAAACTGACTATGAATCAGGGGAAGGAAAAGTAGCTCAAGCAAATAGACACTAATCCATATTATAAAAACATATTGCATGAATTATAATGAATCATTTCATGCAGTAGAGCACACACATAGAGCAAATTGCTTTCAATACTGCCCATCTGTAACAGAAAAAAAGAAACCCTTGTTACTGCACATTCATAACATACAATGAAATGACTATGGGAAGGGGTAACATTTTTTCATTAATTTAAACAATGATGCAGTTATTGTGCAGCAACTTGCACTGCCTGATTTAAAATACAGGAGATTTTTAGAACCAAGAGGCTGTGTGCAATGTTGCACCTTTTCTTTCCATGCTGTGCTCTTCAAAAGTGACAGTCAGGATCAGACTGGAAACAGAATACAAGTGTGACTGGGAATTGGAGAGCCATCATTGAACAGACCTGGCTCCTACCAGTATAAATGAGGGTGCATGGTGTGCACTTCGGCAATATTTTGGCACACCTGGGTGTTCTCTTCAGCTGTTCCAAGGGATCAGAAGTGAAAGAGACATATTTTAGAGTAGGAGTTCACAAGATGCCATCCTTGAATCACACAGAGCAACTCTTGAAGCTTTGCGCTGGTCACCACCCTCAGCAGAACCACATGATTCTCAGAGTTGTAGCAGCACTGCCAGCGCAGCTGGGGACTTCAGGAACTGAAGCCACCATTTGGAAGATGGCTGGCTCCAACCTTGCAGAATTCTTGGTCAGTTGGGCTCCAGAGAGTCTACCAGTTGCTTCTTTCCCATCCTTGGCTGCTCCCCCAGTCTTCCCTGTTACATTCCAGCAGAGTACTGGTACCCAGGTGATTATCTACTTCTGAGGATGATGGAAAGGGGAACAGGAATGAGATAGTGCTGGAGAGCCTGGCCATTGTGTGGACCTCCACAACAAGGCTTGGGCAAGGTTTCCCTTGAATAAAAATATGTGGCCTAGGCTGCTTACCTTCTCTGCTACTGGAGGGATGATCAGAATGAACTATGGAAGAATAGCCTAGGAATGATGCTGCAGGAGAGAAGCAGAGCTACAGATTACCAGTAAGGACTCTCTAGCTTCTGAATCTGGAGGAAGTCCTGGTACTTAACAAGACAGGGTTTTCTCTACTTGGCTTTCTCTTCCACCCATTGTAGAAGCATGCTGTAAAATTGAGTAGTAACAGCAATGGTTAGGTTCTGCAGAACTTCTAGAAAACAGTCATCCTGATAGGGATTTTGAATTCTTCTTGCATAATGCAGTGAAGATTTCCTTTTTCCTGAAGTACAGGATTATTTTTTTTATAAATAATTAAAAATCTTTTACAAAACAAGTAATTCCATGCTAAGAGGTGTAAAATAGCCATAAGGTAGTCTGATAAAGTCGGTGTATTATCTAAAGATCCGTGCATAATGTCAGTTCAGTCCCATGTTTCCTTCTTATTAAGTTGGTGTAGATTTTCCTGGGTGTTTCAAAGAATGCAGCAGAAAACTGTTAAATATTGTGTAGTTGGGAATTTATTACTTCTATCAGCCTTGGCACCAATGAAGTGGGATGTAGCAAACCTGAAACCAATTTTAAAAAAGAACTCAAGGAAATTGCACATCAGAAAGTTTGTCCTCTGGGCAAGGCAAGTTGGAAGAAACTTTAAAAAAGCATATGTTGATAAATGCATCAATAAATATGATCTATTTGGGAGTCTGTGTAAGTCATGTTTCTTTCAAAAGACACTTAGTGTCTGTCACCCATAGCTACTGACTCAAGAAAAGATTTCAACACACACACAGAAAATGGTTGTTTAGTCCCTACAGTGTGGATTTTCAGAGAGCCTTTGGTACAAGACTGTAGCAAAGGTTCCTGTCCTAGTTTGAGTCCAGCTGCTCTCTCACCCCTTCCCCCTCAGGAATAGGAAGGAAAAAATACAACAAAAGGCTCAAGAATCAAGATGCGGGCAGGGAGGGATGACTCACCCATTGTGGTCATGGGCAAAAGACAGATCTGACTTGGGAAGAAGGAATATCAATTTAATTCAAACACTGACAACAACACTTAATAAAACAGAGTAGGAGACTGAGAAGTATTACCACACCTTAAAAACACCTTCCCAACCCCTCCCTTCTTCCCAGGCTCAGCTTTGCTCCCAATTTCTCTACCTCTTCCCCTCCAAGTGGCACAGTAGGCAGGGGATGGGGGTTGTTGTTAGTTCATCACCCGTTGTTCCTGCCTCTCCTTCCTCCTCAGGGCAAGGACTCCTCACACTCTTCCCCTGCTCCAGCATGGGGTACCTCCCATGGGAGACAGTCCTCCATGAACTTCTCTGATCTGAGTCCTTACCATGGGCTGCAGCTCTTCACAAACTGCTCCACTGTGGGTCCTTTTCGTGGGGTGCAGTCTTTCAGGAATAGACTGCTCCAGCATGGGCTTCCCTCAGAGTCCTGGCCTTCTTCAGGCACAGACACCTGCTCTGGTGTGGGGTCCTCCACAGGCTGCAGGTGGGCATCTGCTCCACCGGTGACCTCCGTGGGCTGCAGGGCACAGCCTGACCTCTCACCACAGGCTGCAGGGCAGACTCTGCCTGACACCCCCCCTGCTTCCTCCTTTCTTCCACTGACCTCGGTATTCACATAGGTGTCCTTACAACTCCTCCTCACACTCCCACTCCTCCTCACAGGTTCACCTTCTTAAATACATTATCTCAGAGGCATGGCCACCGTTGCTAATTGGCTCGGCCTTGGCACAAAGGTGGGTCTGACTTAGAGCCAGGGAAGCTTCAGGAAGCTTCTCAGAGGGGCCACCACTGTAGCCCCCTCCCCCACTACCAAAAACCCCATCACACACACAAACCCAACACAGTTCCTTAAAAAAGTGCCAGGCGATAAAATTGAAGGATTTGCATGGATTAAAACCTAATCAAAAGGGGAAACAAAGGAACAAATGATCAGCTCCCACAGCAGAAACATCCAAGGATATTTCCCTTCTACAGACTGTACAAGGAGAAATTAAATCAACAAGATCTTTTCTGCTTGGAAAGCTCCATGGCGGGAGGGGGCAGAAACCAGTGCAGTTCTGCATGGTGCCAAGGGAGTGAAAGAGGAGGCGATGGGTGGGAAGGAGCCCTCCAGGGGCTGCTGGATCCCCACATGCGTGTGAGCAAACACCCAGTACTGCACTGCTGGAGTGATGGAGTGCGGTCTGGCTGGAGAGACACGAAAGATCCACCCAGATCGAGAAGTGTGTGTTCTGTGGGCTATCCCTAACTGTTACCCAGAACATATTCAGAGAAACATGCTGAAAGGAAATATGTTTATTCTGTACTTGGTCTGGGATTTTGTTTGTTTATTGTTCCCCTAGCAATGTGTAGTCTTGGCTTTAGGGCTGACACAGAAACTTTAGAAGCAAACTTGAAAACTCACTTTTGATCAAGAGTTTATCCTTGAATTCCTATCTGCTAGAACCCCCTGTATTTTACTTTGTAAAGACAAAATAACCGGAACAATTAACATGCCTGGCCATGTGTGTCAGGTTTCTCTTAAAAGACACTTACTGTTTGCCAGCCGTGTCTTCCATAAAACAGGAAAAACTGTTAACATTTAATAAATATTAAATCTTAAACAAGAACATGTACAAAGTAAAATAATGTCATTATACCCTTTGAATTGTGAATTTGTCTCTTCATCACTGAAGCGCAAAACAAAGAATAATGTGATAATTTGACTTTGAACAGGAAATTACAAGTGTTAGGGAAGCAAATGTAGGTAATAACTATAAATGTTAACTATAAATGTTATAATGTGGTCTATTTACTATTTGCTATTAATGATCAAATAGTTAATACTCAATGTAATTACTTCAGTGAAAATGCTGATGTCAACTATAGTTACTGTTATATAGGATTTAATTCAAACCATCTTCTTTAATCCACTTGTATATATCCCAGGTTGATCTTTGCTTGCAGTGAAATGTTTTTCTGGGAGTTAAAAGTAATAATTAAAGGAATGGAAATTATTAGTGGTTCGTGGTTTGGCAAGGGTAAGAAATGCCTTTTTGAGTTCTTAGTGTCTATTTTAGAGGGCTTCTACACCAGAAACGGTTGAGGGTGGAGTGTAGCACAGAAGTGTTTTCTGTCATAGGCTATGTGTTGATATTTGGGGTTCATTCCAGTGAGGTGTTTGGAAATATAAGTCACTGGTCTGTTTATTCTCCACTGCTTAATTAAGTCCGTTTATTTCATAGGACAAAGGAAACATGAGTGGTCTATTAGGTATAAACCACTGGTAAACAATGTGGAAAATTGCTGGTGCGTGTATATAAACAACATGATTTGTTTTCTAGTGAATTGTTTAATTCTCCAGTGTATTCTTGTAGGGGATGTTTGGTCTTGCTAACTAGCTTAGTTAGCTTTGAATGTAACTGCCTCATCTGTTTTAGTCAGAAATTGTCCTGTTATTTAAGGATGCCTCCACTTGGCTCCAGAGTTGCTCTTCGTGCTGTGAAGATCTGTCAAGCCACTTCACAGGAAAAAACACTTGCATCTAGGGCAGCTCCACAAGTAATGAAGTGGATGTGAGATCAATAACTTATTATCTTTTCTTTCGGACTCCATAGCATTTGCACAATAGGAAGCTGTAGAAGTTAATCAGAAAAACCCAAGGTATCTTCTGTTACTCTTGACACAAGCCTTTCAACACACCTAGGGCCTTTCAGAACTAAATTGAAGTCCTAGCTGGATTATGGCATACTTTACAGAGGTAGAAGGCAAGACTTTGCTCTTGAAAGGATACACTGGGAGCTCTTCAGGGTATCCAGCTATGATAGCTGATACTGTTTAACCTCCCGTTCCTGGCCAAGCCAGCTGAGTTGCATCCTTGTCTACAAAAATACTTGCAATAATATTGCAGAGCCTTCCTGAGTGAGGCTTTATGTTAAGAGAGGTAGCAAAGACAAAACCAGCAGAATTTAATGTGGTTGCCCAAAATATTCAGCTGCTATTATCTACTTTTCCAAGGCCATGAACACTGCTCATTGTTTGAAGTATGTTTTTCTCTGGGTTGCCCTTTCTTTCCTCCTCAAGTCAAGAAACATTTGTTTTTTACCAGGAGAAACATGCGTTACAGAATCTGGCACGTTTGCACGTGTGCAATCTTGTGAATGTTTTGTTTAGATAAGTGAGTGACAGCTTCCAGTTGGTGTTCTGCAGGAGGTGAGGGCTTCTTTCCAAGAGTGCTGAACATCTCAAAATAACTATATTCTCCTTGCAGAGCTCCCAATCTGACATGTTATCTTATCCCTCCAGTACAGCAGGCTTGATGTTCTGTTACACCAGTTTATCTAGCTAAGAAACTTAAGTAGCAGTTCTAGTTACAGGAAAGACTGTGCAAGGATTACATATATCAGAGTTAGCATTTGGTCTGTGTTGTCCAACTTTATAGTAGAAGATTTGATTGTAAATTATTGTTAAATGCTGTTTTTCACTTGTGAGACCTTGTTACCACTGGAATTCAACATGTTTTTTCTTCCAATTTGTTAAGCCAAAAGTGCAACTTTTCTTAAGAGAATGAGACTCTGTTTTCTTCTTGTTTAGAGAAGTGTCAACAGTTAAAGTCTTGCTATTTAATTTCATTATATCACCTTGAAATCCCTTAAGAAACATGAGTTATGACCATGACACTACTTCATGGGTTTTACATCTCAGCAACTTGCAAAGGTGTGTGAAATACAATTAAGATCTCCAGTAATCCCAAGATACCTTTATATATGCATTTTGACTTTCTAGAAACAGCATTATTTTTCCAAAAGTCATAGCTATACCTAAAGGAAATACAGTATTAGACTTAGTATGTGGCTCTTAACCCTCTTTAAGAACAGAAGTGGGGACCAATAGAAGTCATATATGGCTTACATTGATAAGACTCCAGGATTTAAAGAGAAATGCTTTCTCTAAGTTGTTCTACTCCACTGGGAGTATTGTGTTCAGCTCTGGGGCCCCCAGCATAAGACAGACATGGACCTGCTTGAGCATGTCCAGAGGAGGCCACGAAGATGATCAGGGGGCTGAGCACCTCCTCTATGAGGACAGGCTGAGAGAGTTGGGGTTGTTCAGCCTGGAGAAGAGAAAGGGAGACTGTATAGCGGCCTTCCAGTACTTAAAGGGGACCTACAAAAAAGGTGGGGAGGGACTCTTTTATCAGGGAGTGTAGGGGTAGGATGAAGGGCAATGGTTTTAAACTGAAAGAGGGTAGATTTAGATTTTTTTACAGTGAGAGTGGTGAGACACTGGCACAGGTTGCCCAGAGAAGCTGTGACTGCCCCCTCTCTGGCAGTGGCCAAGGCCAGGCTGGACGGGGCTTTGAGCAACCTGGTCTAGTGGAAGGTGTCCCTGCCCATGGCAGGGGGGTTGGAACTAGATGATCTTTAACGTCCCTTCCAACACAAACCATTCCATGATTTTATGATACGATTCTACTCAGCTGTGGGAATCTCATCATGCATTCAATTGCAGTTTATGAAAAGCCGCTACAGTCTTCTAACTGTAGAAACTGTAGAACTTTTAGAAAAGCCCTGAATTCATCATATCTCTACTTTACTAGAGGTAAGCTGCCCTGACTTCGTATATAGGTAGGGAAGTTCCACAGCATTTCCTGGTTGATAACGTAATACACCATAGCTTTTAAATGCAGCATGTTAGAAAGACACGTGATTTTTACAAAAATGCCCAGGCCAGGGCTTAGGTCATAGATAGGGAATAAAAATTGTTCCATATAGGGGATGGCTACAGGATGGACGTGTCCCTAGGGTGAACAGAGCTGGCATACTCAAATCCTTGCAGCCATTCAACGTACGAGACGTGTCAGGAACGCTACTGTGCAGAGCACTTAGACTGTCCTGAGTTCTCATGTGTTTATTTCAGTGCTAAGATGTGGGATTTGTTTCACTGGTTAATCCTTTTATTAGTAGGTGGTTCCCACGTGATTACCGTTTTCATTTTTTTATTATTTCCTGGAGGAAACATGCCCCAGTTACCTGAGTTGAGTAGCAGCTGTACCTGCCATGAGTCTCAGCAGAAAGGCAAAGGGGTGACTATAACCTGAGCCCTTTAGATGAGACTGTGGCATGTTGACAGGAACAGGTGAGCTTCCAAAGCCACTTACTTGTCCTAAAGTAGGCAAGATCGCCATGACTCTGGGAAGAGTAATACTTCTATAATAACAGCATTGGTCTGAAACAAGCTTTCAGCGTCTGGCTGTGCCACAGAAATTCCTCTGTGTCCTTGGAAAATTGATTAATATCTGTGTTCCTGTAAAGTGAGAAGGCACTTTAAGGATAAACTCCTTAATCGTTTTGAGTTGATCACATATTATGGTGATGAAATTGCTGAGTTCGTGCAGTATCCTCTGTCAACAGCATTGCATTTATTGTACAGAGCAAAATGGTAGAAAAATATATCTCTTTGAGCACTCACAAAGCTGGCAGGCTGCCTCCTCCACCAAGGCAGGGGAAGGCGGGAGTGTGCTTGTCAGGATGTAGGGAACACCACCAGCAAGCAGAGAAAACACTGAAGTTTCTACCAGTGCATATTTGTTTTCTGCATAAATCTGCATACTTGCAGAAACTGTCCTTTTCTTCCAACAGGCAAGGACTTGTGCTAATGTGGGCCCATAACTAATTGTAGCCATGGAAAACTCTGAAATGGCCACCCACACTTTTATATCTGAATAGAGCTTGTGTTCAGACATACTGTTCAATCTCTGTGTCAACATATGCACATAGTCTGTATACACGTTTCTTCCCGAGTGTAGCACAGTCAAGTTGAGATAATGAAAGATTGCTTTTAATGTTAAAGATTTTGGTAGCATCAGCAACACCTGGAACATTGTGTCTATGGGGCTACTCAAGTAGCTGAGATAACTCAGAGTGCTGCTTTATGTTCCTTCAATTCATTGATATGCTCTGAACATATAAAAAGGCACAACCCATCCTAAGAAATGTTCACTTTTCTTTCTTTAGTTGTTGCCCATGTGCCCCTGCAGCCCTTCTGTCCATGGAATAATATGATCCAAACATAAAAATGGAAATGCTGGAGCTTTTCAAAGAATAATATTTTGTTTTGAATTAGGAACCTGTTTTCCCCTTTTCTTATACTCAGAAAAGGCTGTATTGTCCTGTATGAAGTTTTCTAAAATACTTCTATCATGAGACATACATGATTTAGAAAATTTCAGCTCAGATGACTAAACTTTGGAGAAGCTGTAAGTGACCAAGATGCCCATAGTGTCAGGTAGCGACTGAGGCATCTCTGCTGGGACAGAAGTGGTGCCACTGATCCGTGGTTTCTGCTAACCAGCAGGTGCTTGCAGAAGGTACTTGTACACGGAGGTGCTTGTATCAATTCTAGATGCACTCTTTGACAGGTTAAATTTGACTTATTTTTAAGCTGCTTAGTTTCTGAAAGCTTTTAGATACACTATTGAAGCTAAGCTACTTGCTAGCAAGCTGCATTAGAAAATCGCTAGGATCAAGAAACGTAATTTTTTTGCTGTTAGTGCATCAGCAGAGCAAGGACATCTCTAAGTGTAGCTATACCACCATCCTTTCAGAGAGGATCTGTGTGAAACACATTAAAACATACTGATGAAATGTTGTGGAAAAGGCTGCATTGTCACTGGCTGAGCTGTGCATTTGCTTTGGACGGTGAATTTGGCACCGTTTAGTGAGACGAAAGAAACACCAGCACTAGAGTACAGTGCTTGGCTTCCTCCCTGCCTTCAAAACAGTCTAACCTGCCAATTCCTTCTGCGTACCCAAATACTGACTGGATTAATATAAATGTCAATTATAACATCATTTAGGACAGCAAGCAAACACTTGTTCCTGTCTGGCACTTCTCTGGTGTGCATGAGCACCTTTGGCAGCAGCAGATCCTTTCCTAAATAAAGGACAACCCACAGGTGTCACACAAGCATGGGCCTTAGAGATCCCATAACTATGTGGCTTTGTGTCTTTTATTAGGTTGTTCCCCTGCTCTTCTCCCTTTTTTTCTTCTGAGGTTTTTTTTAAGTCTGAAAAGATGGAGACTATACATACTATTAATCTAATTTGGTTATGATAGATGTAGTAAAGTAGACTTGGATTTTCAAGGATGAGAAGATGACTACAGGTGACTAGATACTTAGTGGGATTTTGAGAAGTGATAGACATTTAATTGTCATAGTTTGTATGCTTGTGCTTCCTTAAATTACAATTTTAATTTAGGAGATCTCACATCACTAAAATCCTTTACCTATCATTGTGAAAGTAGTAACTGAAAATATTGAAAGTAAAAGTAGCAAATTAAACATCTCCTTATGTAGCTGCCTGTTGTACATTACCTCCCTTTCCTAGTCTTAGTAATTTACTAATGAAGAAAAAGCATTACTGAAAGCATGTGAATATAAAACATATTTTATAAAAGTTTTACTCTTTTTAAATGGTTTTAAAGAATTTTAAGAATTAGTTAATCCTAATTGCTTAAATGCAGACAGAAGACTGTTCAAGCTACAAAAGATTTTAATGATCCTAGAAAGTATCTTTCTCAGTGAAACACCAATATTGCAGATTTAAAAAAAGAAGATTTTTAATTGTTTTTCCACCCTCAACGTAGCTCATCTAACTGTTATCTGTATTTTTGATGAGTTACCTTAATATTTTATATGTGCTATGTGGGCCACTTAAAACGTTCTTCTTTTTATAGATCTCTAAGTAGATAAATCCTTGGTTTCGATTCCTTGAAATTACGTAAAAGTATCCAGATATTTGTCATATTATAGTTGTGATTGTAGAACTGCGGACAAAATGGGAGTTTCTAACTGTCTGCATTTTTCTTTCACTTTGTAAAATACCTTACTGAAGAAGATGGATTCTTAGAATCATGGTTTACTTTAAAGCATGAAATGTAATACATAAGAGCATATTCCAGATGCCATATTTAACCCTTTTGTCAAGCTTGTCTTTTGAAACATGAAGAAAAATTTGTAATAAACCAGTCTTTTCTAATAACTAAGAAGATTGCACTTAGTTGTGTTTTCAACAACAAAATTCTGCTATTTAAAGGGTTTGCAAAACAGTTGTTTTGAATTTTTTTGTTGTAGCTTGTTCTGAGTATTTTTTCTCATCCATTACTGTGAACTTTAATCGTGTTGAGCTTAGCCCAAAGGTTTCCTGTATTCCAGCTTTTTAAGCTGCCCAACCTGTGTAAATACATTAGGGTAGTTCTAAACCATTAAAAACAAGAGGAGGTGGATGTGTGCAAAGTTCAAATGTGTTCTGCTGGCTTTTATCATCAGTGTGAATCATGTGGCAATTTAGATGCTTAAAATAGTTTGTTCGTAAAACAACAAAATATAGGAAATTAAATCTGTCTAGAGGAGACATATGTTGGACATTTCATTTTGGTATTGTGGGAGGTTTCTTACTGGAAGGGGCTAGGGTTTTTTCCATTTGTGTGTTTTCATTTTTATTTAAAATTATTTTTGGTGTACTTGAAATGGTGTGTGTTGAAAGCTGTGGAAATTTAAATCCTTCTTTCGCCCTCAAAAGTGAAATAGAACGGGAGGTTGAAAATATATGCTTCCAAGAGAGGGCTAGATCACAACCATTTCAGGAAACAGGATTCAGTTTTCCTGCTGAACTAGTTTCTCACCCGCACCTCTCTGTTATTTCCTGAGATCTCCAGCTTAATTTCACATTGCATGCAGAATCAATGAATAAAAGTGAAAACTTGTAAAGTCCAAAATATTACATTTCTTGGGCCAGATACAGAGCCTCCTCTCTGGACAGAGGCTGACAGCTCTTCCTTAAAACCAGCAGTCACAGTGTGTCAAACAAGCAAAGCCTTGTGGGAGAGTACAACAGTTCAGGAAAGTATATAAAATCTAATCGATTGATTGCAATTGGTTGGATTTTTTTTTTTTCCATCTTGAATTATCATTAGTCTACAGACATAAAACAGTAGATATTTAAGAAGCGAGCATAGTAAGAGGGAATCCATCCAAATCTGTGTAAGGAAAAATTAATCCCTTAGAGATTAAGGGAGGCAGTACTTGCATGGACAAGCAGGCTAAGAAGCAGAGAGCAGGAATCAGTGAGGGGAGGTGGCATCTGTGCTGGGACCTGTTCTTTTCCTACATGTTCATAAACAACTCTGCAAAGGAAGCAAATGCTGACATTTGCAAAAAAGTTTGCTAATGCTCTGCTAAACTGTGAAGGGCCAGTTGAAGAGCTGTGGAAAGTCCTTACAAGTGCCTGGTTGATAAATCAACAAACGATACTTGGTGTACATAAATGTAGAATGATGCTTGTAAGCAAAATATAACCCTAACGTGGCATGTAAATTCACGGGCTTCAAACATTATGACTCAAAGCTGGGATTTGGTTGTTGTAGCAGCCTGTACCCTGAGAAGGTCAGCTCACTGCTCATCACAGCTCCATTCATCCCCACCCCAAAAACATACAGCAGAAAAATGCAGAGAAGGCCAACAAGGATGCGCAAAGCTCTGGAGCAGGTTTTCTGGAGGTCTTCCTCAGTGTGGCCTTCCTCAAGCTGTTACTCCTCAGATGCCCCTAAAGTCGATGTCCTGAAATGGAGAACCAACAGCCTCAACAGCAAGGGTGTCTCTCACAGACTGCAGCTGAGATGCTGGATGCAGATACTGCCTGATGGCAGCACACAGGTTGCATCAAGCGACCTTCTACCATGGAGGGTAGAGGTCCACTGGTGTAGCTAATTTTACACTGTGTCCCAGCGTGTGCAAAATAGTGAAAGTAATTATGGTTGGGTCTAGTCCATTTTATACTAATTTTTGCATCTGTTAAAAGCTTTCTGGAGTAACATGTTCAAAAATAGTGTTAAGTGAGACAAACACTACACGGCCAATTTTTAAAAGAAAGCAATAAAAGAGTAAGGGTCTCAAAAGTCTTTCTTCTGCATGGATGTTTCCTTTGTATGCCAGCCATATACTAGAGTTTAAAGACATTATGCCCAAATGAAAGTTCAGTTGTTGAGCAGGAGTAATAGAAACATGGTGCAGAATCAGGGCAGCTCCTGTCTTGGTATGTCCTCCTGCATTCTGGTATTTATGCTATTTCCACAGAAAATACTGCAAATAGTCAAGTCTCTAGTCAGCTTGAGGGAGTCCTTGGCTCCTTTCCTGCTTTTGGTATGAAATGAGCACCATTCCAGTTAGAGTAAAAAAAAAAGAAAAAATAGAGGAAAAAAGACACCAGAAGAAAAGCTTAAGAACATTTCAGAACAAGGATGGGCAGCACGCAGCGTCTCTTCTGGTAGTTCCTTCTGTGACCAGGTTTTTCCAGCTGAGGAATCTTTATCCCTTCTCAGGAACTGCAGCCACATACAAGAGCACAGGCTCTTGGCAGCAACCTGGTACGTCTGATGTAGCTGGAGAACTGAAAATAACTCTTCTAAGGGAAAAACAGATGTAAAAGATTTTAGGCATGGCTATCTAATGTTAGTTTTTAGTGTATTTTGTGTGATGAGAGAGTTGGAGGTTAAGGGTGGGTTTTGGTGTTTTGGTTTTTTTTTTTTCATCTCAAGAATAAGCACCTGAACAGTTTACTCACAAAGATAATACAGGACATAGTGAATTGTATCAAACCTTCTGTCACTTGTGAAATTCGAATTCTCCCTCTGCCGTTTTGAATTATGTGGAAAAAATTCAGTCATTGAAATCAATGTTCAGTCTTTGCTTTATACTCTTCTGTAAGTGCAGTTGGCTTATTTTCCAATTTCATCATTCATATTAAAGGCAAAGTCTACAGCTAACCATAATGTTGGATAAATAGTTATCAATAAAACCTTAGCACATTTGGTGGCAAAAAAAAAAAAAAAGGTGTGGTTTGGATCACTGCATTGTTTTAACAGGGTGAACTGCTTTCAAATAATTTTTTGCAGTGCCTATTAATTTAAATCAGTCTCACCAGTGGCAGCTGTGGAAGGATTATGACCTGGTAACCCATTCAAGGCAAAATGCAGTGTAATTAAAAAAAAACCCAAAACCTAGCCTATACTAGTGTTATAATTTGATTTAAAATAAGTGAAATAGTTTAGTAGTAGTAGTAGTAGAGCTTGTTATGATACATGATCTTTACAAAGCTCTTGGTGTCTTCATATACGGTGCAGACTTGGTGGCAGAACCATGTATGTAGATAAAAATGACCACAGTGTATGCTTCTTATAGAGGACCCTACATTTAAAAATACCAAAATGCTTAATAGAGATTTAGTATAGAATCACAACAACATGTTTCATGAGTATTATTTTCATTTATCTGCTGAGAGAAACAGATACAGAGAAACAGTAATTTTCTGGAAATCTTCAGGGGAATGTGATCATTGGGAATGTGGCAGCTTGGCAGAGAAGAAAAACTAAAATCCTAATAGAGAGCCAGGTTTCTCATTTTACTGGGTTTTGCATTTTTCTATTATATTAGTACTAAATGTGATGTTTTTAAAGTATGCACTGTACTGGTAGGTTATGATCCAGTAATACTGTCAACAACCCTTTTTGGCTTTTCAGTTGCTGGAAGGGAAGACTAGATCCTGGTGTACACAAGTCAAATCTGGTGTTTTGGGAAGGTGTGCAAGAAAATTTGTCTTGTGTGTTTTTATTTTATGTTTTACTCAACTTCAGAGAACTATTCTCCTCACTGCAAGCATGAAGTAGAGAGATTTTGTTTGTAATGCTGATATACTCTTCGGATTTTATTAGCTCTGAGTCCACTGAGTTCAAAAATTCCTGGCAAGTAACATCTTGACAGTTTCACTTATTTACCAGATATATAATTTATGAGAATACTTTGGCTTTTCTGAGACAGAAAGATGTGTTTATGGAATGATATGAAGGATGTCTGAAACCTGAAAATAATAGGCAAAATGTGCAAAGAAAAAGGTGTTACGGTACAGATCATGTTTAACAATTTTTTAAAAAAAACCTGTTTAACAGTGGTGAATTCATGAAGGTGTGCTCTGTACAGATCCTCACACCAGGGTGCTTCTTGAAAGATTGTTTAGTGCACATGAGAGAGGAGAAAACAGAAAAGGAGAAGAGGTGGATGATCATGGGTGAGATTAAAGGCTAGCCACACAGAGGACTGCACTATCGAGAGCATTGCAAGCAGATCAGGGAAGGAGATCAGAGAAGAGTTCCTCTCTGTTTCATGCTGGTGTGTTGTGTCTGGTTTTCTTATGGTGTGGGACATCCCAGCAGAAGACATAATGACAGACCAGGATCCAGTGGATGGCCACTACACAGATGGAGGGCTGGAGCACTTGGTGTACAGGAGGCTAAAGAAACAGGACTTATTTAACCTGAAGGAGGGAACTCAGGTTTCTGTTTTCTGCAATCAACAGTACAGCAAGGGCAGTTAGGTGTAAGGTGAAGTCAGTTTCCTTTCAGAAGTACATGCAAAAGAATAAGGGGCAGTAGTCACAAGCTGTAACAGCAAACATCTACTTGAACATAAGGAGAAAATTCTTCTCCAGCAAGTGGTTGAGCACTGGAGCACACTAGAGAGGCTGCAGGAACGCTGTCTTTGGAGGTATTGAACATGGGCTTGGGCAAGGGCCTTAGCAGCCTGATCTAACTTGGAAGTTGGCCTTGCTTTGAGGGTGAACTTGATAGCCGCCAAAGAGACTTCCCATTTAAATTATTCTGTGCTTGTGTAATCCCAGACAGGCTGAGGTGGTGGGTGGTCAGAGGTGACCTCTGTTGAGGACCTAATACCAAACCATTTCATAAACAGCGAGCAAGCCCTCTGTATAAGGTGGAGTTGCATGCAGATATGTCCACACAAGTTGCAGTAATCTTAGAAATTGTAATGACAGTTGCATCATCTGATATGTATTAAATTGAAAGGTAGGAACAACATATTTGTATTCTGAATGGACGACATTCAGAGTTTACTGATTTTCAGTTGCATTAGTATTTAAATACTTGTAGGAGCAAATTTTCACAAGTGCTCTGTACTGCAGTTTACAGCCCTATAAAGGTAATTTATTAATCTCTGACAGAACATTTACATTTCAGGGAATAAGTATGGCTGTTAGGGCCTAATTTCCTTCTATAAGGACCTGAGAACCCTTTGCGCCCAACAACACTCAAAATTGAAGGCTCTTCCTGGATATATTTTACTGAGTGGGGGAAAATTGCCAGGATTGTTAAGTGGTTCAGGGATGTTAATGCTAGAAAATGGTAAACTGTGCTGCTCTGAGTGTTCACCGAGCACAACGTGGAAATGCAAACAAAGAAAATGCTGGAAGACCAAAGCAATTAAAAAAGGTGAACTGAATATAAAACTTTTCTGGAAAAAGGAGGGATAAATTAAGAAGGCTGATACTGCTTTTCCCACATATGAATGCAAAATGGCTTCCAGCAAAAATTATTTTAGGCTTTTTCTTTTCTAGTGGAAAAAAGGAATTTGTATCAGCTACATATTTTTAACATAAAACATGACAACAAGGCAGGCAATATTTTTAGTTGATGAACATCCAAAGTTCTATATATGAGCTCTATATGTACCACAGTCAACATAGAAACCCATCTGTATGCTTTCGAAAATTGTGTTGCAAGACATAAAATGTATTAATGCTTTGAGTTAGGTTGCCTCCAGAAACAAGCTAAGAAATTCTGTTCAGGTTTTGGAAATACTAAGTTTCTCACCATGCTGCATGTGTGATATGACCTTTCTGTCTGCAGTCACAAGCTGGACACTCTTGTTTACACTTTGGAGAATGATTAAAGATCTTTATTAAGATGATTCTCTAAAAAGTAGACATATTCCACTCTGAAAACAAATCATGGTTTAAGTCCATCAGGCTCGTGATGCCTTGACATGGTCTTATGAGCAGACACAACTGGAACTTACAGTATTTTCAAGGAAACTGGAGATACTTGTTTTCATGTCAGAGCAGTGAGCCCTAACTCTGCCTGTTGTAACTAATTGTTGATTTGTAATGTTCATCCTGGACGTGATAAGCTGTTCCATTTGTGAACAGGATTTAAGAGTTCTCATAATTGTGGCCTTTCCTTCTTAATGAGTGGCACTATTTTTTACTGACACCATTTAAAATAATGTTTTGCAGATTTGTTTCTTTTGTGAGGAATAGTAAAAGGTTCCAGGGAGACAGTAAGATTTACTGTTGGAAACACCCTTGGTGGGTTTAGAGATGCGCAACTATCATTTTCCTGGTCTAACTGCCAGATGTCTAAGACTGTCTCCAAATGTTATTATGGAGAAAAGCCTGCAGTGAATCAGCAGGATTTCATACATTGTTCTACAAATATCCATTTTGTAGCTTTGTTGTGAACTGTGTAAAACTCCTTGGAATAAGACAAAAAGAAGACTCGTGTGTGGAAGACTAGGAAAAGTTGAACATCATTTGGCCACTAGATGGAAACAGAAGCAGCAAGTGTGTATATGTGTGTGTTAACTATATGTTTTTGCATATTTACCTGAATATTTTAATCTCTTTTCTTCACATGAATATAGAGAGAGTAAATAAAGTAATATTTAGTATTGCAGTTCAAGTCAAGAATGAACTAAATATCCTGTTCCTTTGCTCTGAAATGTTTGCAAAGCCTTTTAAATTAATGTAGGTTATAAGGGTTTTCTTGCCCATTGTGCACATTTGCTGATGTGCTGATAACTTTGTCTTCTGTTTCTGTTCCACAGTGACGTACTATAATTTTTGGCTAGATTAGGCAGTTTGAATTAGTTGTTCAGTCTGTGCAAGCCTAGACAGAGTTTTAACAACTGTTGATAGAAAAGGTCTGTCATGGACAGGTATGTGGAAAAATGCCAATCTGACTGGGAGTTCAAAGGAAGCAAAAGAAATAATTTTCTGGCATCTTGGGAAGAAACCCAAATCTGTTTGCACAGATATGTTGGCCTTCTAGAGGAGGCTCACAGGTTCTTTTCTTTCTGTTTTGGTGTGTATAAAAATTAATAGAAATGGAGTGAAAAGGTGTTTCTAACTTGCAGGCTTCCTTTCCCTGCCAAAGAGCCTCATTCTCAAACCAGGCTAAATATCCCTCCCTAATTAGTAGCAGATGCAGCAGTACGTGCACAAGCGTTTGTCAAGAGGACATTTGGAATTCATAGCAGAAGGTGCTGTGCCAGATAGGAAAGGAATATGTGAAGCTGAGGCAGGGAGTTGTTAGGAGAGTTCAACAGTTGTTTTGTAAAGATAGGGAAGGAAAGAGGACAGCTGTTACGGGTTTTTAGGTAACACTGCAAATCAAGCACATGACCCTTGCTTCTCTTCAGCAGCGGTCTTCATCTGTTGTTTAGATATGTCAGAAAAGTATAGGAGTTAAGGAGACACCTCCACAATTGATCTTCAAAAATATGTTTAAAACATTTACAGATTTTTCTCCTGTCCTCAAATCCAGAAGCTTTTTAGCAGTGTAATGTCCACATTTTCATTTTCCATTTTTTCTCTTGCTTTACACAACATTGTTGTGTAAAAGAGGCAGACCAACTGCAAAGATATTAACGACTGTACCAAGACAGACAGAAAAACTTCCTGCTACAAAGAGCATAGAGGCAGACAGAATTAAAGAGAAAATATTTTTCTATCACCTCTTCTGGCGATGCTGCTACTATACTGTTATTATTTTTATTACTTCTAATGATGTTTAAAAATATGGTAACTGACAGTATATGTTTAACTGAAATTGTTCTTGTACTTAAATGTTCTTGTACCAGTCTCAACATACTTAGCCCTTCAATTTCAAATCATTATAATATTAATTCTCAAAAGTATTTTTTCATTTTGGTGGGTTTTATTATTATTTTAGAATACTGATAAATATTTGGAGTTTCATTGCAACGTTTCTGTCAGTCTCATTCAACACCATGACTACAGTCCTTTACATACCTGATGGACTGTGATTTACAAATGCCTATGTTTTCAGTGCATTTTTTTTACCAGCCTTTGTAGCCTAATCCAAAATAGTTTAATTTTATTATCTGAAAAAGAGATTTAAAATGTATTTTTAAATATAGGTGGAGGAGTAGGATCAGTCTTATGGATCATGAATGAACATCGGAGTGCAGAGCCTTCAGTGAGCACTTGACCCGCAACAGAATGACCAAGGGGGTAGAGTGGCACCTCTGTTGTCATAAGTAGCATTGAGCAGTATTGATGCAGCTCTTCCACCCGCTTCCCCTTCTGAAGTGCTCTGTGGTGGAAAAATGCTTCCAGGAAACCTGGCTTTGCATTTCCCCAAAGCCACTAACACAGTTTTTGGTGTTAGGAATATGGGAGTAATGTTGGCAGCCCTGCTATTTGCAATGACAAGCATTGTCAGAAATGCATAATTTTTATTGTCCTTTGGGAGTATCATAACTGCTGCCACATGGTCCCTGCTTTCCTCATTGTTTCTCTGCATAATGAAAAGAGAGGAGACAGGCTTCACGAGGGCAAGGGGAACTCAGCTGTGGCCTGATATATCCATAAAACCCTCTGTGAGGGCTACAGAATAATGCCGTAGGATAAGGTAACTGCCCTCACTATGCTGGAGAAGTTCTCATCAGTTGCTGTTTACCAAGGGGTGTTGGCATAATTTGGAGAGCTTCTGTGTAGACATAAGTTGAAACAAACTGATCAGCATTCAGTCACAAGGAGTGTTTTCAATTCCTAAGTGTAGAAAGTGACTAATGAGACTTTTCTTTCTGAAATTTTTTCAGGCACCTCAAAATCATCTCAATTCACAGAAATATGTGGCTTTGCTGTAAATGGAATATTCTAATGGCAAGGAATTGCAACTGAAAATTTGTAACCTGTACTTACACTAAACGTGCTTTATGTTATTGCTTTTTAGAGTTACCAAACTCCTTGGGACATTTTCTACCTAATAGTTATATAGTTACATAAGCTTTATTTTTTAACCTTATTGTAGAACACCCCTGCAGACACTGCCCTGTACTCTGCTGTAATTGCTGCCCTGATCTACTACTTTGCTAGCAATCATTTTCTTTAATGAATCATGAAGGATCCGTAAAATGTATTCATAATATTTATTTTACTGTTGTTAAGTCAGTGTGTTCTTGTGGGATTGTGCAATCTGGAGAGCTTTATAAATACTTACAAATATTGCTGACAAGCTGGAGGCAGTCCAGTGGAGAGCTACTAGGATGGTTAGAGGGCAGGAGCACACAATATACAAGGGGAAGCTGAAGAAACTGAGTTTGTTTTCCATTACATACAGGAGCTTTTGTGGACAAGCCAGTTTCTTCTGAGAGCTACACACAAATAGCATGGGGCAATGGTGACAAACTGCAACAGAAGATGACACATTTGAGCATAAGGAAAAAATTCCTTCCCTGCGAGTAGAGCATGTTTTGCCAGAGAGACCACAGGATCTCCATCTTTGGTGATACTTGAAGCAGGCCTTCCTCAGCAACCTGATCTAACTTTGAAGATGGCCCTGCTTTGACTATGAGTTTGGACTAGATGACCCCCAGAGGTCCCTCCTAACCTGAATTACTCTGTTGTTCTCATAAATAAATGCATCATAAATAAGCATCACTTCGTGTGCTCCTCAGCGCTTCCGAGCTCACTGATGATAAAATGACTGTAGGCAGTGTTGCTAACACTTTATGTGATTATGATTGCCTAAGTCCTCCTACTGAAATGTTCCCAGTTGCCTGTAGCTCACCAGGGAATTCTCTTTTATTGTGTTTGTGAAAATGTGCTCAGATTTCAGTACTTCTGCAAGAATTCTGTTTTGTGTGTGTGTGCTCAGCAGAAACTTGCTTGCACTTAGTAACTAAAATCTCCAAAGACCGTGACATCGCAGTTTGCTTAGGCTCTCCTACCAATTAGCACTGAAGAGCCTGCATGTGCTGCCGTCGGATGATGTCTGAGCACGCTTTGTCCCAGGGCTGCAGAGACCAAGCAGAGTTTCTCTTAGCGGCCACAGCCAGCTGCTGCGGGCTGGGATGTGGCCAAGCCCTGGAAACGAAAGCAGGAAGCCTGTCTCTTGTGTGCATTCAGTGACCCCCTTATTGGTGCCAAGGCACTGTGGAGGAGGGAATAGGTTCAAATTTAATGGGGACAAGAACTAAACTGGGGGAAAGGGATATGGGCAAGGGTTGTATTTATGCAGCTGTGTAGACATAAGCTGAAGGAGTCTCAGTGGCCCCACAGATGCTTGTCTGCATTACTTACCTGCTTGCATGCCTTTGGGGTTCCTTCCTAGAGTGACAATCTCCATATTCCAGGAGAAGCTTCCTAAAAGCATTGTAGTTTTGTTTAGATAGTCCTTTAGAATAAGCTTACCTGCGGTGCGGTTGGATCCAGCTGCTGTACAGCCTCTATGTGTGTTATCTGCTGCTGGCTTGTTAACTTCATGCAGATATTCCCTAAGGCTGATCTGGCATTGCATAACTTCAGGGCGGATGAGATAAGAAGCAGCCAGGGCCCATGTATGACAGTAAGAAACATGCAGTCCTGCATCCAGGGGCATACTGCAGTGCAGGACAGCAAGTGTGATGGTTATGCAGTCAAGAGGCTAGGCTGGACTGGTTAAGACAGGACGGAAGAGAACGCACCTGCTTGCTGTGTGTTGGAGGACCACTGTGGCAAACAAATAAAAGATTAGGGTTGTCTGAACAGAGAAAATGGGACAGAGCACAACAGCTTGAAGACTGGATCCTGTGGTAGGACAAGTCAGAAGCAAATGACAGGTTTGTGATACTGAGACACAAGGAATCACACTGGCAACGAAATGCACAGAAAAGCGCTGCATAAGCCCTGCTTTCTTGCAGAAAGCCCACAACTTACTTTCTGCCAGAGCCTGAATTAGAACTGGATTTCTTCATCTTATCAATCTACTGTTTCAGACTGAAGAGATGCAAATCTCAGTAGCAAAGCGCATGTCCAAGCCAGCTATGGAGCACCAGCCATTAGGCCTTTCCCATCCAGGCAGTGTTGTTGCAAAGGAAGGTTGGCTCATGTTTATTACATATTTTCTCCCTATGTGCATACGTCTTTTTTCCACTGCGCACCACTGTGCACTAGAGCTACAGAAAGAAAATATCAATCTGCTGGTGACTGAGATTCATCTAGGCACTGCACCAGAAGTGCACCAGTTTGGTCTCATTAGAAGCAACAGATTAGCATTTTAAGGTACTAAAAAGTGAACGTTTTATTACATTTCTTCTCCCAATTTAATCTGAACAGACCTGTACTATATTTTGCAGAAGGGTCCCATGGGGCAGTTGTCTAGGTATACTTGTTCAGCATGGGTAAGCATGGTAGAGCCAGTCCCACCCTGTGTTCATTTCATAATGGATTTGTGTCTTTTTAGTGGAAGCAATAGGACTTACATTGCTCAGGAGTCACTCTGATCCTGACATTTTTAATGTATAAGCCAGCTTTCTAAAAAGCTGTTAAAATGTTAATGTCTATTCAATGTACCCTTGACGTGAACTAAAAGATGGTTTTCCTAGAAGAAATTGCCATTGTCTGTGTCAACAAGAGGTTTCTCACCAGGACACCTGTGACAAAAAGTAAATCCATTTAAAAACTCTGCAACAAATGGCTAAATGCTGCAGCAGCTGCATTATATAAGGCTTTTAGAAAGGATGGCAAGGCTTCTGTGGCAGTAGCTTGGAGGGAGCTTTGCAGTATTTTGGGTACTTGATACCTTTTCATTTGTAATACTTGTGACGTTCATGTGATGTGTTTATTGTTGCAATCTTTAAACGTGCTTGGGTAAGTGCTCACGGTCACATAGCAGAGTTGTAGTTCTCATGGGCCCTTCTGGAATTCAAATAGCAAAAGAGAATTCACACAAATGTTTGCCAAAATGTATTTTCTGACTTTTTAGGTAGGTGACTTCTGTTGTCTTGATAGCAAAATCTCAGTGTTCCCTGTGGAGCAGGCAGCACAATTGTCGGATGCACCCTAATTGTACTACTTCAAGATGCCGAGGTAGATCCCTTAATAAATCTTGGGGTTTTTTATCCCTGAATTGAGCTGAACTAGCCAGTTTCCACCCTCCCACTTCAGGAGGTTTGCTGGGAACTTTTGGCCCTGAACAGAAAGCAGAGCTGAGCCCTGGGGCCATGCCAGTGTCTGTCTGTCCCTCGGCAGCAGCCTGCTCTCCTGGGCATTCAGCAACAGTGCCTTGCACACTCCCATGTTCACTCAGCAGGGGCAATGTTGAAAATCAACTCAGAACTGCAGTCAAGAAGTATGGGATATCAAAGAGAAAAGGAAGGAAAATAAGGGTAGAGGGAAAGCACCTTGAGGAAAGAGGCATGGAGTTAACTGGTGGAAGCAAAGAGCTCAGGGAGCAGAAGAGGGGATGAGAAAAGACAAAAAAGAGAAAATGGAAAGTGCAAAGGATTTCTGTCACTAGGTTAAGTTATAAAGTCTGAGATCCTCAGTGCTCTGAAACAGCATGAAAGGGAATTTATTCTCTGATCTTCCCATCATGTGCATGTTAGTTATTCTCTTTTTGCAAACTGAACTTAAAAAATCCCAGCAATTGCTTTTGACTATCGCCTTCCTAGGAGCCTGGCACCAAGTGTGCTCAGTTTCCACTGAAATGTATGAAAGTTAATTGTGCACTCGGGTTAGATTTATTGCACTAATCACATTTTCCTACTAGTATGTCTTTGGCCCTGCCGCACTATGACACATCGCTCACAAACAATACCACACATTTGATTCTTTGGAGCTTGAAAAAGACAGGTGCTTTCGGCTCTCCTCACAATTTACAGACATACAAGCCATGATGGCCCCTTCCCTTTGCTGAGCACTCCAATTCATCTCTCAAACTGATCATGGTATATCATCAGAGACTGCATCCCAAAAGCTGTGCATCCTCTGCCTTATCTTCACACGTAGTGTAGAAGTCACAGAGAGAATGAATGCTGCATGAACTGCTCCACAGGATTTACGAGGAGGAGTGGGGGGGAAAGACCATAACCTGCAATAGATAAATCTTTTTCTATCTGTCTCTGGTACAATCTCAGCAGCAAAATAAGCACATGGCAAAATTTCAGGAAATACTCTGTTCCTTCAGTTCTTCAAGTCACTGTTGCTTTTCACAGCTGCCTCCCTGCAGAGCAAACTAAAAACCTGTATGCATTCTGGTAACTGAGAAATTAATAGGAGTTTTTTTCACAAGTTCAGGAATATCAGTCTTACTGGTGCTAAATGACTACATGTTGAAAGGCTTTATTAAGCTACCTTTCCTTACAGTTTGGTATATACTCCCCTACAACATTCTGCCTTCTTTTATAAAAAAGAGTAAGTAAACAGGCGATATAGCTTAGTCCACCCCATGCTTTGCTACACTCCCAGACTGGTGCTTATATAGTAACTTGTAAGCAAGCCTGAGAGGTGTCATTTACAGACCGGAGACAGAGTAGAGTTCAAGAGAAGAGGACAGGACTTTACACCTTTCTAAACCTAGAATTTCATGCTATCCTTGCCATACTCCTCTTTCTGAGCTCTCCATATATACATTATACATAACTTAGGTTTCCTTGCAGCGGTAAAATGGAATAGCAGTTTTTGTCACAGAGCTGTGAACTGACATGAGGTTGCCCAGAATTTTTTGACTAAAAGAGAGAGTTTGTATCACGTTTGTGTTACATAGCAAAGCTTCTAAGTTTGTTGCTACTGACGAGGGATGACAAAACTGGGCTGACTGATCAAATAAAGTCTAATTTATTTTGTAGAAGAAAAAATATTTTAAGTCCCCATTGGTTGATACTCATGTCTATCTTCCTTGCAGGCTTCTCTTTTCAGAAGTATTGTAAAACAGTAATAGCTGTGCCAAGGAAGACCTAAAATTCCTTTAGCCTTGTAACCTGTCTCCTACATCTTCACTGGTTCCTTACCAAATGCACAGTGAAGAGCAGAAGAACAGGGCAAGCACTGAATATTCTGCCTCCCTCCAGTGTCTTGGAGGGCTTTGGAGCCAGAGGTGGGGCCTTGATATTTATTACCTTTGAATATTTTTTCCTGTAAAGATGACAGTTGTCCTTTTGAACATACAGATGTATAAAATTTTAGGATCCTAAATGCCATATAATAAGGACTTTCACAACTCAGCTACAAGTTGAGTCAAGAAATGTGTCCTTTTGTTCCTTTGAACCTGCTACTTCAGGTAGCAGGATAAAGTAGTTGCTTTAACTACTTCCCCCTTTTTTTTTTTTTTAGTTTCAAGAGACAGTGAATAATCAATCCCAGGTCACTCTTCTGTTCTTTCTAGTTTTGTAGCTCTCCCTACTAAGCTATCTCTTCTCTCAGTCTGGAAAGTCTTGCTTATTTAATGATTAAAAAACTGTTCTTTAGCTTTTTTAATAGCCTTGTCTGAAAACAGTTTAGGATAGGAAATCAATGTCCTTTCCAACTCTGCTGAAGGGGGGAAAACGAGATGTGTATGTGTGTGTGTATGCATGCGTATGTACACTCCTGCCCTCTGCAGCATGGTGGTTTCATCCTCAGAGGTTAACTCCGTGGTAGCACTCTCACAGTACAACTGGGTAAGGGCAGACCAGAGCACAGAGAGCCTCAACATGTAAATCCACTGCTGTCAAACATGACAGCAGCAGTTTGGAAAAAGTTTACAGGCTTTCTGCAGTGATAATGGGTAATGGCTCTTTGACTTACTTTCTTCAAGGCAGCATTAGAGATACTCCTTCTTTGCAGTGCTGCTCCTCTAGATGTTTAAGCAACTGATACTTTAATCTGCTCCTCAGTTAACATGGTTTGAAAAGGGCTTGGCACTTTTATGAGAAAAAGGATCCTGACTGAGCTCAAAATATTTGCTGAGTGATTTCTAAAAGAAGAAAACTTGTAAAAACATGTTTGATTTATAGTTTGGTGAGACATACTAGGCATGTTTGGGGGCGAGGTGTAGATTAATCTGTCAGCATTTTGCCACTGTCATAGGAATTTCCAGCATGTGCCACCCTGTTCTGTGCCCTCAGGACTCAAAAGGGATCATTCCTGGGTTTGGTTTCCCAGCTCAGATAACAGCACAAACACCTCACCAACACACTGAGACCTATGATGACCTACAATAGCATTATATAAGCAGTCACTTTAATGAAAGTAATAGGTCTATCGGCACCTCATGTGATAAAATTATGCCCCGTGCAAGGGGCCAGTACAAATTTAGGCACAGTGTGAAGCCCTCAGTATGGTGCATAATGGAGTTGGGGCAGATTTCCACAAGATGATGTTGCGTCCCTATTTGAAAAAGCTATTTTCAAAATTAAGAACACCAGAGTACTTAACATGAGCAAACCACTTTCTCTAACCTGTTTAGGAATAGCTTAACTGTTTCAGATGGAGATTTCTATAAAAGACAGGGCCTGATACTGAGATTGTCACCTCAAATTAATAAATTATAGCAAAGCATCAAGCAATTGAATACTGGATTTTGTAGTGAGATGTGTGAGGAAGACTTAGCAGATGGCATTGTTAGCTTTGCTACTGATATGTATTTTATTTTAACGTGTTTCTGCCATTTTATATCTCTGTTCCATCATGTGGACACTGTCTACTCACTCTACTCTCACTACTCATCCCGTCTTCCAACAGTTTTTCTGTCTTATGATAAGATAATGTCCCAAAAATTGCTAAAGTTTTTGAGTTTTGTTTTACAGCTGTAACTGCAGTCTCTTGACTACCTTAATTTTCTTTTTTTTCTCCTTTGAAATGTTATGATTTAATTTGGATGCTTACCTCAAGCTTAATCATCTAGAAATGAACCTGGAAATTTAATAAGGTGTACATGGGTATTTCCCATGTTCTTTGGTTCCTGGTTTTGTTGGAATAATTTATACTTTGAAAATAATCTTTTTAATGATAATTTGACATTTCCGTTTATTCTTCCTGGTAGAACTAACTATAGTTAAAAAAATTAAAAAATTGAAAGAGTGAAAAAATTACCTTCAGTTTTTCAAATTTCAAACAAAGCAAAGCTGGGTAGTAAGCTTGTATAAAACTTCATGCTATTGTTATTTCCTAAACTGGCTTGCTTATTCCTCTTTAATATATATGTATCTCAGATTTGTTGGAGCCAGAATTACTGGAGCTGGTTATACTGTCAACACAGAGATGTTAGCCAAAATTTCAGGTTCATTTAATGAATATAAACTGCTCTTCATAAGTCCATGTGTGGCAAGTGCAAACCATGCAAGCTGATTTCTTTTGTCTTTTATGCTTTTTCCTGCTGCTGGACTTACACCACAATGTCAAGACAAGGTACCAAATGGTTTTCTGCTTGAGCCTCTTACTCCATGCCATGTGGACCCAATCAGTTTTAAATTGTGCAGGATCACCGGCACTCAGCTTTAGGTACCTCATAAGGAGCAAGGATCATTTTTTGTTTTGTTTTTTCTCTGAAATAAGTGCTTCATTGCCAGTGAAAGAATTGGCCCAATCTGTGCCTGGCTGCTGGTTCCCGTACCTTCACTGCTGCCTTGCCCATGCTGGCACAAGGTTTTTTGCAGTCACATGGGAGGCTGGTTTGAGGAACTGATTTGGCTGAAAAATGCTCCTTTTTTTCTCCCCAGTGTTAGCTGTCAGCTGCTTCCCTTCCCTGGTCCAACGTACTACCTGGTCATACAAGCTCTTGGAGCAGGAGAGAGCAAGTGGCCCAGCAGCCTCCTTCTTCCTGTAGCATGGCCCCTGTGCCTGCTGCAAGAGTTGACTGAACTGCAGTCAAGTAGGAGAGATCAGTATCTCCAGATGGCAGATCAGTATCTTCAGATGGCAGATCAGACAGAGCACCTCAGCTCTTTCCTTAGGGGCATCAATTAAGCTCTTTGAAGTTAGAAGGCAAGAATCCATGTCTTTGCACCCAGAAAGCATGCCAAGTAGTCCAGGGAGAAGAAAAGTGGTAGAGCCCACCCAGAACAAGGAAGGCT
Source organism: Strix uralensis (assembly GCF_047716275.1). NCBI lineage: Eukaryota > Metazoa > Chordata > Aves > Strigiformes > Strigidae > Strix > Strix uralensis. The sequence continues at coordinate 85,490,798 of NC_134012.1, read as the reverse complement.
TTGAGGCAACACTAGTGGCACGTGTCCATAGCACCATGGGAAGTGTTCAGTGTAGGGGAAGTTTTCACAACACTGTGCTGTGATGAAGAGATACCAGGCTTGTTTGTAGAGATCAGACACAACAGTTTGCAGCACAGAAAGATTCTCTGCACTCCCTTGCTTTGATACGAGCAGGGAACCCACAAAGAGATTATCCAACCTGTAGCTATTGCATATACTGTCTCTGCTGCTTAATTTAAATCTGTTATTTTAGGACATGATTTGATTTACTGTTTAGGTTTCTTAGCTACCTCTTCATATGTTTAAGGAAATCCCTGATAGCATCAGATCTTTTATGGGCAACCAAGGGAATGGCAAGGTTAGTGTAAATGAGGCTCTTGGGAGCCTGACAATACTACAACTGCATCAAGCAGTTGTATCAAAATGCATTCCTGGTCCTGTAAGCGTGAAGAAGGGCTTTGTGAGCTGTGGATTGTAATCGCACCATTAATTTTATGTCTGCATTGCCCAAGAACAGCAGTGTCTACTCAGGAGTCCCTTGCAGAACCAGTGCTGGCCACATGTGCTGCAGCATGGGGAATGTGGCTCCTGTCACCAGGATTGTGACCCTTTTTCAGCTCAGTTGTCATAGAATTGTAGAATCAATGGATGGTTTGGGTTGGAAGGGACCTTAAAGATCATTTTGTTCCAATCCCTCTGCCATGGGCAGGGACACCTTCCACTAGACCAGGTTGCTCAAAGCCCCGTCCAACCTGGCCTTGAACACTTCCAGGGAGGGGGCAGCCACAGCTTCTCTGGGCAACCTGTGCCAGTGTCTCACCACTCTCACTGTAAAGAATTTCGTCCTTATATCGAATCTAAATCTACCCTCTTTCAGTTTAAAACCATTGCCCCTCATCCTATCTCTACACTCCATGATAGAGTCCCTCCCCGTCTTTCCTGTACCCCCCTTTAAGTACTGGAAGGCCACTCTAAGGTCTCCCCAGAGCCTTCTCTTCTCCAGGCTGAACACCCCCAACTCTCTCAGCCTGTCCTCACAGGGGAGGTGCTCCAGCCCCCTGATCATCTTCATGGTCTCCTCTGGACCTGCTCGAGCAGGTCCATGTCCTTCTTACACTGGGGGCCCCAGAGCTGGACCAGCACTCCGGGTGGGGTCTCACTAGAGCAGAGAAGAGGGGCAGAATCACCTCCCTCAACCTGCTGGCCACACTTCTCTTGATGCCGCCCAGGATGTGGTTGGCTTTCTGGGCTGTGGGCGCACATTGCTGGCTCATACTCAGTTTTCCATCCACTACTACTCCCAAGTCCTTCTCTGCAGGGCTGCTCTCAATCCACTCATCGTCCAGCCTGATCTGTGCTTGGGATTGCCCCAACCCATGTGCAGGACCTTGCACTTTGCCTTGTTGAACTTCATGAGGTTTGCACAGGCCCTCCTCTCCAGCCTGTCCAGGTGCCTCTGGATGGCACATCCCTTACCTCCAGCATGTCAAGCGTACCACACAGCTTGGTGTCGTCAGCAAACTTGCTGAGGGTGCATTCAATCCCACTGTCCATGTCGCCAACAAAGATGTTAAACAGCACTGGTCCCAACACCTTGTCCTCCTTTCTCACAACTGTTGCTGTTTCTCTTAACATCTGGAGGCTTTCACCAAGACTAAGCATATGAAGAGTATGTCTGCACATCTCTCTTCTGCAAGCCCTGAAGCCATAGCATCTCTTGGCTGACTGGTGAGAAAGAGTGGAGAGAGAAGTTGTAAAATACAGAGGGAATTTTCTGTGTCACCTGTGGGGCCTCTGTCTCTGTGGCAGCCCCTCTTGTTTATTATATTAGTCTTCTATCTCAGGGAAGAAGGGTGAGCTTAAATATTATAAGTTAAAGGACCATTAGTGTATTGAAATTAAAATAGTATTATTTGAATTTTTATTGTCTTGGGCCTGATTCTGTGCTGTGCTAGGTCTACATGTAGTGGCTAATCTTACATCCTAATACCATGGCATAGCAGAATACCAGGCTTAGCAGAAGTTGTTTGCATTTTATTTCTGGAGTAACCATCAGAATATGATGGCTCATGTCATTCAGTATAGTGTTGTCTTGGTCACTGACATAAACAAGGTGACAGAAACACTGAAGTTTGCCATAAACACAAAACTTTGCAGATTTCAGTGCTGATTTGAGCCTTAAATGGTCCCTGTGCAGTTTGCATATTCCCACTGGAGATCTTTATATCCAGCGCAGTGCTGAGTGTTTCAGAGTAGGCGAAAGCAATCAAGATAGCCTCTCTAGGCATATTGATTTTTTCCAAAGCATAAGTCCCTGTCCTAGCGTTACTTTTAGCCCAGCTATAAAGGGAGGGTGCTGGAAGTCACAGGAGGGGTCTTGCTCAGAGACTTCCAACTCAGCTTTGCAGGCCATGAGGCAAACCCTGTAACACTTGCCTCACTCATGCCAGCAGGATTGCAAGCTGAAGAAGAATTTGTCTCTAGAGATGCAAATAAGCATCCAGGCTTGGAGTGCTGAGCTCAGATTTCCTGAGGCTAGTCCAGCACTGTGACCAGCATTCAGCGCTAATGAACGCCTGCTGAGGAAGGGCTTTTTAGTAGAAATAGTGTTGTTCTTTTGGTAGAGTCTTTACTTCAGTGTTTTAGGAGACAAAGCCATGTGTTCCACAATCTGCAAGATTCAACGTTAATGGCTGATGTAAACCTGTCTGACTCTTGGTTGTTCTGGCCTCAAAATCAATGATGAAGAGCAAACGTTATGGGCTCTTATTGATGAGTTCACCTCTTAGACATGCCAGTAAGTGCAAGTAGGTCTGAAATGTTGCAACATGCTCTACAGACTGTTTGTTTGCTTTTACCATCTAGTCTTTTTTCTCTGTTGTGAGCTTTTTGAGATCCAATCTTCTGCTGTAGCTTGTGCCTTTCTGTTGTGTTTCTTGAATTCAACCTTCTACAGAAAGATTTACCTCTTTCTTTTTATCTGTTTTCATTTAAAAATTATTTTGTAGCTACCCAGAATAACAAAGATTGAATCTTCTGAAAGAAACAGTGTTTGCTTCAGATGAGGATTTTTACATCTGTTCAGCTTGTGTGTGAGCCTAGGCTGGTTCTTAAGGCAAACACCAATTTGTGCAGGTTTTATACTTTCTGACTTTTTGGAAAACCAGAATAAATATTACTCGTGGCTGTAATACAGAAGAATTGGTGTCACTTAATCCAGCTGAATAACCACATGTGTATATTTGCACATGGCTTTCTGTTCATAGGCAGGTGTATGTAACTGAAATCTTACCTTCTTATCTTCTTATGTAGAATTATTTAGCCAATCTCCTGCTTTAGCTTATGGCCTCTCTGACGATCAGTCAAACACTCAGCCAAGTGTTCATTTCACCAAGTAAGGCAGCAGGGAGCACTGGCCTCCCTTGTGCCGACAAGCCTGTGTGAGGCTGTCTCTCACTGTCCAGATTTGGAAATGGCTTTGAATCTCCTACCCTTGAGATCAGCTTGGCATCGAGCACCCATTCCCCACTGGCTCAGAAGCGTCCCCTCACACTGCTCTGCTGCTCTGTGGGGTGTGAGACAGGAGTAACTGCTGCCCAAGGCTACAGCGGGGTGTCCAGGGGCAGGCAACATCTGTCCAAAGTGGGGGGGACAGGGTGGCTCTCCCCACCTGTGTGGGAAGCCAAACACCCATCTCGTGCGTGGACATGCAGTTCCAGCCTCCGGTCAGGCAAAACCAAACCTCTCATTGCACATACAGCTCTTTGGGATACAGAGAGTCTCAAAATTTAGGTTCATTTTTAGTATCTGTTCAGCAGTTGCTTTCTATAGCATGCATTTAAAAAGAAGCAGCTTCCAAGTATAGGTGCTGTAAGGATTTATAGTTCATGGCTTTGGCATTTTTTCTTCTCTCTGTGTGCATTTTTTTTCCTCTTTTTTTCCTCTGTCTTTTTCTACCTACTTATTCTGGGCTGCTTGTAGCTCAATGTAACATCTGAAGTGACAGATATTTAAAGGTTAGTTGAGGGGTTCAGCACTATAAATCTCAAGGTGAAGATTCTGCAACCATCTTTGACAAATTCTGTTGAAACACAGGCCATAATATATAATTCATCTCACCTTTCCAAACTTGCACTGGCCCTGCAGGACCATAAAGATTTAGTGTTTGCTTAAATAAACGGAGACAGTATGATTTAGTGTATAATCAAAAATTAGATCTAAGTAAAAGGGTGACATTTCACAAGGTCACTCTTCTTGCTGTAACAAAAGCAGGTGTCTGTATGGTGAAAGAATGGGAATAATTAAGAATTTCTGAACCCAATTAGAATTGCAGTCAAGAAATAGTATACTGTGGGAGATATGCTAGGTCAGTCATCATAAACATTAGTTTTTCCCTCTTCAGATATTACTTAATCCTTAAAATCTGATCAAACATGTAATTTGTGTTTCATTTCAGCAGATTTTGTTTTATTTAAATACATTACTGACAATGAGCCAAAGCTAGTTAGTTTTCCTTTCATTTTCTTTCACATAATGACATTACACATTAGCTGCTATAATCAGATGTTTACATTTACTTTTTGTCCTAATGTTTTCTAATTCTAGTCTTACCATTCAGTCTCTCTTTTCTTAAATTGTATCAATATATCCTTGTAAATATCCTTATAACATATCCATAACATTTCAAATTTAAGAGACCTTTTTATTTTAAAACAATCACAACTAGGAAAATCTCGCAAACAGTTTCTGTGTATTACTGCTGAGAGTGTGTCGGACTTCTGTGAGTAATAAAAAAAATTACCATTGATATGTGTCCATAGGGATTAGGATCTAACAGTGTGAACCATGGAAATGCCACACATAGTATGATGGTGAGAACCTGGTTTTCAAAAATGCAGGAAGATTCAAAGATCCTTTAGAAATTGTATGATAAGAATGAACATATGCTTATTGTAGATTGGTAAAATTCTACCCTTTAAAAATTTGGAAAATGTTGCTATCAAAGTCTTCCTGTTGAAAAAGAAGATAGCATCCTTCTTTATTGAGGTCCACTGCATTTGCACCTACCAGGACTAATGCAAAAGACCTCTGACTGTGTGGCAACATGATAACATCTATGAGACCTCCTTGAAGACACATTCTGAGGCAATTTCTTAGAGAAATTCAAATATTCTGAGCAAAATTGGCGAACCACGTGGGATGTGAAACAAGGCTGCCAACATTAAATGTAGTAGGAAATCATAGAATGACTTTCTACCCAAAACTAAACTGGATCTTGGTTTTGTCTCTCTCTTACACTGTATAAATCTATTTTACTTGCTGATGTTGATTCATACCATAGTAAAACCAGCACCGATTAGAGAGGAATTTTTCATCAAAGTGGAACAATTTCCTTGAGTAAAACTTAGTATCACCACTCAGGGATGTTCTCACATGAATTATCCTGATAGCTGTTTCTATTTGTTATTTTGAAGACAAGACTAACCATCTTGCACTCATCATGTGTTTCTGCTCACCTGTAGAGGGGGTGAATGAATCACTTAATCCCATGTGCCTCAGTGCCAAAAATGTAATTTTGGTCATTTTGTATAATTATAGCTTGTGGTTGTTGCTGAGAAAGTGGTGTGATTATAACTTTATTCTTGAGACCTGTCTGAGTAGCAAACTCTTTCTCTTACTGTGCAGGGGTGCAGATGGAATCACAGTTGCTGAGACCACAGTCAAGATACAGAAATCTGGCTAAATGCATGCAAGTGATCTGTGGGGTGTTGTAAGCTTAATTTTCTTACTAAGGCATTGGAGCAAAATCAACAGAATGACTGCCAGCTTAAATGGTACATTTGTTGACACTTACAGAATAGCAGAGGGATACTGAGAGAAAAAGGAAGAGAACAAGGAAAGTTGGGCCAGAAGTGAGGTGGCGCACAATCGCTGTGGGAGATGAGTTCTGCATCTACCTGCCTTCAGGCTTTCCAAAGCTACAGAGTCTCCAGAGCAGGAAACATGTATCTCATAGTAATACTTAGTGTCAATCTATAGCACATATATCAGTGATTAATACCTGCATTTAGAAACCTGAATGTAAATGGAGATTCCTAACTGACTGGCAATGCAGTGTCTGACACACTAAAGCAAGTTGGTGCCAGGATTTTCTGAGTAATCATTTTGGCTTTGGCAACTGTTCTTTCTTCCCACATTCTAAGCCCAGCTGAGGTTCATGTAACAAACCTCCCTTCTCCCCCCATTTTCCCACTGCAAAAAGCGGAGAAATGCATATGTTACAATAATTTTAGGGAAATTATATGTGATATTGTTTGAATGATAGCTTGAATGAGGGCATGTACAAAGCTCTTAATGTATTTTGTGTCCAGAACCTGCTGACTTTAAGTGCAAATTAGAAAGCTCCTAGAGGAGAAGGAAGTACTATTATAGATGGTGTGTAAGAGCATTTTTTGACTAACCTGTGTTTCTTTTATTGTTTTAAAGAATCGTTAGGCATACCCCTATTGACAGTGCCTATTAGCCTTTTTGTTAATCTATATAAACCATGAAGACTATATTGCTTCTGCATGAATGTCAGAAGAATGAGCCCCTTCTTGGCATAGTATCCTTAAAGTCCATGCTTTTGTCATAAATGGAGTCTTAGGCATGCTGAAGGCTAATATAACAGTAATTCTAGAGACCTAGGTTGGTGTTTAGTTAACTTGAATGTTTGGTCTGTTTTGTCCAGTCAGGAAATGGCTGTGTTTTAAAATTTAAAAAATCAGGGCTATGGTTATTTGAAAAGACTAGTTTATGGAAAGACATTGGAGGAAGATGAGAAACAAGCCAAGTGAGAAAGGCCTATTTTTTAATAGTGATCAAACTTCAATATATCTCTGGAGGCTTTATTTCAAGTACTGAGAAGAAAAGCCCCCACAACTCTGTCTTTGACTCTTCTCTAAGCTCTGAAGCCCAAGACTGACAGCACTGGGTTCTCACAAAGAGGGAACAGGTGTTAGAGAAAGTCAAGTTCAGCAGAGGATACATAAAACTTAAATCACTTTTGGCAGTCTGTCAGGAAAAAAAAAAAAAAAAAAAAAAAAAAAAAAAAGATACTTTCTTTATAAATATGTCCACTGTTCTTTTGGATATGATTGTTTTGCCTAAATCTCCTCTGCAATAGTAAAATAAAGATGAGTCTGGAGGCTTACTTCAGGCCACTCAGCACCATACAGATGATCAGAAGATTCCTTTAGGCTTATAGCCAGATCACAGAAATAAAAGCTGAAGGAAAATATGTATTCTGTTAAACTCAACTCTCTTCTGAGTCATGAGTGTTCCCTGTTTGCATGTTCTCTAGTGCTTTGTTTATCCTAGTGCTGAATTGCCAATACTTTGAGGGGGGTGTTTTTCTGCTGGTAACTTAATTCCGTCAGTCTACTATCATTGGTGTGATTTCTCTCTCCTTTGGTATTTACATCATACCAAATTTCAGAGTAAGTTAAAATGTATCCAGCTCAGCAACTTTTCCATTTTGGGAAGAATATCAGATACTCCCTGTTTGTAACTTTAAATGTGTCACATACATTTCCTTTCGTGTGCAAGAGTCCAGCTGGGATCCAAAGCTTGTGTGTAAGTCATGGCCTTAAGAACTTGGTACTCTGGTTGGTTGGTTGTTTTTTCCAAAGAAAAGTAGTTTCTAGATTAGAAGGATTCTTACATGATAATCACAATATTAGCTTCATTTCTGACAATGAAGAGTGGAGATTGTTGCTTTATAAATACTATTAAAAGGACAATCCTGATAGGTCTACAAGAACTCTACTTAAGTGGGGGACAGAACTGTTGTCACAGTCATTTTCCTTTTGAAACTCACTAGAAAAGATGCTTTTACAGGGACACTGCAAAACTGCAAAGACTCAGGTTCTTGCTAAGTTTGAGAATGGATGGAAAACAATACTTATATTCTTCTCTAGTTTGTTTTTAAAATTTCACTGGATCTTCTTTGAAGCTGCTAACTCATAGTTCATGATTCATTGCAATCATAAAGCTCTGAGTTACTGAGCGAGCAAACATCCTGGCTACAGTAATCAAATAGACACTCTAAAAAGCACAGGAGAAGTGCTGCATGCCAGAATGTTCTAAAACACTCAAATCAATTCAGCCTTCTTTGGGACCCAAGAAAAGATATTATGGTCCAGATGTGCAAAAAGAGTGAAAATACCATATAAGCCCCTGCATACTTCACAGTCTCTGTAAAGATGAAACTGGGTGGTTCTCATCATGAAGAATTGTGAAGAATCAGCATGACTTTCAATCTTCAGGTTTTCAAAGCCGTATATAGTTTTCACTCATCACTGTCACTGATCAGAGTACAGGAGGTAACTCCTTGGATTGCTTTCAGGGCTCAACCTTTGTTTGGTGCACGTGCCCTGGTTGTGTGAGGTAGATCATGTAGCAGAGGAACCTCTAAATGACAGGTCAGTAATGTCCCTTGGAGTTTCACTCTAGGTGTGGAAGGTAACAAATAATCCTAGTAACAGCCTCTGAACGTTTTTTGTCTCCTTAGTTTTTATATTGATATATGGTGACTGTAACAGGGAACTTCCCTCTGAACTGAAGAAAAGACTGCTGCTGACTTTTGGGAGTTTCCTTCAAAGACATTCAGATCATTGTTCTGTGGATAAAACTGACATTTTTCCTTCACTTACTTCACTTAACTAAAAACCACACCAAATTCTACTACTTCAAATTCCAGATGAAGATTGATGATTTGTACTCTATGAAAATCTCTGTAGATTATGAGGCAGAATTCTTCTGTCATGTATGAAAGTGTTATTGCACATAAATTAGAAAGTCATTATTTTGAAGAATGGTTAAAATCTTCAGAAGCCAGAAGTAGCTTGAAAGTTCAGCAATGGGAAGTACGAGAATTTACAGCTTGACTCATGTCTCCCAAAAGCAGCATGAATTAAAAGGACTGAATGTCAAGAACAAGGCCAGATTGAGGGCTAATATCTTTGTGAGTTACTTCATTCAAATGTAATGAGGGTGTGGAGAGGGAATAAATAACATGAAACATCAGGATGCATTTGTGCATAACCAGCACTGTTTCAATGATGAAATACAGAGTTTGGGACATAGTGTCATTGGTAATTGACAATACACAGCTGCATCTCTCTAACGAAACCTGGCAAATTCATAGGCCTGCTTTTATGGAGCACTGATTACAGTGGACCTCATGGTTTAAACCTTGTTAGATTTGTGAAGAAGACCTCAGTCTTTCTGTTGGGTTGTCATTATTCTGCAGGTGTCCTTAAACAGAGGTGCATTGCATCAGTGCTTGCTTTTTTCTTTTCACGCTGTCCTTACAGCCACCTGCTTTCTCCTTCAGTCTCTTACTTCAGTATCTGGTTTGGGTGATCCCAGATACATGCAATTTCTTCTCTACATTATCAGGATATGTATGTGCTGGACCAAGAAATTGTCATCTTCAGTATTTAAACTGAGTGACAGTGTGACTGCAAGTTTGCATCAGCTCCCATGTTTCATTTATAGTTTGTCAATATTATGTTTCTTCTGCCTTCACCTCAAGTCTTTTGCTACCCTTTTCTGTCTTCCTCTCATACACACTTATGTGTCCTCTTGCGCTTTTCTTTCCAAACATGTCATCTTCTTTTCTCATCCTTTTTTTCTCCTGTGTCTCTGTCCTTCTTTATCTTGTGCTCCCTGCTTTTGCTCCCTTTGTCCACTCCCCCTGCAGATGTTAGCTGTGCTGTAACTTTTCCTTTGTAAAAACACTCCCCATTTTGTTCTCACGTTAGCACTTCTGTTGTTTGTTTTCCTGATGCTGGTGTGCAGCTGTTCGCTGTCACCTGGCACAGCAATGCACTCACTCCACTTGTCCCCGCCGCCTTTGCCTGGCTCTGGTGCTGGAGGCTTGGTCCCATCTTGTTCCCCGGCCAGACCGAAGCATGACTGTCCTGTGTGAGTACTCACTCCAGCGCTGATGAAGTACCCCCTCTGCACAGCTTCTTCTTTATAGGAAATGAGCTAATGTTAAAACAAGACAGATAAGTTGTCAGATTTAGTCAGGACCATCACGATGTGCCCTAGCGTGACTTTTCCATTAAGGTAGTTGTAAAGTTGCAGTTCTTAACCTACATTCACACCTAACAGTCTAAATCCCCAGAAACTTTTGAGTATTTTCCTCTTAGGGTTTGGGGAGATGAGTGTCAGCTTGGAGCCCAGTTTGGGGATGCCAGATTATACTTCATCTTATCTTTCTGGAAAAAAGTTGGTCCTGTTTCTGAACACCCACCTCTGGTGGGAAGCTGACAGCTTCGGAGGGGCTGTGTCTCAGATAGGACATCCCTTCACCCCTGCGTGGTGGCTTTATTATGCTGCATGAGGGTGAGCAATAGGTTTGCTTTTAGACAGCTGTTAACTTTGAATGGGACTTGAGACTGGAGATTGCTAGCATGTGTGCAGGAGAAAGAAGGATGTTGGAGACTTTTGTCAGTACTGTAGAATTTGTTTCCTTTGAGAAAGACATGGAAGACCTTTTGTGATGTTTGCTTATTGCACATACTGTTTGTCCACGGGACTTCATTTGTACTTCCATATTTCCTCATATGCCCTAACACATGATGTTATTCAATACTGAACATCTACAGCAATGGTCATAACAGATAAAGCATTATTCATTATTATTTTTATACATACTTTCTTGAAAATGTAATTTCACTTTGAGTTACAACTATATAAGCAATTAATAGATAATTAGAAATGTGTTTGTTACGTTACTGCCTTTCATTTAAAAACACTGTGACCTTCAGCTCTGCTTCCCTTTATGTGTTATATACATATGTAGGCAGGCCAGTTGATACAGCTTGCCTGTAACAGAAGTCATGTTATTCTACCACTGCACATGGGAGGGCATGATTTGGAAAGCACAAGCCCAAGACCATGGAATATGGCACATGTCTCACTCCTCCTTGTACTGTTTCACGGGCAGTAGTACTGAGTAATGCTGCATGATTGTTTTTCCCCCAGTCCTGAGCTTTATTTACTTAATTTTTGTGTGTACTATTATGGACACCACATCAGTAAGCTACATCAGTTTCTGTTCTGTGGATGCTCAGTAGCACAGAAAGTGTGCAAAACCAGCACAGCCATTGGACTTTGATGCTGTGGAAAAGCTCTGCTTCTGCAAGGCTTTTATTATTTTAACTATATCAATCTCACTTGACATAAAAAGGAATAAATTTGTTCTGGAAGAGAACAATCTGAAAGTGAAGAGCGAACAATTTAAGTGAAAAGCCATTGCCTCTTCATGCGGTGTTACCAAGCTCCAGGATTGTTTTTTTATGGTTTTGGTCGTTGATTATGTTGCAAACTTGCTAAAAGATCCTTCTGGCATTCCCCAAAACACTGTGCACACCCGCCATCTGTTATGCAGGGATGCCTACAGATTCCTGCTCAAAGCAGTCTTCAATGCAGAAGTGAGAACATATTCCTCTTTCATGTTCCTCAGCAAAACACCTGTACTTATCAGGAGGTATTACAATATTTAGACTTACTCCATGGACAAAATATTCTCTTACGCAGCATTTCTCTTCAGTTTTCACTGCAATATAGCATCTTACTTATTAAACTTTGCTTTGTTTCTGTTGAGTAGTTTATGCAAAAGCATCTTATCTATTACTGGTATGAAAGAAAATGTCTTCTTTTCCCCAGAAAGTTGTTCCAGAACTTTACTGTTGGCCCTTCATGGACAGGTTGTACCTAGGACAAAGGCTGAGTCAAACTAGCAAGCAGCCTGACAAGGAAGTGACTTTGTTGTCTCCACTTACCACATCCCACTCTCTGTATATGTGATATCTGACAATTTATTAGTATTAGACTGTACCTATTTGAAATATCATCATTTGAACAACAACAAATGTTTATTTTGCTGCGCAATTTGAATGAATCAGAATGTCATGGTACCAGAGAAATCAGCCTTCCCTTATTAAGTTGCCCAACATTCGTTGAGTTTCGTGGATTCAGAAGCACAACCTAACTGATAGAGCATTCACTTTCAATGTACACATTTGAGCTATAGTAAATAATATTCCAGGTCTTCATAACTGTTTCCAATTTTAGATTTAGTTAATGCCCCTGTTTACATTTCCATCTTTCTCTATTATGCTCTAGCAATGACACATTGTGTATGCTTTGAGAGTGAATTATAGGAAGATACATACTGTTGCATAAGGTTTCTTCTATCACTGATTTGCATATTGGAACATGTTATTCTTCTGTAAGTTTAAGTTTGCCCTAATTTTGGTAGGTATCGTAAATTCTGATAACTGATAATTCTGCATAAAGCTTCTAAAATTACTACAACCAGAAATACTTCCTTTTGTTCAGCAAAAATATATCTTCTTGTTAAATATTGTGTTTGATTAGCTTGATTTTTTTGGATCATTCATATCCTCATTATTATTTCACCTACCCATAGGTGAAATACCCATACTAGTAAGGAACATTTCTGTACAACTTGTGTACTGCTCCACTGTTGTTCCCACAGAAGTACTAAGAGCTCTGGTGGCAGTAGGACTTTCCTGAAGATAATGATAACCTATTTTGTTACACCCCGGTTATAAACTCCTGTTCCTTACTCATCCACACTCAAAGGGTGTAACCCTAACCCTAACTCCCTTTAAATTTAAATTTTATTAGAGGGACTTTTAGGCAAAAAACCAAGGAAACTTAATCTCTAAAGGAATTAGCCTTCTGGCACCTCTAGATTTTTTTTTGGTTTAAAGTTAATCTTTATTTTTAGCCTATTTAAAGTCCATCCAAATTTTAGGATTTGTTTTGTTTTAAAGTCCATCTCTATATAACTTTCAGTAAGCTGCAGTTGCAGTACCATGTTCTCTTTTTAAAGATAGAAGAACATATGGCATTGAAACTACACTAAATAGAAAACTGCAGGCTGGTTACCCGCAAACAAATGTAAGCAGAAGAGATGGCACATCTGCATTCCTGATTTTTTTCCATAAACCACGCTATTGTTTTAGCTACTGTTTTGGCACAGTTTCTTCTGTTTGAGCCAGAGTTTAGACCATGGCTAGTCTGTTGTCATAACATAGTGAGAGCAGAATGTGAAGAGATTTTACTCTTTGCAGCACAGTTGTGGCAGCTGAACATTTACCTTCAGCTAAACCGAGGGGCAGGACTAGGAACTCTTCTACCAAATTTTTAGTAGTCACACTGGAAGACACAGATTTACCATTTTTTTCCATGTTTTCTACTGTTGAATCTGCGTATTCAGCCAAGCCATTATCTTGAATGAAGCAAATGGTTTTATTCATGACAATTTGACTGGAACTTACTGGATCAGGTAGGAAAAGAGCAAGTGTGTTTCCATGTTTTGTTCTGCTTTTCTAGTCTATTTAAAATCTCAGTTTGACAGCCTTTACTTTCAGTACCCTGCTGCCTTTATGCCTAAATGCATTCAGCTGAGCTATTGTGTTCATTTGTCACATTCTGGTACAGTTTGTTCAGGAGATGGAGCTCACACAGGGTCCTGTACAACATTGATAATTGACTTGTGTGGGAAACAAGGAACTCAGGAGATCTACTCCAAGAGTGCCAAGACTTATACAAGTCAATATGTCATTTTCCTCATGTCAGTCACAAAAGCCTGTGGTTTTGAAGGCTGGAAACTTCACACAGAAACTGGAAACAATCAATCAGAAGATAATTTTTCTTACAAATCGAACTGGTCACCACACACATATATATATATATGTAAACAAATAAACCATAGTATATGAATCCCAAACAAAACTGCTCCCTGCTCAAAAATTCTTGTGCCTGTTGAAGGAACACCTGTGAGACAAAGAATTAAGAGCCCTGTCATGAGGAACAGGAAAAGAATGTAGGATCTTAGGGATACGTTCCTCTGAAGATAGGGTGTTAGAGACCAAGTCTTAATCTGTATTCTGTGTGCATTGCTAATCCTCCCCGGATGGAGGGGGTGCGCTACTGATGCTACTTCTAGCTCTGTTATGATCCATTTTCTTAGGAGAGTTTGCACATCTTATGGTCCTTAATTTAGCTTGTATATAAAGCTGGTGAATTCAACAGAATTCATTATTAGTACATTGTATCTGTATCTAAGATCTGTAGATCTGTATCTGTATCTAAGATCCTGATGGACCTCTCAAAAAGTAAGTGAAGTTTGATTCCATTCAGTTCATTTGATCACATTAAGAAGTGACAGTGTGACTTTATTTACTCCTGGAGATGAGGACATGGTCTGCATGGGCTTTAAATATTGCATGTTCTAACTATAAATACAGTGCAAGCATCAACAGAAATATTCTAATTTAGGAGGGTTTTCCAGTATATAATTTTCTTGAATTCTTAACCTGTTTCAGTAAAAAAAGCTATATTTGTTCTTGATATATGTAGCTGAGGATAGAAACGGGAAAAGCCGTAACATGTACTTCATTGCACTCTATCTGTTTATAGAAAAAGGGAGAGACTCATGTCTTGTTGATTATAGGTATTATGCAACTGAGACAATTTTACTCATGTCTTTGAAGTTGTCATGGTTTAACCCCAGCCAGCAATTAAGCACCACACAGCTGCTCGCTCACTCCCCCTCCCCGACCTTCCCTTAGTGGGATGGGGGAGAAAATCAGAAAAAAAAAAAAAAAAAAAACAAATTCATGGGTTGAGATAAAGACAGTTTAGTAAGACAGAAAAGGGAGGGAAAATAGAAATAATAAAAAAATATACAAAACAAGTGATACACAATACAATTTTCACCACCCGCTGACCGATGCCCAGCCAATTGCTGAGCCATGGTGTCCCCCCACCAACTCCCCCCAGTTTATATACTGGGAGTGCTGTCATAAGGTATGGAGTATCCCTTTGGCTCATATGGGACAGCTGTCCTTGCTGTGTCCCTTCCCAGCTTTTTGTGCGCTCCCAACCTCTGCTGGCAGGACAGCATGAAAAGCTGAAAAGTCCTTGACTTCGTGTAAGCACTGCTCAGCAACAACTAAAACATCAGTGTGTTATCAACATTATTCTCATCCTAAATCCAGAACACAGCACTATACCAACTACTGGGCAGAAAATTAACTTTATTCCAGCTGAAACCAGGACAAAGGTAAAGGAGCAAAATTTCATTTATTTTTCTTTGTTTTGTTTTTAAACAATTATTTGATTTCCAATTAAATAGAAAAGGAGGTTCAAGTTTGAAAGCTGGAACATTCATACATTTAAAAAGTTATAAATATAATACTGTTCTTGAATCTTTTATTCTGGATCTATGTTATGACAGTTTGGAATTTCATGATTATGTGCTGTTTTTAACAAAAATCTCTACCACATGAGAATTGTTTGATGAATGATGTAAAAGGGTGTAAAAGCTCAAAATCAAAAGTATTTTGGGATTTAGGCCAAAGCTGTCAAATACTGAATACCATACCAAACAAAGTCAGGGCCAATAGTCAGAATGTTTTGCTTCAATATTTTCTGAAGAGAACAGTGTGATTTTTTTCATTTGCTGCAACACTTCATTTCAAAATTTATTTCAATTTTAAAAAGAAATTTATTTAAGTTCAGTGAAATGGAACATGCTGACTAAGAAAGAGAAAAAAGCGCTTTCTGTTTAAGTCTTTCCAATCAAACATAAGTTATTTTAGGTTAGCAAGAAGAATGCTTGGGGGGCATGGGGTGAGCGCCGTAGGGAATGTAAGCCACCCAACTTACAAAATCTCTTATTTACATATATATGTTCAGGCCTTGTTCAATGTCCAGCATGTGAAATGAGGCAATGATACGGGATGAGCAAAACAGAAAATCATAATATTCATGTGTTAGTTACTGCGTGATGTGGATGCTTGGCAGTGCATAATATAAAACACACGGTTTGAACCATTAAGCCCAAGAAATACAAATTTCCTTGGCATTGAGTGGCTGTGTCTGTCTGAGTTGTAAATAAAGGAGTCAACATGCAGGAAGGCTACAAAATCCTCATGCACAGGAGGAAGCATCTGGTGGATGGGAATGTCTGTACCTTAATACTTTTTACAACTTCAGGTATAAATGTTTTGTACCAAATATTATCATAGAATCACAGAATGGTTTGGGTTGGAAGGGACCTGTAAAGGTCATTTAGTCCAACCCCCTGCAATGAGCAGGGACATCTTCAACCAGATCAGGTTGCTCAGAGCCCCCTCCAACCTGGCCTTGAATGTTTCCAGGGATGGGGCATCTACCACCTCTGTGGGCAACCTGTTCCAGTGTTTCATCACCCTCACTGTAAAAAATTCCTTCCTTATTTCTAGTCTGAAATTCTGATATTCACAGTGTGATACTGCAAAAATATTTGCAAAGAACTTCACATACAGAGTCCAGTAGCATCATGACGTTCCCTGGCCAGGGATCATTTCACCAGTCATAAGCACCTGACTAATACCTACATTTTAAGTGCCTTATGGACAAATTTTCTTAAACAAATGATCGTATTTCCCAGTAGTCAGTGAAGAGAGGTAGACAGTTCCATGTGCATATGATCTCCCTCTGGAAAGCTTTCCAAGCCAAATAGGAAACATTAGCATTAGACCCTTAAAAATCAGGAACAAGTTAAGTACTTACTTTGAAAGTAGTGAGTCATACCCACAACTTTTATTTTTCTCACATGGGTTGATGAGACTGACTAATTGTAGCAGTCATTTCATGGCCCTGCATCATTTCAGTTTTGACAAAGCACAGAAATTATGAATATAGAGGCAGCATGTGGCAGAACAGGCATGTGCTTAGGGCGGTCCTTATCTCTCTTAGAGCAAGGTTATATCTACACAATGTTGTATACACAAACCTGAACTCAGGTCAAGGTAGCTCCTCCAATGAGTAGACACATTGCACAACTGCCCAGCTGGGTAAATACTAAGCTGTGGTTAGTCTAATACTGAGCTCTACAGTACCACACTTTCTTTAAAGCAAGTGCAGGGCTAATTCAGGTAGATCTGTACTGAACTAATCAAACACAGTATAACCAGCCGGTCAAAAGCGGTGATTATCCTGCTGTATTCAGCATTGGCGTGGCCTCACCTTGAGTGCTGTGGGCAGTTCTGGGCCTCACAATTTAAGGAGGATGTGCAGGTCCTTGAATACATCCAGAGGAGGGCAGCAAAGCTGGTGGGAGGGCTGGAAGGCGTGTCCTGTGAGGAGTGGCTGAGGACTCTGGGCTTGTCTAGTTTGGAGAAAAGGAGGCTGAGGGGTGACCTCCTTGCTCTCTACAGCTTCCTGGGGAGGGGAAGTGGGAGGAGGTGCTGGTCTGTTCTCCCTGGACTCCAGTGACAGGATAGGTGGGAATGGATCAGAGCTGTGCCAGGGGAGGTTCAGACTGGACATCAGGAAGCATTTCTTTACTGGGAGGGTGAGCACACACTGGAACAGGCTTCCTAAAAAAGTGGTCAATGTCCAAAGCCTGTCAGTGTTTAAGAGGCATATGGACAATGCCCTTAATAACATGCTTTAACTTGTTCAGCCCTGAGTTGGTCAGGCAGTTGGACTAGACGATCATTGTAGGTCCCTTCCTACTGAAATAGTCTATTCTATTCTATTCAACTACAGCTGTGTGTCAGGCTGTGATACTAACACTTTTACACTGCACAAAAGAGAGCTTGACCATCTTTCAAATTTAAGCTTTCTACAGGTATAGTCATCTACATATATGCACATAAGAAGTATTTAAATCTTGCCTTATTGTGCATAAGGAATTGAAAGAAAAGTTAATTATTCATTTAAAATGCTGAGTTTCATTTTAGCAGCATGTTAGTCTGGCTTACGGATTTGTTTAATGTGTCTCCTTCTGTCCCCTGGCATTTTCCTGACAGACCTTTTACGGTGGCCACAAATCAGCAAGTGCAGATCACCTGAACTGGAGACATTTTCATGTTATTGGACTGATGGAAATTTTTATAACCTCACTGCTCCAGGAAGAATACAACTACTGTACATGAAAAGGTAATAATATGGAAAGAACAAAAGAAAGAGTAAAAGAAAGAGAAGTTATATATTTTGCTATGACTGTTAGCTTGTTGCTGTTAGTTTTTTGCTATGATATGAGCCATACTGGTTTAAGGGCATAAAACTGTGGTTTAAGTGCATATTTTTCAATGTCAAAATTTGTTGTTAATTACTCAGCAATTTGCAGCAACAAGCATTACTTGGCAGATAAGAACACATTCTTATTAAACTTAGGTCCAGGTTTCAGAATCCAAAACTGAACACTGTATGACTTGGGAAAGTTTTTAATAGGTAACTTCAGTTTATTTGTTATCAACGTAACTTACAACTGTGAGTTTTGTTATATCTGTGCACAGATGTGGAGTTTGGATACAATCCCCTTTCAAATTTTTATTAAAGTTTTATAAAGCTCCCACTGATCAGTTTCTAGATTAAAGTCTGAATGTGCAGGTCCTGGTGAAAAGGCTGCTCTGAGGCTGGAGATGATGTTTCATTGAGCCCTGTTCTATTCCAATTCACATTCCACTTAAGCTTTTGTAATTTTCAGGTTGTAACAATGATTAGCCTGAAAGAGGAGAAAGACATTGCCAGTAATGTCTAAGGAAAACAGGGCTTTTGTTCACTGGAATAGGAGGATGTGAGTTTCTGTTCCATCTAATGTACTGAGTTTCATCCTTTTTTTTCTACAGACACTTTCTACAGGTTATCATACATTTTCTTGGAAACATAAGCCTAATGACAAGTCTGGCTTTCCTACTTCTTCTGAGATCTCTCAGAAATATAGGAATCCAAGTTAAAACCACTACCTGAGTGTAAATGTTTAGCTGGCAGTTGTCAGTGGCATGTACCACAAGAGTACAAACTTTAAAAATTAATTGAACTCTACAATAAAGCAGTGCCACATACATTGAGCAGATCACATACTTCATCTTTGTCCTAGAAATCAGAATACTGCAATAAAAGATGTGAATTGAACATCCACATTAAAAATATTTTTGTTTCAATGTGCAAGCAACATTTAAGGCTCGGGACTGAACTCAGTCATCTAACCCAGTCTCATACTTAACACAAGCCATAGTATCAAACCACATACACCTTTATCAAGTCCTGGCTCTGGCAGTACTACAGCATTTCCTTTAGAAAAGTGTCTGGTCTCATCAGTTAAGCACAAGACTGGTGCTTAGTGGCAGAAATGCTTCTTATGCAATTTAGGTAGCATCTGCCTTTTTACTTCTTAAGCACCCACTCCAGTATTGAAGGATACACTTGGTGTAATTGATTTAGCTTAATCCTCCTACTGTATAGCTTCAATAAGGCATTTACAGTATATTTTTAACAAACCACAACTGTAATTTTTGAAAATATCTGTGTTCAGTCTATATTTGGGCTGAGAGAGGGTATCGAGAACAGCAACAGCAGATCTGTTCGCTGTGAGATTTGTTTTTCTAAAGTGACTTCAAAAATACTGAATAAATGTCTGTCACTTTTCCTGTAGACTATTTCTAACAATTTGGTCATTCCCATTTTGCTTTAAGTGAAGACTTTTTTGGTTTTGAACATGCTGTGTAGTTTCAGCTTGGCTGTATAAAAATGACCCTACACAAGTAGCAGTGTTTCTCAGTCTGAGAATTCATGCCACTCTTTATAACTCAGCTGGTTTGTCCTTTTTAAGGGACGAAAGGAATGTGATATTTCCTGCTGCAATTCTTTTATTTACAAAGAACATTTATGAATTTTTGAACAAAATCAGAATAGAAAAACATAAGAGGTTTCTTGCTAGGAGTTCCAAAGCATGTGTTTTAGAAGTTCTGTATCTGAGGGAATTTAGCCCTTCCTCACTCACAGTGCTGTATTTTTCTTCCCTTTGTTCACATCCTGCTGTCCTGGGTTGGTTTGCTCCAGGTCTCCTGGAGTATCCACCCTTGGGCACTTTCCTGTGTGCACAATCAATGCCTACTTCCCAATTCAACTCCCCAGGGCAACACATTCCCCTGTCCTTGGCTGTGCAGGTGTTGCAGTATTAATCTGCCATAAAGAATGATTTTCACCGTTTCAGACTTAATTATGTAGATGGACATCTTACTGCAATTTAACTTTGCCTGAACAACATTTGCTTAAATGCATATCAAATTTACCTAAGTTTGTGGTTGCTGGTAGTCATAAGCAGCTACCAGCATAGCAAGATGTGCCCTCTGACTGTTCTTTTGGAAGCAACATCCAAAGCATAGAAATGCCACTAACAGTACATGAGAACCTAAACTCATTTATACAGGTTGCTTGGATAGTGGTTTGGTTTGATTGTAAATCACAGTCAATATTTGCATGGTTTACTCATTTCCATAAAAGTTATGACTTATGAACAATGTGTCTTGTAACATCTATAATTTGTACTTTGCAAGATCTATAAATCTCTCTCTCATGTATATTGCATTTTTGTTGTCATTCTAGGAATGATGAAGACTGGAAAGAATGCCCTGATTATATCACTGCAGGAGAAAATAGCTGTTATTTCAACACATCCTACACCTCTATTTGGATACCGTATTGTGTTAAGCTTGCCAATAATGATGAAGTATTTGATGAAAAATGTTTCAGCGTTGATGAAATAGGTATGCTTCCATTATGCATTTTACCTTTATGTATTTATATCACAATCAGTGTGATGCTATAAGCTTTCATATTACTCATACTGTATTTAAATTTTCCCTTTCAGAAAGGTTAGTTTCTAAAAAATATATATAAGAAGGGATTTGGTTTTGTAACATATGTAATGTGATCCACACCAGAAAATTTTGTGCACATTGGAAGAAAGCTGAAAGGATAAAAGCAAATGTGTGGTTTCTCTTTCTGAATACCAGTGGTCTCTCAAATGTGTGCAGATGAGCTTACCTTTGCTGTCACTCTGAGCCCTTTCTAATGGATGCTACATACACTTATTCAGTGAGAACAAGGATGATGTTAAAATGTTGATCCTACAAAGTTCTGGAACCAGTTTTTTGTTACTGAATCAACACTAATCCACATAATCAGGTTGTTTAGCATTTCTAAGATAGAATTTATATTTATTGCAATATGAATTGTGACTGTCTGGGACTTTGCAGATGTTATTGCTTGTTCAGGGCAGTGGTGTATGTATATGCAATTAATTTATTCCTGCAAGTGACTAGAATACCCACGCTCTCTTTTCTTCAGCTGAGCAAAATTAGATGAATTTTTCAGATACCATAGTTTTTCAATGCACTTCTGTATTAGTTACTAAATATTTATCTTTCTATGTTACTCCAATTATTGTTTTTATTTGTAGTGAGAACTCTAAATCTGAATTTTAATGGAGAATTGTTTATGTCTCAGTGTTTTGTAAGCTGCTATGGAGAAAAGTAGCGTAATAGGTAATACGTTCTTAGTCTTCTTTATTAGTCACTCAGGTGAGATTTATACAGAGCGTGTCTACCACCAAGGGCAGGGTGCCTTCTTGTTACCAGACTTGTAGTGACTTTGTCATTGATTCACAGGTTTAGATTTTAATCAGCAAATATGCGGTTAATATGCTTTTTTAGTCTTGAAATCATTTAATAGTGTGTAGTAAGAATGATAATTTCACATTGAAAACTGGCTGTTTTATTCCAAATACTCTGTTTAAACAGTACTACCTGATCCCCCTGTCCACCTTAACTGGACTCTGCTAAATACTAGTCAGACTGGGATCCATGGGGATATCCAAGTAAGATGGGATCCACCACCAACAGCAGATGTTCAGAAGGGATGGATTACTCTGGAGTATGAATTGCAGTACAAAGAAGTTAATGAGACAAAATGGAAGGAGGTATGAAGCAAATATTTATTATACAATAGTCATAGTACAGTGCAGGCTTGTTCTGTCCCTAACACTTCTGTACTACTGTGAAAAGCAACAGGTTTGTAATTGCTAATTAAATGATACCTTAAGTATTAAACAATATACGCATATTCTTCTTAAGTTTTCTAGCAAACATTGTGACTTTATGTGTCAAGATAGTTGACACACAGGATAATAATAACAAATCTTGAAATCCCTGTGTTAGATTAGAAATTTTAGCAATAGTCAGATATATACAGGTTTTTTCAAGGATAAAATATTTCTCTATTGTTTTCTTAAACCTCAGCTATTTGAAACAGTGCATGGTATTTTTAGTAGTTGGAACAGGAATATTTTTCTTGGAAAATGTCAGCGTGCCAGTCCAGATTCTTCAGAGTACCTGTAAAGTTCTAGTATCTATAATTATCATTTCAGTAGATTAAAAAAAAAAAAAAAAAAAAAAGAAAAGCTTTCAGTTATAGTTTAAAATTTGATACAATAAGCAAATAAAAATAATGCAACATAGATAAGACATACAGATTTCATACCAGACAGCAATGGGAAATTTGTGACAATATATTTTCATGGATAGTCCATGAAAAGATGAAATATATATACCCCAAATCTTTTAAGTTTTCTGTTTGAAAATCACTTAACTTCTCATGTAGTTAGTTTTCCTATTACAGGGAGGAAATTGTACCCAGCTTACCTGAATGCATAGGCTAAGTGTCAGTGTGTCATGGCAAATCTGCATATGGAGAACTCTTTCTGAATACCAGGTCAATGCAATAAGAACATCGTTTCAGAGGAGAACCCTTCTTTTGCTTTCTTATTAATATGAACTGAGTTAACTGACAGAAGGAAAGTAGATAATACTGTTTTGAATTCATCTTAATTGGCAAAAGGCAAATTTACCAATTGAAACATAGTCAAACTGGTTTGCTTGCCTTCATCTGCGAAAGACCTTGGACCCCTCCTCCTCTCTGATCCTTCTCAATGTTTATCCTACTCCTTAGTAGTAAGTCTACAGCCAAACAGGCCTTGGAATGTCTATAACTTTTTCCTAATACTTGTCTGAATTTCTTCCTATTCTGTTTAAGCTATACTTACTGTATAGCATCTATATTTTAAAGCCTACAAAATTAGTTAAGTTTAGGCAGTAAATCAATACACCTTAAGAACCTGAAACTCTGCAGAGTATTTATGAAATTTACAAAAGCAGGTGGCAATACGGATACCTCTTTTAAAACACACAGTTTATTTTTTTTTATAAGCCTTTAGGTATCAATCGTATAAATACCCTAATAAAGCTTTGTTCTTGCTCCAGTACCATCAATAATTCCAGCATGCCTTGAGAATAGCTCTTCTTAGGAGAGCAAAGATTTGAAGATCGGTGTTTCTTCTTTCAGAAAGCAGATAAGAAATTGCTGAACACTATACTTGCCTCATGAAAAATAATACTATAGGTTATCTTGTACTGCAGCTGTATATATTGTATGTTATTGTGCCTTTCAGCTTAAAAAGACAAACATGGCATAATTCCCTGAGATGCTATCAGAGCACAAAAGAGAAATTTCTGAACAAAATCTTGGTCTGGCCTAAGACAATAGCAAAACTCTGAAAAACAGCATTGGAGCAACAATTTCACTCTTTGCATTCTTTGCTACAAATATCTTCTGTGCTGACTGTTGAAGCAGTAAAGAGACAAATGTCTAGTTATACTGTTATTACTAGTGTTTTACACAAAGGATAATCTTTGACTGCTTAAATATACCGTAATGCTTTGTACATGTAACTGATACAAAAAAAAGAAACAAAAATTAATTTACAGTACTTGAAACTGTACTGTCTTCCCCTTACTGAGACTTGTTTGTCATTTTTTTAGATGCTTTGGGATTGAGGTGTTTGATTTTTCATGCATAGCATTCTTTTTTTTCAATGTATTTTCTAATTAAAAATAGATAACATGAATTGAAAGAGGACTAAAACATTAATCAGTAAAGTGTTATAACAGTAAGTTACGGTGATAAGAGGATCAAATTTTTTTTCTGAGAAACTTCCTAAAAACAGTAAAATCTCCACCCTCATATAGCAGGTGTTTATGAGACAGAGCCAAATGTAATATGGCTCACAGTTTGAAAAAATATCATCATTGTTATTAGCTCCTTGCTGGGTATATTTTTAAAATTGTACCCTCTTATCTTGAAGTGTTGCCCATTACATTCACTAGACTAAAATTCTGTCTCCTCATATGTCTCTCCAAGTGTACTAGTCATGACTTAGCAATAGCTATACAGACCCTGTGAGGCTGATGTGGTTTTCAAACAAGGTGTGAAAACACGCATCCCTAAGAATCTCCACTAATTGTCTCAGGAAAAAACAAACAAACAAACAACAAAAACCTACAAACAAACAGACAAAAACACACCCTACCCATAAAAATTTAGTGTACTATTTCTTTGTGGCTTCCTAGCACAAAATAAGTAAACCCTTTCTAATACTTTCCAACTGAATAGTCTTCACATGTTAAAAGCCTTTGTGGTGTAGAGCAATGGTTGTCCACGATCTTGTGCCCAACAACTAGCAGAGTAAAGCAGTCTGTGTGGGATCACTGCCCCCTCCAAAATCTGACTGGTTGGTTCTCAGAACACTTGAGTCTGGAGCCACCAGGGATCAGGGAACCCCACAGATCATACCAACAGAATGTGTCTCAAGTTTAGATTATGCAGCTGCAGTGATTATAGGATTGTATGGTTGAAGATTCTTTCAAATTCCCTATGGCTGCTGTTTCCCAGGTGTTGTAATTCTTAGCTCATGATGAGTTTTGCCAGTATCATGCTTGATGCTTAAGTAAAATTAGAATACGACGTCTGCCACATGGATTTCTCTGTTGAGCACATTGTCCTGTGTACTTTTGTTGGGCTGTTGGAGCTAAAATACATATTCTTAGAGGAGTAATAGAAGAGAGAAATTTCACATATTAAGACCTCTAATGTGACTTCCTACGTGGTTTGATATGCAGCAGTATTAAGTATGTTGTAGTTAATACTTAATATAGAAGTCTCGAGACCAACAATCTGATGCCAGCTCTCACAGGTGTCCATTATCACATTTTATACACAGTTGAAGATTTTGGGAGTTATGCAGTGTTCCCCAAATAAATACATGTGTAAGATGCAACACATCTGGTTAGAAGGCCTTTAAATCATTTCTCTTTTTACAATTAATTCCGTAATTAATTCAGTAATGTTGTATTGTAACAGTAAAAAGGATTTACAATTTGATAAGATCAATGGGAGATGTTCACACCACCTACTTACAGCATGTAACTGGGGGCAGCTGCCTTTCTTCACTGACTGTATTGAGAGAGAGCTTGGATTCTCCACTTTTTGTCCCCTGAATCACAACAAAGCCTGATGGCTAGTAAGTCAAAAGTAAATGGTGTGAATTTTCTCTCTGAACTCTTCTCATGGTATCCTTACAGTTCCAAGTAGCAAAAACACCTTCAAATGTTCATTTCTGAAATCAAGAAGCAGTGTAAAATCGCCAGTACAACTCAAACAAATAAATCACAGTCCTTCTGTCTTTACAGTTAGAACCCAGGATCTCAACAATGGTTCCACTGTACTCTCTGAAGATGGGAAGAGATTATGAGATACGAGTCCGATCAAGACAACGTACCTCTGAAAAATTTGGGGAGTTCAGTGAAATCCTTTACGTATCTTTTTCTCAAGCAGGCATTGAATTTGTTCATTGTGCTGAAGGTAAGTAAGCAAAGTGCAGCAAAGTGGTTTTATAACCATGTTGTCTTTTTGTCTTTTCGGTGGTGGTGAAAAATACAGATAGCTTTAAGAATCAGAAGTAATAACTGTTGTTGCACATCTTATAGAGCCTAAAATACAGTTAAAACTCATATTTCATTGTCTAAAATGAGCACTCCAGTAGTGAATTGTCACTTCTATTAAAGTGTTATACTGCTGGCTAAGTTTGTTGTCAGAATGATGTGCTTTTCTGAGCTGCCCAATTCTATCAAGGACAAGTGAGTGTTTTTCGGATTCTTGCTTCTGTCTTGTTTTTAAAGTGCTGTTAAAGACAGAAGAAGAAACAGCCACTGAGCACCACATTTCTTCTACTAAAAGAACAAGACGGTGCCTTTTCCTAAAGCATTCTCAGGTCTGAGCTACTAAATGAACTTTTCAAAATGTGAGCTCTTCATCAAATTATTTTAACAAGCTGCTTCACTTCATTTTCCAGGGTATTAATGAAGGTGTTAAATAAAACCACCCATAACTCTTATCTTTCAAAATCTTGCTATATTTCCCTTTTTAACTCTTCATATTACTAGTTTTCATTCCTAATTTTATGAACAGCTAATGTTCTGGACATGTGGCATTATTTTATTAACCCCAGCTGCATTAAGTTGTCAAGGTTCTCATATGAAAAAAATCAAAATTCTGTGAAAATCTAAGGCCATCCTACAAGTACAGTGTTCTTCAGTCACTACAACCCAGATTCTGCAAGTTGATCCATACCCATACATCTCACACACCAGTAGTGACCTGATTTGACTGAGAATTTATTCTTGCTTGTTTTGTATATCACCTTTAGAAACACAGAATTAAAATTTAAATTTTCCATGTTTTAAAAATTTAGACTAGTTAAATTCAAATGCAATATTCTAACTTTTTGAAGCAGCTGGACATTCACAGGTGTCACTGACATGACAAGGAGCTACTGGTTCTTCATTAAAATAGGAACCTGTCTAACACAGATATATCCAGATAGGACTTTACTCATGCCTGAAAACATGTCAAGTCAAAATCTAAGCTAGAAGCACAGGGATAAAACTGGTACCTGAATTTAATTGTTTTTTCCCCAAGAGGATGTATATTTATGTTCATGTGTAGAGTCCTAAAGCTTTCTGCCCAGTATTCGTTGGCCCAAAAAATGAGTGAAGTTTGTATGGAAAACTTAAAACTGGGAACAAATTAGAAGAATCTGAAACTACAGCCAGAATAAATTTCTCTATACTTTGTATTCTACAGTGTCACCTTAAGTATAATGGAATTTCCAGTGTTTAAAAGATAAAACATTTCATTTATCAGCATTGTTCTTCATTCCTACCATATTGCATTTCCCAGTGACCTGAATTTTTTGTAGCCACCTGCAAGATAAATAAAAGGAAGAATTTTTTTTTCCATTTGATGGTTCACAACATAATTAACGTTCAGCCTTTAGAAAGAGGAGCAGTATGCTTTTTGACACCACCATATTTTAGTTTCTGTGAGAGAGTTTGCCTATGATTTAGTATGCTATTAATAATGTTCTCTCAGCTCGAGTGAACAAGCAATAACATGGTCTGTGGCATTATATGCTGTCAGGACTACTGGTAGCATGTTCTTCATGACTGATTTTGCTACATATATTGTCTGTACTATGATCTTGTTTATATTTAAAAGCCCAGTCTGTTTTTGCAGGGAGTCTCAGTGAACCTACAAATGCAGTATGGAAACTAGTGAGACCAAAAGGGTATTTTTATTTCTGCTTAACACAGACCTTTCACGTTTAAGTAACCAAAACTTCTCCTACGAGTTTTTACCACTTTGGAATCCTCAGGTGGTGGAAGAGAAGGTTGAAATTAAAGATGCAGAAGAGATTCAGATCCCTGCTAACATGTTTTTGTTCTGTTGTTTCAGAAATTGAGTTTCCATGGTTCTTAGTTGTTATCTTCGGAGTATGTGGGCTGGCCGTAACAGTGATCTTAATCCTGCTGTCTAAACAACCAAGGTAGAGAGTTTTTATTTGTCAGATTTTATGTACTTGTAGCTTAAAAAATAGGGTGCTTCCATGGTTTCAAATCTAGCGGACTAGAAACTATTTTGAGGATTGTCCATTCTCATAAGCCACATGGACATTGGCATATGTATGTACTGTGCCTTCAGCATGGGAATCTGATTATGTTGACAAAAGCTCCTCCTTTTGGATTGCAGAACATTTTATTCTACAGTATTTACATAGTTAAGTTACTTGGGCTTTGAAGGGGATTGGTTTTTAAAGTCCATTCAAATTTTGTAAACACTATTTTTACCTACATACTGGTCAAAAGTTTCACACAAATATGTCTATATATTTGGTTTTGTTCTTAGGCTATTCCACTAATCTCTTGACTATTTCTTCAGTGAGCCAAGGGAAAGAGCTTGAGTCATAGAGGAGTGTTTGGTCTCTGTGGATAGACTGCAGCTCCTATAAATAACAGGAATAAAATAAAACAAAGCACAGGATGTGTCATTTATAAAAACTATAAAATTGTGTCATTATAAAAATGAAACAATGACACATTTTTATGTATATAAAAACTACAAAATGGTCTCAGAATTAATTCATCCCCTAATATGTGTGTTCAGGGATAGGTTTTGGTAGAATAATTCAGCTTGGATGTCATACCAGTACTGTCCTAGTCTGTGGAGCAACACCATGGTCAAGTCCCAGTGCACCCATGCATGTTATCAGTGGTCTTGTATACACACTTTGAAAATGAACATGAAGTGTTTTGCACATACCAGCATAAGGACAAGTCATTGAAATGAAAACAATATGGTGCAGTTGGAGCAGCTCTAAAAAAATAATTTAGGCAAGCAGCACTATGCTTTGGCAGAGCTTAATTTCAGGAAGCCACTCCCTGCAATAGCATTCTGGTCCCACAGTTAAGAGCAAGGCTCTTGATACAATGCATGACAAAATCTTGATGTGTCCGAATGGAGTAAGAACAACTCGCACATAGGACCAGGACCTCACTAAGGTCAGCATACTGAGGAAGGAGTGGCTTCATCACAAAAGATCCTGAGGACTGAAGCATGTCTTTGATCAGACTATTATCTTCCATGCTAATCACGACTGCTGGAGGAGGCTTTTCCCCACTGAGGACCCTTCATCTGGAAAGTTTTTCTGGACCTGTGGGCCTGCACCCTTTCCTTCAAGCTGGTGCACGTGGTGGTGGGAGTGGCAATGTCTTCTGCAGAGGAGCAGGCTGCATAGATTTCCCATAATGCAAAATATCCAGACTCAGTTTCCTCCTGTATATGAAAAGATACCAGTTCATATTTTCCTCAATTCTGATCTCACAAGATCTGAACCAGGCTCCCTAGGACAGATGCCTGGGGTTAGGCCATATGAATTGAGAGATGCAGGCTTGAATTATGCAAGGCCAAGAAAGGAGCAGAGTGTAGTTCTCCCTCCTGAATTTTTCAGGCAGCGAGTGGTAAAATCCCTTGACTGTTTTGTTAGAAGCAGTGCCCAATCCTGTCAGAATAGATGATTTGTGGACTCAACTGTAACTGCAAATCAAACTGGTACCCGAGAGTTCAGCCAGTGCACAGCTAACACAGCCCCTCCAGGGATTAGGTGGAAAATTACTGGAGTTCTGGCTCTCACTAAGGCTTGCTGGGCAGAACTTTGAGTGTCTGCCAAAAACAAAAACAGCTGGGGAATTTGGGCCTTCCATAGTTAAGCAGAAGGTGCCTAAATTTCTTTCTAGCATTCCTTAAGATTCCTGTGATCCTCTCTGGACCTCATCAAGGTCACTAACAATGCAGCAAAACTCATATTTGGATTTAGATCTACCATTCCCACAGCTTACTTTCTAAAATACACAAGTA
Organism: Strix uralensis; assembly: GCF_047716275.1. Taxonomy (NCBI): domain Eukaryota; kingdom Metazoa; phylum Chordata; class Aves; order Strigiformes; family Strigidae; genus Strix; species Strix uralensis. The sequence goes on along the minus strand of NC_134012.1, from coordinate 85,461,284 downwards.
ACCCAGTATAGAGAATGTTGGGTTTTCCTTTTGAGAACTACAGTTTATCTGTTTGCACAAGAAGGAGGGGTATAAAATGGAGGAGATAGCCATGACAGTCTATTGTTGGATCTCGACAAGGGTAAAACCCTGTCATTATTATATATTACTTGTTATGTTAATAATTCAGAAAAGTGTCATAGAGATGGCAAAATACTAACCTAAATTTTTGCAGTTGTGTTTCTGTTTTATTTATAAATTCTGAAGTAATTCACTTTTTCACCAAGTCCCTTTTTCTGTTTCCCTATTTAAATTCATTGGGCTTATGCAAGACTACTGTTTCCCTGAAAAAAAAGAATTTTGAGAAAGTCACTCTGCACACTGAGGCTGGTATCAGCTTCCTCTGAAAATTATATCAAAAAGGAAAATATTGACAGAGATCTAAGAATTTACTCTCTTTCTATAGAGCATTAAATTTTCAAAGACCAGACTCCAGAATGGATTGCCACATAAATGTATGTTTTCAACAAGGAAGGCTGCAGAAAACTTATTTTTTATTTGCAGTGAGAGAAAACAGTAATTCTTCTCCTTAGGTCTATTTGAAATTGAATCTTCAAACATTTCAGTTTTGAAGTAATTAAGTAAAAACATAATGTACGGCTCGCTTCTTTCTAACTTCCTCAGGACCACTGTCAATTAAAAGCCATCATTTATTTTTTCCAGGTTAAAAATGCTGATTTTTCCTCCTGTGCCAGTTCCAAAGATTAAAGGGATTGATCCAGATCTCTTGAAGGTAAGATTGTGGTCTGAAATCTACAGTGGGAATCACTGTAGTAGAGGCAGGTGACAATTGCTGTCCCAGACAGAAAAATTTTGTAGGAAAAAATTGTGACATGGGGGAAATTGCCACAGCATAGTTTTAATAAAATAAAAAACCCCCTTGCAATTATTACATCAGCTACAGTTACCTTTTCTTAAGTTAACATCATAAAAAGTACAAGCATTTTTTATTAATTCCTTCATAACATTAATTTTTTCTTGCTTTATAGAAAGGAAAGCTAGATGAAGTGAACTCCATCTTAGCCAGCCATGACAACTACAAGACACAGCTATATAATGATGACTTGTGGGTTGAGTTTATTGAGTTGGACATAGAAGACCCTGATGAAAAGAACAGAGTCTCAGATACCGACAGACTCCTGAGTGAAGATCATCTGAAATCACACAGTTGCTTGGGAGCGAAGGATGATGATTCTGGACGGGCCAGTTGTTGTGAACCAGATATTCCTGAGACAGACTTTAGTGCAAGTGACACATGTGATGCCATATCTGATGTTGATCAGTTCAAAAAGGTAACTGAAAAAGAAGGGGATCTCTTGTGCCTTGATAGAAAAGATAATGATGAGTCACTTCCAAGCCTTGCCAACACAGACACCCAACGGTTGCTTATGAATACTCAGTCTGAAAATAGCCAGCTGTGGCCACCTTTTGCAGACAGCATTGACTCAGCTAGTCCATCGGTCCATACCCAGCTAAGTAACCAGAATTCACTGACAAATACTGACTTTTATGCGCAAGTGAGTGATATTACTCCAGCAGGCAGTGTTGTACTTTCACCAGGGCAGAAATCCAAGGTGGGGAGAGCACAATGTGAAGGCTGCGCAGAACAAAACTTCACCATGGACAACACCTACTTCTGTGAGGCAGATGTGAAAAAATGTATTGCTGTGACTTCCCATGAAGAGGATGAGCCATATGTTCAGGAGCAAAGCTGTAATGAAGACGCTTACTTCACCACAGAGAGCCTTACCACTACCGGTGTCAATTTTGGAGCTTCAACAGCAGAAACGCCAAGTTCAGAGATACCTGTCCCAGACTATACATCTATTCATATCGTTCACTCTCCACAAGGCCTCGTGCTCAACGCAACTGCACTGCCTGTGCCAGACAAGGAATTCAATATGTCTTGTGGCTATGTGAGTGCAGACCAGCTGAACAAAATCATGCCGTAGCTCTTCTTTGACTAGGTGTGTGCAGTATTTCACAGCAGAGAGTCAGCTCGGGCTTGTATGCTGAAACCAAAATGAAGTCTAAAAGTTTCTCATGGTTCTTATGATTTTATCTAAAATGTTGCAACGTAAAATATTCATCAAAATATTCCTATTGTGTTCTGTAAATATTATCTATGAATTTGTCTTGAGACTGTTTTACTAGCAGTGACTGTCTTGTTCTTGTGGGTGTTGATTTTTGTGATACTAAGCATTGAAATTACTATGTTTAATGTACAGTAAATCATGCATTTTGATAAAGCTAAAATTCAGGTGGTTTAAAGTCTAGGAATTTAGTAAAAACTGTGCTGTTGGCAGAGATCTTTCTATCAGTAATTGGGAACTGAACATACAGGTGAAAACTAAAAGCAGCTTGAATAGATAACACACCTATTTTGATTTATATAAATTTAAAAAATATATTTTAATATTTTAGTCATAAAAACATAAACATTTCCTATTACAGTACACACTGTAATTCAATTATGGTGACCCATCCAAGGAATGTAATTGCTGCAACCTTAAAAAGGAGTTTTCTGTTTTATAAAAGTTTTGTTCACAGCAAAAAGAAAAAATAGATTTTTACAGAGCCATTTTATACCTCCAAAGAACCGTGTAGAAAAATTTTGAAATATTGTAGAAACTTAAGTAACTGATTCTATTACTTTCTTATGGTAACTAATATAGAAATATACATTCAATTTAAAGTTTTATAGAAAACTTTAAAATATACAAAATATTTGGGCAAATTATTCTGTTCTTCATCAGATTCTGGTTAATGCTAATAATACACTTTTTTATAAGCAAAATTTTGTTGACCACAGTATTAAACAGTGTGCAACTATACTTTCATTGAAAATTTTTGAGAACACATGAATAAACTCTGGTGACTTAGCAGCATAATCTCTTCACATTTGACCAACTTCTGAAGCCCTCCTACAGCCAAAGGTATCACTACATTTATTAGTTTGTGCCACATAAAGCCTTGATTAAAAAAGATAAAATAAGGAATTCAGGAGTTAGCCAGCAGTTCATTTTTAAAGATGTAACAGGATTAAAAGGCTTCAGTGGAAGAAGGGAATTGAATACAGTATTGTTCAAAAGTGTTTTTTGTTTTTGCAGCCTAACAGCATCTCCTCTGACTGTGTTAGGCAGCGTTTCAGAAGGAAAGGAGAGAGAACTGAAACTCAGTGAGAAAGCTCTCTTTGTTCTTACATATATTAAGAACTTGATGGAGCTTTGCAATGAACTATTACTGCTTCAGAAGTTACCTTCCTAGGGCGTGGTTTCATCACAGCAGGGTTCTTCTTAGAAAGCAGATAGGGACGCTCATTTCTTTTCTCTGACCTGAACAGAAGTGCATGAAGCGCAGCAAATGCAGGTCTTGCTCATGATGTCTCCCACAGAACTTACTGATGCTCTCTTTGTGACCAAGGGCTACAGGACTGGGCCCAACAAGGGGGTGGGATTTTTAAGTTTAGCACGTACTTTATGGTAAATGTGCATTAGATATTCTGCTAATTTGCTGCTATATTTTTCTAACAGCTACATTATTTAGTTTCATATAAAATTTCGTAGATGATAGACACAAATGCAAGTAATGCCTATGTGTGTGTTTGGAAGAAGTTTCTTACTCTGTTTCTATTGCCAAAAATAGTTAAATACCTCAATCAAACTCAGAATGTCATTTTGGTACTTTACTGGTCACACAAGCCGTTATATGCTGGTCAGAAGATGTGTCTTTCAGTTTCTATTTAACTTTCTTTATGTCAGTGTTTTGTTTGTTTTTCTCAGAGTTTAATAAATGTATTGTCCTGACACAATGTGTTTTATTGCAGATAATTATTCTTTCATGGAAAATAGAGATTTTATTAGGAGAAATCAGGAGTATTTCTCATTGAATAAAGTAGAATGCAGCTTTCCTTAGAATAGAAGCAGTGTCTAATGAGATCAGTGTTTTCACTGATTGATATGTATATAGTTAAAAATAGAAGCATGGACCTAAATATATAGATGGAGGTAGGACATGCTGTACCCAGAACTGGCCAAGACACGTGTTACTAATTCAGCAGATCAGTTTACCTTTGGCTGGCACAGCCTGTAGTTGCAAATAAATAAGCTTCACTAGTTCGAGATATACCTACAGTTGAATCCACAAATCAGATAGTCTGACAAACCTCGATAGTTACTTGTAGTGATAGTTAAAACCTAGCAGTATATGAACTCTGAAATATCAGAATTGTCAGATAGTCTGTCTCTATGGAAAATGTCGTATCTTGAACCTCTCCCAGTCTGCGTACTACTGCCTGTCTTCTCTCTCTAGAGGGAGGGAGGGCGCTGTTGGAGGAATCCAACTACTCAAGGGTAAGCCATTTTCTCCCAAGGGAATCAAGGTGTGATTCAGTTCCTCTACACACACATCCAGTGCCATTTAAGGTGTGTAATCAGGCTTCCAGGTGCTAGTTCAGAACAGCACAGGCCTTGTGTATGCTTTGTCTTATCTAAAAGCCTGAATGATGGTAGATGCATGTTTGGGCACTTGAACTGATCCCCAGTGGAAGAAAACAGCTTCAGGAATGCGAACATCTTTGTGTCAGGTAAGTTACCATTGTAGTTAATAGTCTAAAGAGCTACTTAGCTGACCAGATACAGGTGTCTGCTTTAGGTGAGCTGATTAGGGCTTTCTACTCTTCAAGATTAGAATGGGAGCATGGACATCTTGCTCATATTCAGACACCAAATATATTTGTTAAAGACATCTTGATGTTGGTGTGAATTTCACCTTGGCTGAGCCATTGGACAAGGTAAGCCAGAGAGGGCATTGCTGTTTTCTTTTGGTTCATACTGTCTGTTGAAACAACTTTGTAGAACTCAATGCAAATGAACTATCATGATGACTAAATATGCTTGTTTATATCTCATGCTTGAAGAACTAAGCTTCAGAGGGTTTGTGCCTTTTATAAGGCTCTAAAAATACCTGAGTTCCAGTGGGAGTTGGAGAATTCACAGCTTTAAGAAATGACAGTGAAGACAATGGTTCACCACTGCCATGTGGGGAACTCCAGCTCCCACTGCTCTCACTGTGCCAGTTCCAGTGCTCTCTGCCAATGCCCTTCCATGAGCTGATCCAACTTTCTACAATCTGAGAAAATCATTAAAGTATCAGAAGTTAGTTTCTGTTGATTAATGCGTTAAGCTGATTGAGCAAAGTCCCAGATGAGCACCAGGGAAAAAAGGCAGGACCACATGGCCAAGAGCTACAGTGATCTTCCCAGGAGAAAACAGCTTCCTCATGCAGCTCACTCATGCAGGCAAAAAACAGGAAGGATACACAGCTCAAGGTAGGTGTGTGTTTGCAGGGACATAGTGTAACGTTCTCTTTTGATAGTAACTGTCAGCTCGGTCAGCTTAAAGGGACTGTGAAAAGCCAGCTTGAGCTCCCTTCCACACCCAGCAGCAGTGCAGCTCAAGTAATCACATGCCTAATGACTGCAGTTTGTGTAGAGTGCATGTGGGTGTTCAGAAGAGAAATCCAAGCGTCAGACTTGCAGTTGTCCCTGAGCTTTACATTTTATACTGGAAAACTGCTGTTTTCTTATAGAACACAGCGACCTATTATTTCAAGATATGATGCACTTGCCAGACACAGAAAAGGTTATACACACTTGCAAAGTAACCTGTTTATTTACTTTCACCTTTTCTTTGAAGTGGGGGAAAATATATCTGTGCTATAAAGGGCCCCTGGACCAGTAATTTTTTATCTGCTCTCTTATTCACTTTGAGAAATAACGCTGCTGTTCCGATGCCAGATATATGAGTCAATATAAAAGTGACAGAATTCATTCTTTTAGAAATGCCTACTAAAATTGTAGTTTCCAGGTTTAATCAATGGCTAAATTGTACAAGGTGAAAAGAAACAGACATCACAGATGGACACTGTAAGCAAGGAGCATTTTGGTAGTAAACCCAGTAACTTTCACTGCATTGAAGTTTTGGCATGTAAACTGGCCACATTTGTTCCCATACTTGGAATGACATTTCACTCGTACATTGCCTGGCAGAGGCTAGTCTGTGTGAATATCTGTATTTGGAAACCATGTTGGTTCTCAAAAGCAAGCAGGACTCAAGTTGCTCTGCTGGCTGCCTTTTGGTGGCAGCAAGAAGCACACCTCAGTTTGGAAGAGTTTGATTTTGACCCTCTTTTCTCTGTGAAAGACAATGCACATTTCCAAGGCTTCAAGATACTGTTACAAAAGACTGAAACAGCACCATCTATACTGGTTTCCATTAAGATAAGAAATAATTTTGTCAAACATAATGACTTACACTTCTATTCTTTACTACCTGAGTTGAAATATTTTTCCTGACTGTGCTGGTTTTGGCTGTGTGATGCTTAGTTGCTGGCCGGGGTTAAACCACACTGACTTATGATACAGGAGGTGACATCAGCACCTTGTGAGGTTTGTTCACCCTTTCTGGATGCATTATCAAAGGTATGGTTTTTTTATTTCAAAATAGTAGTACTAAAGAAGAGATGAGTGTTCTATAGACTTACCATGTTTTTAGAAATGCTTCAAGTTAATGATGGCAATCTACATTGTGAACGCTCTACTGTCATTCACAGCTTAGTATTTACAACTATGTATGCATCAGCACAGTTGTAAGAATGGAAATTAATGCTCTGGTTCAAAGAGAAACTTAAAACAGTATGACATGTAGCCACAGCAACCTTTTGGCCCTGCACTGAGATGTGCTGTCTCAGGGGCTTAGTACCAGACACCCTATGGAAAGGAGTGCCTGACTCAGATTGCCTGATTTGAGAGGAAAAGGGAGAAAAAGTTTAGCCCACATTGTTAGTTTTATTAGGAAGCAATGCAAACTTGGAGGGGTGGACAAAGAGGTAAACACTACAGAATATTACCTTTTCATTACTCATTTTTCAGTTCTAATTCAGAATATCCTAGTTCACCAAAACAGTCGAATGGGTAAGAATTTAACCAGCTTTTACAGCAATTGACTTTGAGGAGATACCAGTGGATGCATTTCTCTCTTGGAACTCCCTCTGTTTAAACATAATTTTACAGTACAAATTCTTCTTTCTGACTAATCATTATTACAGAATCATCTAGGTTGGAAGGGACCTTGAAGATCATCTAGTCCAACCGTTAACCTAGCACTGACAGATCCCAACTACACCATATCCCTAAGTGCTATGTCAACCCGCCTCTTGAACACCTCCAGGAATGGGGACTCCACCACCTCTCTGGGCAGCCCATTCCACCTAACTACCCGTTCTGTAAAGAAATGCTTCCTAATATCCAGTCTAAACCTTCCCTAGCACAACTTGAGGCCATTCCCTCTTGTCCTATCACTTATTACTTGATTAAAGAGGCTCATGCCCAGCTTTCTGCAAATATTAATTGCACACACCGTCAGTGCTTTAACTGCCATAGAAACCATGCTGTCAGACCACACAGAAGCAAGATGTAGCCCAAATCCATTTCCATGGATTGTATATTACTTGAACACTCTGGCATAATTGTATTGAGCGAGGATTTCCTTACCTTCTCTAATCAGAGCTATTAGAGACAGCAGGCAACATTCAGAAACACAGGGAAAAGAAGAGAAACAGTAACAGTGGTAGAGAACCAGGCACAGTGGAGCAGCTGCCAGGAGTCAGCAACGCAAAGGTCATTAGCTGTTGGTGGAGCTGTAGGAGTGCTGTGGATGACAACTGTAGTCAGTTGTAGTAATGAAAAGCAGATGCAGCTATTAAAATCGATGCATCTAGTAAATTGACACAAATGTTTGACAGGTTTAATTTTTTTGCTATAGGCTTTGGTATTTTTTTTGCAAAATATGAAGTTCTTTATCCTAATATATGAAATTTACCTGACTGATTATACATTAGCTTCCTGAAATTAGTCTGAGAAAGCAGAGGATCCCTCCACATCGTGTTGCAAATTGAGAGAGAACATAGCTGAACTCCCCTCCTCCAAACTGGAAGGAATAAAAGTCTGCAGAAGACTTTGTCGGAGTAAAAGCAAAGCTGAAGAGATGACAACTTTCTGAGCTTCCCTGCACAGATGCTATAAATCATGCTGCCACTACTGTCTTCGGTCTGCTTTTGAGCTCATGCTGAAGGAAAAGAAAATCTGTTCCGTAAGAGACACCTGAGGCCTAGGCATGCCAGGAAACTGATTCCTCACACTTTTTTCTTCCGTAATGAAATTAATAGAACATATATTTTACATATTTTTCACTTGCATATGAAACCTTATGATATTATACCAGAAAGACAGAAAGTATAGAATGACACATCAGATAACTTTCTCATACTAAGAAAAAAGTTAAATTTTCTGATCTATTTCACAGCAGCTATCTGTGTAGCACATACAGTGCTACAATCTTGAGTTAAAAACAAAGGAAATACCAACCTTGCCTTTCTGAATGGAAAACTTCTTCAGGAACTAATTCTGTAAGCCAACTAAATGTACTTTCCTTGGAAGAATAAGGCACAAGGTTGGAAAGTTACCAAAGACAACATGATTTCTAACGAAACTGTGCTACCAAACGGGTGGGTTCAACACTTCAACAGCCATCTGAGTGCTGTCTGCTTGTTACCCAGAGATGTTATGATCATTATGAGCACACTGTCATCCATCTGTGGCCTAGCTGCGTGGGATTCCTTAAGCTTTTACCTGTGAGTGTTAGAATTCTTTCTTTGTCATGGCATATTTTTTGATGGACCCAGAAAGATTTGCTAGCACCTTGAAATGTCATGAAAACTTAAGTGAAATTTCCTGAGCCAAAATACCGATGGAAGAATGTGCAGCTCTGGGCAAGGACCTGTGTTAACTGCAATTAGATTCATAAACCTACAGTATCTAAAACGCAAAATTTTACTCATGTGTAGCTCATACAATTCGTAGAGGTAGTCAGACTACAAGAACAGACTACCCAAAGAATGACCTATTTTATGAAAAGCTCTAGGGACACAAAGTCTCATACTTTTATAGCATAAATTATGGCAAAGATGTGTCACTTTCTTCAGAATGTAATTAATATTAAGTGATTCCTACCAATCACCAATCAATCCATTATAACAACCTTCTGATTTTATTTCATTGATGAATGTACTAAATGACTATTTAGAAGCAAAATGCATGCTTTTAGCTAGGTGGAGCATTGTCACAAACAGAAATACAAGAAAGTAGAAGCATATCACAGAATCACAGAAACATCTAGGTTGGAAAAGACCTTGAAGATCACCCAGTCCAACCATTGACCTAACACTGACAGTTCCCGACTACACCATATCCCTCAGTGCTATGTCAACCCTACTCTTAAACACCTCCAGGGATGGGGACTCCACCACCTCTCTGGGCAGCCCATTCCAACGCCTAACAACCCGTTCTGTAAAGAAATGCTTCCTAATATCTAGTCTAAACCTTCCCTGGCGCAACTTGAGGCCATTACCTCTTGTCCTATTGCTTATTACTTGGTTAAAGAGACTCATCCCCAGCTCTCTGCAACCTCCTTTCAGGTAGCTGTAGAGGGTGATGAGGTCTCCCCTCAGCCTCCTCTTCTCCAGACTAAACAACCCCAGTTCCCTCAGCCGCTCCTTGTACGACATGTGCTCCAGACCCTTCACCAGCTCGTTGCCCTTCTCTGGACACGCTCGAGTAATTCAATGTCCTTTTTGTAGTGAGGGGCCCAAAACTGAACACAGGAATCGAGGTGCGGCCTCACCAGTGCCGAGTCCAGGGGTAAGATCACTTCCCTGTCCCTGCTGGCCACGCTATTTCTGATGTAAGCCAGGATGCCATTGGCCTCCTTGGCCACCTGGGCACACTGCTGGCTCATGTTCAGCCGGCTGTCAATCAACACCCCCAGGTCCCTCTCTGACTGGCAGCTCTCCAGCCACTCCTCCCCAAGCCTGTAGCGCTGCTGGGGGTTGTTGTGGCCCAAGTGCAGCACCCAGCATTTGGCCTTATTGAAACTCCTACAGTTGGCCTTAGCCCATCACTCCAGCCTGTCCAGATCTCTCTGCAGAGCCTCCCTACCCTCGAGCACATCAACACTCCCACCAACTTGGTGTCATCTGCAAATTTACTGAGGGTGCACTCGATCCTCTCGTCTAGATCATCAATAAAGATGTTAAACAGGAGTGGCCCCAAAACCGAGCCCTGGGGGACACCACTCGTGACCGGCCTCCGACTGGATTTAACTCCGTTCACCACAACTCTTTGGGCCCGGCCATCCAGCCAGTTTTTTACCCAGCAAAGCGTGTGCCCATCCAAGCCACGAGCAGCCAGTTTCGCCAGGAGAATGCTGTGGGAAACGGTGTCAAAGGCCTTACTAAAGCCAAGGAAACAACATCCACAGCCTTTCCCTCATCCAATAAGCAGGTCGCCCTGTCGTAGAAGGAGATCAGGTTTGTCAAGCAGGACCTGCCTTTCATAAACCCATGCTGACTGGGCCTGATCATCTGGTTGTCCTGCATGTGTTGTATGATGGTACTCAGGATGAGCTGCTCCATCAGCTTCCTGGGCACCAAAGTCAAGCTGACAGGCCTGTAATTTCCCAGATCATCCTTCCAATCCTCTTATATATGGGCATCACATCGGTCAATTTCCAATTGGTCAGTTACCAGCCAGGACTGCTGGTAAATGATGGAAAGTGGCTTGGCGAGCACCCCAGCCAGCTCCTTCAGCACCCTCAGGTGTATCCCATCCGGTCCCATAGACTTGTGTGTGTCTATGTGATGCAGTAGGTCACTGACTATCTCCTCCTGGATTGCGGGGGGGTCGTTCTCCCAGTCTCTGTCTTCTGGCTGAGGAGGCTGGATTCCCTCAATACAACTAGTCTTGTTATTAAAGACTGAGGCAAAGAAGGCATTAAGCACCTCAGCCTTTTCTTCGTCACTTGTTACCATGTTTCCTCCCACGTCTAGCAGGGGATGGATACTCTCCCTGGTCTTTCTTTTGCTGCTCACATACTTATAGAAACATTTCTTGTTATCCTTGATTGCTGAAGTCAGATTAATTTCCAGCTGGGCTTTAGACCTCCTGATTTCCACCCTGCATAGCCTCACAGCATCTTTGTAATCACTGTGAGTCACTAGCCCCTTCTTCCAAAGGCCGTAAACTCTCCTTTTCTCCCTGAGTTCCAGCCAAAGCTCCCTGTTCAGCCAGGGTGGTCTTCTCTGCCACCGGCTTCTCTTACAGCACCTGGGGACAGCCTGCTCCTGAGCCATTAAGACTTTCTTCTTAAAGAGTGTCCAGCCGTCCTTGTCCCCTATACCCTTCAGGACCATCTCCCAAGGGATTCTGTCAAGCAGGTGACTAAGTCAGTCCTTTGGAAGTCCAGGATGTCAGTCCCCTCTCCTGGTCTCTTTAAGAATAGAGAACTCTATTATTATATGATCACCGTGCCCTAGTCAGCCTCCAACTGTCACATCATCCACCAGTACTTCTCTGTTCACAAAGAGGAGATTCAGCAGGGCAGCTTCTCTGGTTGGTTCTCTCACCAGCTGCGTGAGGAAGTTGTCTCCCACACATTCCAGGGATCTCCGGAACTGGTCCCGCTCTGCTGTGTTGTGTTTCCAGCAGATGTCTGGGAAGTTAAAGACTCCCACAAGAACAAGGGCAAGCGATCATGAGATTTCTCCTAAATGCCTATAGAATATTTCATCCACCTCTCTGTCCTGGGTGGGTGGCCTATAGTAGACTCCTACTACACCATCTGCCCTGTTGGCCTTCCCGCTGATTCTAACGCAAGGACACTCCACCCTGTCTTCGCTACACTTGTACTCAAAGCAATCATAACAGTCCCTAACATACAGTACCACCCCACCGCCTCTCCTTTCTTGTCTGTCCCTTCTAAAGAGCTTGTAGCCATCAATTGGCACACTCCAGTCATGGCAGACTTCCCACCATGTTTCTGTAATAGCCACAACATCATAATTTTCCTGCTGCATCATGGCTTCAAGCTCCTCCTGTTTGTTACCCATGCTGTGTGCACTGGTATACATGCACTTCAGATGGGCTGATGTCCCCAGCACCTTATCGCGTTTAGAGGTCCTAAGTCTGGCCTGACCTTTCGCAGGTGTTACCACAGTTACATATGTGTCTTTACAAATTGTCTTCCTGCTTCCATAGCGTAGTAAATGATGCTTTAGACACAGGCATTCCTTTCTCACAAGACTAGCCACAACCCTTTAACTTCCATAGAAGGGCGAATAGTCACAATGGAGGGAAAAGAAAGAAACAAAAAAACCCAAACAAAATACTGTCCACATGGACTCCTTTGGATATGATCAATTAGACAAGATTTGGTAATCTCTGGAAAATGTAGTCCCTAACAAAGCAGTATGGTGTACTAGATATATGTAAGAAAATATGGTCCTTTCCAATCTGACATATATGTACACATTTGTGTGGTTCAAACACTCACTAACACCCTGATTTTTTTAGGAGTACAAGAACACTAGGTCGCAAGTTCAACATTACTTTAAATGTACAAGAGATCCAGAATTACAAATAAATTATAGGAATTGAATTGTTATATTGTACTTAAAATTGAAATTATAACAGTCTGACCCATCAGTATGTCAACAGAAAGATAAATCTGATATAAATGGGAAAACAAAGGAATGCAGGCTAGGTTACTTAGGAAGCCAGTGGAAGCAATACAATTACTTCTCTTGACTTCATCCTTCTTTCTCTATTGCTCTTCATCCCTAAGGTTCATCAGTCTTCTTTGTCATATCCTATTTAAATGGGATAGAATATCTATCTCTCAAATGTTTCCAAGCAAAGAATATTTCGCCTAGGCTTGCACTGTGGCTTGTAGTACAGAGCTTTGGCATGGTTGGAATGCTGACATAGCACAGTATAAATAGTAAATAGTAATTCATAAAGTGAAAATTTTTTGAGAAGAAAATTATTCTAGTGACTTCAAGTTTTACAGAATGAAATCATCCAAAATCAACAATCTATTTTTGCATAATTATGTTCTCACTGAAACTGACTCCAAGTGGATGATATTGATACATTCTAATGAAGAACACTTGACTACTGAATAACTCGGGGCATAAGAATATCTGAATCTGCCTGTGTGCATATAGACTCTTTCTTCCCTGTAGCATAGATTAAACTTTTGTATTAATGTAATTAAATTATTTAGTCTCGGTATGTGATTCATGTTTAGGCATGGTTACATATGTATATGCTTGAGAAAATTTTTAAAAAATCAACATAAATGAGCATCTGTGTCAGACAAAGAGCAAATAAGCAGTGCTACAAATTAATGTTTTCACTTCTGCTTGGGTCATGGTTGAGACTTTCAAAACAAAAATATTGTTCAGACAAGCTAAATGACTGCAAAGGTCTCTTAGGCTCTAATGACATATGAGGGGCTTTTTTCCTCTTGGAAACAGCACGTACCAGTCTGTCTATGCAACAAAGTGCTGGAACATGCTGTCTACCTTCAGTACCATATGGCTAAATATTTTATTAAAAGTTATGCTGCAGACGAACACAGGCTATTCCAGACAAAGACTTGTAGACAGCACGATACAGTGAGCTGGTTTTCTATCTGCAGTAATTTAGGAAGTTATTTCAGAAGGCAAACCAAAGCCATTTTAAATCGAGCATATGGTACAGTTAAAACAGAAGACTCTGAAAGGGCTCAAACAGATGAATTTCTGACAATCATTGATTAAGACTAAACTGTGATACATGAAAGATTTGCTTGTGTTTTACTTTGTTTGTTTCAAAGCTTTGGATTTTTTTGTTTCCCAAGGACTCCTTAACTACTTCCCTAGACCTCTTTGTTTAGATCTCCCTATGTAAATCACCAATGGCAGACTCAAAGCCTTCAATGGACACCTGGGCAACTCCTAGAATGGGCAAACTAAGATAAGGGGACTCAAACAAAAGGACACAGAGATACTATCTAGGGAGGATAATTTTGATGATTTAGGAAGAAGGCACCTTGACTTTACTTCACAGCGCATGCTCTGGAAAGAAGGTCAACTAGCGAACACGGTGAAGAAGACTACTTACTTCTTCCCTTGACCACCAAACACCCTCACTCTATTTTTACTATGCATGCTCAGACTATGTAAATTAATTCCGGGAACTCATTATCATAAGACACCCCTTTCCAGGAAATCTCATGAATATGTATGATTTATGTGTACGTAAACTGATGTCCCTTGCTAGTTCTTGGGAGCCCTCCTGGTGGAGAATCCCCAGGGAGACCCCAGCGCTGCGATAAAGAATACCTGCTTAACAGTTATACTGGATTCTGACTGTTGAGTGAATTTCTTTGTTTCAACTCTGTGAATTTTAGATCTGACCCTAATGACTCCTTCTGGAGAATACAAAATCCAGGCTTTTAGAGTCACAGAATGATATACATTTTAGGAGATTTCATTTCCAATTTACCTAGTGTTTACCTTCCTTTTTTTTAGTTCATCCTGCATCACAGAACCCTCCTGTTGAGATTACAAGAATATGGAATTCATACAAGCACCATCACAAATTTCCTGCCTACCATTGTCCTGTTACAAATAATTAAACTTGTGTTTTGATACATACCACAAACACTAATTCTAAGCCATTATTTTTTCAGCTACTGAAGCTATAAAGCAAAGATTAGGTCATCCTTTGCCAAGCAAAAAGACACAAGTTCAGAGGGAAAAATACTTTGTGAAAGAACATTTCTGTTCTTTCTGAACAAAATAACAGCTCAAGCACATGCTGAAACTAAATGGCCTTTTATGTTGTTTTATGGCTCCAATTATAAGGATAAGATCACATACATAGTCTCTCTTTTTTTTTTTCCCCAAGTCTTCCACCCCAAGACTTAGGTAACAAACATGCATGAGTGATGGTAACATGCAATCAACCTTTTTTACTGACGTTACTTTAATGGCTATAGATACTGTTTTAACAGATACATTTGCCTGCACACATATACATATTTATATATCCAAATGTGTTCTAGTATATTTTTCCCAGTCTGCTTATAGTAATCACCTTTGCAGTGGTTAGATGACATATTTACATATGGATCATTTAGCATAGCATTATTGTAAGTATAACATTTTTACCTAATCATGAGAATTGTATTTCAGTCTTCACTCCTTGTCTTCCTGTGAATGTAATCTATAAAATAAAACCACCAGTAATTAACACAAAAAAGAGTCTGTGCAATACACTTGGTTTACTGTGCATTAAAATCCTCACCACCCAAGAGTTTGTTGGGGTTTTTTATCTTTATAACAATCAACAGTGATTGTGCACCTTTTTCTGGGCCTAAGATGAGCACTTACTGCTGTGACATCTCTAACAAATAACTTTATTAAGCTCGGATTTTTTTTTCTTTATGTAGCAAATGTACCTTTATGTACCTTTTTAACAGTTTTTTGGGGGTGCTGCAGTTTACAAGAACAACAGAAAACGTGTAAAGTTTTGTAAAAATTGGTCAGTGAAGCAAAGTGAGCTACAAAACATGAGCAGCATGTACTGAGTTCCCTGAGAGACGACAGGAGTACCCCTTTCCCTATTATTATCCATCATCGTGACACACTAGGTGTGTGTCCTTTCCCCACTTGTATTTCAGCTGCAGATCTTCTATCCACAAAAATTATTTTCATCACTTTGTCTATGCCAATATCTCAGTGGACACCAACTCTCAGACATTCTGATAAAGCAGTTGCCCTCAAACAGCATTTGTGACCATGACTGGTAGGTTGTTATTTCTCTGGATGATCTCAGGCATGAAGGGTCCTGCATGCTCCCACGGCTTCTGATCTGTACAGCAAGCAGTTCTGCTCTTGAGGAGAGCATCATTCAAGATGCCACACCTTCCCCCTCTATTACCAACAAAACCAGACTGAGCTGAAAATGCTACCACATATTTAGCATTTCTGAGAACAAGTCCATTTATTCTAACATGCAGATATGACTCTAGGAATGTAATTTTATACCCTGTTCCTGAAAAAATCTATGTACATAAAGTAATTAACAGTTGTTTCTGTCTAAATCCAAGTCTGTAAAATAATTCCTCTTCAGATTATACTATAAAACAATCCTCTCCTTGAAGATGTTCCAAACTCAACTTGACAAGGCCATGAGCAACCCATTCTAGCTTTGAAGCTGGCCCTGCTTGGAGAAGGTGTTTGAACAAGACAAGCTCCAGAAGTCCCTTCCAAACTAAATTATTCAGTGATTCTCTTAAGTATGACAGATAGTCACTCACTCAGCACTACTAACCCTGAAACATAGTTATGATCATTTAAATGAAAAAATGGCTAATGTCTTTCTGTGAAGTTTTCAGCAAGGGTATCTACCGAAGAAGCCTATTCTACACTTATATTTACTGATAGGAACCCAACTGCTGAAGAGTCCCCACTGCCTCAGTACAGTTTGTTTCCATGGTAAGCCAGGATATTAAACCTTAGACACTCCTAGCAGGATTAAAGAGTGGTTGGTATGCCTTGATCATCAATTTTAGCCTAGAAATGAAGCAAATTACACCTAGTAAGGTGGGAAGAAGCTGTAAGAGGGAGAGTTGTTTTGTTTTCCTGTGGGACCACAGGGTTTGGTTGCCTCTGATTTCATGGCAATGTTATCCAACAACCCAGTAGGTCCCTACCAGTCCTACACATGTACTTAATAAAAAAAAAAAAAACAAAACCAAAAAACAAAAAACAACCCTGTCAGGATACTAAGTATGTTAGGACAGGGTAATCTTAACAGGATTTGTTACCAGATTTCAGTAACAGAAAAAAAAAAAAAAAAGAAAAAAAAGACATAACTTTCTCCTTTTCATATTTAAGTAAAACAGTTGATTTCCCAGCCTGTCCAAAGCAGCAGCACAACCCTCAGTCACCACCAGCATCGCAGTGGCACCTATGTACATCACCCTTGAGGAGCAGCCTGCCTACAGACCAGACAGCATCCCACTTGTAGTACTGACCTGCAGCTCAACAGCCTCGGGCCTCAAGGTGTTGTTGAGAAATTCTTTTACCAAACAAATTATTAACTTCGAATCTAATCACAAGAGTGATTACAGTGTACAGAGAAGGTATCCTAACCTTGAGAATAGATACATCCTGGCAGAATTGCTCAAACAAGGCTGTTCTTTCTTATCAGTTGGCTTGGCTGGACAACAAAGTTGAGAAACATCCATGGAGAAGAAATTGTCCTCAAAGGATTTGTGACCAGAAGAGGGAAAAGGAGTAGGGGGCTAACTCCCAAAACAACCACCGATGACCACACAAGACCCCCGCGCATGCATAGTGTAGTTTTGCAATGCCAGCATTATGTAAACGTAGTAGATAGGCAGAGAATTCTCAGACAATGTATGAATATTCATGTATTTAAGGTATATAAAGGATGAACTTTTGTTTTAGTGTGTGCATGTTAGGAGGAATGATCCCCCATGCACCCAGCACCGAATTAAAGAAATGTCTGCTTCTTAATGCTACATTGGTGTGTCCTGATCCAATGTCAGGGGAGGTTTCGATATGATCCCAAGAGTGAGATTAAGACACAAACGAGGTCAAATGCCATACACCCAAACCCATTTTTATTATTAAAAGTGAAGAGTGGTAGCAATAGGACAGAATGAAAGGAAAAGACAGAAATCAAGCAAGCATCTGGAATAGAGTTGAAAGAATAGTCACCACCATAGATCCAGCAGCGTCCCATTGGTCCTCAGTCTTCAGTTCTTCGGTGGTGGTGAAAGGAAGCTGCTACAAGTGTACTTGAAATTGCTAATGTACAGGGATCTGTAAAGTAGGACATTTAGTTTTAACGTTAGACATCTCTTGTGTTTTACTAGCTTTTATTATTCCTGTATTTTTCCTGTATTTTACTGTAATGTATATAATTTCATTTATACTTTTTCCTAACTACCCTCTGTAGTCGTTACCCAGTTACCCACTTATAAGATGTTTTAAAACCCTTAACTCCTTGCCTAAAGATAAAACAGACCTTGGACAGTCTGAAAAAAACCTCCCTGAGTACATCCCTAATAGCAGGAACCTAAAGAAAACAAATGCCTAAGAAGATGCCAGTGTCAAGATAAGTGACCGAAAGCTGGAACAAACAGGAGCTGAAGGATGGATGAAGTAATTCTATGACCATGTACGGACACTAGAAACCTAAAGTTCACTAACGGACAGTGTGAGAAAGGCTGTGTGGACCCCTAAGGAGGGGAGAAGACCCTCACTCTATTTTTACTATGCATGCTCAGACTATGTAAATGAATTCTAAGAATCCATTAGCATAAGACTGCCTTTTCTAATAAATCTAATGCATATGTATGCTTTTTGTGTATATTAGTCAGACAGTTTTGTTAGTAAGGCGGCACTTGTGGTGGAGCGATCCCCAGTGCTGCCCAGCGCTGTGAAAAAGAATACCTGCTGAACAGTTATACTCAATCCTGACTGTTGAGTGAACCTCTTTGTCAGTGGGTGCATATAGAGTAAAGTTTTCTGTTGCCTTTCAAACTCATTTGCATACTAAAGAGAGGCACGTATTCCACAAACTCATTTCCATGAGAGATGAGGAAAAAGGTGGAGCATGAGTTCTGCGCATACCTTGAGGGGAAATGGGGTGCACCACCCATTGTCCAACTCAGTCAGTGGTCGTGCTCACCCTGCCCACCTTTGGTTTTGCCTCAGTTCCCACAGATCTGCTGACTTCATGCTTCTTGAGCAATCATCCAGCTGCTGGGGCAAAAATGATCACCTCTTATCAGTTCTTATCACCTCCTCACTGGTGAAGTTGAAAAGTCATTTGCAAGGCATGCATGGCATCTGGCGTACACTATAGAGCCACAAAGTATCGGGCTTATACAATGGAGCTGGTGATCCGTGGTCCTTGTGCTTCATAAGAAACACCTGGTTTCACCCAGTCCACTGTTTCCCCCTTTGAGGTTTATCTAAGGAGTTTGTCAATACAACTGCAAGGGAGTGGGAGGTTGCATCCTTCGATACACTCCTGCTTCCTTGGGTGACATTCCTTAGACTTAATTACAAAGGCCACAGCTGGTCCTTGATGAATGTTCGAGGCATTACTGACACCACCCCGTGACTCAAAGCACACACACAAGCAAGCTTTGAGACAACCATTTGACATTTCAGTCCCTCACATGGTGTTAAGAGGTTCATTCCCAGTTTTGGTGGCAGTGTGAGCCCACAGGGAAGTGGCTGTCTTTGAAAGTTTTCTTAGAAGCCCTCTGTGTATTTTCCCTCAGAAAAAGGAGTGATAGGCCAGGGAGTATCACTGCTTGGTAGCCACAGTTACATGTGCAGTATAAATACTTAGAAACCAGAGATAAAGGGAATTGATCAATCTCTCTGACACTCTCAGAAGTGCTCCCATCCAAAGTCCATTTGCTGCTGTTCAAAGGAACGTTCCTTTGCACATGAAGTCCCCCCTCAGCTGACATTAATGTCAATGTGAGGGGCCGTTTCATTAAATAATTCACCCACGACGCAGGAGTGAAAGCAGGGCCTCGGCAGGGGCTCTGCACCTCAGCGCGGGGGCAGGGCGAGGCGGCGGCTTCCAGCGCCTCAAACCGCGCGGCACAACCGCGGGCCTGCGGCCGAGCCCACCAGCGGGCCGGCGGGGAGGGCGCTGAGGCGGCCCGCACAGGGTCAGTAGTGGTACGCTCCGCCGGGGCAGCCGGGTTCCCGCCTTCGGGTGCGCGCGCGCCGCTTTTTCTCAGCCGGCTGTGGGGCAGCGGGGCGGGTGTTGCCGCCCGGGGCGGGAGCGCCGTCATCTTCCTCGGTCTATCGGTTATGCCCGCGCACTGAGGAGTAAAAAGCAGTGCTTTGAGTGTTGAGTGCACCCGAGACCGTGAGAAGGTCTTACTTCTACGCAGGGCACTCTGTGTAGACAAACTTCAGGCGTGGGAGAGGGTCGCCAGGTCTCTGCGGGCGTCGCTGGAGGGTTTGCAGTGGTGCAGCTGGTGCCTCTGTCCAGTGGCGGTTGTCTGTGAAATTGGAGGAAGGAAGGGGATTCACCCCACTTGTGGGTGCCACTTGGGTGGTGGTAAATTTGGTCTGCAAATCATGTTTTAAATGTGCTCAGGGTCTTCAAAGAGTGAGTGGTTAAAGCAAGGTTATAGTCAGTGCAAATGTCAGGTCCCTATCTTAAGAGTGGCATTCAGAATAATGATGGCTATTTGAAATGCCTATTATTGAATAATTATTATATTCAATTGAGATATGTAGTTAAAAATTAATATCTACTCATTTTGGTTATAAATACAGGTTTCACTATTACATGAACCAAAAATAAAACCTTAAATTCCAAAATCAGATCATCAGCTACAATACTTTAAAAAGGATACTGAGAGCGCATGAATGGTAAGGTGTTAAAAAGAGACTAAACAAAGGTGTCAGTTTTATGACAGTCAAAAATACATTTTAAATCTTTAATTTTCCCCCTAGTGAAATAAATATAGTTCAAAATAGGTGGGAGGCTTAACAAAAAAGCCTTTGGAAGACATAACACATATAATGATATACACAAAAATAAAACTGATGAGTTTTCCTGCTGGAAAAATCCAACATTAATAATACAACATACTATTCTCAATTTACTGTTGCAGTTCAGCAGGAGTTTTATTCCCAGTGGCACTGCTGCCTAATGCTGCCAAGTGCTGAGCACATCCGGCCTTCTGAGAAAACAAGTGATGCCATGGAATAAGGAAACAAACAACAGCACACAACATGGCAGCTCCCCAAACTCCCATCCTTAGTCAAAATTTAGAGGGTAAAACACAGTTTTAAAAGTAGGATGAAAAGAAACGGTGATTGACAAACAGATAGGATGCTGCCCATCTTAAGGACTGGAAAGATCAGGGCTTGGCATTCACAATGTGTGTTTCGATTACCAACTAATAGAATATTAATATATGTAGTTGTTTTACAAAATTGAATGTATTAAGTATTTTAAACTCAATTATAACAAATAATTGCATTGTAACAACAGAGGTCATTAAGATTGCTAAATTAGTAAAAAATCACTAACTTAGAAGCATCAGTTCTTTAATGTTACATATATACTTAAAAACTGTTGATTTAAAAAAAGTTAATTAGACTTAGCTAATGAATGAATTTTACTCCCTCTGAGGAAACAGTGGATACAAGAGAAAAATTAGTATTAAACACAGAGAACTAATATCTTTATCTTACTGCTTTGGTAAGAAGTTACATGCACATAAAGACTTGTAAATATTGAATGACTGAGAAAATAATTCAGTTATGTCATTTTGGTTCCAGCTTAGTAGTTGTTCATTTACATACGTATTTCCACCTAACTTTACTGTAAGTATTTCTGTCTGGAAGCCCATTCAGTTTCTGGGTAGTGCACACATTCTAACTTCTGGTTCATCTCTCTCATTGTAATTTTTTGTTATTTGTGAAAAGACAGTTCATACATTACCACATAGAAATTATGCTTTTGTCTGGAATACATGGTTTATCCGGTATTGGAATTTTTGTTCCATGGAGCCTGATGTTCAGAGATAGTTTCAGTATTTTTAGAAACATTCATAGTGTCTTTCAGTTCCATCTTGCAAATGTATGTTGAAGATTCTCTAGGTAGAGTTTCTCCTAAAAATTAGGAATTGTGTTAATAATCTGGAATTATATGGGGGCTTTTCCAAATACTGTCTTTTTGCTCATATGGTTTAAGTGCTGCAGTGTCTCATCACTAATGTTAAGGCAATTTTTTTATAAGAAAATGTGTAAGTAACTTGAAGCCTGAGTAGATAAGTATTAGAGCATCTACACAGGTAAAAGGTGTAGATCCTGCATTAACGTATGCCTGCTAAAATCACATTTACTTAAGTAACACTTTTTAAGTTAAACAACAAAATTTCATCTGTTGCCTCTAAAATACACACACGCACAGCAGAGAATAAGTAATAATTTCAATTGATTGAATTTCCTACTCTTTAAAATGAGGACAGGATGGCCAATCTGTTTTAGCAGCATATCTAAAGACAAATTGGTCATATCTTTCAAAAACATCCTATATGCAGACTGCTAGTGTATTTAGATAAAATTGCATCATTGTGTCTATGAAAGTGGATTCAGGTTTACTTAATTGCAACAAAAATTTCCAAATTCAACCATATTATCTAACAGTTTGATACATTTTCCTTGGGCTCTCTGACACTCATTGTGTTTCCTAGAAATGCAAGATGTTAGGTTGGTTGAAGTTTAGTTTCACGTACAAAAATAGTTTTAATTTTAAAAAAAGTATTCTTTGTTCTGCTTACATTTGTGCATATGAAATCTTTTGACATAGTATGAATGAGAAATATATGAATTCATAGACCTATTTTTTATATATACAGTGATTGCCTGATTATATGGTCCAGAAATAAATGAATCACAGCCATGAAGAAACTATGAAGAAAATCAGTGTGGTGAACCTCGATAAACTTTTAGATAACTTCTCAGAGATAGAAAAGGTAAGTGAAGAAGGTAAATAATGTTGAGACTACTATCTATAAATATTTTGTGACATTTTAATAAGCTTTTTAAGCTTATTAATATGCCTTATAATACCAACTTTGAAAAGTGTTTGTATTGACTGTATCTTAGACTAATATGAGTAACTTTTGTGGAGTCTGAGAAGCCTTTGTTTCAGTGCTAGAATTTTAATGGTGCAGAGGCCAATTTTGGCTTCTCAGGAAAAATGTGGGAGTGTCTGTTTGTATCAGAAGCTGCTATTGGTGATAACAGTATTACACAGTTTTGCTGGACTAGCCATTCAGAAATTGTTCCTTGTTCTAGAAAAATGTCATTGCCATAGCAGGAGCATCTGTTCTCATATTCCATATGCATTGAGCTCTCTTTATTTTATGGATATGCCAGTTCTTAAGAGATTGATCCACTGAGGAAAATGAGTACTGTATTTCTTGTCAGACCCACGTTGGCCAGCTCTCTGGTGATTTCCTGATCAGTAAATCCATACTAGACATAATATAAAAGGGGCTTCTTAAATAAATTTAGCATTTCTCATGGAAAAAACATATTATACCAATTCCTATTGTAAGGAACTGAAAGAAGAAATTCCTCAAACATTCAACACAGCAAACCTCAAGGACAAGCTGTGGCCTTTGGATTAGTCTAAGGAATGTCACCCAAGGTAGCGGGAGTGTATCGAAGGATGCACCCCCCACTGCCTTGCAGTTGCATTGACAAACTCCTTGGATAAGCCTCAAAGGGAGAAATTGGGCTGAATAAAATCAGGTGTTTCCCCTCAAGCACAAGTACCCCTAAACTGGATACTTTGTGGCCCTACTGTACAAGCCAGACACCATGCTTGCCTTGCTAATGATTTCACACCTTCGCCATGTAACAAGAAGTGGTAACAAGAACTGATAAGAGGTGATCACCTCTGGGATGACCAATAAGAAGCATGAAGTCAGCAAAAATCTCTGGGAACAGAGGAAAAACCAAAGCTGGGCAGGGCGAATACGACCACCAACTCAATCAGAACCCATGCTCCACCTTTTCCCTCATCTCTCATGGAAATGAGTTTGTGCAATACCTGCCCCTCCTCGTCTAGTATGCTAATCAACTGATAAGATGAACTCAAAAGGGGACAGAAACTTTGCTGTGTGTGCACCCACCACCCAAGATTACCGGACCTGAGACAATGCTGGATCCAGGGGTGGTGATCCAGATTTTGTTGACTCTTTATCTCCTTTTCCTTTTCCTTTTCCTTTTCCTTTTCCTTTTTCCCTTCCCCTTCCTCTTCCCATTTCCCCTTTCCCCTTTCCCCTTTCCCCTCTCCCCTTTCCCCTCTCCCCTTTCCCCTCTCCCCTTTCCCCTCTCCCCTTTCCCCTTTCCCCTCTCCCCTCTCCCCTCTCCCCTCTCCCCTCTCCCCTTTCCCCTTTCCCCTCTCCCCTTTCCCCTTTCCCCTTTCCCCTTTCCCCTTTCCCCTTTCCCTTTCCTTCCCTTCCCTTATTAGATTTATAAGAGACCACATTGCTTATTAACCTTTTCCAAGTTTAAATTGTTCTCTACCTCAAGTGACACATTTTAGCGGATCATTCGGTGTCGTTTCACCCAAGGGGATCACAGAACCATTGCAACTGTCTGGGCTTCCAGTCCATGACACCTATTCACACCCATTACTCATGTTGGTGCTTAGCAAAGGCATTGACAGCCTCATATGCAAAGCAGTAGGAAGAACCTTGCTGAGGATCAATCCAGAGTGAGGACTACAGAATTGAGAAGAAACCAGTTTATACCTAGTGATGTAAGTCAGCATTCTTAGTTCTGCAGGGTAAACTAGCCATAGCACAGACTCTCAAGTCTAGCATCATTCTTCTCTGTAACAGGATTTCCAGAATGGCAAATAATACAGGTTTGCAGTGTTGTGAAATTTTAAAATTTTGTACTAATTTAAAACTCAAGATTGAAAACTTAAATCAAAAGGTATTAATATAACTTTAGTCTTTTTCCAATTTTCTAGAAAATATCAGAAATTAATGAAATAAATAACCTGCTGGTTCTTCGACTGGAAAAATGTAACAGGTTGTTAACATTAAGCCAATCAAAGGACGAATCAGTAAAAGAAGGTAAGTTATTTTTTAAAAGCGATATGGTTTGTGCATATATTCAGGAAATTCTGAGAAATACTTCCATTATTTTCAGTCATATAAAATACAAAAATAAAATAGCAAGGATCTAAGATACTGTGTGAAAAGCAGTAATGCTTAATCTGGGGTCATGTAATGGAATCCATCTCATTTGCATAAACCAGATAACTTTAATCCACAAACATATCTTCAGAGCTGGGTGAAAATAACTATTTTCCAGTTGATGTTAATATCCATCATTTTAAGAGATTTTTGAGTGCATGTAGTATCTATGAAATAAAAACCTTCCTTTTGTATTTTCTTTCACTTTTTCCTCTTCATCTTTTTTCTTTTGATTGTGTTATCTCCTTTCCCCAGGGAAACAATGTGTTGACAGGGAAAGAGGGAGAGGATCAGATGAGCTTGGTACACCTGATGATGTTATTGTGCCCAAACGTTTACCTTTCCCATCCATACAGGCCTCTTGAGCTTCTAGTGAACTGCCACAGTTTACAAAGCCAGCCTTTTTAGGCAAACTAACATTAGTAGTTTTACTTGAAGTGCTAGCCTGTGACTTATGTTAATCTATAAGGAGCTCAAGATGCCTGTGTAGAAC
Source organism: Strix uralensis (assembly GCF_047716275.1). NCBI lineage: Eukaryota > Metazoa > Chordata > Aves > Strigiformes > Strigidae > Strix > Strix uralensis. The sequence goes on along the minus strand of NC_134012.1, from coordinate 85,436,006 downwards.
AACAGGGTGAACATTTGGGAAAAGTAAGGTCAGCACTGACACTATCATGCCTCCAGCGGAGCTGTTCCACTGGTATCAGTGTGACAAATGTTATGTTTCACCTGGTCACCAGAAACATTTTGTCCAATGAAAAATGAGCCACATGCATTCTTGAATGCGTATTTTGCTGCCTCCTGAAATGTCAAAGCTTGCCTGTAATTGGAGATGGCATGTCAGACCGGTGGGCTGGTGCTCCAAGATAGCATAAAGAATTATATTTCTTAGCTGCTTGTGTGATTTGGTTTGTTTAGGGACAACCTGATAGCACTGTTTGAGGGTTGGAATATCTTTTCCCTGTAACATGCTGTCTCGTATGTTGAAGTTTTAGTGTTCCTTTTTGAATTTTGCTCACTTAAATTAATTCTGTAAGGACCTTGGGTATTGCTGGAATCTGTGTCTTGTTCTGCCTAGGCATTTGTTTAATTTCTAGAAGACTGAAAAGCGGTCCAAAGTAATTATTCTTTTTATCTGTGAGAGATTTAATCTCTAAAGAGGTCAGATTAAATAATATGATAGCCCATTTTGTGTTTATAACGTCACAGTCAAGATTTTATCTCAGTGACATATCCAATTTGGTCATAAAGTGTAAGGAATGGCATATAATCCTTCAAGGTTGAGTTCAGTTAAGCTGATATCACTGTTGTAAGTTTATTCCATAAGCTGTACTTGTGTTACTGACAGCTTTAATGTGATCACTTTTGGTCATATTTCTTTTACTTTGTATAGCAGATGTCATTATGGTGCTAAATAGTTATGAATGGTAATAATAGTTAAGAGGATTCTAACTGTTCAATGGAAGATAACCAATGAAATGGCATTTACTATTTTATAGGTGGGAATTATAAGCCTCTACATCATAATAAAATGTTTGCCAAATAGAGGAGGAATTAAAGAGAAAACTATTAAATTAATATTTTTTTTATTCTAGAAGTATATCTTTTCAGATGCATATTTGAAAAGAGAAATAATATCTTGAACTTAGCATATATTTGTGGTTGCTTATTCTGTAGTTTGTAGAGTTGCTGAAAGGTGCATCTTTCTGTAGAACTTTAGTCTCTGACAAGCCAACTTGCTAAAAGTTATGAAACAGAGTAGGAATAAACTCATGCTGGAGTGAGATTGCCACTCACTTTCTCTTAGGTCTTCACCGGGACTTAAATAATTTAGTATAATTAGAAAAGAATTGGAAAAGCTATTGAGTGAGTGAAGTTTGCTAATGATGCTAATCTATTCAGTTATACCAAGAATCTCATGATACAGGATGACAAGTGATAAAAAGGGGAGATGAAAACCAGTAGCAGTGCGTTTTATATATAAACAGTGGTTGGCCCTAGTAGGCTACTTCTCAGGAAAGAGATCTTGGTGTCCATCTGGACAGTTCTCTGAAAATATCAGTGGTCAAAGAAGCAAACACAGTGATAGGCATGATTATGGAAGAAATAGAGAAACAAACATCATGTCCCTGTAAAGTCTGTGATTTTCATGTAATGTTATGGTCCCCACATTTCAAAATGGACAGTCCAGAGCTAGAAAAGATAACAGAGAAGGTGGCAAGGTCTGGTATTGTTAGGGAGGAGCAAGGGACAGGGAATCAGGAACCAATCATGTAACAAGGCCCACAGAGGTAGGGGCTCCACCAGCCGAGACTCACTCCCACTGTCCCAGTGAGGGCTGCCAGGGTCAGCCGAAAGTCCAGATTACCAAACAAGTATGTAGTGATGGAACACATCCAAGGTCAAGACAGGAGGCTGAGTCAGGATCAGGTTCAGAAATGGTAACAAGGGCCAGACATAGTCTAGTGATCACTAGCAGGTCCCTAGTGATGAGGCAGGTCTGAAATCAAGCCAGGAAGTCACTCCCTAAGGTCATGACCAGGGTCTAGATCTACATGATATGTGGCTGCAACACAGCTGCAGCGTAGCTCAAGGTAGGCCAAAGGCAAAAGCCTGAGCTTAAAAGAACCTCCCAAGGAAAGGAGAGGGAGCCATTTCTTCAAACAGCTTTTTTCAAGGTCACCAGCTGTACAATAAGTTGGCCTTGAGCTCAGCCAAACACTCAGGAGGTGGGTGGGGGAGAATGCCCTTGGGGCCCTCACAGGTTTTGTCACAATTTTGGAACATCTGAAGAAAGACTTAAGCTGGCTGGAAACTTTTCAGCCTGAAGAGAAAGAATAGAGCTGACGTGACTCACAGCTGTAAAATTATGAATGGCATAGAGAAAGTGACTAGGGAATTAATATTTACTGTTTAATGTTGTAAGAGAACTAGATGGAAATCAAACTTGTTGACTGATTTAAAACAAACAAGAGGAGGAACTTTTCCATACATTACAAAGTAAAGTTGTTAAATCAATTCCACAGAAGCTTGCGGATAACAGAATTATAGATTAGTCCAAAAAGGTTAGAAAAATTGATGTAACAAAACTTAACAAATTTGTTAAACACAAAAGACAGTACCTGTCACTCAGGTCTCCTTTATTTTTGTGTTTTGGAAGCTGAGAGGATATATGAAGGATAGTGTTTATCCAGTTTTTCTTCCTCTTTCCTGAAGCATATTCTACTGGGTGCTGTGAAGTGGGATAGTGAACTGGATAGAACTTCAGAGACATTTGTTTCTCTAATAAGCACAAAAGACAATGCAGGACAGTCATTCAGAAACAGATCAAGAGGCCTCATTATTGACAAAAACAGAGAGGAGGGGGTTTATACAAAATAGATTTGAAAAGGGGAAAGGTGGACAAAAAGAAGAAATTATTCTTACCATAAAACCTAAGGGATAAAATATAGCAGAGAAAGTGGAAGAGACAGCTCAGAGAATCAGAGCAGCTGGGATGACTGCAACAAGGACTGTGGAAGTAGAATGGACTGAAAACAGATGAAAGTCAGAAGAGAGATTTGAGTTTTGTAAATAGTACTGCCTCACTTCGATGAGATAAGAGTGAAATGATTTGAGGAGATAGTTATGCTGATATAACTGAGGAGAAGGACCTCTGGAGCTGTTTTGAAACACATGATGGGAAAAAAATGTAAATGGCAGAAATCCATGTAAAAATACCAGAGCAATCAGCATGAAATACGAACTAAAGTTTTAGCAGCAGGGACAGTCAGGAGAAAACAAATAATAATATTGAACTTCTAGTAGTTGTACAAATCAGTATGGATATAGATAAGAGGCAGAATTTTTGAAGACAGGGATTCTGGTCAGTAAGAGAGATTGCAGACTGTTAGTAGCAATAACAAAAAAAAGTGAAAAGCAGAAACTTGGAACAACGTGGGACTTCCAAGGGGTGGTTCTGAAAGCTAATTGATGAGAAAGTAAAAGAGATGCCAAAGGGATAGAATGTATTTAGAGACTAAGGCAGTTATCATGGATGTTCTGTTAGGTTAATGTGCTTGCCAATAAGGTAAACACTTCCAAGTATCATGGCATGAAGTGCTTCTAAATTTATGTTTTTGAACTGTATTCATTAATGGTGGTCAGAAAACCGAGTTTCACAAACATTTTGGGCAGCAGATTGCCATAATCTGCAGCAAATGCTGTCAGAGGAACCTTCAGGTAAACAGTTACCAGGTTACTAGAGATCAGCACTGACTGTAACATTAAAAGTATTCAAAAGGACATTATGGTTGGCATGGTGATTATAAATTATAGTAAGTATATAATGTTTCTAAAGCATTTTGCTTTTTCTTTTTGAAATGGATAGAAATGGTCTTTGCATCTTTATCACATTCACCCTTCAGAAGGGGTAATATCATACTGTGTATTCAGAATCAGAGCACTAAAAGTGTGGTGTCTAGTACTTTAATTCTTTGTAAACCCTTTTGAAAGCCAAAGAACTGTTAAAAAACACTCTTTGTTATTGACGAGATTATAGAGGGATCCTGTGCAGAACTGGAGAAGATGCAAGGGACCAAATGTAGCATTCATATGTCCATTCTTACTCTGGCAAGTTATCCTAACAGACTCTAGTTGTGCGAATGGCTTTTATATGCTGATATTGCCAACTGTGACTTGGAAAAAAAGATTTCTCCTAGCCTTATGTCCCAAGATTGTTACTGATTGTTACTGATTTGTTATTAATTTGAGTGATGATTTTTGGTGATTTTGATAAGGAATGATTAGGACTAATCAATTAAGTGGAATCTCACAGAAATATCATTTTTTATAAAAGATAGTGGCGTAATGTTTTAAGTAGTCATAGAGATGTTATATTTAGTTTAAAGTAACCATACAACCAGTTACGCTGCTGGACGAGGTACCATTGTTAGACTGTTCGGTAGGGATGATTTATTGCCCTGTAGACCAGGTGTTTTAAAAGTTGTATTGTGAAAGGGCATCGAAGCGAGTTAAAATTGGAATGAGAGCCAAAGTCCTTGAGTCAAGGACATTGGGGGGTCTTTCTTTTGAGTCAGTAGTCCGTGGTGGTCGCAAAAGCACTCATTTCAGGACTCAAGTGTGCATGACCGGAAGGAGATGGGAATAAGAAAATGAGTTACGGGAATTAGCATGTTTATGTATGAGAACTTGATTAATATGTATTATTGTATCCTATATAATCAGCATGCTACACGAGTTAGGTGTGCGTTGTTGGTGAGATGACTCCCCTAGCACCCAGCAGTTAATAAAGGGGTGTCTGCTTATCTACATCGCAATTGTGTTGATAGTTTCCTTTATCCCGTTTTGGTGACAAGATGTTTCCTAGAACCCAGCTCAGCCACATTTCCTGAAAGTCTCATTTGAGGAGTTGGTCCAAAGGCAACTGAAATTTCTGGATTTGGACAGTGCATCGATTTCTTGATGAACAGTGTCAACACGCAGTCCTAATGTACATACATTCTCAAGTTGAACAGCGTTCTCAAAATTTAACACAAAAGCAAATGAGTTTACAGGATAGGTAAACAACTCGAATTTAGAATGTAAGGCTTATCAGTAGACCACAAAACAATCCACAGAACAGCCAAGGAAAATGAGAGCCCACATCCTGGTGAATGGTTCACATATGATTCCAAATAAACATGCTGCTTACAGCAGAGGAGCAGAGAGAAAGAGCACTATGGAAGGAAAAGCTGTTGTTCCACCTATACTGAAGGATTTGTGGCTACTAGTTGTGGTGGGTTGGAGGAAATGGACTTTTATCCTGGCTGAAAAACTCTTTGTTAGTATGAAAAATAGAAATAGGAATAGCATTTTGCACTCCAAGAAATCCAACAAGTGAGAACCTGAGGACTCCTTGATATCCTTTATTGCAAGAATTCTCTCTGTAGAACTGTTTAAGGTAAAAGAAGGCTGGCAATTCTGAAGGAAATGCAAAGGAAGAAAGAAAACGTCTAGAACTCAAGGGAGAGAGGAGAGTGAAACACTTGAACCAAAGATAAGATGCGAAAAGATGAGCAACTGAGCAAGTGTATACATGTGCTGAAAGATCATAAATTAACTCTGTTTTGTTTTGGTAAGTTTTTTGCCAAACAAAGGTGAGATTCAGGACCACAGTTTGTTTAGTGTAAATCATTGCAGATCCACTTAAGACAGATGCAAGTCTGTCATTCTTGTTTTCTAAACCTTTTCTATGGTTACTAGATGGACTCTTGTGGTGCAGGCTAGAATTCTGAACTAAAATCTACTGTAGTTTTTAAAAAGAAAGCAATCACATTATTGTATATGGAACACTTAAGGTGGCTCTATTTAGCATCTTCTGGATTGCGTGTTTGTTGACTTAGTGTTTCAAAGGTAATAAAGGAAAAAGCGGTTGATGTAATTGCCCTATTAAAAAAGCCAATAGCCTCAATTATAAATGCAGATGGAAAAAACTGCATGAAATTATGGATACTAAACACAGAAAAAGAGCGCTTAGGCTGTTCAGTCTTTCTGCATGTAGGCAGCATTCTTTACAGGGAAGGAACCACACAGAATCCATAGTAGATGCTATGCCAGTGATCCACAAAGCTGCAACCATTTAGCAAAATTTTGCTTTTTCTTCCTTAATGTAGGCAAGCAAAGCTTGTGGGTTCCCAGTAACTTTTTTCCAGTCACAACTGTAATTACATAAGGGATTTGCCAACATACATCCTTGAAAGATAAGAAAGATAAGCAGATATTCTTGGGACTGGACAAAAGAGTGGCTTGCACCCAAATAACTGTGATTCATTGTAAGACTTAACTGCTGTCCTATTGTTTACTGAGGTGCATAGATGCCTTTCAAATTTGTGCATGAATTACAAGCATTTGGGTTTGTTTCCATACATTTTCAAATGGGAGAAAATTTGTAGTAGAACTAGTTGGTACAAATGGGCATGCTAACCTAGTGCTTCCGACTTTGAATAGGATTTTTCGACAAATGCTTTTGATCCAGACAGGAACTGAGGGCAGGCAATGCTTCTGTGCTGTTCGTGCACCCTCTGCTGTTCTTTTGGAAGCATGGAATGGGGGAATACAGCTGGCTAACGTACTCGGCTGCATGAAAAGTGGACTTGATGGAGGAACAGACTACAGATCAAAAAGATTGAATGGAAAACGGAATCTCTGAGCTGGGATCTTAATTCATCTTCCTGACTCCATTACTTGTAATGTAGTCTCTAATTATACAATCTACAATTTTCAACAGAGCTTTGGTCTTACGAGATGAGTAACTGGAAATTAAAAGCCACTTAAGAAATGCAGTGGTACTCTGGAAACAGAAAGAAAGGCTTTAAGAGTAAGCAACCTCAGTTTTAGTGTCCCCAAGTCTTCCCAGTCGTTGGATGTTTTGTAACTTTACTGTTAAGGTTACAAGGAGCATAAGGGTAATAGTTTTAATGAAAAACTAATGTTATATTACAGGCAGTCTATATGGTGTTCAAATATTAAAAATAAAATTATGAAATACAAATATGTAAACTGATAAATCACAAGTTGCATGTATATACATACACACACATTATTATTTTGTTTAAAATGAGGTAATGGGGATATAGTAGCATATTCTGAATGTCTCCAAGTTTATGTTGAGCCACAAGATGAATGTTAATATGCACTTAAAATGGCGTGAGAAACTGCAATGAGAAATAGTGTTGGTCTTGTTAAAAAGAATCTTGTCAAAAATGCTGTCAGGAAAGTAAGCCTGAGTTTCATTAATTACACCAAATTGCTCGAATGCTGATATGGGAAATGTCTATTATTGCCTAGAAAAAAATAACATCCTTGTTTTCTGGCTAGAAACAAGAATGTAATAGTTTTATGAAATTCTTTGTATTGCTTGATAAAATTCGTTTTAATATATTGTCAAACTAAAAGCTAAAATTAATCAGTAATCATGCAATAATAATTTATTTCTATAGTCAATAAAAATACTTAGATTAATATTTAATCAATATTCTTATAAAATATTTGAGAAAAGTTCATAAAACATTAAAATTGTGAAGAAATTATTAAAAAATACTGGGTTTTTCATTTCTTTTAGAATGTACTACTCTACAGAATGTGATAAAGGGCCTAACACAAACCATTGAAAACCACTGTAATGTGAAAGGTAAAAGCAAAAATGTTCTTGTATATTGTACTGTAATTTAGAATGAGCAGGCATTTAATTTTTTTGTTTATATTTACTGTTTTTTTCAGAGAGAGAAACTCACTGGCAGCAAAACATAAAAAAAATATTTAAAATCAATCTTGTGCAGATTTTGGTGCTCTATATGCTTAATGAATGCCTATTCCTATTATCCTACTTGGAATCCACATGTAAAAGAAGTCCTGTCTCAGTGAGGTTTTTTAATCAATAGCTCGGCTTTAAATTTATTTCAACATAGCACAGACAATTTTACAAAAATTGAGAAAGTGTCATTCAGTTGTTGAACTGTAGTCTATTAAAGTGTTTATGCATATTTTTTATCACTTTATTAAACTAAAGAGTCTTAATCCTCAGTGTAATGCTATTAAAATGTAGCTGTTATCCATAAATACTTGACAATTACTCATTGGTATTTTAAAATATGTAAATATTTGCTATATAGTTATACCACAGTATAGCTGTACATCATGTAGTTAATTTTCTACCCATTGTGTGTTTAAGGTGTATATGCATAAACATTAATAAACTTCTAAAAAATGGGAAGTATAGGGCTGCTTTTAAAACTCAAAGTGACTTCTAATAATAAAAAGAAGCATTATCAGCTTTTTCTAAATTCTGTTTTTGAGATACTACTTTCCAGCTTTTGGGAAACAAGTACTTAAAAAGTTGCATCTTCCAATTTGAAGCTGTTGTAGCCATTATAATAATCTTTTATTTTCTGAGCCAGAGAACTTCGCATCCTGATTTTCTTGAATGTTTCAGTTATCAGAAGGCTAAAGACAGTTCAAAGTAATAATATCAGACAAATATTATGATTAAACTGTGAATTTTCTTGTTAAAAAAATGGAGACTGAGATTATATAGCTCTGTTAATTATGATTATCACGTCTACAAAAAAGTTTCCTAAAGTTCAGACAAGTCAAAAAATGAAAGTAATTTCCTTAATAATACTGTCAAAATGTACTTTTTAGTGTATCATATAGTTTTTTTATTTATGTAGATGAAAATGATAGACTGAAGGATACCATTCACATCTTGGAAGAGAAATTAAAGACTCGTGAACAGGTACATCACAAATGATCATTCTTTAGGTAGAGGAATAATATTTTATCTCTATTGTAGCAGTTCATATATCTTCATATTCTTGGGTCTGCTACCGATACTGTTATTGTTGTACTTTTCCTAACGTTTGTCATGTGGAAAAAGACCAGTGTTGTTCTCATGACAGTATCAATATGAGAATGTCTCAGAGAGTCTGAGAGGTGAAAACTAAGTGCTGAGAACTCTACCTCAATCTAAGATGCAGTTCTTTTTTTTTTAGCTGTATTTAGCTTTAAATTCAACGTTGCATTCTAAAATCTAATCCTTTGCATTGAAATATATTTTTGTGTGGAAATAAGGTTTTGATATTCATGAAGCCTGCTGTACTGCCAGAGAATCAAGAACTGTCTGAATTTTGTCTATAGTTTCTTTGGGAGTAAATGCTACGAAGATAATAGGTCTCTACTTTTTATCTGTGTCTCATAATAAATTCCATTTACCATCTCTCTACTTTTTATCTATGCCACTCATTTTGGGAAAGGAGGTAACACCAGAAGGGCTAGTCACAAGTCGTGTTAGTTCTCTGTGCTAAGATTGCTGATCTGTTTGTTACCTGGATAGGATCAGGAATCTCACTGCTGATTTTCTTTGCCTGTGTTTGTACTACGAGTTAAAATTAAATTTTTATACCAATAGAGCTGTTATCTTGACAGTTTGACAATAAGTAATGCCTTCTTCAAGACATGAGAAAACTATGATTCTATACATTACACACATGTGTGGGCATGGTGGAACATCCTAGTGTTGTTCTGAAGACACTTACTTGACTATCTACTATTACCACCAATCAGTAAGCGCCTTTGTGAGTGCCTCCGAGCATTACTCTGGTGAGTGGCCACCTACCAAGGTGGCTCTGACAAGAGCTTTGGAGGAAGAACCTCTGCATTGGCAGCTACAGCCAATTCCTTGGTAATTCTGGCGTAGGTATTGAACCAAACTTACAATAGGTGTGCTCAAACTCAAACTTGAGTATCAGTGCCACCAGCATCACTACTGCTGATATCACTGACGTTTCTACTGTATGAAGTCGTGGAATCCTTGGTATAAGCAATATTAACAAAATTCATATCTCAAATATGATGTTGTACAATCTTACAGTCAAAAATACATAAAACTAGTCACCTAATCTAACTGCAGCATTGTATCAGATCCTAGATTGGGGAAAGGGGGTGTTACCTGTACCTTTGCCTGTTCTCCTAATAAGTACCATTTCTAATTTTATATTAACTGATAGCTATAATACAATGAAATCTGTCACATTTTTCATCTGTGGACTTCAGCCAGATTGTGTAAGAAGTAATTGGGCATTTTGTATTTATTAGATCAAGGATAAAACAAGTACTGAATTAGAGAGTACTGTACATTTTTACATTATTGTTATGCTTTGCAGAAGACTAAGAGCACAGAAACCCTGAGATTTTTATGAAGCTTTTTACATTTGCAGGAATATAAAGATCAGATTGAGAAACTTATGATAGAAATTAAAAACAAAGAGGAAGACCACAAGTTAGAAATAACACAGTTGAACTGTGATATAAGAAAAAAATGTAAGTTCTCTGAATACTGAATGCTATAGCATTGGGTAAAGCATGCTGTAACCTGTAGGAGCTATACTTCATCTAGGACAAGTACAAGTTCTACTTCTTAGTGGAAACATATGAAAGCCAGAATTGGACAGTCTTTAACTGAGTATTATCTTTGCTCAAGAGAATAGACAGTGGCAATTAGATAATAATACAGCAACACAAGATGAGCAGAAATTCCCAGAGAGGTAGAACAGACGCTGAGAACTTGGACCTAAAAATCTGAAAGAACAAAATTTTGGGTTAAGTGTTGACTGGAAAGTTGCTTTGAAGTATAGACTGCTGTTAAAGCGTTCCAGCTATGCTCAGGAGAATAAGACTTTTTTTCACAAATAAATAATACTGCAATGAAAAAAACCTGATTTCAATTCTAATTTTTTCCATTACTGGCATATCCTTGATTTTTTGGTCATTCATGTAGCTGAAAAAAGCCAAACTCTTTGTAAAATATGATGCTTCTTTAAAGAGACTCTGTCTTACTGGGTTGGGACAGGGTGATTTTCATATAAAGTATGTTTTTTGCTTGAATGAAATTGTTTTCCTGACCTGCTGTTCAAGAAAGTTTTAATATTTGGGAAATAATGTTATTTTTCCATCTAAACATCTTCTATAATCATCATATTTGGTATTTCTGTGTTACTAGTTGAAGTAAAAGAAGTGGAGTATAGAGAACAGAGAGAGAAAAGAGAACTGGAAATATTAGAGTTAACTAGGCAGCTGAAAATTCAAAATGAAGAGAAGCAGAATGAAATAATTAAACTGCAAATAGAGGTATGCATTACAAAGCCGAGTTAAAGATCAATTGGGTAAACTTAGAAGAGACTGTGTAGTGAAAAATGTTAATTAGTACTTAACAAAGTAGTGTGGTAGAATCTAGGAAACTTTAAAAACTATTGTCTTACAAATATCAGTGGCATGTGCTCCCTCCCATAATGGTATCTGAATCGCTTCTGCTCAGGAATCAAGTTCTGCCTACCATATAGGGAGACTGAAGTTTGCTGTGTTCTTGTTTTAAATTAAATTATTTTGAAAATTTTGCTATAAAATTTTTTTTTAATGTTTCTGCTTATTTTTATTCTTTTTAATTTCTGAATGCTGGGAAGATATATTTCTTTACAAATTTCCAAGAGCTTGAAGACGTCTAATCCTGTGGAGATTCCAGTCACAGACTTCAACACGTATTTCATGCCTCTGGTTTTAAGCCACTCTTTTTACAGAAACAATTAGGGAACTACTTCAAACCTTTCACATATCAAAAAAGAAATAAGGTGTGAAAGGGTTCAGGCTGAGTTATCCTTGGAATGTGAGGGAAGGATGATGGTTTCAGAGGTTTTTAGCATCCTCTGCATTTTCTCTTCCTGCAGACATGTGGCTTTGGAGCCTTCAAAATTTTTTTTAGTAGTCCTCTTGTTCGCCTAAATTTATTTGGTTTATCATATTTGTACCATTTATTTTTTGCAGTATTTTAAGGCATTTTTTAAAGAAACGTAGCTTGTAATTGCATGCTTTTTAAAATAAACTTAAGTAGCTTCATTGTCTTAGGCCGAAATAGTAGAAAAGCTTGCAATTACTACTCTCAGGTACAAAATCTAATGTAAAAAAAGCAAAAATTATAGTTGTATTATTTAAAATAATTTTTTTCCTGTTGGTTCTTGATGTTTGGTCTTTTCCCAATTTCAGTTCAATGCTAAATTAGCAAGAGTTCAGAATAAAACAACAAAATCATTTGCAGATGCTTCTGTCTTTCCACAAAGTATCTATCGAAGGGTATGTATTTTAATCGCCTGCAGACACTACTATTACAGCCTGTTTGAAACAGCAGTTCCCTGGGGTTCTACTCTGTTCTGCAATAGAACTTTGGGGATGGGGCAGTGGAGCTTCATGTTTAGGGGTCCATCTTACTCACTCCTCCACCCATCCCTCCCACCTCTAGACAACTTATTTCATGTCTCTGCACCAATAGTGATATAGCTGGGGTTCAACAACAAAAGACCACATGCAAAGTGGTTTTAGTACAGAATTGTTGACCTGGGAACTTAAGAGAGAACTGACATAAATAACTGTGACAGAAATTATATATGTGCATTATCATTTTTGTAGGCTTGAGACTTTCGGATGTCACAAAAATATGATTCTGGTGAAGTTATCTTTGTAATTTTGTGATACAAAATACTGAGAAAAATATTCTTATTAGAATATTTCTCATTAGTAACAGCATACTGTATTGTTACATAATTCTATGTGATGTTTAACAATGAAGCGTTTGCTTGCATTTTTACAGAAGCTGCAGCATCTCCAGGAGGAGAAAAACAATGAAATTGAAATTCTTCGAGACACCATAAGAAACTTAGAGCAACGTCTCATTAAAGCCCAAGACCTGCACTTGAAACAGAGGCGACTTTGAGTAAATGACATGATGTATTTCAGTACTACATACATGAGAAATGGAAACAGTCTATTTTAAACTGTGCTCCTGAAAGTAAAAACAAGATATGAAGAAATACAGAATATTTTTTATTGAAAACGCTCTTGTCAGATATTCAGAGGCATGCATTCTGTGTATATTCAGGGCTACTTTCTTGCTAATCAGTATTCACCATAAAAAGATTCAGGTTTCGTAGGAGTAATAATTTCCCTATTAAACCATCATTAATTATGGTGTACACTTTCAAAGCAGTTTTCCTTTCTTGAATATTCTTCTCTTCATCCACGAAGCCTTCGAACAACTGTAATTTTACTTCAACTCCGTTAATCAAAGGTTAGGAATGCTAAGCTACACAGGGAGAAGTTATACAAGTGTAAGAGATATATTGCCTTACTAATCAATACAGACTTATCAAATTCAGCACTGTTAGAAACAAAGATAAACATTAAACCAAGATTAAATTTGTTCTGACCCTCCCTCTTTTTGATACTGATTCTGCATGAAGAGTTGTTAACATTGCTTCTCACTTTAGGCACAGTCTTACTGATTTAGTGGGATTTTACAAGCTCTAGTAGTATGTATTAATGGACCCTGATACCATATCTAAGCCACAAAAGTTAAGCATATAAATCTGTTACTTTAAAATAATTCAATTACTGCTTCTATCTTACATTTGAGATAAAAAGTTATTTTGGCACATTGCTTAGAAATAAGCTTTTCTTGTACATAATTTGTATCCCCAGGTTAGGAAAAAAACCAAACAGCTTTTGAGTACATTCTACCTTCTTAATAAAAAATGATTAAAATATCTCTTTTGGTTATCTTCTATTCTTGATTGCAAAACATCAGACAAGAGCCCCTAGGTCATAGTTTATGCTCCTGTCCTCACAAATGCAAGCAGAATGTTAGAAGAGAAACAAGAAAGACAAAGTAATCAAGAATGCAGACACCTTCCCAGTGCAACTGAAAAACAAACTACGTGTCAATTAAATTCCTTTAAATTATGAAGCTTTTCACTGATGGTATTTAACAGGTTTTGTGTAGTTCTAAGAGCTCTGCTCAAAAGTCTGCTTCTTTGCAGTATTTTAACTCTACGCACCTGTCTTAGTATGTTTTTTAATTGGGGGTAATAAGAAGATTAAGTATCTGTTAATTTTGCCACTCTCGCAATGACACAAATTTAGATAGTAGGACTCCCTTGCATTTTTAAGGTGCTTAGTTTGTTTTTCAGGCTCAGTTTCTTGCCTTTTCCTGTCACTGTCAGGTGTCACTAGTTTCACTTGCTCCTGCTGCTGGTGACTGTCAGGCAGCAGCGAGCAGACGTCACTGTCAAGATTCAGTGATGTCCTCTGCTAACAGCTGCCCATGTCACCTGCAAGAATTTGGAAGTGCTCCACGACACTGTCAAGTGACAGAATTTCCTAGCTCTTCAAACAGAAGGTGTCGACAATGACAGCATCAGCTACTAGAAGTTGAGTCTGATGCTGTCTGCCAACTTCAAGTTAACTGGTTTTTACAGCCGGTTTTCCCCTTTTTTCATAGCTTTTTATCTTGTGTTATTTCCACACTTTCTCCTGGAGGAACAGGGTCTACCTGTTCATGACTACCTGTCTGATCATGTCTGTTATGGCCAAAAACTCTATGACGCCGACCACTGTGAGGATGATGTCTTTGCGTTTCAGAAGGAGCCTGACGGTTCTCGTTTTTGGAACGGTGACTGCCCTCACGATGGTGGTGGTGGTGGTTGTGTCTATGTCTGTGCAGGTTGTGGTGATGTGAGTGTTGACCAGTTGGTTTGGGTTCTATCTCTGATAGCTTTTCATCGGCTTTTTTAGTGATGTTTTCACATGTACCATCAATATCGGGTTTCTGCAAAACAGAAGCTTGCATTAAATACAAAACATATTTAATTAAACTAGCTGTATAATATTAATGATCTTAACATTTTTGCAGAACCTGAAACCCAATTTTAAATTATTTGTGCTACTTTTCTGAAGAAAGATATGAATGTTATCAAAAAAAACCTCCTTTTACAACACCACTGATAACTGGACAGGGCTCTTAATGTAAACTTTTAGGAATTACAATCCAAATAATTGTTAATAAAAATATTATTTTTCTAGGATCCCACATCTGACCTGCCTGAGGCCTACATTTACCTGGAAAACTGGATTATGGGATCAAAAATTATTATTCTCATTGAACCTTCATGACTATGTATGTACTTTTCCTGAAGTCCTTGAAGTAGTTCTTATCTTTAGTTATATGTAAAACAAAGCTACCCTTCTTTTATAACAGTAACAATAATTTGTCACTTTGTATTATGACTTTTTTAAAATTAACTACTATATACCATGTTTAAATGTAAACTAAAAGGAATAGTAACTCAAACCAGCTCAGATTTGATTCACAGGTTTTAAAAAAAATTACTATTTGTTTAAGTACCTACCTGTCCCCAAAAAACTAGAGTAGCTAATTGGTCACTAGTTGTACATAACTCCAAAAACAGAATTAGCTTCCCAGATTGCATTTAGATTTCTGAAAATTATTTGCATTTCTATCAAGGGCAGGAATTCAGATAACCAGTCTATTATAAATCATAATTAATTCACTTTGAAAAATGTTTAAAAGCTCTCCGTCAATACACATTAAACATGTACATTCTAAATCATGTCTTTTTGCATTAATCATACTGAAAGTTTTTTTTTAAGTACCGGTCAAATCCAGTTTCCTTTCCTAGTATATACAGAATCAAACAAGAAAATACCGTGTAAGAGCAGTTTCCACACTTGTTTTCACAGTAGGCAATCTTAATAGAATCTTCTACATATTGGAAAGACAGGAAGGAATAGGGCAGACCCAGATGATACACTAGACGGCCACATCTAAGGAGAGAAAGAACTCTTGTGGTTACATATACATAAAAATATACCGAAAATTAAATACCTCTTCTTATCATACCTTATCGTGTTCACATCAATCCACCCACACTGTACAGTCCCATGAAGAGTGTTTCTGTCCAATGAGTTTACAGGTAAAACCAGTATCTGCCACTCAACTGCATCAATCAATAGCGTGAAGTGTGACTTCTGGCTGACGTAGTAACTATACTGCCACAAGCCTCTAGTTTATTGGCATTCAGATTAGCAAAGGTACACTCATTACAGACCTCTCTTGCAAACGAGGAGTGCTGTTTGCAAACATGGTTGTTGCATCATTGCAAAGAATGTTTTCATGCAACATAACATGTATTTTGATTGGAATGTGCATCACCATGTATCTGCATTAGTGATTTAGAGTGCATGAAGGGATTTTTATGGTGCCTATTTGCACCACGTCTGTACTTGAGTGTTCTGGTATGCACCTGACTACACAACTGGTATGTTCAAAGGAACTGGAGTAAATACGGAACTTGTACACAAGGGCACCTTGTTAAGTACCCCACCTGCAATGTCAACACACAGTCCTCCAGCCTTTCCTCCCTACCACTCCGCAATGCACGTCTAGGACCAGCAACAGGCAAAGACATCATTGCCAATAAACGCACAATAAGGACATACATTCCTAGAACCATAATGGATCATGGCCAGACTAGTGCCAAACCAGTTTGTAGTGACAGTGTATCCTATGTGTTGACAGCACAAAACTGTTGAACCTTTCAAGTGCTGTGGGTCAGGTGTCAGCTCTGGGGTCCCTCCATGGACTACATACAGCCTTCTGTTTGTCTGTCATACGACAGAAACCTTCCATACTTAGGTGTATTTGCTGCTGTAACATGCAATCACTTTCTAAAGATCATTCCAGTTCTAGTTTCATCCCACAAGCCTAATTTAGCTAATGCGTTCAATTTCATCATATTACCAAAAAAAAGTTAATTAACTTTCTAATTCTTTATTAAACTTAATTATGCCTCAGTGCAAAGTGAGAATGTTCACTACAGTAATACAATAGTAATTAGGATGGACATGTTAGAAGTGCAGGACTTGTAGAATAATTTCCATCAGAACTCAAAAATCAGGATTTCAACTAAAGCATTATTACTGATTCTGCCAAAAAATACATGTCCCAGAATCCTATGATCAAAAAGCTATTTTATTCCGAAGTCATAAGTTTCACCTAAGGACTAATTTTTCTGTATGGCTACATGACATTTTCGACAACTTCAGTCAAAATGTTTTCATGAGAACTCAGATAGCTTTTCTCACTTGCTTCTACTATCACATACATGGATGTAATGAAGTTGTCTGAAAATAAAATCAGTGCAAGACCAGACTCATGCTATCAAATTCTACACTCAGTTATATTCATCTAGGTCCACAGTAATTATAAAGAAAAATGTATTTATCCCAAACTAACTTAAGCAAAAGCAGACTTCTTTTGTAGTTTCCTTTTCCTCATAAACGCAAGTGCTTTACTTAGTGCAAATTAGAAGTTGATTATGTCTTTGTTGTGAGGTAACCAGGTTATTTGCAAATCAATGAAATAATATAGATATTTACAAAGCATTACTCTAAATACATACAAATATTTTCCTGTGTTCCCCTCTAAACACAGACCTGTCATAGATGAGAAAGTCATCTTTGTTCCCATTTAAGGTAGTCCAGACATCAGCTTGCTGTTCATCTTGCTGGTAGACAGTAATAGAGTCTGAAACACTTTCTTTCAGTAGGTGAAATTTCCTCTGGGAATAAGTTCCCTGATGGTTGACAATCACATATGAGATGTTGACCAGTCCTTCATTCTCTAACTTTACTCGCAGGTCCTCCAATCTAGTGGAGAATGTAAAGAAGACAAATCATAAGTCATTAGAGAATCTAAGATTTGCCACGTTCAACAAAAGTTAGTATGCTCCATTTTTGCTTTTATTACAGTGAATGTTGTTTTCTCCCAGTTTTAATGGCCACAGTCTAACACTATTAAAACACCCTTGCCATTTGCCATGACCATCAACTAGACTGTCACCAAACCAGACTCTACAATAGCTAATGTGCCACAGGTCCTGCCCTTGTAAGTAGAATGCAGTACTAAGAAGACATCTGTTTTCAGACTGAATGCAGTGTTATTTTTATTTCAGTTCTTTCACAGTCTTCGTGGTCCAACACAGTTAGTTTATCTGATGCCTTTATTTAAAGGCGGAGGTTTTGGTCACATAGTTGGTTAAAGAATGCGTACTATAAATGCAGCAGGAAGATGAATAATCAAGAAAGCAAACCCACAGTAAAAGGCCAGTAGCTTTCCCACTCATCTTGACATGGCTGTTTTCTATGACAACCAGAAAAGGGATGTTACAGCAACTGGGTCAAAGGGATGGCCATAGAATGTGTGCACAACCTGTCTGGCAGTTATTCATCTTTCCCTATCACAAAAGTCCTTCTTTGCTCTATAGTACAAAAAGCTGCTTTCTTGATGTATGATGCAGGTTTCTTTTCTTTTTGTTTGTATCCTTCCTATTGAATTTCTATAGAAAACTTTTTTATTTTTTTTCAGTTTCAGGAAATAGTCTAGAACTTGAAAGATTCTTTAAAACCTTTCTAAAATATACAGACTTAAACCCAACTACCTTGAAAGTCAACCACAAAGCCCACTTTTGACTTTGATGGAGCCAGAGATTTACCACCACTTTTTCAAGTCTAGTTCTTAAAAAATTTGCAAAGCCTATTATAATATGAAGCTATGTAGCCTAGAGGGGGAAACTAAGATGCTATTAGAGTGACTAAAATCAAGCTCTGAAACCAGTACCATGAATTTTGAAACCAAAATTATTTCACAATCACTAAATCAATCCAAGATAAGGGCTGTACGCAACTCCTCTTTGGGTCAGCTCAGAATTATTTTCTTGCTGCTGTTACTGTCATGATACCCAATTATTTGCACAGAAGTAGGTTCTAGTAACCAAAGCATCAATATCCCAGGTCTTGTATGAAAATATAACACTGATCATTCCCTTGAATGCTTCATCTGTTTTTTGAAAGACCAGTCTTTACCTTATCTTCTGATTTTTTTTTTTTTTTTAATATATCTAGGACCTCTAAACAGAGCTTGAGAAAGCATATTAAAAGCACATGTCTTGATCTGCCTTTTCCCCTACAGATCTTACGTAAGAAATGAGTGATTACAAATGTCCGTTTCAGGTGTTCTAGCCATGTCAGATTATGGTCAGATTATTTCTTGGCTTCAGCATTTTTGCTACATGAATCATCTGTTGCTAACTGAAGCATAGTCTTGAGGAACTGTTTCTGCTGGGTTTTCCTGTGGTTTGTGTTTCATTAATGTCAAGCTGATCATACTTTTATGTTGTAAATATAATCTGGAGAAGACAATCTGTCACTCAGGACTAAATCAAGAGATGAAAAATCCGCGACACTGGCACAGAACACTCCTGCTAGAGTTAACCTGGTCACTAGCTGGGATGGCAGCAGTTGAGGAAGCTAGAGTTCACTGAGTGCATCTGTAGTTGGGCACATGGATTATCCTTAGATGGCATTAAAAAATTGACCAGTCATGTTTTAACAAAAACTGGGAAAGGGATTTGCGCTTACCTGGAAGCCTGCAACAGGCACAAGTATCAGCTAGCTTGGAGGAGAGCCACCACCGTCACTGAGCCCCTGGAGTTCAGCATTGGGTTCTCCTCCCCAATATGCCATTCTGGGGGCTCCTTACAGTTCTGGATCTCTGTCCCTCCTCCTGGGAGGAGACAGAGAGCCAGAACTAGCCCCAGCCCTGCCCACATGGCTGGGCTTTCTCTGAAATGAGAGAAAATAAACAAAATGAGATCAACGCCTAAACAAAGTTCAGACTCTGAAATCCCATAACAAAACACAGCAGAATATTGGCTCTATTCAGTTTTTAAAAACCCTGTAAGAATAAATTTGAGC